>NC_054831.1:31539847-32739847 GCF_018345385.1 Vulpes lagopus
TAATACACAGAACTGGTTGTGGGTCTGCCCTTTCTGCCTTTGATTCAGGAGGGAAAAGATAAAGCTACATGGCCGTGGGGACCTCTTCCTTCAGAAATGTCTCTGTTTAATCACTGATGACAACAGAGTCAGTATTGAACAGTGAACATATGCGGTTCACAAGCACTGCGTGTCCTATCACTGCCCTGTCCATCTATCCAGTGTGATCGGGCTGTTACCTAAACACGCTTCCTGTACAATGCCGCCAGAATTTTGGGAGCGATGCTTAAGTCATTATCTTTTTTTCCTCCCCTCTCACTATTTTCTCTTTCCTCTGAGTGGCTGCCAAAGCAACCAGAGAGAGTCGTAGAATTTTAGGGCTGGGAGCTCAGGGAGAGAGGTTTGGAACCTGATGAGCCAAGCACAGGAGAGACTTTCAAAAATTTGAACAACCCTCACTTGTTGATACTACACATTTACTTAATATTAGCTGGTGTTGGTAGAGGTTTATATTGGAAAGACTGCAACTTTCTGTGCCCCATATAAGCAAGATAAAACTCGAGGAGAGGAGTGTTGGTTTAATTTAGAAAGGCTCTGGTTTTTATTTGATACCAAACAAATCATGCAGTTTACAAGTCCTGTGATACCCTGAGATTTACTCAGCCTTTTTTTATATATGCTATAAGAGGGTCTATGAAAGACAGATGCCAAGACGGTGCTTTGAATACAAGAAACATCTGTAAACAATAACCTTTGAGTATTTCACCTGTGGTTGCTTCTTTATATTGTTTTGTTCTACTATTAATTTTGATCAGGCTTCTGCTTTTTTTTTTTAAGATTTTATTAATTTATTCATGAGAGATACACAGAGAGATGCAGAGACATAGGCAGAGGGAGAAGCAGGCTCCTCGCAGGGAGCCCGATGTGGGACTCGATCCCAGATCTCAGGACCATGCCCTGAACTGAAGGCAGACACACAACCACTGAGCCACCCAGGCATCCCTGGCTTTTGCTTTTTTGTCCTTCAAATGCTATTGGTCAAACCATGTATTTTGGGGACAAGAGGTAATTTGGATGGTTGAGCTGGATGAGATTATTCCTCAATCTGTCTCCTTTGGTTTCTCACTCTAGCATTTATATGTATGGCCTAATACCTCATCCAGGACCAGTAATGATGGGATTAAGTATTTTCAACCTGAAAGCCCAAGATTTTATTTATTTATTCATGAGAGATACAGAGAGAGGGAGAGAGAGAGAGGTAGAGACACAGGAAGGGGGAGAAGCGGGTTCCATGCCGAGAGCCTGATGTGGGACTCGATCCCGGGTCTCCAAGATCATGCCCGGGGCTGAAGGAGGTGCTAAACCCCTGAGCCACTTGGGCTACTCAAAGCTCAAGATTTTAAATGCTTTGATTTAACTAGTAGAATTTTCCTCTGGGCTTGGCAGGTATTGGGTGCTCTGAGAGGTACATTCACTACCACCCCGCTTTACCCAGGAAGACTTTGGAGTTTCCCAAGGGGCACTCATTCCCTCCTCTTCCAAACATACAGCCAGGCCCAACCTGGGCTCTGTTCCTACACTCTGCCTTGCAAACTAAGAAGCAAGAGCATCATCGAGATTATTTCTGTTATCTTGGCAATCAGTACAGGTGTGTAGAGTTGATTTTGTCCTCCAACAGGCTCCAGTCATGGCAGTGATGAGATTCCAGAGCATTCTGCTTGCTATGGTGGTCACAAACTTGGCCACAGGGAGAAAAAGAACCCATGTATTCTTATAAGTTGTCTAGGAAGAAAAATACAGGGAGGAGTAGTGAATATAAGCCGCCAGAAGAATGGATGTATAGGTGATATTCTAGAGTTCCTCAGCTGGAAAGAGAACTCAGCGGTGGTGACCTTCAAAGTCCAAGACCAGGTGGCATGTGACTCCAATGGTCCCAGGAAGCTAAAAATGGGGGATATAGGTAGTATGGCTTTTAAAATCTCTGATCAACTCATCTCCACAGTAAAATTTGGGACTCAAATGCTCTGATGGAAATGAAGCAGACTTTAGGAAGTCTGGTTTCGGGGTGCTCCAAGAGCTGAATGTTAAATTTTATCTGTTCCAGAAAGTCCTGGCAACTTGGTACAGCAAATTTGCTCAGCACCATACGCCCAACCTGTCTCAGTAATGGTGTCATGCGTGTGATGAGGACCGCAAAGCAGCATGTGTTAGTGGGGGAAATGACAGGCACATGAAGGAAAAGCTGACAACACTGAAACTGTTCCTAATTGTGCAGCCGGAAAGGAGGCTACTGCATGGCGGACTGGGGTGTTGTCTGGAACAGGGGAGTGATCAGCAGGGCTGGCAGGAAGAGCATGGACTTGTGTGAGCGAGAGAAACAGCAGCAATCTGGAGGTGGCACCTCAGATCACAAAGCCCTTAGAGAAGAGGGATCCATTTCTTCCCCCCAATGCCAGTCCCCCCCACCCCCCACAGCTGGGTGGGAGGCCCAGAGGAGCTTCCACAGGAACTGTGGTAAGGGCTTCTTGGCTCCAGAGGGGACGAGCTGTGAACTAGATGCTAACTGTTTTCAAAGGCTTGAAAGGCAGAGATAGGTTTGCTTCAGTTTGTTGAAAGACACTTTATTGAGAGGATTTCCACTTAGGTTCTGACTTGAAAGAAATATCACTCCTTCTCCTTTATCAAGATTCCCTCTCCTTGCAGGAGTCTAAAGCTCACAGCTTGTCACCAGGGACACATGTCTTTCATGTGGGATTACCAGCATATTTGAGCTGAAAGCTGATTCAATTGGAACATTGTGGTCGCCACAATGTTGGGCCTACTATGTGGTTGGTGAGGCTGATGTTATCAGAAATGGTGTTTCCCACGTAGGCCTGAATGAAAGAAGCAGCCGAGGTCAGAGGAGATGTTTGTCAGCTTTGGGAAATGCTGAATGTTCCAAAGTGTAAGCCTTAGGCAGACTGTCTTGAGCCGGCAGATAGAGGCTCTCACTGACTTCAGAGGAGGGGGTTCGAAAGCTGGAAACCTTTGAGGACTCCAAGGAATTGTCACTGAGAGCTTTTCCCCACCCTTCTCAGGTCACATAGGCTCACACGCAGCCCTGGGAGGGGAATAATGGCCCCTACAACTCATGGCATGCTTTGGTGTGTTTGCTCAAAGGTACCAGGGCCATAAGTAACATAGTGACCCAGCTCAAGCCTGAGTTTAGGGGCACAGTGTGGGGGTAAATATAAAGGAAGTTTCTCTGTCTCTGTGCTTGAGCTACAAGTAATTGTCAACATGGGAGCATGCTGACTTCTAACCTTCAGCGGTGGATCTGTGACTCACCAAGCTGGTCACTGAGCTTAAGAGGACTATTATAGTCATTGTGGGACCTACAGCCTGAAAATAGAAATACTACCTCCCTCTCTATCCCATGACCTCTAACAGCCTGGTTGCCACCCTGGCCTTTTGTTCCTGGAGGGGATAGAAACTTTGGAAAGTGGGGTCACTCCATTGCTTCTGTAGGTCATCTTCCCAGACTGGCTTAAGCCTCAGAATCTCAGGCTTCTGCTCTGTTTTGCATATTTTCTTTTTGAAGTTTTTTTTTTTTTTTAATTGTGAATTACGGTGTTTCAAGCATATGGAAGAGCACAGAAAGTAATGTAATAGACATCTGAATATCCACCGGCCAGATTTAACAAATATTAACGCTTTGCCCCATTTGTATCAGACATTTTTAAAAATTGCAGTAGAATTAAAACCCCATGTATCTATTTTTAGTAGATAGAAGAGCATAAACAAGTTTGATTTTAGTAAGTTGCTGGCTAATACACAGCAGCTTCCTCTGAGTCTTCAGATAGTGGAAACTGTGCATTCGTGCACAGTACTGAAGTCCCAGTGATCTGCCCCAACCAGAAAGATTCCCAGTAAGATGGGGACGCCTGGGTGGCTCAGTGGTTGAGTACTTGCCTTCAGCTCAGGGCGTGATCCTGGAGTCCCAGGATCGAGTCCCACATCGGGGCCCCTGCTTTTCCCTCTGCCTGTGTCTCTGCCTCTCTCTCTCTCTCTGTCTCTCATGAATAAGTAAATAAAATCTTTATTAAAAAAAAAAAAAAAGATTGCCAGTAAAGTGTTTGTCTCAATACTTGAGCAAATTTCCTCAGACCTACATTGCATGTCTTCCCCTACCAGTCTGTCAGATGTCCATAGGGTTAATACCCATCCCAGCCAAATGCCAGGAACCGCCTGGCTCCAAAAGTTATAGGAATGAAAACAATACATCCTAACCAACTAAGAGTTTTGCCCCATTTAGTAGGAAAGGATTACTAAATATTTTCAGAAAATGAATGACCATTTGAACAATGTTCAAAACTTTACCATGTCCACGTTAGCCAAGCTCCTAGAAAGCTGGGTATCAATTCGCCTACTATTATAGAGGCTAGAGTATTTAAGGCTTTATAGGGAAACATCTCTCCTGAGTTCTAGTCCTGAACCTCCAATCCAATTCATTTCTACCAGAATGTACTAGAATGTTTCAAACTTGAAATATCTGAAGCCAAACTCATTCTCTTTCTACCTAATTATGTCCTCTGTCCAATTTCTTCATTTTTTTCCCCCCAAGAAAGACACCACTATTCTTCCAGCTGCCTTGCAGCCAGCCTCAATCCCATGTCTCCTTTGTCTTTAACATCTGGCATCTTTCCTCAATATATTTCTCACATCTGTTTATTCTTTTCCATTTCCACTGCTGCCACTCATACTGAGATATTGTTCACCTTTATTTGTTTTAAGATTTTATTTATTTATTCATGAGAGATACACGGAGAGAGAGATGCAGAGACAGAGACAGAGGGAGAAGCAGGCTCCATGCAGGGAGCCCAATATGGGACTCGATCCTGGGACCATGGGATCACACCCTGAGCCAAAGGCAGGTGCCCAACCACTGAGCCACTCAGGCGTCCCTTGTTCACCTTTATGGTTTGACTATTGCAGCATTCTGCCTTTCCCCCTTCTCCTTTCAATCTATTATCAGTATCAGATGAATCTTCTAAAAGAAGCATTTTACGCCATTCTGCTCAAATTGATTCAGTGATTCCCATAGCTTAGCAAAGACCAGTTTTTTTTTTAATTCATCACCTTCAGTGTTTCTATAATCTTTTCTATTCCCACCTTTCTATATGTATCCCATATCATATCTCACTGAAACCTCTGCCCCAGGCACATAGCACTACTTGCCCTCTCTGATCCTCTGAGTTGTGTTTATTTTCTATACCTGAATTCCCTCCCTCCCTTCATTGAACAAACCAATCTTCATTGGTTACCTACTATGAGCCAGATCATGTGGTAGGTCAAATTATGATGACGAACAGGTTAGAAACAACCCCTACCTGTGAAGACCTTAGAACCTACTGGAGAAACCAAAAGGATAAGTAGGCAACTGGTATGCCAGGCTATGCAGGAGGTACTGTGACAAAGGAAGACAAGGACCCCAGTCCCAGGAATGGGGAGGAAGGGACACACAAATTGTAATTCATTCTTGATGATGGTTATGTGAAGAAGAGGGAAAAGAGGAAGAAAGGAGAGGGGATCATTCAGCTAAATTCCTACCCAGCTTAAACATCTTCTTGACCAGATAAATGGTATTCTGTGAGAGCACAGATTCAAAGCTACACATACCCAAATTCTAACCCTGACTGTGTTACACACTAGTTGTAATAAATGACTTTGCTGACCTTAAGAGAAATTTTACTAAGAGTTGGTCTTCTAATCTGCCAAATATTAACTCTTACATCAAGAGTCCAGTCATCCTATAAATATTTCTTAAGCATAAGAGCCAGGTACTCTTCTTGGTGATCTGTGGTCCTTCTATTCTAGTAAGGAAAAGTAGTCAGTAGGTAAAATAAATATGTAAATTATACAGTGTATTAGAGAGTGATAAATTCTATGGAGAAAATAGAAAAGACTGAACATGGAGGGGATGGTAATTTTATTTACTCATTCATTTATTTTTTAACTCATTTATTTATTCAGACAAATAGTATTGAAAGCCCGCCACATGGCAGGCACTGCTTTAGGCCCTGGGGATACAGCAGAGAGCAACAGGAAAAAATCCTTGCCTTTATGGAATTTATGTTCTGGCAGGGGAGAGAGACAAGAAACAAGATAAAAATAGGAAAATATGGAGGTAGTTAAAATAGGAAGAATGGATGAGAAAAATGAGTAGGGGTATTCAAATATTAGGAAAGCCAGTGAAGCCTACTGAGAAAGCAGGAGTTGATTAAAGATGCAGAGGAAGTGAGGAAGCAAGCTGTGTGAACAAATGGAAGAAGGGAATTCTAAGAACAGCAAATACAAAGGTGCCAAAGTAGGACCATATTGATGGGGGTGGAAGGAGTGAGTGAGGAGGAGAACAAGAAAACAGATAGGTAGGTAAGGGTGGTAAGGCAGGTCAGGACCCTGTGGGTTATTATGAGGACTTTGGCTTTCATTATGAGTGACATGGAAAGCCAGTTTGGAGCAGAAAAGTGACTTTGTCAGATTTACATCTTGGCAGGATCACTCTGGCTGCCATGCCGAGAATAGTCTGAGGGGAACTAGGACAGAAGCTGGAAGAGCAGTTTGGAGGCTACTGCAATAATTTGGGCAAGGGTAACAGAGGCTTGGATCAGAGTGGTACCAAAGGAGGTGGGGAGAAGCAGTAGGGTTCTGGATATATTTTAAAGGCAGAAACAACAACAGTACTTGTGATGGATCAGATATGCAGTATAGGAGAAATAAACTGATTCCATTTTTCGCCTGAGCAACTAGAAGGATGAAATTGCTCTTTACTGAGATGGAGAAGAGGCTGGGAAGAGCAGGTTGGGGGAAAATATAAGGAGTTAAGCTTTTGATGTATTGAGCTTGATTTAGAATGATATAAGAAGGAGGATTCGCTGAAGAGAAAATAGTTTGGTAAGGACTTGGAGGAGATAAGAAAAGAAAACTTGGGAAGACTTAATAAGAGGATGTTTGAGAGATGACCTGGCACAACACAGTGTGAGGCAAGCTCAGGCCCAGTTAATTCCATTTTGTCATCCTTAAAGCTATTCTTATGCACCAGGGAGCAGTGACTGATGTTATTCATCATTACACCCTCCCTCTAGTGGGTAGAGTGTACCTTGTCCATTGTAGATGTTAGACAATATTTGCTGAATGCATGACAGAAAGGAATAAACTATAATCAGTAAAGGGGACTGTTCCAATTGTCTTCCCTTCTTCCTCCACGTCCAAGGAGGAGATCCCGGCCAAGCTGTTTTGCATTTGGGGAAGGGGAACCGGAGATCCATTTCCTCTGTGTTATGGTTAACACAGTGTGGGGGTTCTCAAGTGTGGCACCTCCTGCAGCAGTATCAGCAGGATCGGTGGTAAAATGTGAATTCCTAGACCCTTTCCCAGATTTTGTCATTCTGAATTTCTAGGGAAGAAGCTGGAATCTCTCTGTTACAGACTCATTGAGTGATTCTTCAGAAACTAAAATTTAAGAACTACTGACACTCTTAAAAAAGATGACCTCTCATTGACATTTTCCCTTGGAGGCAGATAATTTCTAGCCATGATGTGGTGAATTACAACCACTCTGCAATTTTATGATAATGTGTGCTCATCACCTAATCAAACTGCTTCAGTTGAGTTAGAACCTGGCTGGCTCAGATCCCCACTCACATTGTCAGGTGATTGCTTCAGCAAAAGAGGCCTTTTGCCAAATACTTCACACTCGAACCTTGCAGCTTAGGGAGAGAAGTATGAGGGAATGCATAAATGTCAAATTTCTTATTATTCCAGGAGTTTTCAAACAATGAATATAATTCCATCCCACTTTCTCAAGAAATAGGGCAGCATATCTATTTCATTCTTAGCTATCATGAAGTAGTGTCTTCACGTTGCTCAGTGCATCTCTGCCACATATTGACTTTTGGCATCATATCTAGTAGGTCCTTTATGGTCCAACTTCTGATTTTGCTAAAATGAGGGCAAAGTTAATATTGCTTATTGCTCCCTCTTCAGTGCCTCAAAGAAAGTCTGGCTTATAGTAGTCACTCAATAAATATCTGTGGATCGATGAATAAGTCCATTCCACTTCCTGAAGTGAAGAGGCAAACTTACACACATTTCTGTCTGTGGAGTATCATTGTTTTCTGTCGTTTACATCTGCATACTTCCTCCCACCAGATATCTACCCCCAATACAAATCCATGCAGTTTTCACTTAAGACATAACTTTCTGGTGACCCCATAAAAAACTGGCAGAAATTCTAGGGAAGGATGATATTATAATTGGTCTTGTGAGGGATCCGTGGAGTGATAAATTTCACATTATTCATGTTTCCAGATAGGCTTCAGTTCCCAGGGCAGTCATTCCAGAACGTTTTCTCAGCCTAAGGTTTACTCCAAGAAATATAAACAGTGATTTACAGCTTGATTGCTCCCACAAAAGGCTCCCCTGTTTTTGGTGCAGAGTGGGAAATAGGGCAGAGGAGAAGGCAGCTGGGAAGCAGGATGAGGAACTGGTGTCCACAGGGAGGGCATTGTGTGTGAGTGAGATACTGATCTACAGTGTCTCTCTGGAAGATCAAGAACTTGGGGGGGTAGGGGATAAGCTAGAGATGGAATTGTCTGAATGGCAGTTGAGGAAGCCTTGAGTAGCAATAAGCCTTGGACGCTGGCATGCCAAGGTTGATGTAGATGTGCATTCATCCTACCCTCTGACAAAAACAGTCTTCAAATACCAGAACTAGTATCCAGGGCTATGTAGTTCAGCTGGTTGGGGTGGTGTACTACCAAGGTTTAATAAGAGTGTCTCTTGGGCTTTTACTAGGCTAATCTATTAACTCCTTCAGCAAGTATTTATGTGTCAACTTCTGTGCTGGGTGCTAGGAATACAGTCATGAAAAAGAAGAGGAACCAAGGACCATTTTATGAGACCATGAAACAGGTCTCAGATTCAAGCCCTAGTCAGATATTTCTCAGATGTTTGTTGTTTTCAAAAGGATACATTCGGATTAGGGATAGATCAGAGTAAATTCTTCAGGAGATCTCGACTATGTATCAGGGTATGCCCAAATTATAAGGATATAACAATATAATATATGATCGACAATCAGTCAAATTAAGCATTCGATTCATGTAAGGCTCAATCAAAATTTCGGTATAAGCCTGATTTATTTTTTTAAGATTTTATTTATTTATTCATGAGAGATACACGGAGAGAGAGATGCAGAGACAGAGACAGAGGGAGAAGCAGGCTCCATGCAGGGAGCCCAATATGGGACTCGATCCTGGGACCATGGGATCACACCCTGAGCCAAAGGCAGGTGCCCAACCACTGAGCCACTCAGGCGTCCCTTGTTCACCTTTATGGTTTGACTATTGCAGCATTCTGCCTTTCCCCCTTCTCCTTTCAATCTATTATCAGTATCAGATGAATCTTCTAAAAGAAGCATTTTACGCCATTCTGCTCAAATTGATTCAGTGATTCCCATAGCTTAGCAAAGACCAGTTTTTTTTTTAATTCATCACCTTCAGTGTTTTCTATAATCTTTTCTATTCCCACCTTTCTATATGTATCCCATATCATATCTCACTGAAACCTCTGCCCCAGGCACATAGCACTACTTGCCCTCTCTGATCCTCTGAGTTGTGTTTATTTTCTATACCTGAATTCCCTCCCTCCCTTCATTGAACAAACCAATCTTCATTGGTTACCTACTATGAGCCAGATCATGTGGTAGGTCAAATTATGATGACGAACAGGTTAGAAACAACCCCTACCTGTGAAGACCTTAGAACCTACTGGAGAAACCAAAAGGATAAGTAGGCAACTGGTATGCCAGGCTATGCAGGAGGTACTGTGACAAAGGAAGACAAGGACCCCAGTCCCAGGAATGGGGAGGAAGGGACACACAAATTGTAATTCATTCTTGATGATGGTTATGTGAAGAAGAGGGAAAAGAGGAAGAAAGGAGAGGGGATCATTCAGCTAAATTCCTACCCAGCTTAAACATCTTCTTGACCAGATAAATGGTATTCTGTGAGAGCACAGATTCAAAGCTACACATACCCAAATTCTAACCCTGACTGTGTTACACACTAGTTGTAATAAATGACTTTGCTGACCTTAAGAGAAATTTTACTAAGAGTTGGTCTTCTAATCTGCCAAATATTAACTCTTACATCAAGAGTCCAGTCATCCTATAAATATTTCTTAAGCATAAGAGCCAGGTACTCTTCTTGGTGATCTGTGGTCCTTCTATTCTAGTAAGGAAAAGTAGTCAGTAGGTAAAATAAATATGTAAATTATACAGTGTATTAGAGAGTGATAAATTCTATGGAGAAAATAGAAAAGACTGAGCATGGAGGGGATGGTAATTTTATTTACTCAATCCTTTATTTTTTAACTCATTTATTTATTCAGACAAATAGTATTGAAAGCCCGCCACATGGCAGGCACTGCTTTAGGCCCTGGGGATACAGCAGAGAGCAACAGGAAAAAATCCTTGCCTTTATGGAATTTATGTTCTGGCAGGGGAGAGAGACAAGAAACAAGAT
This sequence comes from Vulpes lagopus, assembly GCF_018345385.1. NCBI lineage: Eukaryota > Metazoa > Chordata > Mammalia > Carnivora > Canidae > Vulpes > Vulpes lagopus. The sequence goes on from NC_054831.1 coordinate 31,550,392, forward strand.
AAAAATAGGAAAATATGGAGGTAGTTAAAATAGGAAGAATGGATGAGAAAAATGAGTAGGGGTATTCAAATATTAGGAAAGCCAGTGAAGCCTACTGAGAAAGCAGGAGTTGATTAAAGATGCAGAGGAAGTGAGGAAGCAAGCTGTGTGAACAAATGGAAGAAGGGAATTCTAAGAACAGCAAATACAAAGGTGCCAAAGTAGGACCATATTGATGGGGGTGGAAGGAGTGAGTGAGGAGGAGAACAAGAAAACAGATAGGTAGGTAAGGGTGGTAAGGCAGGTCAGGACCCTGTGGGTTATTATGAGGACTTTGGCTTTCATTATGAGTGACATGGAAAGCCAGTTTGGAGCAGAAAAGTGACTTTGTCAGATTTACATCTTGGCAGGATCACTCTGGCTGCCATGCCGAGAATAGTCTGAGGGAACTAGGACAGAAGCTGGAAGAGCAGTTTGGAGGCTACTGCAATAATTTGGGCAAGGGTAACAGAGGCTTGGATCAGAGTGGTACCAAAGGAGGTGGGGAGAAGCAGTAGGGTTCTGGATATATTTTAAAGGCAGAAACAACAACAGTACTTGTGATGGATCAGATATGCAGTATAGGAGAAATAAACTGATTCCATTTTTCGCCTGAGCAACTAGAAGGATGAAATTGCTCTTTACTGAGATGGAGAAGAGGCTGGGAAGAGCAGGTTGGGGGAAAATATAAGGAGTTAAGCTTTTGATGTATTGAGCTTGATTTAGAATGATATAAGAAGGAGGATTCGCTGAAGAGAAAATAGTTTGGTAAGGACTTGGAGGAGATAAGAAAAGAAAACTTGGGAAGACTTAATAAGAGGATGTTTGAGAGATGACCTGGCACAACACAGTGTGAGGCAAGCTCAGGCCCAGTTAATTCCATTTTGTCATCCTTAAAGCTATTCTTATGCACCAGGGAGCAGTGACTGATGTTATTCATCATTACACCCTCCCTCTAGTGGGTAGAGTGTACCTTGTCCATTGTAGATGTTAGACAATATTTGCTGAATGCATGACAGAAAGGAATAAACTATAATCAGTAAAGGGGACTGTTCCAATTGTCTTCCCTTCTTCCTCCACGTCCAAGGAGGAGATCCCGGCCAAGCTGTTTTGCATTTGGGGAAGGGGAACCGGAGATCCATTTCCTCTGTGTTATGGTTAACACAGTGTGGGGGTTCTCAAGTGTGGCACCTCCTGCAGCAGTATCAGCAGGATCGGTGGTAAAATGTGAATTCCTAGACCCTTTCCCAGATTTTGTCATTCTGAATTTCTAGGGAAGAAGCTGGAATCTCTCTGTTACAGACTCATTGAGTGATTCTTCAGAAACTAAAATTTAAGAACTACTGACACTCTTAAAAAAGATGACCTCTCATTGACATTTTCCCTTGGAGGCAGATAATTTCTAGCCATGATGTGGTGAATTACAACCACTCTGCAATTTTATGATAATGTGTGCTCATCACCTAATCAAACTGCTTCAGTTGAGTTAGAACCTGGCTGGCTCAGATCCCCACTCACATTGTCAGGTGATTGCTTCAGCAAAGAGGCCTTTTGCCAAATACTTCACACTCGAACCTTGCAGCTTAGGGAGAGAAGTATGAGGGAATGCATAAATGTCAAATTTCTTATTATTCCAGGAGTTTTCAAACAATGAATATAATTCCATCCCACTTTCTCAAGAAATAGGGCAGCATATCTATTTCATTCTTAGCTATCATGAAGTAGTGTCTTCACGTTGCTCAGTGCATCTCTGCCACATATTGACTTTTGGCATCATATCTAGTAGGTCCTTTATGGTCCAACTTCTGATTTTGCTAAAATGAGGGCAAAGTTAATATTGCTTATTGCTCCCTCTTCAGTGCCTCAAAGAAAGTCTGGCTTATAGTAGTCACTCAATAAATATCTGTGGATCGATGAATAAGTCCATTCCACTTCCTGAAGTGAAGAGGCAAACTTACACACATTTCTGTCTGTGGAGTATCATTGTTTTCTGTCGTTTACATCTGCATACTTCCTCCCACCAGATATCTACCCCCAATACAAATCCATGCAGTTTTCACTTAAGACATAACTTTCTGGTGACCCCATAAAAAACTGGCAGAAATTCTAGGGAAGGATGATATTATAATTGGTCTTGTGAGGGATCCGTGGAGTGATAAATTTCACATTATTCATGTTTCCAGATAGGCTTCAGTTCCCAGGGCAGTCATTCCAGAACGTTTTCTCAGCCTAAGGTTTACTCCAAGAAATATAAACAGTGATTTACAGCTTGATTGCTCCCACAAAAGGCTCCCCTGTTTTTGGTGCAGAGTGGGAAATAGGGCAGAGGAGAAGGCAGCTGGGAAGCAGGATGAGGAACTGGTGTCCACAGGGAGGGCATTGTGTGTGAGTGAGATACTGATCTACAGTGTCTCTCTGGAAGATCAAGAACTTGGGGGGTAGGGGATAAGCTAGAGATGGAATTGTCTGAATGGCAGTTGAGGAAGCCTTGAGTAGCAATAAGCCTTGGACGCTGGCATGCCAAGGTTGATGTAGATGTGCATTCATCCTACCCTCTGACAAAAACAGTCTTCAAATACCAGAACTAGTATCCAGGGCTATGTAGTTCAGCTGGTTGGGGTGGTGTACTACCAAGGTTTAATAAGAGTGTCTCTTGGGCTTTTACTAGGCTAATCTATTAACTCCTTCAGCAAGTATTTATGTGTCAACTTCTGTGCTGGGTGCTAGGAATACAGTCATGAAAAAGAAGAGGAACCAAGGACCATTTTATGAGACCATGAAACAGGTCTCAGATTCAAGCCCTAGTCAGATATTTCTCAGATGTTTGTTGTTTTCAAAAGGATACATTCGGATTAGGGTAGATCAGAGTAAATTCTTCAGGAGATCTCGACTATGTATCAGGGTATGCCCAAATTATAAGGAGATAACAATATAATATATGATCGACAATCAGTCAAATTAAGCATTCGATTCATGTAAGGCTCAATCAAAATTTCGGTATAAGCCTGATTGGACAGACTATTCATTTGTGAAGAATGATATCATTGCTTGCCTGGAGTGCTGCAAAGCCTCCTAACTGCAGAGTCTATTTCCCACACAGCGGCCAAACTATTTTATCATGACCTGGCTAAAAAACCTCCAATGGCTTTCCTGTTGCAACTGGAATAAAATCCAGTCTCTTTACAAGGATCTCCTATCAAGGATCCGGCTCCTGCTTAAAGTCCTGCTTTATTCTGGCCTCAGAGTTGACCTGAAACTTTTTCCCACCTTACCTGTGCCTAGCTCCCCATTATTCAGGACTCATTTCAAATTATCTTCTAAGATAGGCCCTCTCTGTCCACCCTATCTTAAGTAGTTCCATCCCTTTTCCCCACAGCACCCCTTTATTCCATTAGCATATTTCATATCCATGGTGGGAATTTCAAGCGGTTCATCTTATTAATTTTTGGTTACGTATTATTACCCACTTCCCCCCTACTAGAACGTAAGTTCCTTGAGAGTAGGAGAGTAAGTGGCACTCAACAAATGCTTAAAGAACTAATAGGTATCACATTTCCTTTTTTTTTTTTTAAGATTTTATTTATTTATTTATTCATGAGAGAGAGAGGCAGAGACACAGGCAGAGGGGAGAAGCAGGCTCCATGCAGAGAGCCTGATGTGGGACTTGATCCGGGTATCCAGGATCATGCCCTGGCCTGAAGGCAGGCACCAAACCACTTAGCCACCCAGGGATCCTGGTATCACATTTCCTAAACACCTGAAGGTTTTCTGGATCTCTGTCTGTGACCAGTGGTTTGACAGCATTTTTTAAATCATAGTACATGACTCAGAGCCCTAGCACCTAGTATTAACTTAATGCTTAATATTTTTGTTAAATTGACTTGAACCAAATTTGTTAATTTGGTAATTTTAGACCAGTGACTAGAAAAACGCACATGACCAAAAAAATCCCATTGATGGTACCAGACAGTGGTCCAAGAAGATGAGTTCATAATGGCTACTTATTAAAAGAGTGGATGTCATTTTCTTTACTGGGACTAACGGGCTATGGCATAGCCCAGGGAGTATGATGCTACCCAGAAAAGAAATAGCCCATAACAGGAGCAGGGTTGGCTGAAATCTGATAGAAGGGTAATGGCGCAGAGGTCTTGCACTTGATGCCATATTGAGACTGGATGTTGGTAGGATGGTGCTCTGCTATAATATGTTTACTAGCTGCACTTGCTGAATTGACAGCCTCTCTGTTTAAAACTGACAAGGAGAAAATTAAAATTTCCCTTGTATTTTGTGTCACATGTGAATAACCAATTGCTTGGCAGCTTGTTAAAATTCATATTGGATTTGCCAGGTTTTTCGCAACTATGAAGATTGGGTTAATGTAAGTCTCCCCTACCTTTGCCCTCTTGGTTAACTAGCTAGCCATATTTGCATTTATTTTTATATAAATCTTTTTTTCCTGTCCTTTTGACAGCACAATATCAGAAATTCATATTATCTTCACAGATGTTCCATGTTGAGAAGCTCCTTACATAAATACAGAGACATAAAGTGACATGTTGCATGTATCAAATCCTTTTTAATGACTTAAGGTCAAAGATTGCTTTTTTTTTCCTCAGTGGAATGACCATCAACAAAAAATATTTGTCAACTACTGGGAATTTTGGAGTTTCCTAATCCTTCTGGAATGGAAATTCTAAACATTGTGAAATAGGTTTTTCCATCCATCAAGATTTACTCATAGATCCTACACCATACAATCCTGTCACTGACTCTGGAAAAGAAGGCTCACTTCATCTTTAGCCTGTTTTTCACACCTGTGAAACACCTGGCTATACTATCCTACTCCTTTCTCAGCTCAGCTCAACAGAATGTTCAAATCTCAGAACTCTGGAAAACAGCCTTTGCTCTCCCACGCTCTTTGTTTCCTGTCTTGATCCACTACTTACACAGAATTGCAGCTGAGAATCGCTTGCTGGCAGCTGGAGCTGTGGATCTTCTCTCCACATCTCACAGAAATAACTAAACAGGGAATTGAGTTGCCTCTAGGTTTTAAAACAATGTCTCAGGAACACAGCTGGTCATCACCCTGCACTAGGGATAAGAACCGGAGAGGAGGGTGAATTTTTCTCACCCCAAAGAAACCCAGGAGAGATACTCTTCTGAGGTTTGTAGGAAATTTGTTTCTGACCAAGGGTCACCACATAGCTTACTATGAATTTTAATTGGCTGCCAGACCATTGCTAATTCATCTCCGACTTTGGCAGAAAAAAATTAAGTGTTAAAGAAATGAATTTAGCAGGAAGTTGTTGTTTTTCACTGTTTGGTTAGTTGGTTGGGTTTTTTGTTTTTGTTTTTGTTTTTGTTTTTTTTACACAAGCAGCTGCTGAGAATCTAATAGAGAGGATGGTACATACACATATGGAGCTAGGGTGTGTTCATTTTCAGAACTTTCTGCTTGAAGAGGAATCTAAAATTACAAGATTCATTTTGGATTATAAATCTTTTATGCTGAACAAGGGAGTTGTCCTGCTATTGCCAAAAACAGGCCAAACCAATTTGATAATGCTGTGAGACAAGTCTGAAAGGACAAAGCATAAAAGGGTCCGTCATAAGGTACACGTCAAATGAAGGCAGCATCTGCTTGCCTTTGGCTTGAGAAACTGAACTCCTAGGTCTCTGACCTTACTGCCTGTCCCTGTGGGTTTCAGAGGTTCCATCTTGGTTTTGTCCCTGCTCATTTCTCTCATTTTTCTCTGTCCCCAGTTTTTTTTTCCTGACTTTGCTCTCCTCAAACTCATACTTCTTCTCTTTCTACTACTTGATATCTGTCACCTATATACATTAAAACATGTTTAAAAATTCACAAGTGAATCCTCAAACTTCCAAATATCTGTAATGAATTGAGCATCCTTTTGGCCATTTGTGTTGCCTGACAGATAATGTTGATCTGTTTATTCAACATGCATTCCCAGCCACCTTTGTCCTTGTCTTCTCTTATCGTAGAGGCTAGTGAGAAAAGTTTTCAACTTTCCAGCTTCTCTTGCAGCTAGGTGGAACCTGAGAGAGTACAGATCCTAGTTAAAAACCTATGTATGATTTTTGAGGTTTGACCATAGGCAGTTACAAAGGCTTTACCTAGCAGACTTCCCAAGGGAAAACTACCCTCCACACACCAAATTGAGTGCACAGCCAATGTGTTGCAGCCTCCAAGGAAAGTGGTAGTCAGGGCCTCAGGGACCTGTAGCTGGCCATGTACTCATGTACATGCTGTATTCCTAGCCCAGGTGCCTCCATTGGTGCCTGGGCTAGGTCCTCATTGGGGCACCTTGACGATGCTGTCTCTGCTCTGACTCAGTGCTTTTCCACTCTCAGCCCTTCTCATTCCCATGCCCCCACCCCAGAACTCCTTCAAAGTAAGACAACCCTCCTGGATCTGTGCTGATCCATCTTATCTTTCAGTGGTGGGGCACATCATTTCATGGGAAATGAAACAAGGGGCTGTAGGCACTTTCTCAGTTCAGCTTCTCGCTTATACTATTTTAAGATTTTATTTATTTATTTATTCATGAGAGACACAGAGAGAGAGAGGCAGAGACATAGGCAGAGGGAGAAGCAGGCTCCCTGTGGGGAGCCCAGTGTGGGACTCAATCCCTGGACCCCAGGATCATGACCTGAGCTGAAGGCATATGCTCAACCGCTGAGCCACCCAGGCATCCCTTGCTTACGATATTGCACTAAGTGATTAAAATCTTCACTCTTACTTTTATTTTGGCTCTTTGTTGCTTTAATTGGCTACTCCAATACCTGACAATTGAGCTTTCTTTTCCAGCTTAACAGAGCTCCTGACAGACCCATGTGACACAACTGTGGGTAATGACATCTAAGATGAAGTCAGCTGGATGGTTTATGAGAAAGCTATTACTTTCCTGCTTCAACAGATAGGGAGTAGGGGGTGGGCGACAAATAACATTCTGCCTTCATCCTGCCTAGAATACAGACATGATGCCTGGAGATGCAGCAGCCATTATATGAACAAAATATAAGCCAAGTCCTTAAAGATGCCGAGAGGAAAGTTTGAAAGAGCCTGGAGTCTTGACAACACTATCACTATAATAGCCTTGGGATATCTATCTTTGCATTTCTTCTTGTGCAAAGATAAGAAACTTCTTATAGTGATTTAAAAATATATCCATAAATTCTTTGATCCTCTTCCCAACAGAAGGAAAAGTCTAATTCCCCTCCCCTTTATTATGGTCCAGTTTTAGCTTGTTGCTTCTAACAAATACAATTCAACAAACATGATGCTGAGCCTAAGTCAAAAAAATGTGATACAGCTCCTATCTCTGTCTCACCATGTATCTTATCAGCATATAGCTGATACAGAAGAAGTCCAGCTATACTGAAGCTGCCATACTAGACAGACCATTTTTTTTTTTTTTTTTTTTTTGCATAAGCATGATCATACAGCTGCCGAAAGTCTGACAGAGGGGATGGTAAATAAACTCTTGAGCTAGGGATAGATAGCTGGAATGTGAAGCACTAGGATTTGGATTACAAAGGAATTAGCATGAATCATTCTTGGGGGACTGGGGAGGGAATAATGAATGCTACTAATTAGCTTGCTAAGTATTCTCTGTAACTAGAGGATATTGGGTTGCAACTGGAAAGCTGAGGTAATTATCTCTTCATTATGTATGAATCTATTTACACAATCCTTGTGGGTATTTATGACTGGTTAGCTCAGATAAATGGACATCCAGGCTCAAGACAATTTTATGAATTCATGCCCTGTAGCTTCTTTTTATTCCAGGGCTACAGACTCTATCCCTTGTAGTTCAAAGTGGCCACCACGGCTAGAAACACAAATAATACTTTTTTATCATGTAATATTAATAAACTATTTGTTTATCTGTATTATGTATTTATCTGTGTTTCCCGAATTTAGTGGCCACCCTGGAGACACTTTTGGGGAAATATCTTTAACAAAACCCAACATTCCAGCTCTCAACCCATTTCACCTTCCCTGAGAAGTACCCCAGATCCACATAGGTGGGCTCCTAGACACTCTACCTTTTGTGTGGCTCACCTGGTTGGCCTTAGATGATTGAATGAGGGGTGAACACTTGATTCAAGTGGGGTCAACCAGATTTTCTCTTCTAGGAGTAAGAATGGAAAGACAGACAGTTGGTCTCTTCTAATGACTGGAATAATCACAAAGTCAGTAGCTGTGGTTCAGCCATATTTGGCTTTACGGAAAGGAAAGCTGGGGAAGGTGGACTCCAGCATTAGACAATGAAGCAGATGTGCAAGAAAAAGCAGAGTAGAGATGATTGGAGAGTATATTTTGGGAATATGGATGCTTTTCATTTCTTAATTTGAGCCCTTCCTAAGACCTAATTGTGTTCCTGCACTTAGTTCTTTAGGACAGCTCTGTATCCTCAAGCCAAATTCCCCCTTTGTGCTTCAGGTGAATCCGTTTGGTTTCTGTTACTTGCCACCAAAAAGTCTAGCTAACTAACATAACTTTAAACTGTAGGAGAATAAAAAAATTTCCTTCTACCTTTCTGAGTTCCTAGCTGAGTCTCTTATAATAAGACAGATTAACAAAAGAGAAACAAACAGAGCTCTATTCATATGTTTACCTCATGTACACTTGGGAAATGTCCAGAGAAAAATGAGTAACTCCCCCAAATGGCTTAGAATCCAAGATTAAATCCCATCTTAACAGAGAAAGGAGAAGGGGATATAAGCCTTTTAGGGAAGAACAAATGATTTCTATGAAAAATAAATGGGCCCTTAGAAGATTAGGTGGAATGTATGATGGTTTGTGACAAAGCTTGCTTGGATGTGGTGTGGACTTTTAGTCTCTTCTCCTGTGACAAGAGTCAATCCTCCTTGGGTGATAAAACTCCCAGGGAGGGGATTTATGACAAATGGGTTCCTCTTGGAGGATCTGTCCTTTGGCAGATAAGGGCAGTGCAGAGAAAGTCTCCCCCTGCATTTGCTGTTTATCAAATGCCAGCAACTCAAGATAATCAATATACCAAAGTGGCATGTTCTGGAGTGACATATCTTTTCTGCTTCAAAACCTTGACTAGCATCTCCCCAGAATACCCTTGGCCATAAGGGTCAGGAAAGACTACGTGGATAAGTATAAGTCCATTGTCGCTGAAGTGGAAACAATTTAAGAACACCCTTTTCTTAGAATGGCACCAACAGCATCATCTTTGAACACAAAGGGCAGTTGCATAAGTCCTATGGAGCATGGAAATCTCTTTCTGTTCCAAAATGACTTTTTCTAATAGAAAAGAGTTTCCCTGAGGTACTGACAGAAGAATCTGCTCTTTGAAAAACAATTTCAAATCCTCGCACTCTTGCAGATCTTCACTAAAACAAAAAGTTGTCCTCAGATATCTTTTTTTTTTTTTAAGATTTATTTATTTATTCATTCAGAGAGAGCGAGAGAGAGGCAGAGACACAGGCAGAGGGAGAAGCAGGCTCCATGCAGGAAGCCCGATGTGGGACTTGATCCCGGGTCTCCAGGATCACACCCCAGGCTACAGGCGGCACTAAACCGCTGGGCCACCAGGGCTGCCCTGTCCTCAGATATCTGTGGCTAAAATGTCCTTCAAAGTTATTTGCACTGCCCTTGGCTGAAACTAGCTCCACCAAGTAGTATAACCAAACTTTCCCGGACTTGGTTCTACATACAGAGTTCCCAGGCTGCTTTTTATTCAGTGCTGTTTCTGGTGTTATCTATGATTAGCAAAAGGGGGCAAAGCGAGGCTTCTTATTTCCATATAATGTCTCTTCTTATTTATTGCTGGCAACTTTATAAGGCTGAGCAAAAAGAAAAAAATATGTGGAAAAATGGCAAAAGACTTTAAATATGAATGTGAAAGGCAAGAATGAAGAAAAGAAAAAAGCTAACAACCAAAATAGTATAACAAGAAGCAGTGGTTAGGGAGTAGTTTGGCATGTGAGTTCCTTAAGGGCTGTGACCACTCCATCCAGAACCAAGTGCTTCACCTGGGCCGGAACAGGAACTGAATGATGAGTGTGGGCTTAACTGATTGAATGAACAAATGGTTGAAAGGTTTGATATAATGAAGGCCAGAAAACTAGATTACCCACTGCTAATAGGACACGAGTTTGTTTCTGTCCAATTTCAAATATTAAATCTTCCTGAATTTGTCCACTCTAGTGAGAATCTGAGGTCGCCTCCAGACACAGAAATTAAAATTCTAAAAGTTTGTCAAGGCTCCCAAGATTAATGCTCTTATACTCTTTTGAATGTAGATAGAGGTTACAACCCTGACCTCCTGCCAGAGGTGTGAGCAGGGAAAGGGAAGTCCTCTCTACCTGACCACATCAATATTGTTTTAATTTCTAGTTATTTATTGATTTTTGAAGTTCTTTTCTTTAGAAGAAGAGGCAGAGAGAGAGAGAGAATCCCGAGCAGGCTCCACACCGAGGGCAGAGCCCGACTCGGGGCTGGATCCTATGACCCCAAGATCATGACCTGAGCCAAAATCAAAAGTCCGTTGCTTAATCAACTGAGCCACCCAGGTGCCCCATGACTACCTCAGTAGTCTAAGGTCTGCTCAATTTGGGCCACTGATTCCACAGAGGACAAGAATGGGAGGAAGCGTCTCTGCCCTGGTGTCTTCAGTCTGGTGCCAGACCCATCATGGGGCACCAGGGAACCACTGCCACCCCTTTTAATTACCGTCTCTGAAAGAAGAGGTCGAACCCCCTCTGATTTGGAGAAAGGCTGGTTTCTTCATCTTATTAACAATAACATATCCCAGTGATCCAGTAATTACAGACCTATTGCCGAAGCAATCAAATTGCTTATTTGAAAGAAAGACTGTTTCTTTTCTCTAATGAATGTGAACAGTCCCCCAGAGCCCGAAGGTGATGTGTATGAATGCCCCACTGTAACAATGAAAAGTGGTTATAAATAAATGACACAGAGCTGCTCTGTTCTTAAAAATCACTGCATGATCAATTTGAGAGACATGCATAAAGATGGGACCGGAGATTTTCTTTTAATTATTCTGCCCGAAGGAAAACGATACTGTGTTCTTTGTTGGCACCATTGTACATGAAAACTTAAAGAGACTTTGGAAACATGATTCTATTAATCTTTCTCAAACCACTGGCAGACACAATGATACAGCTGCCTTTGTTTTAGAGGAGGGGAAACCGAGGTCCAGATGTTTCTATTCTTCACAGACTGTCTAAAGGCTCACATATCATCACAGCCAACAGATTTCTACGTCTCTCCCTTCCTCGACTGCTCTGATACTTGTTTGTATTTGAAAATCTACCAGAAAAGGGAAAAATTAACAGAAGGCCATGCCAAAGAAAGGGAGGTGGGTGTGTGCAGACACATATTGAAGCATGGCTTGATTTGGGGGTCAGGAAATAGGAGGAGTGGACAGATGCCAGGAGGCAAGGGGATTCCATTTCAGCCCTCGACACTGGAGTGCCGGCCCTTCACTGAAAGCTGTAGCATGTGAGCTGAGGGCTTGGGGCAGCCAGAGACTGGAGCTGGGAGGACGCCAGTGAAAAAGCATCTACATCACAGTTCTGTAGGATCAGGGTACACTCGGAATGAAATCTTTTTTAATTTAAAGTGAAAACCTGGTTACTAGTTGATCCAGGATGCCCATTTGAGTCCAACCGCTGCACAGAATGGTAGTTTATAGATACTCTTTCATTGAGGGGTCATCCTGTAGACCACCAAGGAGGCCCTCTGGACCATACTGAGAAATCAACTTGTTACCCTTTGCCATTTCTTTTTTTTTTTTTTTTTTAAGATTTTATTTATTTATTCATGAGAGACAGAGAGAGAGAGGCAGAGACACAGGCAGAGGGAGAAGCAGGCTCCATGCAGGGAGCCCGACGCGGGACTCGACTCCGGGACTGTGGGATCACGCCCTGAGCCAAAGGCAGATGCTCAACCGCTGAGCCACTCAGGTATGCCCCTTTTGCCATTTCTAAAAAATGAAAATTGAATCCATTTGACAGTCAGAGACGAGTCTACAGAGTTCCCAACAAGATGAACCAAAAATTCCTCAGGACCCAGGATATTTATACTTCTAGAGATTCTTTAGTGCAGTATTATCAGTACCTCTTGGATGAGCTTCTTGATCCTGGATGACATATACCATTACATTTTTGCACAGCTCTTAGTCAAGACTTGGCAGAAATCTCCCTCCCCCAAAAGAATTTAGAGGAGCCCTATTTCTGCTTGCTTTTAAAGGAAGAGAATACGGAAATTCCTTAGAAGAGTTTGTGGAATTTGGCTATCTACATAGTTTGATAGTTTTAAGGGGAATCAACTAATCATGTTGACCAAATCACTAGCTAGTTCATAACTGCAATCAGCTTGACTAATGGTCCAGTTGACAATCAAATCAACTAAGTGCTTTTGTTTGGTTGGTTTTTTGGTTTCTGTTCGTTTTGCCTTTGACAATGCAGAGGCTAAGCTGGAGCAAACCAGAACAATCTTGTTGGTGCTTACAGAATAGAAGTAGATAATATCTTTAAAAATGTGGGAGTCCTGGGACACCTGGGTGGCTCAGTGGTTGAGCGTTTGCCTTTGGCCCAAGGCCTGATCCTGGGGACCCAGCATTGAGTCCCACATCGGGCTCCCTTCATGGAACCTGCTTCTCCCTCTTCCTGTGTCTCTGCCTCACTGTCATGAATAAATAAATAAAATCTTTTTAAAAAATGTGAGAGTCCTCATGGAAAACAGAGCCACATTAGAGAATTAGATGGAATCAAATGGGTTAAGATCCTCAGGAAAAAAATAATAATAATAATAAAGGGAAAAGCTATCCTTACCAGGGACTGAAGTCTCTGCAGAAATTGATTAGGTGGAGGGTCCCTCTGGGCCTTGGAACAATTAGCTCTCAGAAAATTAAAGGACAGCCTTTGTGCTTCTAGGGATTCAGATGTGACAGGTGTCTCCTGTCCCTTAGAAACTGTTCACTCCTTCCAACCTCTCATTTTATGGATGCTTGCCCCTGCAGGGTAGACCCAAACCCTTGAGAGTTAAAGATTTTGAGGCACAGAGAGAGTCTGAATAATTGGATTCTTGGAAGACATTACTTTTGTGAGTTTCTGCCACAAATGTACTTCCTGGGGGTGTTTTCTGTTAAAAAAAAATTCTTCTTTTGAGAAAAGTGAAGAACTAAGGTGTTGTACTGCCTAAAGTGGGTGATGGAAAAGAGACTATTTTTTCTGTCCCTTTACTACCTTCACTCTTAGCACAAAGTGAGCAATGGGAGAAGGTGACTGGGTGGCAATCTTGCAGATACCTGAGGAGAGTAAATGTGGCCTTGGGGTGAGCAGAGGCAGTGTTGTTCGGCACTGGGAGAAGGGAGGGGAGCACACAGACTGTGGCGAAGCAGAGCAATTTGCTCATTTTACCTGCTGAGAACGATTAGCTGTGTTTACGTCAGGGTGGGTGTGATGAACCTGATGAAGACCATCTGGAGTGGAGGAGCCCGAATAATAGATGTCTCCCTGACTGTGTGCGAGGAGGGCCCCGTGGGAAGGTAACTCAGAGCAGGAGGTGAATACTCCTCCCGCACAGAGGAGTCAGCACATTCTTTCTTCAGGGTGAAAGACTTGACACATTTTGGAATGACGTTTAGAATATTGTATATTTTTAGCAGCCGATATGAAAATTCCTCTTAGGGAGAAACCCATCTTTGGAAAAGTTACCCTTACAACCCCCCTGGGAGTCTCTGAGGCTCCTGGGTCTGGCCAGGCCAGGGGCCCAGCTTTGAGAGACCAGTCAGGCAACTTCATTTAATAGAGGATGATGCCTGAGGGGGAGAGGAAGGAGGTGGAGAAAGTCTTCAGAATAGGCTGCAACTGTCAAAACGTTTGGTGGGAAAGGATCTTTGTTTTGTTTTCTTTTGATTTTACTTATTCATGAGAGTCACACAGAGAGAGGCAGAGACACAGGCAGAGGGAGAAGCAGGCTCCCGCAGGGAACCTGATGCTGTACTCAATCCCAGGACTCCAGGATCATGCCCTGAACCTAAGACAGATGCTCAACTGCTGAGCCACCCAGGAGTCCCTGTTTTGCTTTGTTTTCAAAACCAATAAAGGTGGTCACTTATCTGTAGAGCAGAAATTAGATATATGGAGGTGGGATCTGAAATCAGAGGGGCCTTTAAAACTGTAAGCTTATGTTGGGGACTTGATGTCCGAGTCACAGAGTAAAGCAGTTGGGCTTTCAGAGGGTGTATATTATATATTAATATGTGGTTGCAGAGATCAACACACAGCACATCCAACTTCCCCCAGGAGAGGAGAACCTGGGGACCGCTTTGCAATATAGAAATCTACTTCCAGTGGTGATTCTTATTTAAGTGTATACATCGACACAACTTTTTGGAGTGAAGTTGGGCAGTATCTATCAAAACTTAAAACAAGCACATCTTCCACCTCAATAATTTCACTTCTCAGAATCTGCCCTGTAGAAACATACACGTGCAAATATGTAAGTTCCACGAAGTTTTCTTGAAGCATGATTTGTAATAGCAAAACTAGGAAACAACCTGATTGTCCATAAGTGAGGGGCATGCATGGTTAGATTGATTATTGTACAATTATATGGCAAGATCTCCAAGGTACTAAGAACTGATGTAAAATTCACACAACATAAAACTAACCATTCATAATTTTAAACTGTATGATTCAATGGCATTTATTACATTCACAGTGTCATGCAACCATCACCTCTAATTCCAGGACATCTTCTTCTCTCCGAAAGGAGACCCCATACCCATTAAGCAGTCACTCCCCATTACTGAGAAGAAATGATTTTTTAAAATATTTTATTTATTCATGAGAGACGTTACTGCAAGAAATGATTTTTTAATTTATTTTTATTTTTTATTTTTAAAGATTTTATTTATTTATCCACAAGAGACAGAGATGAGAGAGAGACGCAGAGACACAGGCAGAGGGATCCCAGGTCTCCAGGATCTGGCCCTGGGCCAAAGGCGGCGCTAAACCACTGAGCCACCCGGGCTGCCCAGAAATGATTTTTTTAAAGATTTTATTTATTTATTCATGAGAGACATATAGAGAGAGGCAGAGACGTGGACAGAGGGGGAAACAGGCTCCCTGTGGGGAGCCCAAAGCAGTACTTGATCCCAGGAGCTGGGATCATGACCTGAGCCAAAGTCAGATGTTCAACCACTGAGCCACCCAGGCACCCCAAGAAATGATTTTTAAATGTCAGAATAGTATATACCGTTTTATCCCATTTGTGTTTTTGAAAACCTCCAAACCAGTAACCCACATACTGACAGAAGCAGTGTAGAGTCATGGTTATATGTGGGTGCCCTGGAGTCAGCCTGCCTATTTCAAATTCTGGCTCTAACACAGATAGGCTGTGCCTCACTGGGCAAGCACTTAGCCTGTTTGTTCCTCCATTTCCACAGGGATAGGCTGGGGACAGTAATAGTACATACAGAGAAGTTGTGAAGAGTAATTCAGTGAGGACAAGCCTGATACAGCCACCATTTAGTCTAGTTATTTTTGTGTTTGAATTTTTTGCTGCTGTTAGTCAAAACCACAAGCATATAAACCTATTTCTTGTTTAGGGTGCAGGTGAAATGAGCACACATTCCCAGAATACCCTCCTCAGGACACTGCGGAGGATGGCTCCACCAGCTTAAAGCAAAGGCTGCAGGGAAATGGATCTGTGCTTTATTTATTTATTTATTTATTTATTTTATTTTATTTTTTAAAGGTTTTATTTATTTATTCCTGAGAGACACACAGAGAGAGGCAGAGATACAAGCAGAGGGAGAAGCAGGCTCCCTATGGGGAGCCTAATGTGGGATGCAATCCCAGGACCCCGGGATCATGGAGCCACCTAGGTGTCCCTGGATGTGTGCTTTAGTGCAGGCAAGGAGTAGTCAGGTCTTTAAATTTCCACAGAAGCACAGCAAACATTCCAACTGAAAGGACTTGTAATGAAGTACTTATTTGAATTACACCTCAATGAAGAGCCAGCAGGTAATGTGAAGAACGAGAGGATGGGTCTCTGCAAAGCTGAGACACCTGGAGGGGGAAGGCAGGAAGGAAGGAAAGAGGCAGGGCGGGACAAAAGGAGGAATCAGAACAAAAGGAAAAAAGGGACAAGGAGAGGTTAGGGTGAAGGAAACAGAGGAAACCATGAGGAGGCTGCAGGCCTCAGCTGTAAGTGGTTCAGGTGAAAGCAGAGCACGTGTCAGCATTTCAACAAAAAAAGTATACAGAGAGACCTCAGGGCAGCATCTGTGATTTTCTCCTATTTAGTCCTAATCTAGGGAGGCCGCAAGCAGGGCCCCCCAAGCTGCGGCCCATCAGGAGGCAAGCCCGACGTGGGAGGCTGGGCCATCCTGCGCTTGGGGGTTGGGGGCGGGGGACGGTCTTGCTGAGTGAAAATTGCGGTAAGGTGGCCCCCCTTCCCGCATCAACCACGTGGGGTCAGAAAGTCAGTGGTAGCCTAGCACCGGTCACGGTGCCGGGTCATTCACCTCACCTCGGCTCCCAAGGGAGGCGTCTTACCATCACATGTCATGGCAAGAAGAAGGGCACCTGCAGAACAAGAACGTATTTTAAGAGAAGAACCACATTCACATAACTCTGATTAAATATATTGTTATGATTATTTTAATATTACTACTGGTGTTATTTTCTTACTGTGCATACTTGATAAATTAAACTTTATTATAAGTACATATGTATGGGGGGAAACCGTATAAATAGGGTTCAGGTAATATGTGGGGTTTTGGGCACCCACTGGGAGTCTGGAATGCATCCCCCCATGGATAATGGGGGCGGGGCACTGTGTTGAGCTGTATCTTTTTAAATAGAATGTTTTAAATCTCAAATGCTTCAGAACCACCAGAAATGAGGTAGATAGCATTTTGCTAGCCTATCTTTTCAAATATTTAAAGAATGTTTTGTACACTTCTGTTGATTTAATAAGCAATTCAGGAGGGTTAAGCAGGGTTTGGCATCTTCAAAATGGCGATTTTGCTTCTGATAACTTTCCAGAAAAATTAAATGTGTTGTGAAGGATAAATTACAGTTTGATGCAAGTTGTCTTGTTAAAATGTCATTCCTCTTCCCCAGCAACCTACTTCCCGTCTCATTAAGCCAGTTGACTGGATATAACCAGACAATTATGATGGTGATTTACTACCTTAATGCTCAATTGTTACTGGGAGCTGAAGGGTGGGGGAAGGGAAATAACATTCCCATCCTGGTGTCTCCTGGAGAGACAATCAAGCCCTCAGCTGTGGCATTAAACACAGCAATAGAAAGCAGAGACACAGTAAAGCATTTTCACTGCTGTTATGAGCTGAGATATAAAATGAGATTTATTTGCAACAATCTGATAGAGAAAATTGAGTCCTGGGATTTGCTGTCCCAGTGAGCCTTTCAAGTCAGCCAGAGTTACTATAGGATGTAACACAGAAAAATATGAAAGAGCGGGGAGAGAAAAAAAAAAAAATTGAGCTTTGACATTTTCTGTGGCCACTGTTAAAGATAAAGGAGTTGACTAGTTTGTACAATATGAATTATGGTCACAGTTACAGTTTTCCCCCGGTCCAGTCTCTCACAACAGTTAAATATTTTGGGACCCTAAACTGGTGCTATAACTCAGGCTTTTGCTTTTTTTTAAAATACGGGTTTTCCACAGATGTGATACCAAATAAACGAAACCTTCAAATGGCTCTCTCCTTTTCCTGAAAGGTTTAACTCTAATAGATAATTTCAAATAATTATGTTTGTTCTTCTAGCATTTTATTTCTTCTAGCATTTTATTTCTTAAATTTTCTGAAAATTATCATTGAAATTTAAATTGATGATATAGCAATCCCCCATTGATATTTTTATTTTTGTTTGTTTTTTTTTTTTTAAAGATTTATTTATTTTGAGAGAGGGAGCAAGCATCGGCATGGGAGGGGCTGAGAGGAGGGGCAGAAGGAGAGAATCTTCAGGCAGATTCCACAGAGTGCGGAGCCCAACCTGGGGCCAGATCCCACAACCCATGAGACATCGACCTGAGCTGAAACCAAGACTCGGATGCCCAACAGACTGAGCCACTCAGGTGCCCCCTGCCAGGTGATCTTTTTTTTAATATTTTATTTATTTATTTACAAGAGACACACAGAGGAAAAGAGGCAGAGACAGGCAGAGGGAGAAGCAGGCTGCATGCAGGGAGCGGGACGTGGGACTGGATTCTGGGGTCTCCAGGATCACGCTCTGGGCTGAAGGTGGTGCTAAACCACTGAGCCACCCGGGCTGCCCGCCAGTTGATATTTTTAAATGAGAGTGGAAACTAGAAATTTATGTCAAATTTCATTCGCTCAGGTATTCATTCTGCAACAAATATTTGTCACAATTTTAGTGTGTGTCTGACATTGCTGGACTGTGTTCAGAGAGATATATAGGATTTTTCAGTTTATGTAATTTGCTTCCAGAATATATTTCAAGTCTATACATGTTTGCAAACTACCAGAGGTCACAAGCAAAACTGAAAAAACGTGAAGTCTCATGAATATATATGGGGGCTTTGATAAAATCAGGGATGACCCCTACTTCCCTGAAGGGCTAACCTCAGTTCTTTTTAATAAGCAAGGGGTGTCAAGCTTCAGAACACCTGGCAACTGAAACCCAGTTTTTCTGCTGGCTCCTTTGTATTCTACCCCAGATAATGCTACGCAATGTTTACATAATACCCACATCTGTTTCAGCTGCTTGGAAGAGTAAATTTTTCAAAAGTTATAGCAATCTGGACTCCCCTCTTTACTTGATCATGAGATTTTTGTGCCTAATCTATAGCTACTTATTTTTTTAAAAAGATTTATTTGAGAGAGAGAGAGAGAATGTGAGTGAGGAGAGGGAGAGGGAGAAAGAGAATCCCAAGCAGACACCATGCTGAGTGCAGAGCCTGATCTGGGGCTCAATGCAGGGCTTGATCCCAGGACTCTGGGATCATGACCTGAGCCAAAACAAAGAGCTGGATGCTCAACTGACTGAGTCACCCAGGAGCCCCTATAGCTATTTCTGTGAATAACCAGACAACTATTTCAAAAAGGGAATACTTCCTGATGCCTTTATTACCACCTCTACATGGAAATAAGAGTTGTGATAGCATCCAAGGATAACTGGTACATTCAATCATAACTCATTACCACATTTTAAGCAACAGAGTTCGGCCCAATGGATGGCTTCTGTTTTCTCCTCAGAGAGCTGGTATAAGAACTTTCTAAGCATTTCTTGTTTTACTTGTGAATATGTACAATTTATCTTTGTACAAGTGTGTACAGCTTTAGTATAACTTGTTTAATGGTCACAATTGGTTAATTTCACCTTTTTTCCCAAGAGAGTGGACAATGATTAATTGTGTGGTGGGTGACAGTGATTCTTTCTTTGGCCCCTAAAAGATAACTTGATCAAAAGTTTCTCAAAACAATGTCATTGACTTAAACATTCACATCTGTATTGCATTTATATTTACCTATTTTTTTGCTTATTGTTCATGCTTGAATATGACTTTTAAATTCAATTTTCTAATGAAAAATTTTAAAATATTTTGTTTTATTACCATTCATCTCTAAGCTTAAAGGACATGTATCATTCCTTGCTTTCTTCCTCTCTACCCCAAACTTTTTTCTCTCTTCCTTCTGTTATGTCACATTCACTATAATAAGGCAAAATATCTATCATGCTTGAAATTACATGTGAAATTTTAAAGAGAATGATTATAGATTCCACTCAGAAAAGATACCCTGGATAGACAGGTTTTTTTTTATTGACTTTTTTAAAGAAGATTTATAAAAAAAATAATTATAGACTTACAGAAAGTTGTGAAACAATACCTAGAATTCCATGTATTTTTTACCCATCTTCCCCTGATGGTGATATTTTATATAACTGTTGTACAATATCAAAACCAGTAAATTGTTTACTGAGCTATAGACTATATTCAGTTTTCACCAGTTCCTACATATACTCTCGTGCATGTACATGTATATGTGTATGTGTGCATGTGTGCTTATAGTTCCATGTAGTTTGATCTCAATTATAGATCTGTGTAATGAGAACCACAATTAAGGTACAGAGAACTGTTCTATCACCATAAAGAAACCTCTCTTGTTCTACCCCTCATATTCACATCCTCCCTCCCTCTGTCTTCTATCCCCAACCCTTGAAAACAACTAACCTGGTTTCCATCTCTGCATTTTTGTCATTCTTGGGCCATTACATAATTGGAATCACACGGTGTGTAACCTTTAGAGATTGACCTTTATCACTAAGCATCATGGCCTCGAGTCCATCCAAGTTGTTGGGTGTATCAATAGTTCATTCCCTTTTATTGCTGAGTAGTATTTCATTGTATAGATGTTCCAGAGTCTGGTCAACAATTACTCTTTGAAAGACATTGGATTGTTTCCAGGTTTTTATAATTTTAAAGCTGCTATGAACATTCATGTACCGCTGACCCTTGAACAACATGGTGGGTAGGGGCACTGACTCCCCCACAGTAGAAAATCTACAATAACATTTGACTCTCCCCAAACTTAACTACTGATAGCCTACTATTGATTGGAAGCCTTGCTGATAACATAGTCACTTACTACATATTTGTGTATTATACATATTATACACTGCATTCTTATAATAAAGTAAGCCAGAGGCAAAATATCAAGAAAATCATAAGGAAGAGAAAATACATTTCTAGAACTAAACTGTAAAAAACTCCTATCTAAGTGGGCTGGTACAGTTCAAATCCATGTTGTTCAAGGATCAACTGTACAGATTTTTAGATACATATGTGTGAACATAAGTTTTCATTTCTCTGGGATAAATGCCCAGGGGTATATGATTGCTATGTTATACAATGGAATTTTTTTTTAAGATTCTATTTATTTATTCATGAAAGACAGAGAGAGAGAGAGAGAGGCAGAGACAGAGGCAGAGGGAGAAGCAGGCTCCACGCAGGGAGCCCGATGCGGGACTCAATCCCGGAACTCCGGGATCACGCCCTGGGCCAAAGGCAGGCGCCAAACTGCTGCGCCACCTGGGTGTCCCAATGGAATTTTTTTTTTAAATGATTGCTATGTTATATGGAAAGTGCATGTTTAGTTTATTTAAAAAAAAAAAAAACCTATTGGAACAGTTTGCCACGATAGCTATACCATTTTGTATTTCCACTAGCAGTATAGGAAGAATCCATTTTTTCTACATCCTTGCCAGCACCGATCTTTCTTAGATAGGTAAATGAATATCAAAACATTATAAGAAGTCACATAGAGGCCATACCAAGACTGAGCCAAGTGCATGGAGATACTTGGCTTGTATATGAACCTAAGGCTACTTTCTCAGGAGGGTTGACAGCAACATTTGTTGTAACATAAATTCTGCAGCCTTGGGGATCCCTGGGTGGCTCAGCGGTTTGGCGCCTGCCTTTGGCCCGGGGCGCGATCCTGGAGTCCCGGGATCAAGTCCCGCATGGGGCTCCCGGCATGGAGCCTGCTTCACCCTCTGCCTGTGTCTCTGCCTCTCTCTCTATGTCTATCATAAAATAAATAAATAAATCTTAAAAAAAAAATCTGCAGCCTTATCAGCCTGTAGCCATGTATCAGTCAGCAATGGCTACAAACACATGGGGCTATTTTCCTCCCATAATAATAAGTCCAAAAACCAGCAGTTGCAGAAACCCCAAGATGATGGTAGCTGCTGCTTCAGGAGTTATGACTGCATTCCTTTGGGAAGAAGACAGTAGGAGGGGCACCTGCGTCACTTAGTTGTTAAACATCTGCTTTTGGTTCAGGTTGTGATCCCAGGGTCCTGGGATGGAGTCCTGCATCAGGCTCCCTGCTCAGCAGGGAGTCTGCTTCTCCTTCTGCCCTTTCCCCTGCTTGTATTCTCTCTCTCTCAAATAAATAAATAAAATCTTTTAAAAAAAAAGAGAGAGAGGAGATAGGGCAGTATTTGTACCAAGAAGGAAAATATTTTCCCAAGAACATCACTATGGTTTTCTGTTTTGGTCACATAGCCCTGAACACTATCCTGAGTCCCAAATGTCTGGAATATTGTAGGGAGTGAGGTTTGAAAGGCTAATCAGGTCAGGCACTTACCATTGTCTGCTGCAGGGACAGTCCACACTAATGGTCACCTGAGGATGCATGGTCCACTCGCAAGTTTTTCTGGGTGTTATTGCAGGATTATCTCATTTGTGCTTAGAAGCAAAGTCCCATCCCACTCAGGGTTACTGTGCTCCAGCAGGACCCTGTGAAGTATGATGGTGTCTATAGGGTTCTGTCCTCCCCTAGGCTCTGCCATAGTTTTTTTGCTGTCGCTGAGGAACTAGAACCCTCAAAGAAGTTGGGATGGCATTCAGTGCCAAAGTGGGAAAAGAATTCATTTTCCCTGTTCTGTGCCATGAAGCCCTTCCTGAATGTACTTCTTTGTTTTGGACTGCAGAACTTCACTCTCCATTGGTTTTGAGTTCGTCCATGGCCTGGGCAGGTGACTATACACTGGCTATTCTTTCCACTGAGAGGTGTTTTTCATTCTTGACATTCGCACAAAAGCATATCCTAGCACGCTCTTTCTGGGGCAAATCATCTCATGCAAATGGACAACTGTGGAGGAGACTTCGTCAACCTCACCTGACCAATTGGGAATCTCAGTTTAAGCTCAGAAAGGACCACCCACGTATACCTACTGTCTTCCTGTGGATCTCCTGTGTTAGTTCAGCTGGTCTACTGGGCTGTCTCGCTAACACTGTCCTCCCTCACTGCTCAGTGTTTGTTCCCCAGGGAACAGTGTTGGAGTGAAAAAGGACTATTTTCCATTCAAGGGTGTAGACTCAGCTAGAATCAAAGAGAGCTCCTATCTTAACTGCTATCTTCTTGACTTAGTAGATACAAAAATATTTAGGATTTGCATTAAGATGCAAATGCCAGTTACTATAACAAAGACTCCAAAATAACTGTGGTGTATGCAAGCCAATTTTGAGGGAAATATTGGGCTCAGAGCTGATATGGCATCTCTGCCACCCCATTGCCTTTTATCTTATTGCTCTCCCATACTCAACAGGCAGCTTCAGTCCCTGTGTGCAGTATAGCTAGCTCTCCCCAACGCGTTCACACCAAGCCAGGGAGAGGGGGATGGAAGAATGGGGGAAAACACTCATTTCCTTTTCTAGGCATGACAGGAAGTTAATTTTGAGTTAATAATTTTGGCTTAAATCCTATTAGCCTGACTTTAATGTCTTTGCCCCACTTAGCTATAAGGGAGGCTGGGAAGTGTGGTCTTTATCCTAGACAGCCACAGGATTAGGAAGAGCTTCTGCTATCGGAACAGGATTATAGACATTGGGGAACAACCAGCAGAATCAGATACAATGCCCTCTAGCTTTGGGGCCAAGAAGGAGTGCTATAATTTGGGGCAGTGGTTCTCAACTGGGGGCAGTTTCTGGAGATATCATTATTTGTCTTAACTGTGGAGGTGCCTACTACTGGAATCCAGTGGGTAGATGCTGCTAAACATACTCCAGTGCACAGGGCAGCACCTCTGCCCACAACCAAATGAATACTCAGCCTAAAATGTTAGCAGTGCTGAGGCTGAGAAACCCTGCCTTGAGGATATATCTTTACAAAGTCATGGCCCACCACATGTGAACAATGTCTTGGCTTTCATTTGTGCTTTTACAAGAAAATTTCTTTTTTTTTTTTTAAGATTTATTTATTCATGAGAGACATAGGGAGAGAGGCAGAGGGAGAAGCAGGCAGGCTTTCTGCGGGAGCCCGATGCGGGACTCGATCCCGGAACTCCAGGATCATGCCCTGAGCCGAAGGCAGACGCTCAACCACTGAGCCACCCAGGAGTCCCTATAAGAAACTTTCTAAGACTAGTGTCCCCTCAGGTGAGATTTGGGTGATGTTGGTGTGCTTCCAATAAATGAGAATTAGAACTTGCTATGGTCTGCACATTTGTTTCCCCTCCTCCCAAAATTCATATATTAAAATCCTAATGCTGGATGTGTTGATGTTAGGAGGTTGGATCTTTGGGAGGTACTTAGATCCTGAGGTTGGAGCCCTCATGAATAGACCTACAGCCCTCCCTTGCTCCTTCTACCATGTGAGGACACAGTGAAAAACCACTGGCTGTGAACCTCATCCAACTTTACTGGCACTTTGATCTTGAACTTCCAGCTTCCAGAGCTACAAGAAATAAATTTCTTTTCCTAATAAGATACCCAGTGTGTGTATAGCAGCCTGAGTAGGCTGAGAACAAACTCTATAAGACACCCTTCACTCAGTTTGCCAGAGGTCATGTGAGCAAAGGAGTGAAACTTGTCCACACTTGTATACGGTTCCATAGCAGCCATGAGCAACCCGGCTTTAGTCCTGAAGAGGAAGATTTCCTTCTTTGGGTTTTCCCAAGCTATTTAATAATATATAATATACCACTAATCCAGAGGAAAGAAGGAAATCTATTCAATTAAAGACAAGTGTAATTTTGTACAATTAATCATAGTCTTCTTAAGGGAAATAAAAATAATTTGTTTTCTGTAAGAAGGAAACTGTAATTATTTGGTGAGAGAGGAAAAACCACTCATTAATATATCATTTTCACTCTGAATGTGGTGAATAGATTACAGCTTTTGCTGTTAGTCTTAGGCATGAAAAACTGAATGTTAAATTTTGTTATTTCTGGTTCTGATAATCCACTTTGATGGTAGATTAGAAATGCAGTTTGGCTTTTCAGGACATAAATCTCAAATAGTCAACATGAGAGAATAACACCCAACCCTCCAGAGAGATTTCTAACATGAGATGATGACACTTGTTAATAAACTCAGGATTAGTGATGTAACTTGTCCTTGGTTCTGCCAGAAAACACAGGGAAATACCCCATTCACTACAGTGACCACTCAGAAGTTGTGTTCTATAAATCTGGAAAATCAACTTCTGGAAATTCTCCCCTAGGATGGTGATATATGATATGTCAGCCATGCCTCACAGAAACCTTTTATTATTTTAGGTTGTTATTTAGCCATCAGACATTTTTTCTTGTTGGCAGAAGCAAGAATATTGTTCCTTGTTTCCTACTTCCCTAGATATGAGGGACAGTCTAGGTTCTTCATAGGACTTTACACTCACTGTCACGCGTGCTGGGGGTGACAACCGTCCAGGGATGAGGGTAAGGGAATGAGGAAAAGAAAAGAGACATAAACAGAGTGGGAGCAGGAGGGACATATGGCCGGATTCAGCCACAATGCCAACTTTATTTGTATTATTCACTCTTTTATAAAGCAGGGTTGTTTAACAAGCAGGATATTTTAAGCTTAGTTCTCCAGACATGTCCTTTCACAGTAGATAGCAACAGTATGCGCCCTTGAATAGATAGCAATAGTATGCGTCCTTGAGCCACAAGCCTTCAACAACAAGGGTGAGACAGGTGGGCCTCGGTTGGAAGAGTCAACAGAGAGCCATTGCTCGATCCATTAACCCCTTCCTGGCACACGGCTCCCAACATCTCCCCCTATTGTTTTTAATTTGAGATTTTGAAAATAGAGATTTTTAAGGGCTTTGTGCTGGAAACTTTTAAAGGACGCATATAAGCATATTTCAATAGTTAAAGCAATTACTAAGGCTGTAGCGACAGCAATTATAATCCAAATGCCAGGGGAATTAAATTCAAACCATTGCAAGGGGTTAATACCTCGGATACCTTTTAAAAATTTATCTGCCAATTCAGCAGGGTTCTCAATAAAGAGATGAGCATTGTTAAGTGCAGCCATTTGCTGTTCCAGGCTTAGCAAATCTAAGCTTAAATCTGTATTGTTCCAAATCCCCTTTAAATGTTGCTGCACTTGCTCCCATGTATGTTCTGTCTCGTTATAAGGTAATGCGGTGACGCAAATATGCTGAAAGCCTGCATGACATTGCAATGATAACTGAGCTGGAGCCTAGCATATTGCCCTCCCAGGTACTCCACAGCTTCTTTTAACCCCTGCAGACGAGCAACAATTTTTTGATCAATAGTTCCTTGTGTGGTAAGAGCCACAGATACATTATGGGCCAAGGAATTAACATGTTGAGCGGTGTGGATGGTTTGGCTGAGTGCCACAGAAGAAACAGTGGCAGAGGCTACCAAAGACACAAAAGCAACTATTTCTGCCACCAACAGACCCAAAAACCTTTTTGTTTTTACCACTATATCAGTGAGTTGTTTAGCAAAGGAATACCCGTAACTAGTATACCACGGACCAGTAATATTAACAGGGAGCATGACATACGGGGGTTGCTGTACTAACATAACTGTAACAGGGCGAGCATCTCCAGGGGGCAGATGAACAGGTAAACAATTAGTCAATACATAATTTTGGCAACTAGCCTGGTATTTGTCCTGAGAGGCTTGAAGCTTATCAATTTTGTCTCTCCCCATCACCAACAGGAAGGGACGGGGTACGCAAGTCTGAATATACAGATCAACATGAGGGGGGTAGATAGGTCCAGTAGCAGAGTTTGTTTTAAGGGGACGGAGAGCTGCAGCCAGCTTCCAAAGGTCCGAATGTATCATGCGTGGTGTTGAAAGCGTGCCGGGAGGCACGTGTCCATAATGTTCATAGGCAGCACGGAGTCCTGGAGATCTCACTCTGACTTGTATTTTTTGTCAGGCTGCAGATTTTGATTTTGACCAGTCCGTTATACGCAAAGAGGGTGTCATTACTGGGTGCAAAGTCTCAGGGTCTCGCACTCTGCATTCTCTCCAAACCGGGAGAGATGATTTCCAATTGGGCACTGTAGGGCAGTCAGGATAGTCCCAAGGGCTCATTCCAGGAGGAGAATCTCGAAGGTTAGAAGTAGCCCCTGGTGCGAAGAATGGTTCATTAAGCGCCCAATAATCAACCATTTTTTCCTCCCTTTGATCTTTATTATGTTTTTCGTCATCCCAATACCGACGCTTGACAGTGCGGGTCACCTGCTTAGTAAAAAGACACCCATAGGAGGGGGACTGACCATTTTCAGCGGCCTGGAAACAAATTGGAACCTGATCCGCCAACCCAGTCCAGCTGATGGGTCTTGCGACAGCCTCAATGGACTATGCCTCCAGCCCGCCCAGCGCATCTGGTAGATTAGTAGGTACATGAGGCGTGGGATTATCCCAAGTAACGGGCCGTGCAAAAGGAGGGTCCACCATAAAAGCCCAATAAGAGGACGCCTCGGCTGTCTCAGTAGAGGCGGAGATGCCTGCTAAAAGAGCCAAAAACAGGTTAGTAGGAGTAAGGGGGGCCTGGGCTTTACGTACGGTTTGTTTGGCCTTGCCAACCACCTTTTTTATTTGTCCCCGAGTAGGCAATGGGGCTCTCCTCCCCCTTCTCCTCCGGGGTTTCACCGTCTGGTCCCGTTGAGGAGCTCGTGGTTGCAGGGAGAGGCGGGCCATTTTCTTTGGTAAATCGGACGCACCACAACGGCAGCCACCGCGGCGTCCCCTCATTCTGTGGGAAAATACAAGCAAACCCCCGTCCTCGCTGGAGGACTGGATCTGGGCCAGACCACTGTCCCGTCAGCGGGTCCTTCCATCGTGCATAGAGGAAGGGCTCCAGTTCTGGAGCCCAAAACCTCTCAGCTGCAGTTTTACCTACTGCATCAACATTTAAAAAATTTAAAACATATAAAGTTAATGCCAAATGCATATGTGGTGAATACTTAGTCTTTCCCTTAAGTATCTCCCCCTCTTTTAATTTATGTAAATAAGTTTTTAGGGTGGAATGACTTTTTTTAACAATGGCCTGACCCTGTGAATTATATGGAATACCAGTGGAATGTGAAATGTCGAAAGTTAGGCAAAATTGTTGAAAAGAAGACGAGGTATAAGCAGATCCATTGTCTGTTTTAATAGTCTTGAGGAGGCCTAGTTGGGAGAATGCAGCAAATAGATGATTTTGTATATTAGTAAAGGCTTTTCCACTGTGGGTAGAGGCAAAAATATATTTTGAAAAGGTATTAATAGAAACATGGATATATTTTAATTTATTAAATGGAGGATATAATGTAACGTTTAGGTAAGAGGCCTCGGGGATTAACAGTAAATGAAGGGAGATTGAGGGTTTTAGGGCAAGTCTGACATTTTTTTATTATTTGTTTGGTTGATTTACGTGAAATTTTAAATTGTCTTTGAAGAGCTGCTGAATTTTGGTGAAATTTATTATGTTTTTTTTTAGTAGTATTAAAAGAAGAAAGAAAATTAATATGCGTGATTTTATTAGCAATTGCATTTTTATAGGATAATGGGCCAGACAGGCCTGAATGAGCTCGAATATGAGAAATGTAAATTAGATTATGTTTTTTAAGAAGACTGTGTTGAATAGACGAGAAGAGGATATATAACTCTTTATCATTACAACATAAAAAGGCAGAGGGAAGTAAGGGCACAGCTTGAGCAACATATAGAGAAAAGATTTAATGGCTCAGGATATTTTTGTAAAGCAATAGTAACAGTTTTTAATTTTGTTCTTTGCATTGACTTAGTTGAGTAATGATATTTTTTTTATATGTTTTTTATTATTAGAGACATAATAAATTGTAATATTGTCAGATTTGTTGGCGTTCATAAAAATGTTTGTAGCTTTTTCAATTGGGGAGTGAGAAAGGGAAACTTGTGGGATTGTTGAAACCTTATTTAGAAACTGCAGAAGTTTATTTGTCGGCAAATGGAATTTAACTTGGCCCGGGTATGAGGCGAGGGCAATTTGCCAATCAAGGTTAAACTGTTGTAAATTTTTAAACTTTTTTTTAGTTAACATAGCACAGATTTAAAAATTAGGCTTCTTGTCTAGGAGTTGTAGGGAAAGCGTCCTTCCTCGAGTGATGAGTTGAGCCAGCATGCTAGGAAGAGAATTAATAACATGCAGAGAATGTAATGGGAGATGTATCCATTCTAAAGGGCCATGAGGTTGCCAAAGGACAGCCAAAGGCATGATGGCAGGGTTCAATAAAATTAAGTATAGTGAATTTATCAAAGAAACTTTTGTAATTTGAGCTTTTGAGAGTTTATTATTGACTAATTTTAATGTTTGTTTGGCGCCCTCTGTCAACATTTTAGGAGAGGCCGGATTAGAGTCTCCTTTTAGTATATTAAAGAGGGGGCGTAACTGTTTCGCAGTTAAAGTTAACATTGAACGTATCCAGTTGATATTTTTTAACAACTTTTGATAATTATTTAATGTTTTAAGAGGGGCAGTGTGTATTTGAATTTTTTGTGGCTTAATAGTTTTTTGTTTAATAATATATTTAAGATATTTATAAGGTTCAGCTCTCTGAACCTTTTTAGGGGCCATTATCAAATTAAATTTTTGAAGGCAAGACTGCAATTTTTCGAATGTTTTTAAGAGAGTCCCTTCCTCATTAGCGGCTAGTAAAATGTCATCCATATAATGAATATAATATATAGATGGGAAAGCAAGTCTAAAGGGGGTCAAAGCTCTGCCTACGAATTTCTGACATAGGGTAGGACTATTGGCCATGCCCTGAGGCAAAACCTTCCAATGATATCTGGCATAAGGGGCTTGTAGGTTAGTAGTAGGAATTGAAAAGGCGAATTTTTCATAATCATCAGGAGATAGAGGGATGGTGAAAAACAGTCTTTTAAATTTAAGATAAGTAATTGATAATTTAAAGGAATGGCTGAAGGAGCAGGCAGCCCGGGTTAAAGAGCTCCCATGGGCTTCATAACGGCATTAACTGCTCGGAGATCTTGCAATAATTTCCATTTTTTTAAATTTCTTTTTAATAACAAAGATAGGAGTATTTTAAGGACTGTTGGAAGGAACAAGATGCCCCAACTGCACCTGTTTTCAACCAGCTTTTTAGCAGCCTCTTGTTTATGATCAGGTAAGGGCCACTGGTCCACCCATATAGGGACATTGGTTAACCATTTAAGAGGCATAGCGTGGGGGTTTGT
This sequence comes from Vulpes lagopus, assembly GCF_018345385.1. NCBI lineage: Eukaryota > Metazoa > Chordata > Mammalia > Carnivora > Canidae > Vulpes > Vulpes lagopus. The sequence goes on from NC_054831.1 coordinate 31,580,428, forward strand.
CAGTGGCCCTGGAGAAAACCCAAATCTAATTTATCAGGATTTTCCTCAAGTTCGACGGGTTGTACAATCCCTTGTAAGTCTTTTCCGAGTCCTTTTTCTGGAACATAACCCATTTGAGCCATCATAAAGGAAACAGCTTCCTGTTGTTTAGAAACAGGAAGTTTTTTTGTGTTAAGAATCAAGCCCATTTTTGTAAGTACATCTCTTTTCCATAGATTAAGATCAATATGAAGAACGAAGGGACAAAATCTTTCAGAGTGTTCATCCTCAGTCTCCCAGTAAAGCTGATTGGAGCTAATCCTAGGGGTATTTATAATACCCACCCCCTTAACTGGAGTGGAGGTCTCTTGCGTGGGCCAAGCATTAGGCCATTGATTTTGAGATATGACGGACATATCTGCTCTAGTGTCTACCAATCCTTTAAAAATTTTTTCATTTATCTTAAGGCAGAGATAAGGCTTATCCGCAGATATTAATTGCATCCAATGTACATCAGTAGATACAAAGCCCTGGCTGCCTCTTTGAGGTTTTATTACTTTATTTTTAGTTTTAAACCTAGGTATTAATATTAGCTGGGCAATAGGAACCTTGGGTTCCAATGTGAGAGTTTCTTGGGAGAGACTAGTAAGAATTTTTAGCTCTCCCGTGTAGTTTTTATCGATCACCCCAGGATATACAGTAAGCCCTTTTAAAGTTTAACTGGATTTACTTAAAATTAATTCCCAAGTTCCTTTAGGAAGAGGTCCCCATATTCCGGTAGGTATGGGTTTAGGGGGCTGCCCGCCTTCCAAATATATATAGGAAGCAGGAGCTAAATCTAGCCCTGCATTGGAGGGGGTACCTCAGTATAATTTGTCAATTCCTGGGAGATCAGCTGTGTTGGCTTTAATTAGTTCAAGGGATCCTGTACTGGGGTCAGTGTCGCTATTGTTTTTTGGGGCTGCGACAAGCCCCGACCTCGGTTTTCCGAAAGGGGGTTTCCGAACCGATCTGTCTTGGAACGGCATTTATTAGCCCAATGAAACCCCCGCTGACATCTGGGATAGAGAGATAAAGGTTTGTTAACTTGCTGCGGACTCACAGAATTCCCAAAACCGGCCTTCCATTGCGGGCATTGACTCTTAAAATGACCTGGTTTTCCACAATTAAAACAGGTCTGTGCTCCCATGAAAATTTTTTGCCCACGTCTGCCACCTCTAGTTCCCTGTTTTAGCATCTGCTGTTGCATCTGTTGTGGGGAAATTCCCCTTAAAGCAGCAGTCAGTGTTAAGCCTTGCACATACGAAGGGCCTATTTCTGCACAAAGACGGACATAATCTTTAAGAGTTCCAGTTTTTCTCCATGGCCGAATTGCAGCCTGGCCTGTACTGTTAGCATTTTTATAAGCTAATTGTTTTACTATAATAGTGCCGGCTTCCACATCAGTAACTATCTTTCCCACTGTCTGCAGAAGACGGGCTACAAAGTCTGAGTACTTCTCATCGGGTCCTTGTCGTATTTTGGACAATTTTTCTGTTTTGGCCCCAGAAGTAGGCAGCTTCCTCCAAGATGTAATAGCAGCCTCATTGATTTGTGTAGAAGCCACATCAGGGTAATCTAATTGTTGACCTACATCATGGTAAGCGCCTGTCCCTGCAAGCATTTTATATGAGACAGGAATTTCAGTTCTCCTATTGTAATTAGCAAGATCATTACATCTGTTATGATAATCAGATTTTCAAATCAAATAATCCCCCCCAGAAAGGCATGCTTTGGCTACAACATGCCAATCTCCAGGGCATAGGGTCTCTCGACTCAAATTGTCCAGCATGAACAAAGTGAAAGGGGCAGTGGGCCCATACTGGGCACATGCAGTTTTTAATTTTTTCAACACTTTAAAGTTTAGAGCTGAATACATGCGCCGACCGGCATTATCTAAAGAGACAGGGAAAGCAGTAAATCCAGTGGTGTTCTCTCCACGCCTTTCGGCCTCATACAGTGCCCTTTGTAAGGGGGTCACACCTTTAATATCAAACCCTCCGGCTGATTGTTGGTTAATTATTATGGGGAAAGTCTGTGGGGGGACAGCAGGTGCTCCTTCCCAGATCTCATCTCTGCGGTTGGAGTTTGTAAGATATAAAGGCAAGGGACTAGTAGTTTGATCCCTATATCCGGGGACTGGCCCCTTTTTCTGTCCTTTATCAGAAAATTTTGTCATTTGCATGTATTCTTTCGGAGGACTTTTATTATTATTGTTCAAATATACATCGTCGTCCCCGAATTCATCTTCTCCCGATCTCAACAAAGGGGGTCCTCTAAGGCCTGCCTTATGAGACCCATAAGTTTTTGTTGGATCGGATATAGGCGGTGGGGCAGGGGGGATGACCCCAGGAGGCTCAGGAATAACTTTCCAGGAGTGATCCCCAGCTGGAGCGGGGGGAGAGCCAGGAGAAAAAGAGGATGATAAGGCCATTTGCCTCATAGCTGCCGAGGGAGGCTGAATTTTCTCAGAGTCACCCTCAAACTTACTTTCAAATTGATTATTTTTGTTCTCGGTTTCAGATTTCAAGGAAATAATCTTAATCTTATGTAAAGGGTCAATGACTTGTCGCAACTGCTCAAACAATCTCATAGTCCCGGCTGGGACTGCTGTCTCGCCTCTAAGGGAAATTTGATTTTTCAGTTCTTGTTCAATTCTTCTCCAATGTTTTAAATCTAAGGACCCTTCAGTCAGAAACCATGGGCATAAATCCCTGACAGTTTCGAAAAAGCTTCTCAAGGTCTTATTAGGTACCTTGAACCCTCCTTCTCCGAGAAGGGTTTGTAATCCAGCTATAAATAAAACCTGATTTGCTGATTGCTTTTGTCCCATGATTTTACTCCCGCCGTCCCAGGACCCCGCCTGGTTCCCTTACCTGAATAATTCAATTCCGGAAACTTCTCATGTGCTTTATGCTCAGGTCCCTGTCCGGGCACCACTTGTCGCGCAGGCTGGGGGCGACAACCGTCCAGGGCTGAGGGTAAGGGAATGAGGAAAAGAAAGGAGACATAAACAGAGTGGGAGCAGGAGGGACATATGGCCGGATTCAGCCACAATGCCAACTTTATTTGTATTATTCACTCTTTTATAAAGCAGGGTTGTTTAACAAGCAGGATATTTTAAGCTTAGTTCTCCAGACATGTCCTTTCACAGTAGATAGCAACAGTATGCGCCCTTGAATAGATAGCAATAGTATGCGTCCTTGAGCCAAGCCATCAACAACAAGGGTGAGTCAGGTGGGCCTGGAAGAGTCAACAGAGAGCCATTACTCAATCCATTAACCCCTTCCTGGCACGCGGCTCCCAACAAGTCACCTCTCTTAAAATATCCATTTCACAGTGAATCACAGACTGCTTTTGCATTTTTGCTCCATTTCTGTCTACTGTTTTACTTTTCATATCATTGTTTTTCCAATTAGTGCATATCTTGAGGAGAATTTTCACATCTTGTACTTTGTTGCTCCCAAGACATCTGATAGATTTCCTTCTCTATGTATTATATCTTTATGGGGTTCTGTGTTTTAGTTTTGCTTAAAACTATGGTTATTAAGCATGTTCTTGGAGTCATAATTACACTTATCACCATTGTGAGATTGTGTGCCATTGTTCTTACTTATGGCATACAAAAGAGTTTGGAACATAAAAGAAAATAAAAGAGCTGGATTTTATGTGATTAGGAGATATTTTAAGTAAGGAAAAAAGTGCATATATATATATATAATAAAACAATATACAGAACTTTAATTTGATGTATCTGCTGATATCTAGTAGAGATCATTTAAAGCAAAATACATCTGAAGTGTTAAGTTTATGTAGCAATAAAGGAAAACTTAAGAACTCTGATTATTTGTCAGGTGGAAGGAGCATAACCTCAGGCATCCACACGAAGACCTGAGCCCCTTGTCATGTTTCACAATTTATTGCCTGTGTGTTCATGAGCAAGTTACTTTTTAACCTAGATAAGCCTCAATTTCCCTATACATAGAATGAGGATTACAGTATCTTCCTTTTAAGAGTATTGTGAGTATTAAATTAAACAAATCCACATATAAAACACCCAGCATTGTGCCTGGCAGTGTCAGAGTTCTTGGGTTGCAAGCAACAGAAACCAACATTGCCAAACTTAACAGAGAAAAGCATATCTCTTAGAATGATATTGGATACCTCATGGAATCAAGGAAGAAATGAATGACCCAGTTTGAGAACTGGGAGACTCTTGTCCTCTCAACAGCAGGAAGTTCTGACTCTTTTCTGGGTCCAAGTTCATGGATAAGTGAAATCTTCTCCAGCCAGTCTCAGTTCTTGTCAAGATTTAAATTCCCAGGAAAGAGACACTTATTGTTCTCATTTAGGTCACATGATTTTATGAAGTTCTGGGGAGTTGGGTTGAGTCATTGGCAGCTTCACCAGGACCATACAGAAAGTGGGAATAACATTCTCTGTAGGAAATGGAGATACTGATACTGAAAGAAAAAAGAGAAGGTATTTGGAGAAGACAAAGCATAGATTTCCACTATATCAGCACATAGTAGGTGCTCAGTTAATGTTCATTTCCTTTTGGTCATCCATTTAAAAAATTTTTTTAAACAAATTTTATTTATTTATTTGAGAGAAAGAGAGAGGGCATGTTGGGGCAGGGGGAGGAGCAGGAGAGGGAGAGAAAGAAGGGAAAGAATCTCAGGCAGACCCTGCCTTGAGTGTGGAGCCCAATACAGAACTCGATCTCACAACCCTGAGATCATGACCTGAGCTGAAATCAAGAGTTAGACACTTAACCTACTGAGTCACGTAGGTGTCCATCATCCATTAAAACCCTTTCTGCTTATACCTTTATGTAAAACTTTGTGTGTGTGTGTGTAACATTATGGTTTCTAGCAGTTGGTATTTTTTTTTATTATTATTCATAGAGACACAGAGAGAGAGAGAGAGAGACAGAGACACAGGCAGAGGGAGAAGCAGGCTCCATGCAGGGAGCCCGGCGTGGGACTCGATCCAAGGCCTCCAGGATCACACCCCAGGCTGCAGGCGGCGCTAAACTGCTGCGCCACAGGGGCTGCCCTAGCAGTTGATATTTTTAACAGTGGGTAAGCTAAGACTCTTATACTCTTTTTTATCCCCTTCCCATGATTGTCTTCTGTCTCATCCTTGACACTTTCCATTATTCAGTGAAGACTTTGGTATCTGTCTTATAGTCTCCCTTTCTACTGAGCCCTATCATCAGCTTGGTTGAACTTCATGTCAATATGGTCACCCATTTCTCCAATACTAGGCCTCTCACTCTGTTAACTCTTCTTTGCCAGTGACCTCATCCTCCATTTCTAACTTAGTCATTTATTCCCAAAATTGTCTAGAAAATCACCAATATACATCATTTCTTTTCTGATCACCAGCAGCCTCCTAGCCTTCTATCTTGCTTTCTCAACTACTCTCATATGCATTTTTACCTCATATTATCTCTTCCTAATATCTTCCATGGTCCAACATTTCAGTCACTCTCTTGCCCATCACTGAATTGCCTGGATTGTTCATGTTTCACATGTGGCATGAAAAAAATCAACATCTCTGAGTAATCCCAGTAGCACCTGGCTGCAGAGTGCATTTCCTGGGAAAATGACAATCATCAGGCTCAAATGGACCCTCAGTATCGTCCAGTAATCCTACATGTTTCTCTGGTCAGTTTGTATTTCCACTCTCTGTATTAAATTGTTCTGTTAAAATACTTTTTAAAATCCATGTCATGTTGATTTTGTTCTAGAATATCTCTTAAACTCAGTGACTTTCCTCTGTACTCACTCTAGCCACCCCAATCTAATCCACCATAATCTCATTTTGGATTACTACAATGGCCTCCTATTTCCCATACATCATCCCTTATTCTGTCTCAATTCATCTTCCCTAGTGTATCCAGGTTCATCTTTTAAGACTCTTCTATGGCTTTCTCTTTTCTTTGAGATAAACTTCAAAATCTGCAATGAGTCCTATAAGGCCTAGTAAAATCTAGCCCATATTTTTTCTTTCTTTCTTTCCTTAAAGACATTCATTTATTTTTTAAAAGATTTTATTTACTTATTTGACAGAGAGAGTACAAGCAGGGGAAGTGAGAGAGGAAGAAGCATACTCCTTGCTGAGCAGGGAGCCCGATGCGGGCTTCAATCTCAAGACCCTGGGATCAGGACCTGAGCTGAGGGCAGAAATTTTAACCTATTGAGCTACCCAGGTGCTCCCTTTATTAACAGGTGCTTGCTGTTTGTTGACTTTTTTGTAAAAATCAAGCGAAACTTTTTTTTTAAGATTTTATTTTTCAAGTAATCTCTACACCCAATGTGGGGCCCAAACTTACAACCCTAAGATCAAGAGTTGCATGCTGAGCCAGCCAGACACCCCCAAGTTATAAACTTTTATTACAAATTGAAAATGAGTTTCTTAAAAATCTTAAGGTTACTAGATATGATTTTAAAATCCTTTAAAGGTGTATTGAGAAAAACTTGGCTTTTTTAAAAAAACACATTTATCTTTACTAAAAAGAAACACTTTTAGGCAGAAATAATTTAAAAAACCCATGCTGCATAAATAATACAGAGGGCTCTATTTATCTGGTCAACGGGCAAAAGCACTTAAGGTCTTCAGCTCCAACCTTTGGTGCATTTCTTATTGCTGGAATTTCATATTCATTTCTTCTTGTTGGATGAGTAAACCAGACGATGGTAGAGATGATGAGTTACCTATTTACTCAGCCCTGACCTTCTCAGCCTCTGAGCAGACACATTCTCAGCTGGTGGATCAGGCTGCTTTTGTCTCTTTGTCATTGGTGAGTTAGGGTTTTCTGGGAGTCTTTGTGGATAATTGAAGTTGTGCTGGTACTGATGTTGAAATGGATGCTGACCTTGGGTCTCATCCCCTTGATTTTCCTTATCTTTCCTATATTGCCATCCTCTCTAGGCTGTCTCTGGTGAGAAGGAACCCTGTGGAATCATGGTCTACAATCTTGATGCCTATTCTGTCTCACTAGTCTACCTTGTTCTCCTGCACCCTGCCTATCAGCTCCTTCCACCACTTGTCCCTGCACAGGAGGGTTGATGCTCCTAGGGTCTTCATGTACTAAGTTGGGAACTGTACTAAGTTGGGAACTGTGCCCAGCCCTCTTCCTTTCCCCATTTTCACTGTTCAGCTACTTCTGCAGGAAATTGCATGAAAGACACATGCAACATGGATAGTGTGGGTAATGGGACCCTCCACTGTTGTATTTACAGCCTTGCACTGGAGCTGTGCCAGGGGCTGTCACATTTCCCTTTTTTCCTTCGACAATGTCAAACCATAATCTCTTCATTTCAAACAGTGCAAAGGGACTTCCTGGGGATTATTCTTGTTTATGGCAGTCTGGTGTACAAATGCATCTCCTTGATGTCATTCCTGTTGATGAAACCATACTCATTTCTTTTTTTTAAGATTTTATTTATTTTTTTTGAGAGAGAGCGAGAGTGAGTGGGGGGAGAAGAGTGCATGAGCAGGAGGAGTAGCAGAGGGAGAGGAGAAGGAAACTCCCCACTGAGCAGGGATCCCAGTGCCCATGGGGCTCAATCTCTGGACTCTGGGATCATGACCTGAGCCGAAGGCAGACACTTAACCAACAGAGCCACCTGGGTGCCCCTTCCCCCCCCCTTTTTTTTAAGTTCTAATTTTAATTCCAATTAGTTAACATACAGTGCAATTTTTCAGAGGTTTAATATAGTAATTCAACACTTCCAAACATCACCCAGTGCTTATCCCATGTACCCTCCCTAATCCCCATCACCTGTTTCCCCCATTCACCCAAACACCTCCCCTCTGGTAACCATCAGTTTGTTCTTTACACTTGAGAGTGTTTCTTAGTTTGCCTCTCCCCTTTTTTCCCTTTGCTTGTTTGTTTTATTTCTTAAATTCAACATATGAGTGAAATCATGTGGTATTTGTCTTTCTGACTTAGTTCACTTAGCATAATACACTCTAGCTCCAACCACATCATTGCAAATGGCAAGATTTCATTCTTTTTTATGGCTAAATAATAGTCCATTATATAAATAGATCACATCTTCTGTATCCACTTCTGACATGTATTGTTCCCCAAACCTTTGATGCAATGACCTTATCCCCATGGGCAGGTGCCACCAATGTGGTATTGCCTGAACCCTCTCTCTGTGCCCCTACCCCTGCCAGTGGTGTGGAAGTGACAGGCTCATTGTTGGCAGTGCTGAGGACAGGAAGCACTGGGTCCTGGCCTCGTCTGTCATCGTTGTGGTAATGGTGACTAGGGCAGCTGGGGGCTCCTTCCAGGGTGTAATGGTAACAATCCCACCATGGCTCATGCTTATTCTTTTTTGTTTTGTTTTATTTTACTGTTCCCCTCTCTCTCAAGCTTCTGCACATTAGTCCAATGTCCACTTTCTAGAACAGTTTCCATCTCAGATGATTACAAGTTAGGTGCTTAGACCTCTCTTCTCCATCCCAACCCCAACCCTACTGCCTTCTCCACTTGAATAGCTCTTTCCCACTCTTTCTCACCAACACTTGGTTGACATATTACTTCCTTAGGGAATTTCTCTTGATTGCCTAGGCTAGGTTATCTCCATTGTGCATTTCTATGGCTCCTCCACTTGTGGTTTTCTTTCATAACATTTGTCACAACTGTAAATACTTGTTCCAGTGTCTACCTTCCCTGCTGGAATCTAAGCTTTATAAGAGCAATAACTGTTGTTCACCACTATTTCCTGAGGTCTTAACACAGTGAAGGGAATGCAATGATGGAATGTCTTCTGACTGTGTAACTGCGGGCCTATGTCTCCAATGAGCCACACTCAATTATTCTACTGCCTTGGAAAACAGAGGTCTTTCCCCAGTGGTTGAAAAATACAATGTAAGTAAATAGAATTTTCTCAATTTAACTTTTTCTGCAATTATTATTTTAAAACTTTGCTTTGACTCCTCAGCAATAGCTAGGTAATCTCCCAAATTAACAAAGAAGTACCCCTCAAAGATTAATAGAAAACTTGAAAATAGCTAATCACACATAGTTTTAGAGTTAGCCTTCTTTTCATTTATGTGGACCTGTGTTCATGATATATTTTTTAAATATTGGATATGTATAATATGTGATATATATTTTCTGCTACTAGGAATATTCTTAGATTATGTAATGAAATCAAATATATTGCTATTTTGTGATGCTTCACAACAATTCCATGTCTTCCAGGTGTTATTTATACTGTTGCTGGGAAGTTGGTTTGTGTTAACATTTCTACTTTGCAGGTGACATGAGGATGAGACATTCCTGCAGTGATTCAGCATCTAATGCATTCTGCTTTAAGCATCTATCTATTTTTGTTTGGTTCCCCACTTTATCAATAGCTTCACAACTGCTCCAAAAATTGCATATTAGTCTAGACTTATGCCAAAAAAGGAAAAGGAAGAGGTGATAGATGCTGATAGGGAAATACACTTTATCATGTATTTCAGTAGCATTCTGAGGACTGGAATTAGAAACATATTTGATAATCCTTTATAAATAAAAAATCTTGTCTGAGATGAACTCTTAAGTGACAAACGTATTTTTTTTTTCATTGACTTGAAAGGAGTGAAAGGGGTGGAAGTTAGAAACCAAAAATGTGATTGAAAGGGGAACGCTCTTGTACTGTCGGTGGGAATGTAAACTGGTGCAGCCACTCTGGAAAACTGTGTAGAGGTTCCTCAAAGGGTTAAAAATAGATCTGCCCTACACCCAGCAATTGCACAGCTGGGGATTTACCCCAAAGATACAGATGCAGTGAAATGCCGGGACACCTGCATCCCGATGTTTATAGCAGCAATGTCCACAATGGCCAAACTGTGGAAGGAGCCTCGGTGTCCATCGAAAGATGAATGGATAAAGTAGCTGTGGTCTATGTATACAATGGGATATTACTCAGCCATTAGAAACGACAAATACCCACCATTTGCTTTGACGTGGATGGAACTGGAGGGTATTATGCTGAGTGAAATAAGTCAAATCAGAGAAGGACAACCATTATATGGTCTCATTCATTAGGGGAATATAAAAAATAGTGAAAGGGTATAAAGGGGAAAGGAGAAAAAATGAGTGGGAAATATCAGAAAGAGAGACAGAACATGAAGACTCCTAACTCTGGGAAACGAACAAGGGGAGGTAGAAAGGGAGGTGGGTGAGGGCGTGGGGGAGACTGGATGACGGGTACTGAGGGGGGCATTTGATGGGATGAGCACTGGATGTTATTCTATATGTTGGTAAATTGAACACCAATAAAAAAATAAATAAAACAAAAACAAAAATGTGTTTGATATTTTGGTAAAATACAAGAAGTAGCAGATATCAGAAGCAAAAAACAAGCTGAAGAAAAGAGTGCTTTTTAGGGACGCCTGAATGGCTCAGCAGTTGGGCATCTGCTTTTGGCTCAGGGCGTGATCCCGGGGTCCCAGAATTGAGTCCCATATCGGGTTCCCTGCATGAAGCCTGCTTCTACCTCTGCCTGTGTCTCTGCCTCTGTGTGTGTGTGTGTGTGTGTGTGTGTGTGTGTGTGTGTATCTCTCATGAATAAATAAATAAAATCTTAAAAAAAAAAAAAAAGAATGCTTTTTAGACTGAGAAACCAGAAGAATGGTGTAAGACAAGACTCTAAGTGGCAAATGACTGAGCCATGGCTTTTTTTTTAAAAAGATTTATTTATTTATTTATTTATTCATGATAGACATAGTGAGAGAGAGAGAGGCAGAGACACAGGAGGAAGGAGAAGCAGGCTCCATGCAGGGAGCCCGACATGGGACTCGATCCCTGGACTCCAGGATCACACCCTGGGCCAAAGGCAGGCGCCAAACCGCTGAGCCACCCAGGGATCCCCTAGCCATGGCTTTTAATGCATATGCTCAGAGAGCCTACTGAAAGAAAGTGCTAGTAACTACTAGTAATTATGAAGCATTGTTCTATATGCTTTATGTTGTATGGACTCATCTCATGCTTGTGAATAACCTCATGTGTATGTTTTTTCCCCCATTTTTCTAATAGATTTTAACCTGGAGAGTTTAAGAACTTATTCAAGATCACTCAGTTGTTGGTACAGCCAGAATAGTTTAACTCTAGTTAGACATGATGCTATATTGCCAATCTCATATTTACTTTTAGAGTCTTGCCTAAAATAGCAGACTGTCTTCACTTTGACTGAAAAATATTCATGTTTTAGTTTGTTACCCTCTAAGCAAATTTTTTTCAATTGATTTACTCTGTTCTGCAGAAAGGAAAAGGTTATTTTATATAGTTTTGGTTAAGGATAATCTACTTTATGCTCATTTACTTTAAATTAATATAGTCTAGGGGTTAGCCTAATAAATTAGCCAGATATATTAATATGTCAATCTTAAACATAAGAAGATGAATTCTCGTCTATTTTTTTCCACTCATAGGCTATGTTGGGACCTGTAAATATTTGCTCTTTAATGTCCTAACTTAAGAAAATTATGAGTTCTGCTTCCCCTCTATTATTCCTTATAGTATAGGCACTTGTTTTACTTTTTAAAATAATTCATGTGTCTCACCTCAGATATCATCACTTCCTTTTAGATTTCTCTATATATTATATGCTACATGCTGTTTTGAGACCCACTACTGCTTACTTAGAACAACATATATATGTATATAGATTTCATGGAACATTGGGTTCAGCTACTTTAGGAAGAAAAACACAGTAGTCTGTTAAGGAGACTAAATGATGTATATTTTGCACTTAAAACAAGTGATTATTCTTTCCCCAGGATCAGGAATAAAATAAAGATGCCTGATCCTGTCACTTGTGTTCAGCATTGTATTGGAAGTTCTAGCCAGAGCAATTAGGGAAGAAAAATAAATAAAGAACATCCAGGTTGGAAAGGAAGAAGTAAAACTGTCACTATTTGCACATGATATGTGTATATATTCATATATCCCTAGAGATGCCACAGAAAAGCCCTGTTAGAACTAAGACATGAATTCAGTAAAACTGCAGGATACAAAACCAATATAAAAATCTTGCATTTCTAAACACTAATGACAAACTATAAGAAAGAAATTTTTTTTCTGGTTCTTTTATGCTTTTTAAATTTTTTATTTTTTAATTTAAATTCAATTAATTAACATACAGTGTATTATTACTGTCAGAAGTAGAGGTGATTCATCAGTCTTATATAACACCCAGGGCTCATGCCTACATGTTCCTTCCTTAATGTTCATCACCCAGTTACCCCATCCCCCCACCTCGCTCCCCTCCCGCAACCCTCAGTTTGTTTCCTATGATTAAGAGTCTCTTATGGTTTGTCTTCCTCTCTGATTTTGCCTTGTTTTACTTTTCCTCCCCTTCTCCTATGATCCTCTGTTTTGTTTCTTAAATTCCATATATGACCGAGAACATATGATAACTTTCTCTGACTGATTTATTTCACTTCTATATGAATGAGAAATTATGAAAATAGTTCCATTTACAATAACATTAGGAAGAATAAAAGACTTAGGAGTAAATTAAACCAAGACCAGTATACTGAAAACTATGACATTCATGAAAGAAATTGAGGAAGAAACAAATAAATAGAAAGATATTCCATGCTCACAGATTGCAAGAATTAATACTGTTAAAAAGTCTACACTGGGCAGCCTAGGTGGCTCAGCGGTTTAGCACTACCTTTAGCCCAGGGCGTGATCCTGGAGACTCAGGATAGAGTCCCATGTAGGGTTCCCTGCATGAAATCTGTTTCTCCCTTTGCCTGTGTCTCTGCCTCTCTGTTTCTCTGTGTGTCTCTCACGAATAAATAAAATCTTTAAAAAAATAAAAAATAAAACGTCTACACTAACCCAAAGCAATCTACAAATTCAATGCAATCCATATGGAATTAAAATTCCAATGGCCTTTTCACAGAAAAGTGAAACAAAGTTAGAGCAAACAGTTCTAAACTTTGCATGAAATCACAGAATTGAACAAAGTAATCTTGAAGAAAAGGAACAAATTTGGAAGCATCATGCGCCCTGATTTCAAACTGTATTTCAAGGCCGAGATAATCAAAATAGTATAGTACCAACATAAAAACAGAGACATAGCTGAACAGAACAGAATTAAGGCCCCAGAAACAAACCTTTGCATATTTGATTAATTAGTTTATGACAGAGGAGCCAGGAATATATAATGGGAAAAGAACAGTCTTTTCAATAAGTGGTGTCAGGAAAACTGGCCAACCACATGAAGCTGGACCACTAGCTTAAACCATACACAAAACTAGCTCAAAGTGGTTTAAGGACTTAAGTATAAGACCTGAAATCATAAAACTCTTTGAAGAAAATATGTAAGCTCCTTGACGTTGGTCTCAGTGATGATTTTTTGGATTTGACACTAAAAGCAAAGGCAACAAAAAAAATATGTGAGTGGACCACATCAAACTAAAAAGCTTCTGCACAGCAAAGGAAACCATCAATAAAATGAAAAGGCAACTAGGATGCCTGGGTTGTTCAGCAGTTGAGCGTCTGCCTTTGGCTCAGGGCGTGATCCCAGGATCTGGAATTGAGTCCCACATCAGGCTCCTTGCAGGGAGCCTGCTTCTCCTTCTGCCTGTTGCCTGTGTCTCTACCTCTCTCTCTCTCTCTCTGTGTCTCTCATGAATAAATAAATAAAATCTTAAAAAAAAAATGAAAAGGCAACCTACTGCATGGAAGAAAAATATTTGCAAATCATGTATTTGATAAGGGGCTAATATCCAAAATATATAAAGCACAAAAAAATTGATTAAAAACTGGGCAGAAGATCTGAAGAAAGATTTTCCAAAGAAGATATACCTGAAAAGATGCTCTACATTAGTAATCATCAGAGGATTATAAACCCAGACCACAATGAGATACCACCTTATACCTGTTAAAATGTCTATTATCAAAAAGACTTGGAATAACAAGTGTTGGTAAGGATGCAGAGAAAAGGGAACCCTTGGGCACTGCTGGTGGGAATGTAAATTGGTGTTGCCACTGTGGAAAAAAAGTATCAACAAATAAAAAATAGGACTACCATATGATCCAGCAATTCCACTTCTGTGTGTTTATCCAGAGAAAACAAAATCGGTAACTTAAAAAGATATGCACCCCCATGAACATGGGGCAGCATTATTTACAACAGACAAGACATGGATGCAACCTGTATCCACTGATAGATAGATGGATAAAGAAATTGTAATACATATGCATGGGTACACGCACACACACACACACATGGAATAATATTCAGCTATAAAAAGAACAAAATCTTGCCATTTGTGACAACATAGATGGACCTTAAAAAAAAAAAAAAAAAAAAAGATGGACCTTGAGGGTGTTATGCTCAGTGAAATAAGCCAGGGAAAAGTATTGTGTGATCTTGCTCATATGTGGAATCTAAAAGTACATCATACATACATAAAACCAAGATACAGAGGGGATCCCTGGGTGGCGCAGCGGTTTGGCGCCTGCCTTTGGCCCAGGGCGCGATCCTGGAGACCCGGGATCGAATCCCACGTCGGGCTCCCGGTGCATGGAGCCTGCTTCTCCCTCTGTCTGTGTCTCTGCCTCTCTCTCTCTCTCTCTGTGACTATCATAAATAAAAAAAAAAAAAAAAAAAAACCAAGATACAGAGAACAAATTTGTGGTTGCCAGGGATGGGGGGGTAGGAGAAACGGGTGAACTAATTTTGTTTTTGTTTCTAGTTTATTTATTTTATTTGAGAGAGGGAAAGAGAGAGAGCAAGTGCACATGCACTTGTGAAGTTGTAGCAGGTAGGGGAAAAGGGAGAGGGAGAAGCAGATTCCCCGCTGAGCAGGGAGCCAGATTGGGCTTGATGCCGGGGGACCTGGAGATCAGAACCTGAGCCAAAGGCAGATGGTCAGCCAATTGAGTCACCCAGTGTCCTATTTTTGTTTTTAGTTTAAATAAGTTGAGGGGGCAGCTCCGGTGGCTCAGCGGTTTAACGCTGCCTTCAGCCTGGGGCCTGATCCTGGAGGCCCAGGATCGAGTCCCGCGTCAGGCTCCCTGCATGGAGCCTGCTTCTCCCTCTGCCTCTCTCTCTGTATCTCTCATGAATAAATAAATAAAATCTTAAAAAAAATAAATAAGTTGAGGATTTTTAAAAAGTGCTTAATTTTAGTAAAGATCACCCAGGAGGATAATGTTTGTATGGGTCTATCTGGCCCGTGGGGGAATACTGCCCATCCTGTCTGCTTTAATAACAGCCTCCCACTCTGAGCCCCTATGGCAGGGGGAGTTTGGCTAAGGTTGTACCTTGAGTCTCTGAGCATCCCACTCACACAGCACCACTTTCAATCTATCACCTGGCTCATGACCAGTCAAATTTCCTGTCTTAAACAAAACGAGATAGACGTTGGCCCCTTGAACTGAAAAGTGCTATTGGGCTAGAGTGGATATTTCAATTCTATGTGTAAATAGAGAAAGTGGGTCTGTAGGAAGAAGTGGAGATTTTGAACAGGGGAGAAATCTTGAGAGATTTTGAACAGGGGAGAGATCTAAGAAGGGAGATCTTGTGACCATAGAGAGCAGGGAGGTGGCTGAGAGAAGTGCTGCTACATACAGTCTCTGAGGCTTCCCAGTGATCAGTTCCTGTTCCAACGGGGCCCTGCTTGCTTCCTTCTGATGGAATGTCCCATACAATAATCCCTGGGTATTTGAATTACTTTAGTGGCTTTCTCTTTCCTACAGCAGAAAAATCTTGAATACAATTCCGACTACCTAAAGACTGTCCAGATTTGGCATTATGTGGATGTAGCAGATTTCCAGGGCTCCTGGAGGATCACATGGAGACACTGTAGCACAGTGCCTATAGCCATATTGCTTGGGTAGAAATCTCAGTTCTGCTGCTTATTAGTTGTGTGATCTTGGACAATTTAAGCCCTCTATGCTTTGGTTTCCTTGTTTGTTTGCAAACACAAGGATAACATTTTTCTATATCACAGTTTGTTGTGAGGATGAAACACATGTAAACAGTGTACTTGGCATTTAAATATTTAAGTATCCAATGAGCATTAGCTGTTATTTTAGTGAGGCTTTAGTTTTACACATACATATACACATGTATGTACATATATACAAATATGATAATGTACACATGCCTATAATATAAACAAACCTATAATAAAATATAGCTTATATGTATATACCTATGCATACATACATATAAAGAGATGTACACACACACACACACCCATTACCCAGCCCAGATCTGAAGCTCTAAGCTCCCGACAGTACTCTGTCCACATTTATATTACAGCCTTCATCACACTGCATTACAGCCTACTTATGTATCATTTTTCTCAATACATGTGAGCTTCACAATTCAGGTAATTACCTTCTTTATTCCCTTATCCCCAGAGCTTTGTGTCTGGTACTGAGGATATTCCTGGGCTCACAGCAGATTTATATTGTTGGGTAGGTAGATGCTAGATGATACTTCACTATTAGATTATCATCCCTTTAGTTTAACACTTGGGTCTCCATTAAATTCACACGTTCCTAAGTGACTTAACACTTCATGCTGTTGTATTATTTACCACTTAGAGGAAATGAATTTCAAAGTCCTTGCCGAAAGTGGGCTTTGGCAAAAGTGTAGGAGAGAGATTTTCGGAGTCTGGATGTCTGTGAGCAATGGGCAAGTAAAGCATTTGAGATTCATGGCGTTCATTCTTCTGTTCTGGAGTAGTTCTCTTAGTAATATTTCTCTTCCCAACTCAACTTATGTGATCAGCAGTGGCTGCATGGTATCATCCATCACTGCTCTCAGCATGGTCATAGCAAAGAAGAAAGTGAACAGTCATATTTCATTAGTTTGCTGGGGCTCCAGTAACAAAATTCCACAGTCTTAGTGGCTTAAACAACATAATTGTATTTTCTCATAGTACTGGAGGCTAGAAGTCTAAGATCAAGATGCCATCAGTGTCGGTTTCTGGTAAGGCCTCTCTTTCTGGCTTGCAGATAGTTGCCTTCCTGCTATGTCCTTACATGGCCTTTTCTCTGTGCACACATAGAGGGAGAGAGAAAAAGGAAAAGAGAACTCTCTGGTATCTCTTCCTCTTCCCAAAGGAAACCAGTGCTATCGGAATAGGGTCTCATCTTTGCTATAGACTGAATGTTTGTGGCCTCCAAGATTCATGTGTTGAAATCCTAACTCCCAGTGTGCTGGTATTAGGAGGTGGGGCCTTTGAGAGGCAGTTCCGTTTTGAGGGCAGAGCTCTTATGGATGGGATTAGTGCTCTTATAAAAGAGATTACAGAGAGCTCCCTTGCCTCTACTGCCATGTGAGGTTATGGGGAGACCATGGTCACCTACAAAACAGGAGGAGGGTTCTCACCAGACACTGAATCTGCCACTGCCTTGATCTTGGACTTTCCAGTCTCCAGAACTGTGAGAAATAAATTTTGTTGTTTATAAGCTACCCGATCTGTGAAATTTTGTTGTAGCAGTTTTTCTGACCCCATTTAACCTTAATTGCCTCTTTAAAAGCCTATTCCATTGCGAGTTAGAGCTTCAACTTATGAATCTTGGTAGCAGGGGAGACACAATTCAGTCCACAACACATGTTAGTCCCAATTGGAAACATATTTTTTAGTTTTTTTTATTTATTTATGATAGTCACAGAGAGATAGAGAGAGAGGCAGAGACACAGGCAGAGGGAGAAGCAGGCTCCATGCACCGGGAGCCCGACGTGGGATTCGATCCCGGGTCTCCAGGATCGCGCCCTGGGCCAAAGGCAGGCGCCAAACCGCTGCGCCACCCAGGGATCCCCTGGAAACATATTTTAATTAAGAGTTGGAGTGTGTGTATCTGAGAGGCCCAAGCTTTATATTCTGCATTACTCTGTGATCAAAATCAAAGCAGAGGGATGGGTCTCTCTGGCCTACAGATGAGTAACAGAAAGCAGTGATCCCTGCAATCCCATTTGCAGGTACAGGCTGGAAATGTAGAAGCCAGTACATTTCAGGTCAGTCTCAGATGTTAAAACCACACAGTGGAGATTCACGTTTCCCCAGGTGAACTTGGAAGAGTCAGAATGTGCAGAGTGCAACTCCAGTGAGTAATGCCAGACAGAGTCCATGGAGGAGGTGGGATGTCCCAGAGTTGTGCCAAGGCCCCTGATACAGATCTATCAGCCAGAGGAGTGGCAGGGCCAGGATGGGAAAAGCTCACTTAAGTCTGGGAAATGCAGCAGGTGAGTTGAGAGCCAAGTGAGACTGTCCAGCAAGAAGAGCAGAGCAAGAAATGTACCAAAGAAACAAAGAGATGGAAATGGAATGATAGGAGGATAGGGTCAACGGCCTGAGGCCAGCCTCAGAACTAATTTTGAGAACACTGAGTTCTCCTTTTATGTGGGCCTTGGCAGACATACTATATCAAGGGCTTAACTCTAAGGATCTAGAACTGGCCTTGTACCATTAGAAAAATTTTGGCAGATAAAAAAAAAAAAAAAAACCAGTTTCATTAAATTGCAGGCATTATACCCTTCCATGGTACTTCCTCATGAAATGTCCAAGCTCAGTGATCTCATCCAGCAGTAATACTAACCCTACTTTGACTAACAATCTCTTTCATCATGAAAAGTGAATTTTTTAATTAATTGATGTGTGAATTATGCTACCTTCTAGTTAACCTTGTAATATACAAGTGGATAGTAACTCTACTTACCATTCTTTGTAATATTTCTTAGTTATTCCTTTAATTTATAAACATTACATCCTCAAAGAAGCCTTCTCTGACCTTGGATCCCCACATGGGATCAAAGCCCCCCAGTTACGCCCTCTCTTAGCAGCCTGTACTTCTCCTTTATAGGTCTTCCCACCATTGCAATTAAATAGTAATTGCATGATTAATTGTTTAATGTCTGTCTTCCTTGCCAGATTATTTCCCCAATGAAAGCAGGAACCAGGTCTATTTTAATCATGACTATATCTAACACTGATTTTGCCCATAGCAATAAATTCTTTTTAAATGAGTTATTTCATTCACTCATTTATTCATCCATTGGCTAATGTATTGAGCGTTCACAAACGCTCAAATCTGTGCTACACACAGGGAAACAGAAATTAATGTGATAGCGTCTGCATGCCAAGAGTTCACAATGTGGTACAGAAAATCCTTAACCATTATAGGTGAAAGTTCCCCTTGAGAACCTGATGAAAACAGTTGTCCCTCTGCCCAGAAACTACACATTTAAAATGGACTTTGTATTTATCTTGCTGTGTTCACAGATTCCTGGGAGTCTGTTCACTGTCTTCCTAAAATTCCCTGAATTCCAAAGTCAAAATCTCCCCATCAAACAGACTTAAAGACACATAAAAAGTAAGGAAAGGAATAAAAGAGGGCATCAGCTTGTCCTGCTATGGATCAGGAAAGGTTTCTGTTGGAAGAGATGCTTGAGCCAGATCTCAAATGATAATGTGATTTTACTGGGAAAAGTGAGAGCATTAGAGATTGTGAAGACAGCTTTTGGAAAAGCACGAAAGTGGGAAGGAACATATTTCAGGGAATTGCAAGTACCTTGTATAGATGAGAATGTGTGATTGGGAAGAAGTTTGGTGGGTGAGGGGTGAGGAGGGTGGTCAGGAGAGGATATTGGAAAGGTTACTGGATCTGAGAGGACTTTGTTCTATCCTGTGCTCCATGGGGAGAGACTGCAGGGTTTATTCCAGGAATGAGAGGATCAGATTTGTATTTTAGAAGGAGCCCTCTGGTGGTGGTGTTGAGAGCAGATCAAAGTCAGAGGTCCTTGAGGCTGGTAGATGAGCTTTCCTAGTGGGGCAATGGGGTTTGCTGAGAGGATGGAGTGATACTTGGGAAGGAGAAGCAGCAGGACTTTGTGACTGATTGGATGGGACTGTGGGAAAGAAGGGAGGAATAAACTTTAAGTTTGTGCCTTAATCAAGTGCATTATGGGCAGCCTTGACTCCCTGGCAGTCTTTTTGTAATGAATGCCAATTCAACAAAATAAAAGTGCTCACAGAACACACTTTTTTTCTATTCAAGATGAAATAGGCTTTTGTAAATGATGAAGAGTACATTCCTTACAACTTAGATTATGTAAATAGATTGGATAGAAGAATGTCAGGAAAACCAACCCTGCTTTTAAATCACAAAAGTTCATCTGTTGGAGCCACACTGAAGGAGCTTTCTTATCTTTCTTCTTGAGATAAGGGCTGTGTGGAGAAGCCAGATTGGCCACATGCAGTCTTGGTGGTGCAAGTTACTGATCACTGCCTGAAGACTTCTGCAGGGAAAGGTGACAGCACATCTATGAACCCACTAAATTGGAGGCACTGTGTACAGTGTGTTGTATAAAGAGGATTCCTGCAAATATTAAATCATAACTATGAATTATAAATAACTTTTCTTTAAATTAGGAATCTTGAGTATTATAAATCTTGACTTGTAATAAAAATACCTGTGAAAGTTACAATTCACTTATAATTAGCTGCAGTTTCAAACCTCCTATGTAGTTGCCTACTGAACAACACAGGTTTGAACTACATGGGTCCATTTACATGTAGATATTTTTCACTAAATACAGTAGAGCACTGTGAATATATATATATATATATATATATATATATTTTTTTTTTAATTGGAGTTCAATTTGCCAACATATAGCATAACACCCAGTGCTCATCCCATCAAATGCCCCCCTCAGTGCCCGTCACCCAGTCACCCCCACCCCCCGCCCACCTCCCTTTCCACCACCCTTTGTTCGTTTCCCAGAGTTAGGAGTCTCTCATGTTCTGTCTCCCTTTCTGATATTTCCCACTCATTTTTTCTCCTTTCCCCTTTATTCCCTTTCACTATTTTTTTATATTCCCCTAATGAATGAGACCATATAATGTTTGTCCTTCTCTGACTGACTTCTTTCACTCAGCATAATACCCTCCAGTTCCATCCACGTCAAAGCAAATGTTCGGTATTTGTCGTTTCTAATGGCTGAGTAATATTCCATTGTATACATAAACCACATCTTCTTTATCCATTCATCTTTCGATGGACACCGAGGCTCCTTCCACAGTTTGGCTATTGTGGACATTGCTGCTATAGACATCGGGATGCAGGTGTCCCGGCGTTTCACTGCATCTGTATCTTTGGGGTAAATCCCCAGCTGTGCAATTGCTGGGTGTAGGGCAGATCTATTTTTAACTCTTTGAGGAACCTCCACACAGTTTTCCAGAGTGGCTGTACCAGTTCACATTCCCACCAACAGTGCAAGAGGGTTCCCCTTTCTCCACATCCCCTCCAACATTTGTGGTTTCCTGCCTTGTTAATTCCCCATTCTCACTGGTGTGAGGTGGTATCTCATTGTGGTTTTGATTTGTATTTCCCTGATGGCCAGTGATGTGGAGCATTTTTTTATGTGCTTGTTGGCCATGTCTACATGTCTACATGTTGTCTTCTTCTGTGAGATTTCTGTTCATGTCTTTTGCCCATTTCATGATTGGATTGTTTGTTTCTTGGGTGCTGAGTTTAATAAGTTCTTTATAGATCTTGGATACTAGTACTTTATCTGATAGGTCATTTGCAAATATCTTCTCCCATTCTGTAGGTTGTCTTTTAGTTTTGTTGACTGTATCCTTTGCTGTGCAAAAGCTTCTTATCTTGATGAAGTCCCAATAGTTCATTTTTGCTTTTGTTTTTCTTGCTTTCATGGATGTATTTTGCAAGAAGTTACTGTGGCCAAGTTCAAAAGGGTGTTGCCTGTGTTCTCCTCTAGGATTTTGATGGAATCTTATCTCACATTTAGATCTCTCATCCATTTTGAGTTTATCTTTGTGTATGGTGTAAGAGAATGGTCCAGTTTTATTCTTCTGCATGTGGCTGTCCAATTTTCCCAGCACCATTTATTGAAGAGACTGTCTTTTTTCCAGTGGATAGTCTTTCCTCTTTTGTCGAATATTAGTTGACCATAAAGTTGAGGGTCCACTTCTGGGTTCTCTATTCTGTTCCATTGTTCTATGTGTCTGTTTTTGTGCCAGTACCACACTGTCTTGATGACCACAGCTTGTAAATATATTTTCTTTATGATTTTTTAAATAACATTTTCTTTTCTCTAGTTTACTTTATTGTAAGAATATAGTGTGTAATACATACAACATACAAAATATATGTTAATTGTCTGTTTATGTTATTGGTTAGTGTTTTCTGGCCCAAAGTAGGCTATTTGTAGTTAAGTCTTGGGGAAATCAAAAGTTCTATGTGGATTTTTGACTGCATGAAGGTCAGTGTCCCTAACCTATGTATTGCTCAAAGATCCACTATAGTAGGACACTGAGATCTCAACTTTTTTTTTAAAGATTTTATTTTTATTAAAAAAAAAAGATTTTATTTTTATTTACTTATTTGAGAGCACATGCAGGACTGGGGCGGGGGCGGGGAGCAGAGGGAGAGTGAGAAAGAATCTGAAGCAGATCTGCTCTAAACCCAGAGCCTGATGTGGGACTCCATCTCATGGCCACAAGATCATGACCTGAGTCAAAACCAGGAGTTGGACAGTTAATTGACTGAGACACCCAGGTGCCCCTCAATTAACTTTTTAAATACAGCTTTGTTGAGATATATTGCACATACCAAACAATTCTTCCATTGAATGTGAACAATACTTCTAATTACTTTCAAAAATATTGTTTTTTAGACATTATTTTTGTAATTAAGTGGTATTCCTCTTGTAACAAATAAACAAACAAAAAAGAATGCCAAGTATGTATATTTAAAATTTGTCTAACAGTCCTTACACACAGGAATTTTCTCAGGTGCTTCCAATAATTGGAGTCAAGAGAAAATATATTCTAATGGAAGTTTAAGTGAAAGAAAAGTGTAAAATGTGGTCAACATATTATTGCAAAAGTGACAGGTGTAGTGAGAAGAAAAGACTAATGGCAGACTGTCCTGACGGCTTTCTTCAGTGTCTTTCTTGGGAAAGGAGACCCAGGTTAATTTACAGACTCTCAGTTCACTATCAAGGGGTTAGGGAGAGACTTTCTCTGCCAGTAACCAACCTGGCTAATGGCTGATATGTTGTGATAAGTGTTTTCTCACCCAGGATAGTAGTGGTATCACATCAAGAGGTGAGAAAAGTAAATAATAGCTTTGGGGTTTAAGCTGAAGTAAATGGCAAAAGAAAAGCTCCATTAAGCACATATACACAGTGAGAAAAATTGGAAGATTTGAGAACTCTGAATGTCAACTCCCATTGTGTGTTAATGATCTTTGTCATTGATGGAATAGGTCTAGAAACATGATTTTTGCTAAAATAACAATGTATAGAAAAAAATATAAGCCTTTTTGTATGAAATTGACAGAACTATCCACGAATATTGAATCTCTGTGGATTGCTCTATGACGCTGGATGCCAGGGTACAGCTGGTGTTTGAGTTTGACCCACATATTGGTAATTTATCTGAAAGAGCTTTTTCTTTCCACGATTGCATATTATGAGTGTGTAGTGGGAGAAGAGCTTAGACAAATCAGACAACCCATCTTGATATCATTGCTAGACTATTTGTTTTTAAGTGCAGCTTTTATCTTGTGACTTCTGGTTAAAGTAACTCCTTATTTAATGCCTTCATCTGACTTTAAGTCCTGCTATAATCCAGCACCATCCCAATTTTCTGATAATCAAGTTTATTTCCTCATTGTTTCAGATATATAAAGATTCATTCTTATATCTGAGTGTTTATGTCGTTTACTTCCAATTATATTCACTTTCTTAAAAGTCTGCTTTGATGTTGCATCCTCTGCTTACAATAATAAGTACTATAAGAATAAGCCTTATTATATATATGTGTGTATATAGATATATATATCTCATAATCCCATAATCCCCATAATGGTGGACTATGCAGCTGTGAAAAGGAACAAGGAGGATCTCAATATACAGCTATGGAATGATCTCCAATATATATACTATTATGCTGAAAAAACAAAACAAAACCAAAATGTGGAACAATATTTATAGTATGTAACTTTTTGTATAAGAGAGTGAAATAGAAAAGATATATGCATTTTCTAATGTTTCTGAAAAGAAAGAAGGATAAATAAAAAGTTAACCAAAAAAATGTCAATTTTTAGGGATGCCTGGGTGGCTTGGTGGGTTAAGTGTCTGCCTTGGACTCAGGTCATGATCTCAGGATCCTAGAATTGAGCACCATGGCTCCTTGCGCAGCAGGGGAGCCTGCTTTTCTCTCTCTCTCTGCATCCCCACCCACCATGCATGTTTTCTCTCTCAAATGAATAAATAAAATCTTTTTAAAAAAATGTCAATTTATAGAGGTAGGAAGGAAACAGGGCAAGGATGAAAGCTATACTTCTTTGAAGTACCTGTCTTGTGATTTATATCAAGACCCATGTAAATGTTGTATATAATAAAAATAAAAGTTTCTAAAAATTGTAAACAACCTGGTATCAGGTCTGTAGTATAACTCTTCAGAGAAGAACTGTCTAAAGAACTCTTAAATTACAGTATTTTGACAATATTGCTGTTACTTTAGGGACATAAAACTCCATTAAGAAATCTTATGCTGCATTCAGTGTTCTTGTTGTCAACGTTAATATTTGTATCACTGAGGTTTTTTCTCCTAATTTTAGAAATTGTGGTAAAATACAACATAAATTTTATTATCTTAACTATTTTAACTGTACAGCTCAGTAGTACTAAGCACAGCCATATTGTGCAACCATTGCCACCATTCCTCAGGAACTTTTCATATTATAAGACTGAAACATTATATCCTTTAGACAATAATTCTTCAAACCTCCCCTCCCCCTGAGTTTCTGGCAATCACCATTTGCCTTTTTGTCTAAGATTCTGACTATTCTAACTACCTTGTATAAGTGAAATTATACAATATTTGTTTTTGGTAATGTGCTTATTTCATTTAGCATAATATCTTCAAGGTTTATCTATGTTGTAGCATATTTCAGAATTTCTTTCCTTGTGTGTGGGTGCCACATCTTGCTTATCCACCATCTATTGAAGGTCCTTTGGGTTGTTTCACGTTTTAGCTATTGTGAATAATGCTGCTATGAATGGGGTATACAAATATTGCTTGGCACCCTGCTTCTGCCTTCAATCTTTTGAGTATATACCCAGAAATGGAATTGCTGGATTATATGGTAATTCTGTTTTTAATTCTTTGGAGGAAACACCATGCTGTTTCCCAAAGCTACTGTACCAGTTTTCATTCCCACCAATAGTGCAGAAGAACGCCAATTTTTCCATGTCCTCATTAACACTTGTTATTGTCCTCCTCCTTTTTGTTGTTGTTGATAGGAGCCATCCTAAAGAGTGTGAGATTTTACTTGCATATCTTTGCAAGCCATTTCAAATCCCTTTTGGATCTAGGTGAAATAAAAATAATATTTAAAAAACAACATCCAATTTGCTTACATTTTCCTTCTCTCCTTCTTTTCCTTCCTTCCTTCCTCTTCTTTCATTCATACTGTATCTAGTCCTCAAATCCAACTTTTCCATGCACTCCTGGAGTTTTTTCATTGACCTCCCTCCCTTTCCTCTGAGCTGTTGTATTAATATAATTTTTCACTTTAGGATTTCAGACTACATGCTAGTGTTTTGTGTATATTAGTCCTGTGTGTGTTGTTTTTTTAGTAGCCAGGCTGTGTGTTTTTTTAGTAGCCAGGCCCAAGAAACTACTTTTCTGAATTGTCTAATGCAATGACACTCTATCAAGAGATGCTTTCTTTTAACAGTATTCTTGTTAACAAATGCCCAACTTTTAGCTAATTAACTTTCAGAACACTCAGCACGTCCTCTTTAGAATTGTAGGAACCTGTTTTTATTTGCAGCAGCCATGCTTGTTTCATCGATCCTGAAAGACTATTCAATTACTCAACTAAGATTTCTTGAGTTCCTACCATATGGTGTTTTTTTTTTTTTTTAAGATTTTATTTATTTATTCATGAGAGACACACAGAGAGGCAGAGACACAGGCAAAAGGAGAAGCAGTTTCTTCGCAGGGAGCCCTTTGTGGGCCTTGATTCCATGATGCCGGATCACTCCCCGAGCAGAAGGCAGCCGCTCAACCACTGAGCCACCCAGGTGCCCTATATATCCTGTTCTTGACAGGGCACTGCATTTGCAACACCCTTTGAGATGAAAGGTAATGTCCACATGGGGTGAGGTCTAGTTCTGTTGTAACTTTGGGGGAGGAGCAGGTAGGATAGGTTTTGCGTGAGTCTAATAGTTGGGGACCACTCCTCAATAGGCAGGGCATTTAGTCTCTAGCCAAAACCAAATCTTGGATGAAAGGCAGACAATGGAACCCTGAATAATGTATATTCTGGGTTTTAACTACCATAATCAATTTATCTCCGTTGACAGGGCTCTCCTGATTTTAAAACGTTAAGTCCAGCGTCTTAACCTCATTACTTCCAGGCAAACTGGAATGGCAGGTCATCTGAACTCTAATACTGGCTCTCACGTCCCAAGGGCTACGAGGTCACTCCAACCCGCCTTCGTTACTTTGAATACATTTCTCACCAAACAGTGCGCCCACGCCTTTTCCACTCCCGAGTAAAGACTACAAGTCCCAGCATGCAGCGCAGGCCAGTCCTCGACCGCCGGGGCTCTTTCAGGCAGTGTCTCCCGGAGGGCGCTGGGCCTGGTAGCCTGTGCGCGCTGACGTCATGCGTAGACGTCATCCTCTCCGCGCCTCTTCCCCGCCTACCGGGTTGCCGAAGTCCAGCGGCAGGAGGTCTAAAGCGGTGCTTTTTTTTTTTTTTTTTCCCTCGGCGTTTTGGGTTTTTGTTTTTTTTTTTCTTTCTCTTGGAGCCTCCATGGTTTAAAAGGCAGAGAACATCTGGAAAGGGGTCGCTACTCCTGCCCTCATTCCTCCGAGTTCGCGATTCCGCAGTCCGCCATGGACCGCGTGTGTGCAGTTTTCGGAGGCTCCAGGGGCATTGGGAGGGCAGTGGCCCAGGTGATGGCCCAGAAGGGCTACCGGCTGGCCGTCATCGCCAGAAATCTGGAAGGGGCCAGGGCCGCCGCCGGAGAGCTCGGCGGTAGGTAACCGAGCTGTCCAGCCGTGTGGCTGCAGCCCGAGCGCCTCCGGTTTCCTCGTTTGTGAAACGGGAAGGTCTGGCCTTCCTGGCTCTGAGGTTCAGGAGTTCGGCTTCCCGCGCCCAGGAGCACCCGGTCGCGAGTGTGGACGCGGGTTCGGGCAGAGAACCGCACGGGCCGGTTCCCCGCAGAGCGTGTCCGCGCGGCCGGCCGCCGAGGGGTGCACGTTGGGGTTTCCTGGGAGGCCCGTGAACTGAGCCCCCACCTCCCTGAGGCTCCTGCTCACCTGCCTGTCTGGAGGGAGGAGACCTGGGCCCAGAGGAGTTGGGCGCGGAGGCCCCTGCGGTCCTGCCGGTCCTGCCGGTCCTGCCGAGGCTGTGGACGCGGGCGAGGGCGCAGAGCCGTGTCATAGACGGACTCCGTCCGTTCTTGTTCTGGCTCTCCCACATCCATAAGCGCTCAGTAGGTCATTAAATCGTTCTGGTGGCTCTCACAAATGGTGAATTGAGATTTTTCAGGTTCTTTTTTTTTTTTTTTTTTTTGAGATTTTTCAGATTCATTTAAAATCCAATTATTTTGGTTTGTTAGTAATGGATTAGTCATTGTTTTTTGCACTATTTTGCAAATTTAAGTCTCTGGATAGTGGGGAGAAACAGGATGTAGGAAAGATGCCAAGATGCGGTAATGGAGTTACTAGAAGGCTCTGGTGCGCTTCATCCACTCTCAGGAAAGCACTGGGAAGAGCAGAGGCCTGGGGAGGCACCTGGAGGCTGCATCCTTTAACATTAGTATTTGTTCACCCTAGTTGTGCACATGGGTTGTGAAAATACTAGACTCTGTTTAGAGAGGGGGATAATAAAGTTACGGAGCCAGGAGAATTTCAGTGAATGCTTCTTGCTGCTCATATTCACTGCCTCTGTTATGGTGACAAAGGAGTGAGAAAGTGGGTTTTCCTTATGGGATCATCCCAAGCCATTAGTGTTTGCTAGAATAGGTTAAAACTGTTGGTTGAGCTTCCAGGGGTTATTGTGGCCCAAGTTTCAGATGAATGCCAGCAGTGGGTCACAGAGGAGTGTGAAAGTGTAATTTTAGTGTTAACATACTAGGTAAAGTCAGCCAGAAAATAAGCAGTTGTTTAGTTTTCCAAAAAAATATACGTTTTAGAGTATTAAAATGATGTGTTATTAAAGAGAATGCTTTCGTTGAAGTGTATTCTTCTGAAGTTTAAGCATCTCTAAAAAGTGGGCATTTTAAAAAAGGGAAGTAACAGTTTTTAGTAAAAGTTATTTTTTGTGTGTTTTTTAGTTTTGGCATTTCTTTTTCTTTTTGTAGCTTCCTGCCATGTAATGGTCGGTCTTGAATAATAGTTATTGTAACATAGATGCCATAGTAAAAAAAAAAAAAAAAGTGAAAGAAACCCTAGGGTTTATTCTTAGGACCAGAATTAGACATAAATTTCAAAAAAGAACTATATTACACAGAACACTATTGAATTGAGTAGCATGGGGTCACCATCAAAGCCAGAAATATTATTAGATTAATCTTACAGAGCCTTGTGAACACAAAAAAAAGGCCCTACCATTTTTTGACTAAAAAAAAGTTTTAAGATTTAGTTCTGTAGTATTACTTCTCCTTGTTCTCCATCCATCCCCCCACCGGAGTTTTATTGGACTGAACTCCTTGAGAGCAGAAATTCATGACATAATCATTTTTTAATCTCTAGGTTCTGGTAATTACAGACTTAGTTCATAGTAGATGCTTAACAAATGTATATTGAATAATTTTTAAGTTGAACTTATAATTTATAAATAATGCTAATTTAACTTTGTTGTATAGGAGATCATTTGGCATTTAGCTGTGATGTTGCCAAAGAACGCGATGTTCAAAATACATTTGAAGAAATGGAGAAAAATTTAGGTCGAGTTAATTTCTTGGTAAATGCTGCTGGAATTAACAGGTTGGTCACAAATTTAAGTACACTTCTCATACATTTTTTTTTCTAGCATGTCTTTGATTGGTATGAGTAAATATATTAACTTGCTCTACTTCTAATTGGAAGAAAATATGTATTTTAAAAAATATGAAGGGACACCTGGGTGGCTGAGTGGTTGAGCATCTGCCTTTGGCTCAGGGCGTGATCCTGGGGTCCCGGGATCAAGTCCTGCCTGGGGCTCCCTGCATGGAGCCAGCCTCTGCCTGTGTCTCTGCTTTTCTCTCTCTCTGTGTTTCTCATGAATAAATAAATAAAATCTTTAAAAAATATATATGTGTATATATTTTAAAACTTTGTCAATCTATACATTCTTTTCTTATAAAATATAAATTGAGATACACAATAAGGATGCATTTCGATGAATTTTAACATTGTAATCACACCCATATTGAACTATAGAACTTTTTCAGCACTCTAGCAGTTTCTTCCGAGTTAATACTTTCTTATAGATAACCACCATTCTGGCTTCTGTCACCCTTGTGTAAGTTCATGAACTTGTATTAGAGGTATTTTATTGTTAGGTATTTTTTTCTTTTTAAAAGACGAATTTAGGACAATATTTAGCATAATGTATTTTATTGCTAAACAGGGCTTACTATAATGGCAGTTGCTCAGTTCGTTTAAGATATTTTGGCTACATGGTATTACTTTTAGTGATTAGGAATATTTGCCATTCAACCTGTCTTCTAAGTTTATCTGTTCTGATTTATGAGTTATTTTAGTGCCCCTTAAAATCAGTTTAAAGTGGGAGTCTGTAGGTATTCTAGCCCAAATATATTTCTAATACTCTACTTTCAGTTAAAATATCATGTATTCTTATCTTTAAAATTTGTTTTATCTCATTTTTAATTTACGTGTTACTGTTTTTTTTTTCTTTCTTTTTTTTTTTTTTTTTTTTTTTGTAGGGACAGCCTTTTACTAAGAACAAAAACTGAAGATATGATATCTCAGCTTCATACTAACCTCTTGGGTTCCATGTTGACTTGTAAAGCTGCCTTGAAGACTATGATTCAGCAGCAGAGAGGGTCTATTGTTAATGTAGGTGAGTCTTCACCTGTGACATTAGACTTATCTCATAGTGCCATAAAAATATTTAATTGATTAATTTGGAGCTTAGTCACGTGTGAAACTTGGATGAAATGGGTCTTTTTACTATCTGTGGAAACAGGATTTAATTAAACAGTTAATGGGTAAAACAGGAATTGCAAATTTACATCTCTCTAGTGGTCAAGCAGATGTTAAATGAATGACATCACCAGTATTAGAAAAATGACAGTACAAGCCATATGATACATGACAAAAGATGCCCAGTTTCAGTGTCCAGAGGCCATGTGGAAAGGCCAGGGCAGCCACTGTTTAGATGCAGTTGATTGTTGCTATGCACAGATCTGGTCTCTGTTTTCCCAGCCATTTAAGAGAAATTAGACATCCTGATTTTCCATGTGATACCTAATTTTTAAAATATGGATAAGGAATTGAAAAACTTTAGATAGCGGGGGCTAAAAAATGATCTCTGTAGCAGTTGCATGTGTTACTATAAATATAGTACACAGGTTTAGGAGGAAGTTTTCTGAAGGGGATGATTTTTTTCAAATGAATGTAAGTAACTCCTAGTCTTCAGTTCATCTGACCCATGGGGCAGATAAACCGTGTAGTGTGTGCTTGTAGACTTTAAAACGCAAAATGACTTAAAATTTCCTTTCAGTTTGGCAATTTGAAAATAGCAGCAGCATATTGTCTGCCTTTTAATTTAATTTTTTTTAAAATTTTTATTTATGATAGTCACACAGAGAGAGAGAGAGAGAGAGAGGCAGAGACATAGGCAGAGGGAGAAGCAGGCTCCATGCACCGGGAGCCTGACGTGGGATTCCATCCGGGGTCTCCAGGATTGCGCCCTGGGCCAAAGGCAGGCGCTAAACTGCTGCGCCACCCAGGGATCCCCTGCCTTTTAATTTTAATCAGTAATACCTTAAAAGGCCATAAACGGGGAATGCCGCTCCATTTAAGTAAATGGCCCTGTTGTTTTAATTTAGGAAATGGCTTTCCAAGCCAAAATGTATGGTTTTTCTCTTTGGAAAATGAGAAAAGAATACTGTGCTAATAAGAATTAGGACATTTTTGACGTTAACCCTTAAAAATGTAGGAAATCAGTTTCTTAGAATTAAGATTAGTAAATGATTAAAAAGTGAAAGATTAGTCGACCTTTACCTTCCAACACAGCCAGGTGATGTTTTTGCATTCTCAGAAGCTGGTTTACTGGCCCATTTATATCACCTGATAATGTGGGTTTATTTGTTTAACACTAAACTATTCCCTTTTTAGATATATTTTAAAAGCCCACTTCAGTCCTTCGTATACATGCAGAGCTTTTAAAATTGTGCTAAAGGTACATAATTGCAAGTCAGAGAATCTTTTTACAGAAAGGACTACTTTAAACTCTTAGAAAGTTCACTGATTATTTCAGAGGTTAACACTTCCTGACTAGATGGACAGTAGTCCATGCAGGGAGCCCGACGTGGGACTTGATCCTGGGTCCCCAGGATCAGGCCCTGGCTGAAGGCGGCGCCAAACCACTGAGCCACCAGGGCTGCCAGTTGAACCTTTGCTAACTTAGATTGATGGTAGTTCAAATTTAGTGAGATTTATCTTCACATGAACTATATTTTTAGGTAGAAATGAATACCTTCTCATGTCGGCATTGTAGAACCCATAAAATCAGTCAGCCAGGTTTTAATCTTTCCTACTGGACACTTTATAGAACCATATCTGACCTACTCAGAGATGAGAGTGGGTTTCTTTTACTTAATGGATCAGCTCTCAAGCCCCTGCCTGACATTTGAGGTTTTACATGAGCTTCTTTCAGAACTTGTTTTCTTTTTGTATCTGAAGCAGACTCCAGCCCTAAGTCTTATTACTCAAATGACAGTATTTAGAACTCCTAATTTTAGCAAAGGACAAGGCAAAATGGTTTGTGCTTTGTTAACTGTAAATTATTTAAATATTCAAATAACTCATTAATTGGTTTAAATTTGCTTTTGTTTTATTTTTTCTAGGAAGTATTATTGGTTTAAAAGGCAATTCTGGCCAGTCTGTGTACAGTGCAAGTAAAGGAGGACTAGTTGGATTTTCACTTGCTCTTGCTAAAGAAGTAGCAAGAAAGAAAATTAGAGTGAATGTAGTTGCACCAGGTCAGTGAAAACGTTTTTCTTTTTTTAAAAATTGAAGTATAGTTGACATACAATATTATGTTAGTTTCAGATGTACAATATAGTGATTCAAAAATTATGTATATTATGAAATGTTCACCATGATAGGTTAGCTACCATCTGTGTACTATACAAAGTTTTTACAGTATTACTGACTATATTCCCTATGCTGTACTTTCTATCCATATGACATATTTATTTTATAATTGGAAGCTTGTACCTCTTAATCCTCTTTACATATTTTGCCCGTCCCTCCATCCCTCTCCCCTCTGGCAACCATCAGTTCTCTGTTATTTATGAGTCTGTTTCTGTTTTTGTTGAGTCATTTTGTTTTTAAGATTCCACGTCCAAGTGAAATCATGTCATTTGTCCTTTTCTCTCTCTTATTCGCTTAGCATAATACCCTCTAGGTCCATCCATGTTGCCAATGGCTAAGTTTTTCTTCTTTTCATGGTTGAGTAATATTCCACCGTGTATATATATGTATCACATCTTCTTTATCCATTCATCTATCATGAATGCTCATTTAGGTTGTTTCCATTTCTTAGCTATTTACATAGCCAGTTTCCTTCTTTTGCTGTTCAGTTTTCTTAACACCATTTATTGATGAGACTGTATTTTCTTTTTTGTAAATTCTTGTCACCTTTGTCATAGATTAATTGTCCATATAAAAAGAGAGTTTATTTCTGGGCCTCCATTCTGTTCCATTGATCTATGTGTTTTTGTGCCAGTACCATACTGCTTTGATTGCTGTAGTTTTATAATATAGTGTGAAATCTGGGATCTTGATACCTCCAGCTTTGTTCTTCTTTCTCAAGATTATTTTGGGTGGGGGCACCTGACTGGCTCAGTTGGTAGAACGTGTGACTCTTAATCATGGGGTCGTGAGTTCAAGCTCCACATTGGGTGCAGTGATTGCATAAGAAAGAAAGAGAGAGAGAGAGAGAGAAAGAAAGAAAGAAAGAAAGAAAGAAAGAAAGAAAGAGTAAGTTTGGCTATTTGGGGTCTTTTGTGATTCCAT
The DNA here is from genome assembly GCF_018345385.1 of Vulpes lagopus. NCBI lineage: Eukaryota > Metazoa > Chordata > Mammalia > Carnivora > Canidae > Vulpes > Vulpes lagopus. The sequence goes on from NC_054831.1 coordinate 31,613,737, forward strand.
ATAAATTTTAGGATTCTTCTAGTTTTGTGAAAAATTACTATTGGTATTTTAATAGGGATTACTGTGGGTAGTATGGACAATTTAACAATTCTTCTAATCCATAAGCGTGGAATATCTTTCCATTTATATGTATCATCTTCAGTTTCTTCATCAGTGTCTTATAGGGTTCAGAGTATTAGGTTTCACCTCCTTGGTTAAGTTTATTCCTAAGTATTTTATCCTTTTGGTGTAATTGTAAATGAGATTTTTTTTAAATTTTTTTCTTCTAGTTCATAATTAGTGTATAGAAATCCAACAGATTTCTGTATTGGTTTTGTATCCTGCAAGTTTACTAAATTCATTTATTCTAGTATATTTTTGGTGGACTCTTTATATGTATATGTATGTATGTATATGATGTCATTTGCAAATAGTGACAGTTTTACTTTCTTTTAGAATATAGTTTATGTATCCTTATGGCTTTGTACAACAATAGCAGAGATTGTTCCTGTGTTTGTAAGTACATTGCCATCACCAGGCATATTTGAGTATCAGAATAGGAACATGAAATCTTCACTGTTACTGAATTCTTGAGTAGTAGTATAATGTGTGAGGGCATGACTGTGTCTTGACAGGACTAAAATGGCTACACCTGCCCACACTGCCAGTCTCTGTACTACCCTCAAGGAAGAGACCAAGAGTAATGCCAGGCTGTTTTGTTTGCATAAACCACATTGCATTTTTTTTTCTTTTTTTAAGAGAGGGAGAGAGAGAATCTTAAGCAGGCTCCACATTGGGTGTGGAGCCTGACATGATTCTTGATCTCATGATCCTGAGATTATGATCTTTGCTGAAATCAAGTTAAGCCACCCAGGCACCCCACATTGCATTTTCTAGTAAATGATTACTCTCAGACTGAAAACACAAGAGAAATTTCTCATTTAAAAATTAGTTATAAATTAGTTATAAATTAAGACCTCTTAAGAATTGAATGTAAGAATTTCAGGTTAGGTTGGGGAGTGGGTGTTGGTAACATATCCACTTGTTGAACTCCAAATTGTATAGTTTTGGAGAACTATTTCCATTTTAAGTATCCTTCTCTCTTCTTGGAATGTTCTTTGATTTATTGCTCACTGGGATACATTTGCTAATTAATTTAGATTTTGTCACTATCCAAGCAGAGCTTTCTTTTTTTTTTTTCTTTAAGATTTTATTTATTTATTCATGAGAGAGACAGAGAGAGAGGGAGAGAGAGAGGCAGAGAGAGAGGCAGAGACACAGGCAGAGGGAGAAGCAGGCTCCATGCAGGGAGCCCGATGTGGGACTCTATCCTGGGTTTCTGGGATCATGCCCTGAGCTGAAGGCAGATGCTCAACCACTGAGCCACCAGGCATCCCGAAGCAGAGCTTTCCAAGTAATGTGTATATTGCCTAAATGTATTTCTTGTGTATCTTACAGAAACAATATTTCTCTATATTTAAAATATTTGAGTAAATCTATTATACAACATGCTTTTAATAATAGTATAAACAAGAGGAAATAATCAAAGAGGGCTGCATATGTGATGTCATTTACACATTTCACCAAGCAACCAATAATTGACATACTGATTTCTCCAGAAAGTTGGTATTCTGACAGAAAAAGAATTACTAGGGGTCACATGATGTTTGTTTTCAAAATAGACAACATGCCTTTCACTGTACCTCATTGTACCCTAGAGAGCAATCCAGGATTCATGTTAGAATTTCAATACAAAAAAAAAGAATTTCAATACAAAGAAAAGTTTGAAGGATAAAAAGATATTTACACAGGCTCAGGAGAAAGAAACATCTTTTTAGAAGTCAGTTTATGAAGTAGCAAGATTTTAACAGTGATTTTTATCTGTAATTGTCTCTTTAATGAATAAATGGAGGTGCTGAGGCTCATTGTGTGATGGCACGGGAGGAAGAAAGTGGTAGGACATGGTAACAGAAATGAGACTGAATACTCTGGCACCAAAAAGTACTATTATGTATGCATGAGGCACTGCTTAGAGGAACTAAGGTTTCTCAAACCAGGCATATGTTGGAGTGGCCAACAATGAAGATGACTGTTTAATAGATGTGGCTGTTTAAAAATTTTCAAAATAGTAGAAGTCACATGGGGAAGCTTACAGTAGAGCTAGCCTCCTGGAGAAAATCTATCAGGAACACTTATATTCTTGTTAAAGATGTAAGAAAATTCAAGCCAATAAAGATGCAATTCACTTGTAAGACAAAGCAAGTTTGATTTGGGCTAATTGCACAAAAATCAGAGATTTCTTAAGACAAGTAGAACATTATTATTATGCACCTGTTCCTTTTCTTGTGCTTACTTTGGACATTCCTCATAGCTTGAAAATACTGATGGATTAAATGGGATGCAAAGCCAATTAACTTGATCTGTCTGTTACAGATAATTGGAAAATATTAAAACAATGATTGGAATTAAAATGTAGCTTTCTTTTTTTTTTTTTTTTTTAAATGTAGCTTTCTAAAGGCTAAAGAAATTTTCCAATTCTTATAACTTATGCTAAGCTTTTAAAATAAATTAAAATATACAACTTACAGCTGGTTTGCTGGTCTTCAAATTGATTACCTTAAATTTTTAAAAGTTCTATTCCATTCAGTAGTCACCTGTACACATGAACACCAGGCATTCTACAATCACTTAAGTCTCATTTTGAAATTTCCTCCTTCAACTTAAATTTTCACAGTGTGCTAAGTAATCTTCAAGACGAAGGGAAAGACTGATGAAATGTGAGTGTATTGATAACAATCTTCAAGACAAAGTTATAAAACCAACCTCCACTTTGACCAAAATAAGAATGCAGAATCTTTATAAGTGAAAACTTTTGCCAAAGCTCATCTTGAAAAGGTTAAGTTGCTCAGTTTCCTGAGCAACTATTTATTTTATTTTTTAATTTTTAAACAAGATTTATTTATAAAGAGATCACAAACATATGCAGAGGGAGGGGGACAGAAGCAGACTCCCTGCTGAGTGTGAAGACCGATGCAGGGCTTCTTAGTTCTACAACCCTGAAACCATGAGCCAAAATCAAGAGTTGGGTGCTTTGCCAAGGGAGCCACCTAGGCAAGAAAGAGGCTATATTTTAGATGCCAGTCTCTTTTCTGATCTACTAACATTACAGGGCCTCCCAGAAGTGACTGAAACAATGCAGCATATAGGTATCTATCAGAAGATGTGTTTAGTTCACAGGATTATAGAAGCAGTTGAAATTTCTTTAAAATACCTACATAAAAACATACTACATTCTCCTAAGCATGAAATGCAAAATGTTCATAATTGTACATATTTTTTTTCTGCCAAAATAGGGCTAGAAATGGTGAATGTGCAAGTATTAATTATGATGACTTTAAGATTCGTCAGAAACCTTGCCCAAGTGGCATTCCAAAGTGTCCAGACCAGTTAAACATGTATAAAATTAGTACTAATCCAGTTAGAAGTACAAAATGAAAATTATGAATGCTACCTTGAGTATCTGGGATTCCACAAATTTATAAGGAAACCATGTAACAAAGTAGATTCTAGTTTTAAGAAAACATAGTTTAGTATTTCAAAAATCTCAAGAAGTCCCACAATAACATCAAAAATCATTTATCTAGGGCCGCCTGGGTAGCTCAGTCAGTTAAGCCTCTGCTTTTGGCTCTGGTCATGATCTCAGCCATGGATGGAACCACACATTGGGCTCCTGGCTCAGTGGGGAGTCTGCCTCTTCCTCTCCCTCCAACGTTTCTCCCTGCTTGTGCTCTGTTTCTCTGTGTCAAATAAATAAATGAAATCTTTTTTGAAAAATCATTTATCAAAAAAATAAAAATAAAATAAATAAAATAAAAAATCATTTATCTGGAAATTAGAGTTCTTTGTGAATCATCAGTTCAGCAGAATACAGATAATGTAAACAAAAGTTTAATTTATCAAGGACATAAGAACCATGGCATTAGAAAAAGTATAAACTGTCCTTGAACCAAATGGATATTAGAAAAAATCCAAAACCATACACAGATTACCTAGATTAGTTAAAGAGGGTAATAAAGTGCTAAAACTTCAACCTGTAGTACCACTCTTTGGTCTTATAAAAATTTGTTGTAAGGGGGTGCCTGGGTAGCTTCAGTGGTTGAGCGTCTGCCTTCAGCTCAGAGCGTGGTCCTGGGGTTCTGGGATCAAGTCCCTCATAGGGCTCCCCAGAGAGAGCCTGCTTCTGCCTCTCTCTGTTTCTCATGAATAAGTAAATGAAATCTTAAAAAAAAAAATTTGGTGTAGGTATTTATTCGACTTTTAAATAAAATGATTGTTTTCATATATCTCTGCCAGTTAGCCATGGAATCTTTGACCTAGCTTATTGTAGGTATTAAAGAATTGATTACCATATACAGAAAAGACATTTTGGTTCATTGGTTGTTTGTAAGAGAGTAGACTGGAGTAGACCTTTGCCACGATTCCATTTCAAGTCACTAATGGTTCCAGCTTGTGTGCTGGGATTGTGTTTTATTTGGCAGTGATCCCAAACTAGCAAGGCTTAGGGAAATGTCAAAATGTCCTGATAACCCTTGTACTCTGTTATGTGCCTTCATCTCAGTTCATTGTTTAGTCACAGAGACTAGCTAAATTCAAGTATTCCAAATCCATGAACATTTGATAAATGACTCTGGTTTAGATATAACCATTTTAGAAAAAAAAGGAAAAAGATAGGGGATCCCTGAGTGGCTCAGCGCTTTAGCCCCTGCCTTCAGCCCAGGGCGTGATCCTGGAGTCCCAGGATCGAGTCCCACATCGGGCTCCCCGCATGGAGCCTCCTTCTCTCTCTGCCTGTGTCTCTGCCTTTCTCTCTCTCTCTCTCTCTCTCTCTCTCTCTCTCTCTCTCCCTCTCCCCCTCTCCCCCCCACCCCGTGTCTCTCATGAATGAATAAATAAAATCTTTATAAAAAAAAAAAAGATAATCCAAAATTTGTACTGTCATTTTGACACTGCTTTCTGTTTATGTATGTTTATGCAACCTGATTGATTTTAGTATTAGCCTAGTTTAGCCATATACAGAATAGATTATTTGTGATTTGGGGTTGCATGTATTTGCTTCCCTCTGTTAGGGATTGCAGTAGTGTGGGTGATGAAGAGTTAATTCCAGTTTATCATGATTTAAAAGCTGAATGATAAAAGGATAACACAAGTGTTTCTAACTCATAATAACTCAGCAGATTTCCTGGAGTGTCTCCTATGTGCAAGGGTTCCAAAATTATAAAAAAAGAAAAAGATATTTCTGCTACAAGGAGCTAAGTACAGTGAGAAAGACATATAAACAATTATAGTGCTATATGATGAATGTACAGTAGATGAACATGTATGATGCTATGGAAACACCATAGAAGGAATGCTTAATTTTGTCAGAGTGAATTAGTTGTCAAGGCAACAGGCTAAGTAATGGGGAATCCAATTTGTATACAAAGGGAAGTTTTATGAGTGTTTTATATAGCCTTTCCTATATAGCCTTTTCCAACAAGTGTTGGACGAATGGAGTCAGGAAGCTTAGGGCAGCAGATGGCGGGCGGCAGGGCAGCCCCAGCCCCTTGCAGAGCCAGGCTGTAGAATGGTGATTAACTGGGGACAAAACACATTAGTCGCCGAGCCCCATGGGGCGGGCCCGTGCAGCATTGAGGGTGCAGGTAGGGGCTACAAGAGATGGTGGGCACGGTGAGGGGTACGGCCCCCATGCTTGGTGGTGAGTGCCCTGACACCAGCACTGACGGGTGGGGCTAGGCCCCTAGAGCTCGGGGTGGGGGGGACGGCCAGGTGGGAGAGTCTTACTTTCTAGTACAATTTTTACTTAAAAAAAAACCTATTGCTAAAAATGTGACCACTTCATAGGGTGGCCTTTTTTATGATGGCCATATATATTTAGCAGGATTCATAGTATGAATATGTTTAATTGGTCAGAGCAAAGTGCAGGTTGAAGTAGAGGAATTAAATTGATTTTATGGATTATTTATTTATTTTAGGTAGTAGTTTCAACCAGATTCATCACCAGATCTTTTAATAGAACTGACAACAACATTAACAAATGTTTCTTCTTATGTTAGTTTAACTGGTCACCTTCAAATGGAGTTTCCAGAGGCAAATCTTAACAGGAAAAGCAAGAAACAGGGAAAATAATAAATTAGGCTATTATTTGCGGTCTAATGTTATTGACTTTTTAAAGATCAATTAGTTACTAAGCTTTGTTATTCAAATCTAAAATAAAATTTTCTCATCATGGATAAATCTTACTATTAGAAAACATTGAATATAGGGATCCCTGGGTGGCGCAGCGGTTTGGCGCCTGCCTTTGGCCCAGGGCGCGATCCTGGAGACCCGGGATCGAATCCCACGTCGGGCTCCCGGTGCATGGAGCCTGCTTCTTCCTCAGCCTGTGTCTCTGCCTCTCTCTCTCTCTCTCTGTGACTATCATAAATAAAAAAAAAAAAAAAAAAAAAAAAAAATAAAAAAAAAAAAAAAAAAAAAAAAAAAATTGAATATGAGAAACAATATTCGATGATTTGACACTATAATGGATACATTACTTTAAAAATGTGTTTTCAATAGATAATAAAACATGATACAAAATTCAGAAGTACAAAAAGGCATAGATTGAAAAGTGAGTCTTCTCTCTCCTGATCATCTAGTTTCTTTCCTCAAAAGCAATTACTGTTAACTAGTATCTTCAGTAATTCATATACAAGCCAATAAAATGTGTGTATACATACAATATATAAGTATGTGTGTAGTTATATGAATATACAATATATAAATATATACGTAAAAAGAAAACACCAGTTGTATCATACTATTCAGTGTTCTGTACCTTGCTTTATTCATAATACAATATATCTTAGAGTTGATTCCATATTATTCTGTATAGAACTGCTTTATGTTTTAAAATAACAGCTTTATGGAAATACAACTCACATATCATACAATTCATCCATTTAGAGTATACAATTCAGTGGTTTTTAGTATAGTTACAGAATTGTTCTATCATCACCACAATATATTTTAGACATTTTCCTCATATTAAAAGACACCTGTAGCTTTTAGCATTCACTCCGCATTTTCCTCCAATCTCCCCAGCTTCTTGTAACCACTAATCTACCTTGTCTCTGGATTTCCCTATTCTGGACAGTTCATAAAAACAAAATCATACAATATGTGGTCTTTTTTTTTTTTTTTTTTAGATTTTTATTTATTTGAGCAATAGAAAGCACGCAAGCAGAGGGGGGAGAGAGAGAAGCAGACTCTCCACTGAGCAGGGAGCCACATGTGGGGCACCCCATCATACTGGGATCATGACCTGAGCCGAAGGCGGATGCTTAACTGAGCCACGCAGGCACCCCCTTGATATGTGGTCTTATGTGACTGCTGCGTTACTTTTAATGGCTGAATTAAAAGACAAGTAATGTCTGTCTTCTGGGTATACCATAATTGATTTAACCTGTTGCTTCTTGATGGGCAGTTAGGTTGCTTCTGATCTTTTGCCATTACAACTTATAATGCAGTGGCAATACTTGTATGTAGTTTATTTTGTATGTGTAGGAATATATGAGTGTAATTGTGGGAATGAAACTGCTAGGACTCAAAGGGGATATGAATTTTAAATTTTGACAAATAGTATAGCATTGCATTTATTTTTGTAGGATACTTTAAGTGTCCACCTCTCCCTTCACTTTTTAAGTTGAAGGGCTTTTATGTTTACTACTTGGAGAAAATCTTATTGACAAACGTTTTCATAAGCTTGGCAGCTACTCAAAACAGGCATTACTCTATGTGCTCTTATGTGCTATTTGGTATCGAATTGATTTTTCACACTGCTTCTGTATACACTTTGACAAACATAATACTAAGACATACGAATTTGTTTTGTTTACAATCTTGGTCTAGTTTTTGGCAAAGGCCTGTTCTCTTTTAAGGAAAAGTGACTCGGGTTATTTTAATTCTTTCTTTAGAATTCTTTCTTTTGAATCTAGAGCCTGGAGTCATTAGAGATTAGCTTCACATTTTTTACCTCATTTCTGATAAATTTGGGAAAGATTTACATTAGTTTTTTAAAGCTGCAGAACAATTTTTAGGGCAGTTAAATTATTCTGTATGATATTGTAATGATGGATACATTATGTTATTTGTTTGTCAAAGCAGAGAACTATACCAGCCAAAGGGTGAATGCTAATGTTAACTATGGACTTTACTTAAAAATGTGTCAATATAAAAAATTATATATCAATATTGGACTATTAAATGTACCACCCTAAGGCAAGGTATTAATTGGGGAAAATAGGGGTAATGTGACACGAGAGTATATGGGAACTCCCTCTACTTTCTGCTCAGTTTTTCTTTAAAACTAAAACTGCTTTAAAAATAAGCCTATTAGTTAAAAAAGAAAGTGCTGATAATGATGAGAGAAAAGCTCTTGCGTCTTTGGACATGTTCTCAGTCTCCACATCAAACATAATCAACGAGGAGAATCCAGTATTGGTGAATTAATCTCTTCTTTTCAACTTGGCCTCTGATATTTATTTTATTTTAGTCTTTTTGTCTAGAGTTCAGGATTGGCTAGCTGCTGTTCTATTAGGATAATCATTATAACTATACATTCACAGACCTGGGGAGAATCTGTCTAACTTCTCCTTGTGAAATAACATCCTTATCTTCTAAGCTTGAGCAGTGGAGGGAGAATCTTCATATGAGGTGGGTGTCTGAACACATCACGATTCCAGTTCTGGACTTCTTGCAACCATTGTGGATTCAGATGATACCTCTCTATCCTCAAAATTGACCTAACATGGACACAGATTCAGGACTGAATCCAGGCTGTAATGTTGAACAAGACCTTATCAAAAAGCCTCAAGATATTATCCTTTATCTGTTCTGTGTATCTGGCTTACTTGGTTGTTTTTTGGAAGACTGTCTTCTTGGCCAATATCTCTATAGCATAAGACTTCTTTCCATCTCCCTAGAAGTGTGCTTAAACTTGTCTCAATGTCTAAATCTCTCTTCTTGTCTAAGGTTTGACTTTCTCTACCTCATGCTTTGTTCAGATCTGCCTTTTTTTCCAAGATGGGAATGCCTTCAGATGGCCTCTCACAGATTGTGTGGCCTTATTCTTTGTCTTCAAAAGGACAAACATGTAAGGACTGACATCTACCTAGAAGCTAGGCAGATCTGTTTCTTTCTGTACAGAATGAATGAAAACCTAGATTAGCATCTGTGCTTCCTGAATTGGAGCTATTCTAATTATCTACCCAACTATCAGTGTAGGAACTGAGGGTACTTTTAGGGAAGCTCACTTTTCTAATCTTCAAGGAATTTGTCATTTAGTGAGCCATACTTTTCATCTTAGAATCGTAGTTTTGTAGAGCTGAAGGACATCTCAGGGATCCATCATTTTCAATCTACTTCACTCATTTTATAATACAGAAACAGTCCTACAGTTTTAGATAGGTACATGACTTTGCTTAGGTCATAGCTTTGATAGTATTTAGTAGAGCAGGGAACCAGAATCTAGTTTAATGTGTCCTAATCCAGTCGTCTTTTTTCACTACAAAATGCTACTTTTGAGAAAAAGCAGAATCAGAAAAAACTCACTGGAAGTTGAGTCTGGAATTTGAATTTGCTAACTCATCATTACAAGGTCTTTCTTGCAAAACATTTTTACTGTAGTTTTTTTGAATTGCTTTTTTTTTCTTGAAGATTTATTTACTTGAGAGAGAGTGGGCTGGGGGAGGGGCAGTGGGAAAGAGAATCTCAAGCAGACTCCCCACTGAGTGAAAACCCTGAGTTGAGCTTGATCCCAAGATCCCAAGATTATGACTTGAACCGAAATCAAGAGTCAGACACTCAACTGACTGAGCCGTCCAGGTGCCTCAAGTTTTTTCTTTCTTTTTTTTTTTTTTAAGATTGAAACACATTATTGATTTTTTGCTGAGGATCTTGAGAGTGGGGAAATATTTTATGCCAATTTTGCCAGAATTCAAATCAACCTTAGAATAAAGTAAGTATATCATGAACTCTTTGAGAAGATAGTGTCAACTTAAAATGTTACATTCATAATTTTAATTCATTCAGCTTTTTAAGCATGTGAGATGAGTTTTTTTCTTTTCCTAATACACTCTGAGGTATTTTTGCAAATAAGAGTGTCAAAGACATAAAACTTTGGATATCAGGAAGTCCCATGATAGTGCTTTTTAAGGTGATTGGATTGCCTATTGATTATTCTGACTCTTCACTGTAGGTGAGGTTTCATTTACAGTTCACTTGAAATTCTGCAAAGGCTGGTTATCTAGTGTTATTATCTGTGTCAGCTACTTTATTCTTGCATTTCTTCTGGCCATTTCATTGTTCTTAAAGATGAAAGGAATTGAAGTATATGTTGTGGACTTTTTAAATAAATGTAAGATTTAATGGCAAAGAGGTCATATTTCACAATGTAATCTCACGGGGAAACACAAATAATGTAACATCATTTTGTTATTTCAGGTCCTCGTTACAGACAATCTGAAGTTAGTACTGTGCATCTTTTTCAGTAACTTTTTATTTGAATACCAAAATAATATACATATATTGTAAAGTATTTGGAAAGTACAGACAAGTACAGAGAAGAAAGTAAAAATCATCACTTGTGATTCTAGAATTTAGTGATAATCATTGTTAATATTTTGGTGGTTGTTTTAGTCATTAGTATATATTTTTTGTTTACTTTTTAAAGGGATTATAATGCATTTATAAGCTCCTTTTTAATATGCAAATACTATTTTCCTCATGTAAGTGTCCTTCATAGCATTGTTTTTAATAGCTGCATATTGTTTTACTGTGTGGCTATACCATGATTTCTTTAAATAGTTCCTTTTTTGAAAGACATTCAGCTTGTTACTACCTTTTCCCTAAGAAAGCTGTCACTATTTCAAGCTCATGATTACTTCTCATAAGACTTTTAAGAAACTGTTTAGATATTTATAAATGAAACCTAAGGCAAAGAGAAATAAATACTAAGAGTATTACATAATAAACCAGTGACCTGGACACCTGGGTGGCTCCTTGGTTGAGCGCCTACCTTTGGCTCAGGTCATGATCCTTAGGTCCTGGGATCAAGTTCCGCATCAGGTTCCTTGTAGGGAGTCTGCTTCTCCCTCTGTCTGTGTCTCTGCCTCTCTCTCTGCATCTCTCATGAATAAATAAATAAAGTAAAATCTTAAAAAAAAAGGTAAACTAGTGACCTTAATGTTAATTCTTTTTTTTTCTTAATGTTAATTCTTAATACAGTGTTTAGTTCACATTTATCCTAATACTTTTTTTTTTTTAAAGATTCATGCCATAAGTTTATTTACAAACATGTTGAGTATGTTGAATTCAAGAGTTTGATCCTTTTTTCAGAGACTGCACCTCTTAAAATGTTCCTTTTCACATCTGTTTAGTGGATCAATTAAAACATCCTTATTTTTTAAGCAGTTGGTGTCTTACTATAAAAAAAGGTGCAGCAAATCCATATCCAAAATACAAAGTCATCATAAGTAGTAGCCTCCACTTGTTTTCCACTGAAAATGGCAAATTCTTCCCGGGGCCCTCCTCATAGTGGCTCCTACGGACCACAGAGGTCGTGAACCTCCAGATGCTCTGTCCCAACATAGCGCCACTGAAGGTCCTGCAAGAGCCGCGGACCCCGAGACTGCGGGAACGGCAGCACCACGCTCGCTCCCCTCCGCAACCTTGCTCCTCGGCGCGCTGGGGCCGAAGGGCTATCCTAATACTTTAAATGGCATTGTATTTAGGTTGATTTACAGTTTGAATTACAAATGATTTCATTTTAACACAAGCCAATATGAAAGCTTTTTTTAAAAAAACTATTCTTGAGGTTGACATTTAACTTTCACTTCACGTGTCTGACTTTTAGTCTGTGTATTTTTCATGACCTTAAAATTTTAAAAATATTTTTTTATTTTTAAATATTTTTTATTGTTAATTTCATGAACAGTAATTATTTGCTTTCCTTATAAAAGTTTAAATGGGTAGTGTACAAGTATACTGATTGTGTAAGTTGGGTATTTTATTGGTAATATGTATTTGCCTCAGACTAATCTCACTAGATTTTCTTTAAAAATGTGTAGTTCTGGCATATATCTATAATATAAGTCACTTAGAATTGATTGTTTAGCATATTATGTGGTACTTTATACTACAGAATCATATATGTTAGAAAATGTTCTCTTCAAGCTTCATTTACCAATGCCATGTTAAATTTTGAATTTTTAGTATATGCTTGCATCAGAATAAGATTATTCCATAAGATTTTTTTCTTATATGAGTATTGGAAATACTGGTCTTTCTGACCATAAGCTATCTTAGCTATAGCAAATGAAACTAATTTTTGTCAGAACTCCCAAATCAGTTCACATGACCACCTTTCTTCCCTCTAACCCTATGACCCCACTACCCCCAATCAAGTGAAAATTACTATTACTTTTTTGTGGTACTTTGTGTATAAGGGTATTCACCAGATGACCTTTTATTATATTTAGGGGAACAAGAGAATGTTTCTTCTGTAAACTACAGGTTACCTAAGGAATGTAATTTTTATTCATGTTTGTATCTACCTGCTTATATTGTGCTAGGAGTTGGGCCAAGTTTTCGGAGTCAGATGTTTTTGTGTCCAGTAAGTGTTCATTGAGTTAAATTGAATAAAAATGTAGACTTGGTTGCTAGCAGAACTCTGTATTTCCTAAACAAGTTTGTTAAAAATCTCAGATTTTCAGGAGCAAGTTTGTTTTTATTTAAAATTGAGCAGATATCATAGTATCTATGCTTTTCAACTAAATAAACATTTCTCTTTTAGGATTTATTCACACAGATATGACGAAAGACTTGAAGGAAGAACATTTAAAGAAAAATATCCCTCTTGGGAGGTTTGGAGAACCTATTGATGTGGCACATGCGGTTGTGTTTCTTTTAGAATCACCATATATTACAGGGCACGTTCTAGTAGTGGATGGGGGATTACAACTCGTGATGTAATTTACAGATTAGTTAGTTATAATATTGATTACAATCAAGGGCACACTTTGGCTATTGATTTGACAGTCATAATTATTAATTTGCTAATTAAACCTGTTGATGCTACAAACATTGATTTCCATCTTTATATGAGTATATTTGAAAAGAGTAATGTGTGACCAGTTGTGTTTTCTAAATGGTATGTACCTCATAGACTGTAGAGATTTTAGTATATAGACATTTGCAAGTGATAGAAACAGACACAATTTTAATTTAAATATTTTATCTCAAAAGTCACACACATCATATGATCTAATTGTCATGATTGACTTCATTGTATCAGGCAGGATGCTGTCGAAGTTAATCTTCAGCCCGTTGGCAAAATAGAGGAGTATTTGTAGGGCATTCGTCAGTTGTCAGTACTTAAGCTGTCCTGCCAGTTAAACATTGTATTTCTTTTCCATATGCCTTAGAAGATCAACTTACATACAGGTTGGAAAAAACATCAGTTTACCTGGCATGAATTTAGAATCTAGTTTCTTTGAGTGCATTAGTCCTGATTAAGCAGCTGGGCAATATAATTTATAAATATAGGTGCAGTATAGTTGACGCATTCTATAGAAATTCTCAAAGATGATGAGGATTAACCTTAAGGTTTTAGCATCTGGTATAGGAATGAGCTGCATAGATCTGATCAACTTAGGAAATAGAAGCAGGGTTTTTTTTTTTGTGTGTGTGTGTGTGTTTAACCCGTAAAACAGTATAGCAAACTACTTAAAAATTAAGAGTATTTTGTGTGAATGAATATAATATGATTTTTACCCCAAAATGTTAGAAATATAAACGATGAATAAATATGCAGTAACAATGAATAAAATGTCACCTGTATCTTGTGAGCTTTCTGCTCATAAATTCTAAACCAGAACTGGTTTGTGTGTGTGTATATATATATATATCTCCTTGCTCTGCCCTGACCTACTGTACCCCACCCCACAGGGAGTCGCAGCTTCACCTGATTCTTGTGCTCACCCGGCTCGCTCACAGGCGGTTTCTTAATGACCGAAGCATTCCCCGCCCTTGGAATTTCTGCCTAATAATATATATTATTAGTATCCATAATCACTATATATATATATATATATATATATATATATATATATATATATATCAATATAATTTATAATTTTCTGTGTCGGTATAAAAATACATCACAGCCTTCTCAAATATCTGAAGCAATATATCATATATTGCCCTATCATCTGGGGAAAGGGTTAAATCTCTTCACCTCTTGCACTTCTGGATGCATATCAGGTTTTCATTTCTGTAATAGAAAACTATTCATGTATTTTTACATCATTTGTTTCTCCTGACCAGTATTTAAAACCAAAAGGATATTCTGAATACTGGCCAACAGGTTTTTTAGAACGAGCATCCCAAGCAGCATGCTTAAACATTACATTGCATATGGAAATTAAAAAAAACAATCAGATGTTATAAAAAAAAAAAAAAGGAGATTTATAAGGAGCAGAGCACTAATTTTAAAGTATTTATGGGATGCCTGGGTGGCTTAGTGGTTGAGCGTCTGCCTTCAGTTCAGGGTGTGATTCTGGAGTCCTGGGATTGAGTCCCGCATTGGGCTCCCTGCATGGAACCTGCTTCTCCCTCTATGTTTCTGCCTCTTTCTTTCTGTGTCTCTCATGAATAAATAAATAAAATCTTTGAAAAAAAAAAAAGAAAGAAAGTATTTGCTTGAAAATAGAGATAAAGACACAAACTGAATGTAGACTATCAGGCAGCATTTATTTTGCATTGAACACTTCTGTGGGGAATAATGTGATATTTTAAATGTCACTGAATTCAGGTTGATTTTTATTATCATTTCAAAATATGTGTTATATATATTTACTGTATTTTAAATAGTCTTTTTTACAGTTTTATTGGAGCTGAACATTATGTACACAGATTTAATTTTATATGTCAAGTCAGTGCAAAGGTGTGAATAGGATATACTAAATAAATGCCATGTGATAAAGGTAATAAAAATAAAAGTAATAAAGTCAGATTTAAATTCTACAGCAAGCTTCCTGATGCCTTAAAAATTATTTTAAATTTATCTTCAATCAGTTGGCAGTTGTGTATCTTTAGCTATTCAAGAACTTCAGTGATTTCTTAACTTGACATACAATTGACCTTTGAACAGTATGGATTTGAGCTTTGTGGGTCCACTTAGATGTGGATATTTTATAGTACAATACTGTAAATGTATTTTATGATTTTCATGATGTTTTCTCTAGCTTATTGTGAGAATACAGAATGTAATACATACAACTTGCCAAAAATGTGTTCACTGACTGTGTATGTTATTGATAAGGCTTCTGGTCAACAATAGGCTATTCATGGTAAGTTCTTGGGCATCAAAGTTATCTGTGGATTTTAGACTGTGCAGGTGATCAGTGCCCCTAACTCCCTGCATTGAGAACTGTGTTCAAGTTATTTAATAATTAAGTTTCTTTTGTATTCGTTTTATCTTTCTACTACATTGTAAGTTCCTGAGGGTAGAGACTGTACTGTGTTTCCATTCATTTAGCTAATTTAAGTAACTCAAATATTGATTGAATACCTGGTAATTATCTGGTACTTCTTTTGATACCCCTACATTGCCTCCTCGGTTCTGAGTACATTGGATATACTCCAACCACAATAATTTTTTGATTCAAGATCATCAGTCCATTACTTTGTGCTATAATTAATGATAGTCATTGAGATGTATCTATTCTAATATATCTGTCCTGGAATATTATTTTTTGGTCAAATCCCTGTGATTTACCTTTTTTGTAGTTTATCTTTTTTGGTCATTTATCTCTGATTTTGATGCTTACTTTCAATTTAAAACTGAATTTGCAATCCTAAGCCAATCAACTGTTTTCTCTTAGGCAGTATACCTTAGTTTGAGTGATTACCAGAAATTTAACTTAGAATTCTTGGGCTAATAATCAAAATGGGAGTAATATTACTAAAACTAATTTAATACTGCATGTTGACTATACTTCAATTAAAAAATTTTTTTTGAGGGGACCCCTGGGTGGCTCAGTGGTTTATCACCTGCCTTCGGCCCAGGGCCTGATCCTGGAGTCCCGGGATCAAGTCCCACGTTGGTCTCCCTCCATGGAGCCTGCTTCTCCCTCTGCCTGTGTTTCTGCCTCTGTCTCTCTCTCTCTTTCTCTCTCTGTCTCTCATGAATAAATAAATAGTCTTTAAAAAAAATTTTTTTTGGAAAAAAAAGTTCTGCAGGTAATACTGAAAAGTATTGGGGAGAAAAGTAACTCCCATTACTTTATGTGTTATGCTATGCTCAGTGCAAGTGTAGTTACCATCTGTTACCATACCTCATTATTAGAATATCATTGACTATATTCTGTATGCCTTTTATTCCTGTGATTTATTCATTTGGTAACTGGAAGACTATCTCCCACTCCCCTTCATATCTTGCCTACCTCCTTCCATCAGTTTGACCTCTGTATTTAGGGGTATGTTTTTGCTTTTTGTGTATTTGACTCCACATATAAGTGAAATCCTATGTTATTTGTGTTTCTCTGATTTATTTCACTTAGCATAATACCCCCTAGGTCCATCCATGTTGTCATCAATGACAAGATCTCATTCTCTTTTATGGCTGAGTAATATTCCATTGCATATTTATATACTCCACATCTTATTTATCCATTCCTCTATTGATGGACACTTGGATTGCTTCCATATTTTGGCTATTGCAGATAATGCTGCAATAAACATAGGCATGCATATATCTTTTTCACTTAATTTTTCATTTTCTCTGGGTAAATACTCAGTAATAGAATTACTGGGTAATATGGTGTTTCAATTTTTAGTTTTTTGAGGAACTGCCATACTGTTTCCCACAGTGGCTGCAGCAATTTACATTCCCACCAACAGTGTACAGTGTTCCTTTTTCTCTGCATCCTTGTCAACTGTTGCTTTTTCTTGTCATTTTGATTTTAGCCATTCTCATGGGTGTAAGGTGCTATCTCATTGTGGCTTTGATTTGCATTTTTCTGATGATTAGTGATGTTGGGCATCTTTTCATATATCTGTTGGCCATCTCTCTGTCTTTGGAAAAATGTTGATTCAGGTCCTCTGCCCATTTTTTGATGGGACTATTTGAGTTTTTTTGGTGTTGAGTTGTGTAAGTTCTTTATATATATTGAATATGAATCCCTTATTGGATATATCATTTGCAAATATCTTCTCCCACTTAGTAGGTTGCCTTTGGTTTTGTTGATTTTTTTTTCCTGTGCCAAAAGCTTTTTAGTTTGATGTAGTCCTAGTAGTTTATTTTTGTTTTTGTTTTCCTTGCCTGAGGAGACTTATCTAGAAGAATATTTCTAAGACTGCTGTTTAAGATATTACTACCTATGTTTTCTTTTAGAAATTTTACAGTTTCTTTTTTTTTTAATTTTATTTTATTTTATTTATTTATTTTTTTATTTATGATAGGCACACAGTGAGAGAGAGAGAGAGAGGCAGAGACACAGGCAGAGGGAGAAGCAGGCTCCATGCACAGGGAGCCCGACGTGGGATTCGATCCCAAACCGCTGCGCCACCCAGGGATCCCAAATTTTACAGTTTCGATTAAAATTTTTTTTTGAGGGGATCCCTGGGTGGTTCAGTTTCAGGTCTCCCATGTAGGCTTTTAATTCATTTTAAATATATGTATGATATAAGAAAGTAGTTGAGCCCCACATTGAGTTCCGTGCTCAGCTGGGAATCTGCTTGAGGATTCTCCCCCTTTGTTCCTCTCCACTTCCCACTCACATGCTGTCTTTCTCTTTCTCTTTCTCTCAAATAATAAATCTTTAAGTACAATTGCTGGATCTTAGGGTAGTTCCTTTTTTAACTTCTTGAGGAATCTCCATACTGTATTCCAGAGTGGCTGCACCAATTTGGATTCCCAATAACAGTGCAGGAGGATTCTTTTTTTTCTCCACATCCTCACCAACACTTGTTTCTTGTGTTGTTGATTTTAGCTATTCTGACAGGTGTGAGGTGTTATCTCATTGTAGTTTGATTTGCATTTCCCTGATCATAAGTGATGAACATCTTTTCATGTGCCTATTGGCCATATATATATCTTCTTTGGAGAAATATCTGTTCATGTCTTCTGCCCATTTTAAAAATTGGATTATTGATTTTTTTTTGGTGTTGAATTGTAAAAGTTCTTGATATAGTTCACATATTAACACTTTATTGGCTATGTCATTTGCAAATATCTTCTCCCATTCTGTAGGTTGCCTTTAGTTTTATTGGTTGTTTCCTTCAATGTGCAGAAGCTTTTTATTTTGATGTAATCCCAGTAGTTTTATTTTTATTTTTTAATGTTTTATTTAAACTCGTTTTAGTTAACATATACTGTTTTATTCATTTCAAGAGTTGAATTTATTGATGGATCAGTTGCATATGATACCCAGTGCTCATTGCATCAAGTGCCTTCCTTAATGCCCATCACTCAGTTACCCCATCACCTCTTCCCTACTGCCCCTTCAGCCACCTTCAGTTTGTTTCCTAGAGTTAAGTGTTTCTTATGGTTTTTCTCCCTCTCTGTTTTTTATCTTATTTTATTTTTCTTTTCCATCCCCTATGTTCATCTATTTTGTTTCTTACATTCCACAAGAGTGAAATTATATGGTATTTGTCTTTTTCTGACTTCTTCCACTTACCATGATTTCCTCTAGTTCCATCCAGGTCATTGCAAATGGCAAGATTTCATCCTTTTGATGGCCAAGTAATGTTCCATTGTCTATATACACCATGTTTTCTTTATCAACATCTGGGCTCTTTCCATAGTTTGACTGTTGTGGACATTGCTGCTATAAACATTGGGGTGCAGGTGCCCCTTTGAATCACTATGTTTGTATCCTTTGAATAAATATGTAGTAGTGTAATTGTTGGGTCATAGGGTAGTTCTATTTTTAACTTTTTTAGGAATCTCCATACTGTTTTCCAGAGTGGTTGGATCAACTTGCATTCCCACCAGCAGTGTAGGAGGATATACACCCCTTTCTCCGCATACTCACCAACATCTGTTTTTGAGTTGTTCATTTTAGCTGTTCTGACTGATGTGAGGTAGTATCTCATTGTGGTTTTGACTTGTATTTTTTTGATGCTGGGTGATGTTGAGGATTTTTTCATGTGTCTGTTGGCCATTTGTATGTCTTCTTTGGACAAATGTCTATTCCTGTCTTTTGCCCATTTCTTGATTGGACTATATGTTCTTTGGGTGTTGAGTTTGATAAATTCTTTATAGATTTTTGCATACTAGTCCTTTATCTGATAAGACATTTGCAAATATCTTCTCCCATTCTGCCAGTTGCATTTTGGTTTTGTTGACTATTTCCTTTGTTGTGCAAAAGCTTTTTATCCTGATGAAGTCCCAGTAATTTATTTTTGTTTTTATTTCCCTTGCCTTTGGAGACATGTCTATCAAGAAGTTGCTGCAGCCAAGTCAAAGAGGTTGCTGCCTGTGTTCTCCTCTAGGATTTTGATGGATTCCTGTCTCACATTTAGGTCTTTCATCCATTTTTAGTCTATTTTTGTGTATGGTGTGAGGAAATGATCCAGTTTTACTCTTCTACATGTGGCTGTCCAATTTTGCCAACACCTTTATTGAACAGACTTTACTTCTTCCAGTGGATATTCTTTCCTGCTTTATCAAATATTAGTTAACCATAGAGTTGAGGGTCCATTTCTGGGTTCTCTGTTCTGTCTCCTTGATTCATGTGTCTGTTTTGGTGCCAGTACCATACTGTCTTGATGATCACAGCTTTGTAATAAAGCTTGAAGTCTGGAATTGTGATGCCTCTAGCTTTGGTTTTCTTTTTCAACATTCCTTTGGCTATTTGGGGTCTTTTCTGGTTCCATACAAATTTTGGAATTGTTTGTTCCAGCTCTTTGAAAAATGCTGGTGGTATTTTTTTTTTAAAGATTTTATTTATTTATTCATGAGAGACAGAGAGAGAGGCAGAGACATAGGCAGAGAGAAGCAGGCTCCACGCAAGGAACCCAATGTGGGACTCAATCCCGGGACTGGGATCATGCCCTGAGCTGAAAGCAGAGGCTCAGCTGCTAAGCCACCAGGTGTCCCTGCTGGTGGTATTTTGATAGGGATCACATTGAATGTGTAGATTGTTTTGGGTAGCATAGCCATTTTGACAGTATTTGTTCTTCCAATCCATGAGTGTGGAATCTTTTTCCATTTCTTTGTGTCTTCCTCAATTTCTCTTATAAGTATTCTGTAGTTTTCAGAGTACAGATCCTTTATCTCTGGTTAGGCTTATTCCTAGGTATCTTATGGTTTTTGGTGTAATTGTAAATGGGATTGATTACTTGATTTTTCTTTCTTCTGCTTCATTGTTATAGAAGTGCAACTGACTTCTGTGCATTGATTTTATATCTTGCCAGTTTTAAACTTATCAGTTCTTGCAGTTTTTTGGTAGTCTTTAGGGTTTTCTTTGTCCAGCCTCATGTCATCTGCAAAGAGTGAAAATTTTACTTCTTAACAATTTGGATGCCTTTTATTTCTTTTTGTTGTCTGATTGTGGAGGCTAGGACTTTAAGTACTATGTTAAATAACAGTGGTGAGAGTGGATGTCTCTGTCTTGTTCCTGATCTTGGGGGAAAGGCTTTCACTTTTTCCCCATTGAAGATTATTTATGGGTTTTTCTTTTATGGCCTTTATTACATTGAGGTATGTTCCCTTTAAACCTACTTTGTTGAGGGTTTTTATTATATATGGATTTTACACTTTGTGAAATGCTTTTTCTGCATACATGGAAATGATCATATGGTTCTTATCCTTTCTCTTATTCATGTGATGTATCAGATTGATTGATTTGTAAATATTGAACCACTGTTGCAACCCAGGAATAAATCCCACTTGATCTTGGTGAATGATTTTTTTAATGTATTGTTGGATTCGGTTTGCTAGTATTTTGTTGAGGGCTTTTAAATCTGTGTTCATCAGAGATATTAGCCTGTAGTTCTCTTTTTTTGTGGTGTCTTTATCTGGTTTTGGTATTAGGGTAATGCTGGCTTCATAGAATGAATTTGGACGTTTTCCTTCCTTTTCTATTTTTTGGAATAGTTCACAAAGAATGGCATAGGTATTAACTCTTATTTATTTAAATTTTTGTTAGAATTTGCCTGTGAAGCCATCTGCTACTGGACTTTTCTTTGTTGGGAGGCTTTTTTTTTTTTTTTTTTTTTTAATTATTGATTCGGTTTCTTTGCCAGTAATTCAGTCTGTTCAAATTTTCTATTTCTTCCTGTTTCAGTTTTGGTAGGTTCTACGTTTCTAGGAATTTATCCAGTTCTTCTAGGCACATAATTTTTCATAACATTTTCTTTTAATGGTATTACTATGGTGTTTGTTATTTCTCTTCTCTAATTTGTGATTTTATTTATTTTGGTCCTTTTTTCCTTGATAATTCTGGCTACAAGTTTATCAATTTTATGATTTTTTTTTTTTTTTTTCAAAAACCAACTCCTGGTTTCATTGACCTTTTTTTTTTTTTCGGTTTGTTTCTGTATCATTTATTTCTGCTCTTAATTATTTTCTTCTTTTTGCTGGTTTTATTTATTTATTTATTTATTTTCATTTTGCTGGTTTTAGATTTTGTTTCTTTTTCTAGCTCCTTTAGGTGTAAGGTTAGGTTGTTCGAGAATTTTCTCACTCTTGAGGTAGGCCTGTAAACTTCCTTTTTAGGATTGCTTCTGCTGCATCCCAAAGGTTTTTAACCTTTGTGTTTTCATTTTTATTTGTTTCCATGTACTTTTTAATTTCTTATTTTATTTCCTGCTTCACCCCTTCATTGTTTAGTAGTATGTCATTTAGCCTCGATGTATTTGCATTCTTTTAGATTTTTTTTCTTGTGGTTAACTCCCAATTTCATTGGATTGTGGTCAGAAAAAAAAAATGCATGGTATGACTTCAATTTTCTTGAATTTGTTGAGGCTTGTTTTGTGGCCTAATATGTGATCTGTTCTGAAAAAAGTTCCATGTGCACTTGAAAAGCATTTGTTTTCTGCTGTTTTAGGAAGGAATGCTCTGTATATGTCTGTTAAGTCCATCTGTTCCAGTCTGTTCTTCTAAGTCATTTTTTCCTTGTTGATTTTCTGTTTAGATGATCTGTCCATCAATGTAAGTGGGTTGTTAAAGTTCCTTACTACTTTATTGTTATCCATTAGTTCCTCTATGTTTGTTATTAACTGTTTTATTTATTTGGATGCTCACACCTGGGTGCACAAATATTTATAGTTGTTATATCTTCTTCTTAGATTGTTCCTTTTGTTATTATATAGTGTCCTTTGTTTCCTGTTACAGTCTTTGTTTTAATGTTCGTTTTATCTCATATATGTATTACCACTTTAACTTTCCTTTGACATCCACTGGCATGATAGATGTTTCTCCATCCCCTCACTTTCTATATGCAGTTATCTTTAGGTCTCTTGTAGTCAGCATGTAGGTGGGTATTGTTTTTTGCATCCATTCTGTCAGCCCATGTCTTTTGGTTGGAAAGCTTAATCCATTTACATTCGTAGTAATTATTGATAGTGTATATTTATTGCTTTTTTATTACTTGTTTCATGGTTATTTCTAAAGATCTTCTCTGATGCTTTCTTGCCTTTCTGTCTTTCATGATTTTCTGGTTTTCTTTAGTGATATATTTGGATTTCTTTTTCTTTATCCTTTACATATTTATTAATGTTTTCTGTTTTGTGGTCATTAGTTTTGTATATGATGTCTTCTGCATATCACAATTTATATTAAATTGATGGTCATTTAAATTTGAACATTCTTAATTCCTCTTCTCCCCATATTTTAGGTGTATGGTGTCATATTTTACATATTTTTATTTTGTGAGTTCCTTGATTGATATTTTATTCATTTTTACTGCTTTTGTATTTCCTACCTTTGTACTGTGATTTTTGGTCTTTCCTTTTCACCTATAAGGTCCCCCTTAATATTTCTTGCAGGGCTGTTTTAGTGCTCATGAATTCTTTTGGTTATTGTGTTTCCAGGAAACTCTATCTCTATTTTGGATATCAGCCTTTTTGGATAGAGTATTCCTGGCTGCAGGTTTTTCCCATTCAGCCCTTTGAATATATCATGCTACTCCTTTCTGGCTTGGAAAATATCTGTTGAAAAGCCCCTGATAACATTTTGGGATTTCCATTGTATGTATCTATCTTCTTCTCTCTTGCTGCTTTTAATATTTTCCCCTTATCACTATATTTTGCCATTTTAATTACAATATATCTTGATGTAGATATACTTTTGTTGATTTGTTGTGGGTTTTCTGTACCTCCTGGATCTGGATATCTGTTTCCTTCTCCAGCTATTCCTTTTCAGCTATTATTTCTTCATATAAATCTCTTCCCTCTTTTTTCCCATTCTGAGGCTCCTATAACACTAATGTTATGTTTTATGAAGTCACCGAATTCCCTAAGCCTAGTCTTGTTTTGTGTAATTATTTTTTCTTTTTTGCTCAGCTTGATTACTTTCCATTTCTCTGTCTTCTAGGTCATTAGTTCATTCCTTTGCTTCTTCCAGCCTGCTATTCATTCCACCAAGTGTGTTTCTCATTTCAGTTATTGAGCCCTTTATCTCTATGCTATTCATTATCTCTGTGTTAATGGTCTCAGTGATGTTCTCTACTCTTCTCAAGTCCAGTGAGTATCCTTATGATTACTGCTTTAAATTCTCCATCAGGCATGTTATTTATATCTATTTTGCTTATATATCTGGTCATGGCCTTGTTCTTTTCTTAAATTTGGAGAAATTCCTCTTTCCTCTCATTTTGTGTAAGTTTCTGTGCCTGTTTCTGGGTTAGGAAAGTCAGCGATGCCCTCTTGCTTTCTAAGTGATTTGCTTTGGGGATTTGTTTTCCCTTTGCACTCCCCTGTGTTAGTTCATCTCTCACCCTCCTCCATGATTTTTTATTTTTTCCCTCCCTATCTCTCTGGTCACTATCTATTTCTCTCCCAATAGGCATCTCTGCACTCCTACCTTCTTTGATGGCCACATCACCTCTTCTCACCTTTTTAGTTGGCCACATCACCTCTTCTCACCTCTTTAGTTGTGGAATTTGTTCTGCTAGTCTTTAAATCAATTTCTAGAGTATTTTGGATGATTTGATAGTCATCTAGTTGTATTCGTGGGATGAGGCGAGCTTAGGGTCCTTATATGCAACTCAATTATAATATCCTCTTATTGGATTGGTCCCTTTATAGAGACATTCTTTGTCTCTTGTTACAGTCTTTGTTTTAAATTCTGTTTTGTCTGATACAAGTATTGCTACTCTGGTTTTTTTTCTTTCTTCTGCATGCAATATTTTTTCCATCCTCTCATCTTCAGTCTATATGTGTCATTAGACCTGAAGTGAGTCTCTTGTAGGCAGCATATATGTGGGTCTTTTTTTTTTTTATATCCATTTTGCCTATGTCTTTTGATTGGAGTCTTTTGATTGGAGTATTTAGACCATTTACATTTAAAGTAATTATTGATAAGTATGTACTTACTGCAGTTTGTTTTCTTATTGTCTTTGTAGTTCTTCTCTGTTCATTCTTTTCTTTTGATTGGAGTATTTAGACCATTTACATTTAAAGTAATTATTGATAGGTATGTACTTACTGCAGTTTAATTGTTTTCTTATTGTCTTTGTAGTTCTTCTCTGTTCATTCTTTTCTTTACCACTTTCCTTGTGATTTTTTATTTTCTTTAAGTGTTACACTTTCTTTATCTTTATTTATCTATTATAGATTTTGGATAGTGTGTGTTGACCGTGAGGTTTATATACAACATCCTAAATATATAGTAACCTGTATTAAGTTGATGGTGACTTAAGTTGAAACACATTCTAAAAGAAATTTTTTTATGTCCCCCCTCCACATTTATGTATGTGTCATCATATTTTCACAATTTTCTTACTTTTGATTATGACCTCTTTTTCACTTGAAGTGCCTTTAATGTTTCTTATAAAGCTGGGTTAGTTTGGGAAACATTTTTATGTTATTTTTTATTATTTATCTCCTCTTCAATTCTGAATGGTAACCTTGCCAGGTAGAATATCCTTGATTGTAAGTTTTTTCCTTTCATCACTTTGTGTATATCATGCCACTCCCTTCTGGCCTGCAGAGTTTTTGCTGAAAAATCAGCTGAAAGCCTTACTGGGTTTCAGTTGCTCATAACTGTGTGCTTCTGCTGCTTTTAAAATTCTCTCTTTAATCTTTGATGCTTTAATCATGTGTCATGGTGTGGACCTCCTTGCGTTCAGATTGTTTGGAACTGTGTGCTTACTGAATCTGGATGTGTGTTTCCTTCCCCAGGTCACAGAAGTTTTCAGTTATTTCTTCAAATAATTTTTCTGACCCTTTGTTTCTCTCTCCTTATTCTGGGATCCTTATAGTGTAATGTTGTTTTTGTTTGCTTGATGTTGTCCAAGAGGTCGCTTATTCTATTTTCTTCTTCTTTTTTCATTTTTTCACTGTTTAGCTTGGGTGCTTTACATTACTCAGTCTTCCAGATAGCCAATCTGTTCTTTTGTATCTTCTAATCTATTGTTGATTCCTTCCAGTATATTTTTCATTTTAGTTATTATTCTTCAACTCTGATTGTAAAAAATATATTCTATGTCTTTGTTGATGTTATAAGTGAGTTCACCCACTCTTCTAGTCTGGTGAAGATCTTTATGATCATTTCTTTAAAATCCTTATTAGGTGTCTATTGTGGCAGATGGCAGAAGAGTAGAGGTCCTCAACTCATCTGGTCCCACAAATTTACCTAGATAACTTTCAAAACATACTGAACACCTACGAATTCAACCTGAGATGTAAAGAGAGAACAGCTGGAATGTTACAGAGAGAAAAGTTTTCCTTTCTATCAAGGTTCTTCTTTTTCCTTTATTTTCTGGGCTTTGACCTCTTCGGAATCATCTAGGGTGTATTTTACTTAGGTAGAGGTTGATATTTATGACTCAGCTCACTCATACAGCCACTGTGCACTGGACAAAATGACTAGAAGGAAGAATTCACTCCAAAAGAAAGAACCAGAAGCAACACTCTCTGCCACAGAGTTACAGAATGTGGATTTAAATACAATGTCAGAAATTAAATTCAGAAGTAC
Source organism: Vulpes lagopus (assembly GCF_018345385.1). Lineage (NCBI taxonomy): Eukaryota > Metazoa > Chordata > Mammalia > Carnivora > Canidae > Vulpes > Vulpes lagopus. The sequence continues at coordinate 31,639,958 of NC_054831.1, forward strand.
AATTATAAAGTTACTGGTGGCTCTGGAAAAAAGTATAAAGGACTCTAGAGACTTATTTACTACAGAATTGAGATCCAATCAGGCCGAAATTAAAAATAGTTTAGCTGAGATGCAATCCAAACTGGATGCTCTAACTGCTAGGGTTAATGAGGTGGAAGAAAGAGTGAGTGACATAGAAGACAAGTTGGTGGAAAGGAAGGAAGCTGAGGAATAAAGAAAAGCAAAAGTCCACAAGAAAAGGATTAGGGAAATAAATGGTAGCTTGAGAAGGAAGAATATACGTCTAATGGGGATTCTAGAAAAGGCTGAGTGAGAGAGAGGACCACAAAGTATATTTGAACACGGGGGAGGGGCAAGATGGCGGAAGAGTAGGGTCTCCAAGTCACCTGTCCTCAACAAATTACCTAGAAAACCATCCAATCATCCTGAAAATCTACGAATTCGGCCTGAGATTTAAAGAGAGACCAGCTGGAACGCTACAGGGAGAAGAGTTCGGCTTCTATCAAGGTAGGAAGACGGGGAAAAAGAAATAAAGACACAAAAGGCCTCCAAGGGGGAGGGGCCCCGCGAGGAGCCGGGCTGAGGCCGGGACGAGAGTCCCCAGGACAGGAGAGCCCCATCCGGGAGGAGCAGGAGCTGCACCAACCTTCCCTGCGGAAAGGCCTCCCGGGGAATTGGAGCAGGATCCCCAGACAGGCGGGGATGCCCTCGGGCTCCCTGGGAGGGACAGTAACAGAGGAACTGCGCCCCGGGAGAGTGCGCCGAGCTCCCTAAGGGCTGCAGTGCTCGGCGGGACCCGGAGCAGCTCGGAGGGGCTCGGGCGGCGGCTCCGCAGAGGGGGCTGCGGGGCTCCGGGAACAGCTCAGCGGTGGCGGCTCGGGCGGAGGAAGAAGCTCCGCGCGGAGTGGGCGGCGCAGCACCGGGAACAGCTCGGAGGGGCTCGGGCTGCGGCTCCGCGGAGGGGGCTGTGGTGCGCAAGCGCTGATCGAACAGCGCAGGCCCCGGAGCACAGGGCGCCGGGACACAGCCCAGGATCCGACCTCCCCCCGGGACAGGCAGAGGCCGGGAGGGCCCAGGACAGCGAGGATGCTCCTGCCAGGAGCTGAGCAGATCAGCGGCCCCGCCCGGAGCCTCCAGGCCCTGCAGACGGAGAGCCCCAGAGCTACTGCAGGAGCTGACTCCAGGGTCCCAGAGCTGCCGCCCCGCCACTGTGGCTTCCTCCCGGGGCCTCACGGGGCGAACAACCCCCACCGAGCCCTGCATCAGGCAAGGGCAGAGCAGCTCCCCCAAGTGCTAACACCTGAGAATCAGCACAGCAGGCCCCTCCCCCAGAAGACCAGCGACACGGACCAGTTCCAAGGGAAGTCAAGGGACTTAAAGTATACAGAATCAGAAGATACTCACCCGTGTTTTTTTTTTGTTTGTTTGTTTGTTTTTGTTTTTTGGGGGTTTTTTTTGTTTTGTTTTGTTTTGTGCTTTTTTTTTTCTTTCTTCTTGATTTCTGATTGCTTCCCCAGCCCCACCCCCCCTTTTTTCTTTTTTCTCCTTTCTTTCTTTTTCTTTTTCTTCTCTTTTTCCCCTTTTTTTTCTTCTTTCTCTTTTTTCTTTTTCTCTTTTCTTTCCTTCTCTCTCTTTTTCTCCTTTTCCCAATACAACTTGTTTTTGGCCACTCTGCACAGAGCAAAATGACTAGAAGGAAAACCTCACCTCAAAAAAAAGAATCAGAAACAGCCCTCTCTCCCACAGAGTTACAAAACATGGATTACAATTCAATGTCAGAAAGCCAATTCAGAAGCACTATTATAAAGCAACTGGTGGCTCTAGAAAAAAGCATAAAGGACTCAAGAGACTTCATGACTGCAGAATTTAGATCCAATCAGGCAGAAATTAAAAATCAATTAAATGAGATGCAATCCAAGCTAGAAGCCCTAACGACGAGGCTTAACGAGGTGGAAGAACGAGTGAGTGTCATAGAAGGCAAGTTGGTGGCAAAGAGGGAAACTGAGGAAAAAAGAGACAAGCAATTAAAAGATCATGAGGATAGATTAAGGGAAATAAATGACAGCCTGAGGAAGAAAAACCTACTTTTAATTGGGGTTCCTGAGGGCGCCGAAAGGGACAGAGGGCCAGAATATGTATTTGAACAAATCCTAGCTGAAAACTTTCCGAATCTGGGAAGGGAAACAGGCATTCAGATCCAGGAAATAGAGAGATCCCCCCCTAAAATCAATAAAAACCGTTCAACACCTGGACATTTAATAGTGAAGCTTGCAAATTCCAAAGATAAGGAGAAGATCCTTAAAGCAGCAAGAAAAAAAAAGTCCCTGACTTTTATGGGGAGGAATATTAGGGTAACAGCAGACCTCTCCACAGAGACCTGGCAGGCCAGAAAGGGCTGGCAGGATATATTCAGGGTCCTAAATGAAAAGAACATGCAACCAAGAATACTATATCCAGCAAGGCTTTCGTTCAAAATGGAAGGAGAGATAAAGAGCTTCCAAGACAGGCAGGAACTGAAAGAATATGTAACCTCCAAACCAGCTCTGCAAGAAATTTTAAGGGGGACTCTTAAAATTCCCCTTTAAGAAGAAGTTCAGTGGAACAATCCACAAAAACAAGGACTGAATAGATATGATGACCCTAAACTCATATCTATCAATAGTAACTCTGAACGTGAACGGGCTTAATGACCCCATCAAAAGGCGCAGGGTTTCAGACTGGATAAAAAAGCAGGACCCATCTATTTGCTGTCTACAAGAGACTCATTTTAGACAGAAGGACACCTACAACCTGAAAATAAAAGGTTGGAGAACCATTTACCATTCAAATGGTCCTCAAAAGAAAGCAGGGGTTGCCATCCTTATATCAGATAAATTAAAATTTACCCCGAAGACTATAGTGAGAGATGAAGAGGGACACTATCTCATGCTCAAAGGATCTATCCAACAAGAGGACTTAACAATCCTCAATATATATGCCCCGAATGTGGGACCTGCCAAATATTTAAACCAATTAATAACCAAACTGAAGAAATACTTTGATAATAATACACTTATACTTGGTGACTTCAATCTAGCTCTTTCTACCCTCGATAGGTCTTCTAAGCACAACATATCCAAAGAAATGAGAGCTTTAAATGATACACTGGACCAGATGGATTTCACAGATATCTACAGAACTTTACATCCAAACTCAACTGAGTACACATTCTTCTCAAGTGCACATGGAACTTTCTCCAGAATAGACCACATACTGGGTCACAAATCGGGTCTGAACCGATACCAAAAGATCGGGATAGTCCCCTGTATGTTCTCAGACCATAATGCCTTGAAATTAGAACTTAATCACAACAAGAAGTTTGGAAGGACCACAAACACGTGGAGGTTAAGGACCATCCTGCTAAAAGATGAAAAGGTCAACCAGGAAATTAAGGAAGAATTAAAAAGATTCGTGGAAACTAATGAGAATGAAGATACAACCGTTCAAAATCTTTGGGATGCAGCAAAAGCAGTTCTGAGGGGGAAATACATCGCAATACAAGCATCCATTCAAAAACTGGAAAGATCTCAAATTCAAAAGCTCACCTTACACATAAAGGAACTAGAGAAAAAGCAACAAATAGACCCCACCCCCAGCAGAAGAAGACAGTTAATCAAAATTCGAGCAGAACTCAATGATTTCGAGACCAAAAGAACTGTGGAACAGATCAACAGAACCAGGAGTTGGTTCTTTGAAAGAATTAATAAGATAGATAAACCATTAGCCAACCTTATTAAAAAGAAGAGAGAGAAGACTCAAATTAATAAAATCATGAATGAGAAAGGAGATCACTACCAACACCAAGGAAATACAATTTTAAAAACATATTATGAACAGCTGTACGCCAATAAATTAGGAAATCTAGAAGAAATGGACGCATTCCTGGAAAGCCACAAACTACCAAAACTGGAGCAGGAAGAAATAGAAAACCTGAACAGGCCAATAACCAGGGAGGAAATTGAAGCAGTCATCAAAAACCTCCCAGGACACAAGAGTCCAGGGCCAGATGGCTTCCCAGGGGAATTCTATCAAACGTTTAAAGAAGAAATCATACCTATTCTACTAAAGCTGTTTGGAAAGATAGAAAGAGATGGAGTACTTCCAAATTCGTTCTATGAGGCCAGCATCACCTTAATTCCGAAACCAGACAAAGACCCCACCAAAAAAGAGAATTACAGACCAATATCCCTGATGAACATGGATGCAAAAATTCTCAACAAGATACTAGCCAATAGGATCCAACAACACATTAAGAAAATTATTCACCATGACCAAGTAGGATTTATCCCTGGGACACAAGGCTGGTTCAACACTCGTAAAACCATCAATGTGATTCATCATATCAGCAAGAGAAAAACCAAGAACCATATGATACTCTCATTAGATGCAGAGAAAGCATTTGACAAAATACAGCATCCATTCCTGATCAAAACCCTTCAGAGTGTTGGGATAGAGGGAACTTTCCTCGACATCTTAAAGGCCATTTACGAAAAGCCCACAGCAAATATCATTCTCAATGGGGAAGCACTGGGAGCCTTTCCCCTAAGATCAGGAACAAGACAGGGATGTCCACTCTCACCACTGCTGTTCAACATAGTTCTGGAAGTCCTCGCCTCAGCAATCAGACAACAAAAAGACATTAAGGGCATTCAAATTGGCAAAGAAGAAGTCAAACTCTCCCTCTTCGCCGATGACATGATACTCTACATAGAAAACCCAAAAGCCTCCACCCCAAGATTGCTAGAACTCATACAGCAATTTGGTAGTGTGGCAGGATACAAAATCAATGACCAGAAATCAATGGCATTTCTATACACTAACAATGAGACTGAAGAAAGAGAAATTAAGGAGTCAATCCCATTGACAATTACACCCAAAAGCATAAGATACCTAGGAATAAACCTAACCAAAGAGGTAAAAGATCTATATCCTAAAAACTATAGAACACTTCTGAAAGAAATTGAGGAAGACACAAAGAGATGGAAAAATATTCCATGCTCATGGATTCGCAGAATTAATATTGTAAAAATGTCAATGTTACCCAGGGCAATTTACACGTTTAATGCAATCCCTATCAAAATACCATGGACTTCTTCAGAGAGTTAGAACAAATTATTTTAAGATTTGTGTGGAATCAGAAAAGACCCCGAATAGCCAGGGGAATTTTAAAAAAGAAAACCATAGCTGGGGGCATCACAATGCCAGATTTCAGGTTGTACTACAAAGCTGTGGTCATCAAGACACTGTCGTACTGGCACAAAAACAGAAACATAGATCAATGGAACAGAATAGAAAACCCAGAAGTGGATCCTGAAATGTATGGTCATCTAATATTCGATAAAGGAGGAAAGACTATCCATTGGAAGAAAGACAGTCTCTTCAATAAATGGTGCTGGGAAAATTGGACATCCACATGCAGAAGAATGAAACTGGACCACTCTCTTTCACCATACACAAAGATAAACTCAAAATGGATGAGAGATCTAAATGTGAGACAAGAGTCCATCAAAATCATAGAAGAGAACACAGGCAACACCCTCTTTGAACTCGGCCACAGTAACTTCTTGCAAGATACATCCACAAAGGCAAAAGAAACAAAAGCAAAAATGAACTATTGGGACTTCATCAAGATAAGAAGCTTTTGCACAGCAAAGGATACAGTCAACAAAACTAAAAGACAACCTACAGAATGGGAGAAGATATTTGCAAATGACATATCAGATAAAGGGCTAGTTTCCAAAATCTATAAAGAACTTATTAAACTCAACACCAAAGAAACAAACAATCCAATCATGAAATGGGCAAAAGACATGAAGAGAAATCTCACAGAGGAAGACATGGACATGGCCAACATGCACATGAGAAAATGCTCTGCATCACTTTCCATCAGGGAAATACAAATCAAAACCACAATGAGATACCACCTCCCACCAGTGAGAATGGGGAAAATTAACAAGGCAGGAAACCACAAATGTTGGAGAGGATGCAGAGAAAAGGGAACCCTCTTACACTGTTGGTGGGAATGTGAACTGGTGCAGCCACTCTGAAAACTGTGTGGAGGTTCCTCAAAGAGTTAAAAATAGACCTGCCCTACGACCCAGCAATTGCACTGCTGGGGATTTACCGCAAAGATTCAGATGCAATGAAACATCGGGACACTTGCACCCCGATGTTTCTATCAGCAATGGCCACAATAGCCAAACTGTGGAAGGAGCCTCGGTGTCCATCGAAAGATGAATGGATAAAGAAGATGTGGTTTATGTATACAATGGAATATTACTCAGCAATTAGAAACGACAAATACCCACCATTTGCTTCAACGTGGATGGAACTGGAGGGTATTATGCTGAGTGAAATAAGTCAATCGGAGAAGGACAAACAGTGTATGTTCTCATTCATTTGGGGAATATGAATAATAGTGAAAGGGAATATAAAGGAAGGGAAAAGAAATGTTGGGAAATATCAGGAAGGGAGACAGAACATAAAGACTCCTAACTCGGGGAAACGAACTAGGGGTGGTGGAAGGGGAGGAGGGCGGGTGTTGGAGGGGAATGGGTGACGGGCACTGAGGTGGACTCTTGACGGGATGAGCACTGGGTGTTTTTCTGTATGTTGGTAAATTGAACACCAATAAAAATTAATTTTTTAAAAAAAAGTATATTTGAACAAATCATAGCTGAGAACTTCCCTAATCTGAGGAAGGAAATAGGCATTCAGATCCAAGAGATAGAGAGGACCCTCCCCCCAAAAAATCAACAAAAACCATTCAACACCTCGACATTTAATACTGAAACTTGCAAATTTCAAAGATAAAGAGAATATTCTTAAAGCAGCTTGAGGCAAGAGATTCTTAACTTACATGGGGAGAAATATCAGATTAATAGCAGACTTCTCCACAGAGATCTGGCAGGCCAGAAAGGGCTGGCATGATATATTCAGGGTACTAAATGAGAAGAACATGCAGTCAAGAATACTTTATCCAGCAAGGCTGTCATTCAGAATAGAAGGAGAGATAAAGAGCTTCCAGGATGGACAGAAATTGAAAGAATATGTGACCACCAAACCGGCTTTGCAAGAAATATTAAGGGGGACCCTGTAAAAGAAAGAGGGAGCCTGAAGAAACAATCCACAAAAACAGGGACTGTATAGGTAATATGATGACACTAAATTCATATCTTTCAATAGTTACTCTGAATGTCAATGGGCTAAATGATCCCATCAAAAGACGCAGGGTATCACAATGAATAAAAAAGCAAAACCCATCTATATGCTGTCTACAAGAGACTCATTTTAGACCTAAGGACACCTCCAGCCTGAAAATGAAGGGGTGGAGAACCATTTACCATTCAAATGGTCCTCAAAAGAAAGCTGGTGTAGCAATCTTCATATTAGATAAATTACAGTTTATACAAAAGACTATAGTAAGAGATGAAGAGGAGGGACACTATACTTAAAGGATCTATCCCACAAGAAGACCTAACAATCATGAATATTTATGCCCCTAATATGGGATCCGCCAAGTATATCAATCAATCAATCAATTATTAACCAAAGTAAAGAGATACTTAAATAATGATACACTTACAGTAGCAGACTTCAACATGGCACTCTCAGCCAATGACAGATATTCTAAGCAGAATATCACCCAAGAAACGAACCTTGAAAGATACACTGGACCAAATAGATTTTACAGATATATACAGAACATTCCATCCAAATGCAGCTGAATACACATTCTTCTCAATTGTACATGGAAGTTTCTCCAGAATAGACCACATACTGGGTCACAAATCAGGTCTCAAACAATACCAAAAGATTGGGATTGTCCCTTGCATATTTTTAGACCACAGTGCTTTGAAACTAGAACTCAATCACAAGAGAAAATTTGGAAGAAACCCAAACACAGGGAGGTTAAAGAGCATCCTACTAAAAGATGAATGGATCCATGAGGAAATTAGAGAAAAATTAAAAAGATTCATGGAAACTAATGAAAATGAAAATAAAACTGTTCAAAATATTTGGGATACAGCAAAAGTGGTCCTCAGAGGGAAATATATCACAATACAAGCCTCTCAAAAAATTGGAAAAAAACTCAAATACACAAGCTAATCTCATACCTAAAGGAACTGGAGAAAGAGCAGCAAACAAAGCCTAAACCAAGCAGAAGAAGAGAGATAATAAAGATTCGAGTGGAACTCAATGAAATAGAGGCCAGAAGAACTGTAGAACAGATCACCAAGACCAGGAGCTTGTTCTTTGAAAGAATTAATAAGATAGGTAAACTGCTAGCCAGTCTTATTAAAAAGAAAAAAGACTCAGTAATAAAATCATGAACAGAAGAGGAGAGATCACAACCAATACCAAAGAAATACAAATGATTTAAAAAATATATTATGAGCAACTATATGCCAACAAATTAGGCAATCTAGAAGAAATGGATGCATTTCTGGAAAACCATAAATTACCAAAACTGAAACAGGAAGAAATAGAAAACCCGAACAGGCCAGTTACCAGCAAGGATATTGAAGCCATCATCAAAAACCTCCCAAGACATGGAAACCCAGGACCAGATGGCTTCCCAGGGGAATTCTACCAAACATTTAAAGAAGAAATAATACCTATTCTATTAAAGGTGTTTTGAAGGATAGAAAGGTAGAGAATACTTCCAAACTCATTTTATGAGACCAGCATTACCTTGATTCCAAAACCAGATGAAGACCCCACCAAAAAGAATTATAGACCAATATCCCTGATGAACACGAATGCAAAAATTCTCACCAAGATACTAGCCAATAGAATCCAACAGTACATTAAGAGGATTATTCACCATGACCAAGTGGGATTTATCCCTGGGATGCAAGAGTGATTCAACAGTTGTCAAACAGTTGATGTGATAGATCACATCATTAAAAGGAAAAACAAGAGCCATATGAGCCTCTCAATAGATGCAGAGAAAGCATTTGACAAAATACAACATCCATTACTGATTAAAACTCTTCAAAGTGTAGGGATAGAGGGAACATTCCTCAATACCTTAAAAGCCATTTATGAAAAGCCCACAGTGAATATCATTCTCAATGGGAAAAAACAGAGCCTTTCCCCTGAGATCAGGAACACGGCATGGGTGTCAACTCTCACCACTGTTACTCAACATAGTACTAGAAGTCCTAGCCTCAACAATCAGACAACAAAAAGAAATAAAAGGCATTCAAATTAGCAAAGAAGAAGTCCAACTTGCCCTCTTCACAGATGATGTGATACTATATTTTTTCTATATATAGAAAATCCAAAAGACTCCACCCCAAGATTTCTAGAACTCATACAGCAATTCAGCAGTGTGGCTGGATACAAATCAGTGCACAGAATTCAGTGGCATTTGTATACCCTGAAAATGTAACTGAAGAAAGAGATTAAGGAATCAATCCCATTTACAGTTGCACCCAAAAGCATAAGATAACTAGGAATAAACCTAGCCAAAGAGGTAAAGGATCTATACCATAAAAACTATGGAATACTTCTGAAAGAAATTGAGGAAGACATAAAGAGATGGAAAAGCATTCCATTCTCATGAATTGGAAGAATAAATATTGTGAAAATGTCTATCGAACCCAGGGCAAATTTACATGGTCAGTGCAATCTCTATCAAAATAACATGGCTTTTCTTCACTGAGTTGAAACAAATAATCTTAAGATTTGTATGGAATCAGAAAAGACCCCAAATAGCCAGAGAAATATTGAAAAAGAAAACCAATGCCAGGGGCATCACAATGCCGAATTTCAAGCTGTGTTACAAAGCTGTGATCATCAAGACCGTATGGTACTGGCACAAAAACAGAAACATAGGTCAATGGAACAGAATAGAGAACCCAGAAATGAGCTCTTAACTATGGTCAACTAATATTTGACAAAGCAGAAAAAAATGCCCACTGGAAGAAGGACAGTCTGTTCAACAAATTGTGTTGGGAAAATTGGACAGCCAACATGTAGAAGAATGAAACAACCATTTCCTCACACAATACACAAAAATAGGCTAAAAATGGATTAAAACCTAAATGTGAGGCAAGAATCCATCAAAATCCTAGAGGAGAACACAGGCAGCAACCTCTTTGACATTAGCCACAGCAACTTTTTGCAAGATACAGTTATGAAGGCAAGGGAAACAAAACCAAAAATGAACTATTGGGACATGATCAAGATAAAAAGCTTCTACACAGCAAAAGAAGCAGTCAACAAAACTAAAAGACAGCGTACAGAATGGGAGAAGATATTTGCAAATGATATATCAGATAAAGGGCTAGTATCCAAGATCTATAAAGAACTTGTTAAACTCAACACCCAAGAAAAAAAAATCCAATCTTGAAATGCACAGAAGACATAAACAGACATTTGTCCAAAGAAGACATAGACATGGCCAACAAGCACATGAGAAAATGCTCCTCATCACTTGCCATCAGGGAAATACAAATCAAAACTGCAATGAGATACCACCTCACCCCAGTGAGAATGGTGAGATTAAGATAGGAAACAACAAATGTTGGAGAGGATGTGGATAAAGGGGAACCCTCTTCCACTGTTGGTGGGAATGCAAACTGGTGCAGCCACTCTGGAAAACAGTGTGGAGGTTCCTCAAGAAGTTAAAAATAGAGATACCCTATGACCCAGCAATTGCACTACTGGGGATTTACCCCAAAGATACAGATGTAATAAAGTCCTGGGACACCTGCACCCCAATGTTTATAGCAGCAATGTCCACAATAGGCAAACTGTGGAAAGAGCCATGAGGTCCTTCTACAGATGAATGGATAAAGAAGATGTGGTCTATATATGCAATGGAATATTACTCAGCCATCAGAAAAGACAAATAACCACCATTTGCTTTGACGTGGATGGAACTGGAGGGTATTGTGCTGAGTGAAATAAGTCAATCAGAGAAGGACAATCATCATATGGTTTCACTCTTATGTGGAATTAAGAAATAGTGAAAGGGATTATAAAGAAGGGAAACTGAGTGGGGAAAAATTAGGAAGACAAACCATGAGAGACTCCTAACTCTGGGAAACAAACAAAGGGTTATGGAAGGGGAAGTGGGTTGGGGGATGGGGTAACTAGGGATGGGCATTGAGAAAGGCAGTTGATGGTATGAGCCCTGGGTGTTATGTTATATGTTAACAAATTGAATTTAAATTTGAAAAATGTAAACCCTTACGAGGCGTATTTCTTAACTCTGTTTTTTTTTTTTTTATTATTTTTATTTTGTCTTATCTGTCATCTGGAGCATATTCCTCTGCCTCCTTGTATTGCTTGACTCTGTGTTTGTTTCTGTTAATCGAGCAGAACAGGAAGGAATGGTCTTGTGTTTATCATCCTTCCTGTAGACTGTGTATGCCTGGTGACTTAAATTGATTGACTGGAGTTGTGACTGCCACGGACTAGGTCTGTTCTGATGAGGTGGCTGGAGCTGAAGTTGGCATGGACCAGGGTAGTCCCAGGGCTCTCTGTAAAGAGGATGCTCTAGCAGGACACCTTATGTTGAAGTGGGTACAAACCAGGGGATTCTGGGACTATCCATATAGAGGTTGCCCTGGCAGGATAGCTGAAGCTGAAGTTAATAGAAGTGGGGGAGTCCTGGGGTTCACTTCATAGATGGTGCTATGATAGGATAGCTGAAGCTGAAGTGGCTGTCTTGGGGGTTCAGTGCAGGGGCACCTGGCAGAGTGCCTGGAGCCAAGGCAAGGTGTATGGTCTCAGGCCACTTTGTTTATGCAGCACCCCGGTGGGGCAGCTGGAGCTGAATTGGGCTGGGGAGTTCTGGGGGACTCTGCATAGGGACGCTTTGGCAAGATGCCTGGATGCGAGGAGGGGCATGGCCAGGTAGAGGTCCTGAGGTGCTCTGTGCAGGGGTGCCCTGGTAGGACAACTGTAGCTGAAGTGGTCTTGGGTCAAGATGCCCCTGGGACAGTTGGAGGCAGGATGTCCGGTACTGCTGAGTGCCAGGGTTGCCTGTGCAAGTTGCCTGGAGCTAAGTGGTATGGGCCTAGACTGTTCCAAGGCACTTTGGCCTGTGTCTTCTTGATGAGATGGTTGGAGCTGTGGTGTGTGCTGGCCAGTAGTGTCCTGATGTACACAGTGCTGAAACCACCTTAGTGGGATGGCTTCAGTTGGTGGGGGCTAGGAGCCAAGGGCTTGCTGAGGTTGGAGGCTGGCGGGTGCTTGGACTCCTATTCACGTCCATGTTATCGAGGTGGAAGGGGAATATAAACTGTAGTGCTTGCCAGGCCTTCTGACCTGGAGAGAGTTGCAGGAGTTCCCCTGCCATTTGGCAAGGTTCCAGGGACATTCTTTTATATTCTAGCTCCCCTTTTAAACCACAGCTTTTTTTTTTCTGTGCCCCAGGTTATCTTGGGCTGGTATGGGCTTTGTGCCTAGGGCTTACTGAGGAAGCAGGCCAGCTCTGACATCTGGACCTTGCTCTAGTCTGGAGGGAGAATGTAAACTGGGACACCTACCAGCCCCTCCAACCAGGAGAGAGTTTCATCAGCAACCTGGCCATTAGGCTGGGTACTAGGGCTAGTTCCTTCCTTTATATTCTAGTTGCCCTTTTAAATGGTGGCTTTCTTTTCTGTGTCCCAGGACAGATGAGTCTGTTCACAGTTCCTCAGTACTAAACTGGAGTTCGCATTGTTGGAGAGGGGGTTATTAATTTATTTATTACTTTACTACTGTGCCTCCTCTTGCCATTCTTTGTGTGATTTCTATCTTTTGCTATGCAGAAGTTGTTTGGTCAGCCCGCAATTCTTTAGGAGGAATCACTCAGTATATAAACATGGGTTTGTTGTGCCTGTGCAGGAGGTGAGTTCAGGGTCTTCCTACATTGCCATCTTGGCCCAGCTTTTTTTCCCCCCCTCAAATTTTAAATATATGTCAGGAACCCTGTTTCTGGAAATGATGTTATGTGTACAATAGAGTGAAGAAAATGTGGAGATACTTCAGAAAGAAAACTTTTCAGTGATTCAGAGTGTTCGTTACTTCATAAGTATTTATTCATTCCTACCATGTGCCAGATCCTGCTAGTCATAGAAGGTACAGTGGTGAGTAAAACACAAAGAAATGAATCCTGGTTTCCTGGAGCTCATAAACTAGTCGGGTTGGCGGGGGTGGGGGGTGGCAAGCACACCTTTGAACAGTCACACAAAGTTAAAACTGCAACTGAGGTGAGCACTATAAGAGTAAAAATCCCTGGTTACTGGTGAATCATCTTGCTGGGGAATTTGACCTATTCTGGAAGTTTAGGAATGGCTTCTCTGAGGCAGGGATAGTTGAACTAAAACTATCCTTCCATCCAGAAGGAACGCCATGTGTAAAAATCTTTTTGGTGAGAGGGAGCATGGTGGATCAGGGATTGAAAGGTCATGACACCTCGAATGCAGAATGAAGAGGAGCGGATGGTATGGGAAGAGGCCATAGGTCTGGTCTGTACAGAACTTTGTAGCCCATGTTAAATGTTTTGCACTTTATCCTAAGAGCCATTGAAAGATTTTAAATAGGAGGGAAATGTGATGCATTTTGAAAAGATCATGCTGGCTTTAGTGTGGAGAAAAGGTTGAAAAAGAAAATAGTGCAGGATGACCTACATTTGAGGTAGTCCATGTGAGAAATAATAGAAGGTTGAATCTAAGGGTAGTGGGAATAGAAATGAAGGTAAACGGTCAGAGTTGAAATTTAGAAAATAAAAGTGGTATGTGGCAATGGATTGAATATAGGAAACAGATACATTTCTGATTTACAAGCCTGGATGAGTGCTGGTGGTGTCTGCAGAAAATACTGAATAAGACCAAGTTTTGTGGAGGTAGGGAAGGAAGATCATGAGTTTAATTTTAAACATGCTGAATTGAGGTGTCTTGGAGATATCTAAGAGAAGACATCAAATACGCATAGATCAGGAACTCCAAGGGGAAGTCTAGACAATAGATATACTGTAAAATCATCTTTGTATACATGATAATTAAAGCCTTGAGCATTAAGGAATGGAAGAGATTGCGCCTGTAGAGAGTTTAGTGTGAGAATATGATGATGATATTTCCAAATGCTTGGCTATTATTTAATATGTGCCAGGCACTGTTCGAAGTGTGAACATAGGGTGGAGACTTGAAGAACATTGGCATTTATTCACCAGTTAAAGATAGAGGAGCCTGCAAGAGGGTATTGAGAAGGACTAGTCAGAGTGGTAGGAAATGAGGAGAGGACTGTAGAAAGCCACTGAAAGAAAATTTTCGTAAAGGAGGGAGTCCTGAATATCAGTGCTGCTGAAGGTGTTAAGTAAAGGGCAAAAAGATGGATTAGTAATATGGAAATGATTCGTTATTTAGAATTATTTTTGTGAATTGATGGGCACGGAATCCAAAAGCAAGGAGGGAACGATATTGAAATTGGATCTTTACTTCATGCTAAATACAGAGATCAATTCCAGAACAGAATTTGAAATGAATAATAAGTCAATAAAAATAACTCAGTAGGAAAAGGCGCAAAAGGTACAAAACAGGTATTTTATGGAAGAGGAAAGACATATGTCAACCTATGTTGAAATATGTTCAAACTAAGGATATACAAATCATGATCACAGTGAGACTTCATTTGACATTTGAATGGCAAAAATTAACGAGTTGGATAATACTAAGTGATAGAGAGTAGGACTTTTCAAACTTTAATTTGAATCACTTAAAGATCTTTGAAAAATATGTTCCGATTTAGCAGATCTGGAGTGGGGCCTGCGATATACTGGCTTTCTCACAAAGTTCTAAGTGATGGCTAGGCTCTCTTAAATAGAACATTGCTGAAATGAGTGGTAATTGGTACACAGTTTGGAAAATAGGTAGACATTACTAGCAAAGTTGAGCACACACAGTCCTGTAACCCTGTTGTTTATCCAAGAGGAATGCTTGCACAGGTACACCAGGAGACATATATGTAGCAGAAGCTATCAGATCTCCATGCATATCATTTTGGAATTCTTTACCATATTTGTGCATATTGGTCCTGGTATGCCTTCATCCCCAGTAGCCACCACCTTTTTCTCTTTGTTGACAGGCTCTCTTAATACTGCCAGAAAATTCTTTGCCTGCAAGCTCAGAAAGCTATAAGAGCCTGGGAATTTATGTTCCCTAGTTTATGTCCACTAGGGAGATTAGTGTTTCCATTTTGTTCAGATAAATACCCAGAGGTGGAATTGGTGGATCATGTTGTAGTGCTATTTTAAATTTTTTTGAGGAACCTCTTCCTGTTTACTATAGTGGCTATACAAATTTATATTCCCATCAACAGTGCACAAGGTTTTTTTCCCTCTGTATCTTTGCCAACACTTGCTATTTCTTTTCTTTTTTTTATAATAGCCATTTGGACAGGTGTGAGATGGTATCCCCTTTAGTTTTGGTTTGCATTTCCCTGATGATTAGTCATATTGAGCACCTTTTCATTATATGTTGGACATCTGTATATCTTCTTTGGAAAGATGTCTCTGTTCAGATCCTCTGCCCATTTTTTAATCAGATTGTTTGGTTTTGCTAACAATTAGGTTGCATGGGTTTCTTTAATAGAAGTTTTTCATATTAACCCATTATCAGATATATGATTTGCAAATATTTCCTCCTATTTGGTACATTGGCTTATCATTATGTTGATGGTTTCCTTCGCCCATGAGGAAGCTTTTTAGTTTGATGTAGTCCTACTTGTTTAGTTTTGCTTTTATTGCCTTTGATTTTGATGTCAAATAAAAAAAACCATAGAAGACAAATGTCAAGGAGCTTATATACCACCTTTGTTTTTTTTCTAGCAGTTTTATGGTTTTAGATCTTACATTCAGGTCTCTAATCCTGAGTTAATTTTTGAGTATGGCGTAAGATAGTCATCCAGTTTCATGTTTTTTGCATGTGGCTGTCTGATTTTCTTAACACCATTTATTAAAGATACTGTCCTTTCTCCATTGTATTAATTGGCTCCTTTATCATAAATTAATTGACTATATTTGTGTGTTTTTATTTCTGGATTCTTGATTACGTTCCATTGAACATTGTGTCTTTTTTTTTGCACTGATACCATAGTATTTTGATTACTATACCTTTGGAGTCAGGAAGTATGATGTTTCTAGGTTTGTTCTTTTTCAAGATTTCTTTGGCTATTTGGGGTCTTTTTGATTCTATACTAAGTTTAGGATTGTTCTGTTTCTGGGGAAAATGCCATTGAAATTTTAATAGGGATTGCATTGAATTTGTAGATTGCTTTGGGTAGCAGTGACATTTTAACAGTCCACTGGAGAAAGGGATCTATCCAGGTCTTTAAAGAATTATTGGGAACTGGGTCAAGCTAATATTACTACCAGGGTATCTGAGACCCCATAATGATTCTCATGTGAATATGGGGGCATATGGAGGCCAGGTGATAAATGGAGTCCTGGCTCGAGTCTGTCTCACAGCTGGGCTCACTATATGTTTAGTCTCACTGTGTGGCCATTTTCCCTGTTCCTGAATGTGTAATCAGCATGGATATATTTAGTAATTGGCAGCACTATATCATATTAAACCTATGGAGTAAGAGCCCTTGTGGTAGGAAAGGACAGGTGAGAACTACTAGGACTTCTGCACAAAAAAGCAAATCAGAAGCAATAACATATCCTGGCTAAATGGTAGAGACTAATGTTAGTCTCAAAGACTTAATGGTTGACGATGGTGATTCCTGTCATACTTCCATTTAATTAGTAAGATTTTCCCTGCATAGGACTGATGGTAGGTGATGGTGAACTCTTGCACATTTAACCAAGTGATTTCCTGCCCACAGTTGCTGTATCAGATGTCTTTACTAGAGTAGAGCAACACAGCTGGTGGCATTTCATATGCAGCTATTGATAATGGAGAATGAATGCCACCTTTAACTATCGGGAAGGGGATCAGAAGCAATCCACACATACTTAGAATGGACAAAATATACATTTATGGTACTGCCCTAGGGCCGTATCGACTCCACTTCCCTCTGTTACAGTGTAGTCCAAAGGGACGTGGATTATCTGGAAATTCAGCAAAACATCATGATTCACTGTATTAATGACATCATGTTAGTTAATAATACTCTTGGACAATGCCCTACATTCCCTTGCCCCTTTGTATTTTTATTACATCTGTCTGGAAAATCATAAATTTACATGAACAGCTCTTGGCTTTCTCTGCTTACAGCAGAAGAACTAAAGGCTGTGTTAGGAAGTCATGTAAAAGGAAAATTGGCTTTATGCGAAATTCATGATTATCACCCTCAGATGATGATTTTATTTTCTCTGTAGAGAAGGTGAGACACTCTCTAGAGTCAACTTCAAGAGGGGCATGGGGGTTTGAGAAAAGTAGAAGAGGTTTGAATTTGTCATGGAAAGTGAGAAAGTGAGGTGTCTATAGGAAGGTAGTATAATTGCCAGATAGTGTTGAGGGCCATGTTTGAAGATTATCTGCTACAAAGTTGAGGTATTGAGTATTCTATAATTATGTCTTTTCCCATTCTCATTTTTGGAGATTTTCTGGAGTTAGTAATTGCTTTGTTTTGGGACACCTGGGTGACTCAGTGGTTGAGCCTCTGCCTTTGGCTCAGGACATGATCATGGGATCAAGTCCCACATCAGGCTCCCTACAAGGAGCCTGCTTCTCCCTCTGCCTATATCTCTGCCTCTCTCTCTGTGTCTCTCATGAATAAATAAGTAAAACCTTTTTAAAAATCGCTTTGTTTTGGGCAGCGCAGGTGGCTCAGTGGCTTAGCGCTGCCTTCAGCCCAGGACGTGATCCTGGAGACGTGGGATCGAGTCCCACGTTAGGCTCCCTGCATGGAGCCTGCTTCTCCCTCTGCCTGTGTCTCTGCTTCTCTCTCTCTCTCTCTCTCTCTCTCTCTCTCTCTGTGTGTCTTTCATGAATAAATAAAATCTTTTAAAAAAATAAAATAAAAATTGCTTTGTTTTATATTTGTTTAGTTTGAGATATACCACATCAAGATTCTATTCTCTAAACTTAAAAAAAATTTAAAGATTTTATATATTTATTTGACAGAGAAACAGAGAACACAAGCAGGGGTAGTGTCAGAGGCAGAGGGAGAAGCAGGCTCCTTGCTGACTAAGCTTGATCCCAGGACCCTGGGATCATGACTTGAGCCCAAGGAAGATGCTTAACTGACTGAGCCACCCAGGCACCCCTCTCCTACACTTTTTAACAGAACTCTAAAACTCCTCTCTATAGCATGATCTATTAGTTGTTTGTTTAGGTACTTTCCTAGTGCTTCCCTGCCTTGTTCCTACCCACCTGCTACAATCTGGACTGAATGCTTTTTAGTGTGCTGCAGTTTTCAAACTAAGACTTTCCCTTACCCTACTACTATTCTGGAAAATATCTTTTCGCTTATTTCTGTCTTGGAAGATCTATTATTCTAGCAGCATTTATTGATTGTTCTCCAAAATCCATTGTCCCCTTCTTTCATAGTAATAGAACTTTTTATTTATAGTTTGACACACGGCCTTCTATTAAAAAAAAAAAAAAACCACACTTCCCAAACTACCTTGCAGCTAAGTGTGGCCATGTGACAAAATTCTAACCAATGAGATATAAACATGTCTGGTTCACTGTAACTCTGGTGTTTAACACAGTGATCAACCCAGATCCATAGTAAATATTGACTTATTAAATCAATATGTTGCATCAGCTGTGGAGCCCCTTGAAGGCTTCTTGTCATCTCTTCACAGAGTTTTTCCTGCTTATTAAAAATCATATTCTTCAAGGCTACTCTCTATATCCTGCAAGAAGTTTTCCTTGTCCCCACTCTTCCCCCATTAGGATTATTTCTTATATTGATATCTATACCCAAGTTGAAGAGTTACAGCTGGTAAGTGGTCTCTATGTGGTTTCCATAATGGCTGGATTGCTTTGATATGAAGAGTTTTAAGTTTTAAGTACTGTTCTGTGACATTTTTAGCACGGCTTACAACAAAAAGGTGACAAAAAAGAGAAGGCCTTCTTGTTTGTAGGGAGAAAAATACCTTGTTATTGTATTAATTTAGTCTTTTTACTTGTCTCCATTGGGTTGTATGTTTAGATTGAGGGTCTTCTTTATTTTTTCTCATTATTTGTTTTGTCCTGTGTCTGGCATGATGACAGATTGATTTTGACAAAATTGAATTATATGGGTGATGATCAGATTAGATATGGAATCTTCAATATTAAAGGTTACTGATTTCTTGGAAGAAAAGGTGATCATACATTAACAAACACTTCATAACTATTAATAACAATGAGGGCTTTTTTGAGAGAGAGATAAAATTTCCAAATCACCTGCTTTAAAAACCATGAAGGAAAACAATTAAAAAACTGTTGAAAAGGGCCACAATGAAGTTGAGGTTAAAGGAAAGTGTTTGAGAGAACATATGTATGCTTAAATATTCTCAGATGCTTGTTTAACCATGTAGCCTAAATTCTAATGCTACAGTTGGCTAATCATGGAACCAAAGCAAGTGGAATGAATTCCATGGCATTTTTGGTCAGAGTATTGTGCTGTGATCGCTCTGATGTCATTGTCACAAAAATATCCATGCTTGTTTGATCAGGCAGTTTGATCAAGCATGTTCTTGTTTATGTACTTGGCAGAATAGTAGACATTGGAGAGGCAATTACTGCATTAAAAGCAAAGTGATTTAACTTTCATATAATATATGTTATTATATGAATATAATGTGTTAACAAAATAATGTTTCCATTGTAGAAATTCCCTTTTCTGACCAAATACAAAAGAGAAAGGAAAAGTCATGGTATTGCAGCAAACAATAGGAAAATAGGGGGGAAAAATTCCATTTATAGTAGTATCAAAGTATTCAAATATTTTTTAAAAAAATTAACAAAAGTATAGATCTCTAAATTGAAGACTCCAGAATATTGATTACTGAGAGAAAATAAAGATCTAAATGGAGAATTTTACTGTGCTCTTAGATTAAAAGACTTAGTATAGGTAAGATGTTAGTCTTCTTAAATTGACCTATAGATGGAGTTAGAATAATCTCAGTAAAAATTCCAACAGGTTTTTTTTAAAAACATATTGATAAGCTGATTTTAGAATTTATATGGAAATGTACACAGCCTAGATGAGTCAAATATTGAATACTTGATGTAACATACAACATGACAGCCCAGGTATTTAGGACATTTTTGTGTGAAAAAGGTTCCCGGTGCTTTTATTAGAATCATTATCCAGGGTTTTAGCCAGGACCTCCTGGGCTTTATTCTCATGGCTACTGTATCTCTTGGAAGAGCTCAGTGGCTCATAGTTTGGGGAAGACCACTAGAGGTGAACAGACTATGTGATCTGGCCCTCAGTTTACCAAACAGGACCCTGGGAAAGTCACTTACTCTCTCGAACTTCCACATCTGTAAAGTGAAGAAAATTTGCTCCAGTTATCTTTTAGGGCTTTTGTGAGGACCAGCTGAGATAATGTATATGAAGCACTTCGCAAATAGAGGTATGAGAAATAAACATTCTTTTTAAAAAGAGAACAGATAACAGACTCTTACTTATGCTCAACTCCTAAGGATATTATAAAGGGTAAGGGTAAGACTTTGTATAACATGTACTTGTATGAAATTTACCTAACAGTATAATACATTAAAAAGCAAATCTGAATTTGACTATGACACTGGGGGTAGATGATAATGTTTAAAATTTTAAAAAGTGGGCAGAGAACTTTATTCATGAGCAAATTCTTATTTTTTTTAAATATTTTTATTTATTTATGATAGTCACACAGAGAGAGAGAGAGAGAGAGAGGCAGAGACATAGGCAGAGGGAGAAGCAGGCTCCATGCACCGGGAGCCCGATGTGGGATTCGATCCCAGGTCTCCAGGATCGCGCCCTGGGCCAAAGGCAGGCACCAAACCGCTGTGCCACCCAGGGATCCCCCATGAGCAAATTCTTATATATCAAATTTGGTTCTATAATCCATGACACCACTGCTCTTTCTCTATGTAACACTGAGGCCAGCACACACAAGAAGTAGAACAACCCCGATCAGCTGCTAACCTCCTCTTCTGTCTTGGCCAGGCTAATGGGAGAAAGGAAAGAGAAATAATTATGGCTACACTGAAAAAAATTAATGTTTCTGATTTGCTAAGCCTTCTGTCCTAATGGACTGTTTTGATGAAACAATCTACTTTTTCAGTACTTTGACTTCTTTTCCATATTGGTTAATAATGCAGGGTTAATTTACATTTTTGAATCTGATGTTTATTCTGAAAGAAAAAAATTCCAGACTTGCTTACCAGCAACCACAAGCTCCAGGCTGAATGAGTTTTGTCCTGCTCGGTTGGTGGCTATACATGTGTAGATGCCGGTGTCTCGTGATGTGACCGGCTCTATGATCAGAGAGTGCACCCCATTCTCACGCACGAGCATCTTGTGAGCATTGTCGGGGCGTTTAGGTTTTCCAACTAGTTGCCAGCTTAGATCTGGGGTTGGTAACCCACTGACCTGAATCAGAAAGGAGCATATAAATTTCTCTAATACTGAAACAAAGTGAAATCATTTATAGTTAAGAAACCACCGTAAATTCTCTCCTTCATTAGTACAAGAGCCAGCTCATGTACTCTTTTGCTTAAACCTTTCAATAGCTTCCTGAGAAATCATCGACTCACTTATAAACATCTCTTGTAGAGCAACCTACAAAAGAAAAGTAAAATGGGGTTTTTAAATTTCTTTTATTGTCTTCCCTCACCAGGATTAAAAGGTTACTGTTTTATATTAGATGAACAAACTTGGAGAAATTACTACCTGATTTCAAGACAAATTATGATGCAACAGTAATAAGTGCAGTATTGTTGAAAGGATGGATATATAATATAGATCAGTGGAACTGAAGAGAACCCAGGAGTGAATCCACTCAATAATGGTCAGTTGGTTTTTGATAAAGGTGCCTAGACTATTGAATGAAGAAAGTCTTTAAGCAAATCGTAGTGTAACAACTGTATAGTCAGTCATATAGAAAAATGAACCTTGACCCTGACTTCACACCATACATAAAAGTTAATTTGTAATCATAAGATGTATATATAAAAACAAAAATTACAAAACTTCTAGAAGAAAATACAGAAATAAAACCTGTGACCTTGAGGTAGGCAGAGATTACTGAGGACACAAAAGGCAAAAATCATATGGAAAAAATGGTAAATTGGTTTTTATCAAAATAAAGAATATTTGCTCTTTGGAAGACAATACTAGGAAAATAAAAGGCAAGTCACAGACTAGGAGAAACTATTTGCAATACACATGTATGAAAAAAGACTTGTATTTGGAATACATAATAAGCTGTTAAAACCAAAAAGTCAACCAAGTAGAAAATGGCCAAAAGATTTGATTAGATACTTCACAAAAGAAGATATATGAGTGATCATAAGTACTTGAAAAGTTGGAACAAATAATCTTAAGATTTGTGTGAAATCAGAAAAGACCCTGAATAGCCAGGGGAATATTGAAAAAGAAAACCAGAGTGCGGACATCACAATGCCGGATTTGAAGTTGTACTACAAAGCTGTGGTCATCAAGACAGTGTGGTACTGGCACAAAAACAGACACATAGATCAGTGGAACAGAATAGAGAACCCAGAAATGCGCCCTCAACTCTATGGTCAACTAATATTCAACAAAGCAGGAAAGACTATCCACTGGAAAAAGGACAGTCTCTTCAATAAATGGTGCTGGGAAAATTGTACAGCCACATGCAGAAGAATGAAACTAGACCATTCTCTTACACCATACACAAAGATAAACTGAAAATGGGTGAAAGATCTAAATGTGAGACAAGAATCCATCAAAATCCTAGAGGACAACATGGACAACATCCTTTTTGAACTTGGCCACAGCAACTTCTTGCAAGATCCCTGTATGAAGGCAAGGGAAACAAAAGCAAAGATGAACTATTGGGCCTTAATCAAGATAAAACTGCACAGCAAAAGAAACAGTCAACAAAACTAAAAGACAACCTACAGAATGGGAGAAGATACTTGCAAATGACCTATCAAATAAAGGGCTAGTACCCAAGATCTATAAAGAACTTCTTAAACTCAACAGAAAAGAAACAAACAATCCAATCATGAAATGGGCAAAAGACATGAACAGAAATCTCACCAGACAAGTCATAGACATGGCCAACATGTACATGAGAAAATGCTCCGCATCACTTGCCATCAGGGAAATACAAATCAAAACCACAGTGAGATACCACCTCACACCAGTGAGAATGGGGAAAATTAACAAGACAGGAAACAACAAATGTTGGAGAGGATGTGGAGAAAGGGGAACCCTCTTGCACTGTTGGTGGGAATGTGAACTGGTACAGCCACTCTGGAAAACTGTGTGGAGGTTCCTCAAAGAGTTAAAAATAGAGTTACCTATGACCCAGCAATTGCACAGCTGGGGATTTACCCCAAAGATACAGATGTAGTAAAGCACTGGGACACCTGCACCCCAATGTTTATAGCAGCAATGTCCACAATAGCCAAACTGTGGAAGGAGCCTCGGTGTCCATTGAAAGATGAATGGATAAAGAAGATGTGGTATGTGTATACAATGGAATATTACTCAGCCATTAGAAACGACGAATACCCACCATTTGCTTCAACGTGGATAGAACTGGAGGGTATTATGCTGAGTGAAGTAAGTCAATCAGAGAAGGACAAACATTATACGGTTTCATTCATTCAGGGAATATAAAAAGTAGTGAAAGGGATTAAAGGGGAAAGGACGGAAAATGAGTGAGAAATATCAGAGAGGGTGACAGAAATGAAAACTCATAACTCTAGGAAAAACGAACAAAGGGGTAATGGAAGGGGAGGTGGGCAGGGAGATGGGGTGACTGGGTGACAGGCACTGAGGAGAGCACTTGATGGGATGAGCACTGGGTGTTACATGTTGGCAAATTGAACTCCAATAAAAAGTAATAATAATAAAAAAAGGTACCTGAAAAGTTGCTGAGTAGGGAAATCCTAATTAAAATCATATTGAGGCCAGCCCAGGTGGCTCAGTGGTTTACCACCAACTTCAGCCCAGGGCCTGATCCTGGAGACCTGGAATCGAGTCCCACATCAGGCTCCCTGCATGGAGCCTGCTTCTCCCTCTGCCTGTGTCTCTGCCTTTCTCTCTCTTTCTCTCTCTCTCTCTCCACACGGTAATTTAGCTGGTTTTCTCTTGAGCTGGTAGATTTCTCCAGGAAGAGTCTACAGTCTGGACTACTGGCTGTCAGCATTCTGGAACTGAAAGAGGGGAAGAAAGCTGTAAGCCTTCACTTGATTCCTCAGTTATTAGTATTCTATTCCTATGGGTCCCTGATTGATTGTCTCTCAGATCAGTCTAGAAAACTTGTGTTTTACCATCTGGTCTTCTGTACAAAGTATAGGAGAGGATCAGAGAGTCCAGTTGCTTCTAAAACATATTTTCAACAGTCTTGCTGTTTTAAGCTGTGCCATCATCTTGACTTCCAAAAGTACCATATACTCCTAATTCTAGGGTCTTTTTGGGCATCTGTCATGGAAATTGGGTTGTTCAGTTTTCTCATTCTGGCCAGAAATTAGTTTTGAGTTTGCTCTAAGTTAGTGCCCAAGATCCATCTGTTTTCTGCTGTCACAATGTTCTTGCATTATTCTCCTCTCCTGTCTCTTTGTCCCTTTGGATTTATGCCTGAACAAACAAACGCTTGAAGGGTTTTGTTTTTGTTAACGACACAGAGGAGGTAAAAATGTGTGTTTAAGGTACCATCTGGAATTGAAAGTCCCAGCAGTTCCACTTAAATGAATGTTTCTCTATAACTTAACCACATTTTGTGATAGTACATTATTTTCATGAGGTGAATGGACATTTGTGGGGAGAGTTTACCTCCTTCATCGGATAATCTTCTGCATGGGAAAGGATGATGAAGGATTCTGGTGCTTGCTATCTAGCATCCTGGATAGCCTGAACAGTTAATATAAGTCTGCCTCAACTGAAGCAGTAACTACTACACCTCAGCAAACTAAGACAAAGTTCCTGAGCCTCTTAAAGATAGTTTCATTGGTAGAGAACATATACCTTATTAGTCTGTTCTCATCAAGTACAATAAACAACCACATGCAAATACCACTGTCTTTTCTGAAGAAAAATATTAGCTTTACAGAAATTCTTTGAGAATACAACAAATAGCAGCTCTTAGAATCTAGTGAGCTGGGAGAGAATTAGGAGAGACACAGGCAGAGGGAGAAGCAGGCTTCATACAGGGAGCCCAGTGTGGGACTCGATCCTGGGACTCCAGGACCACTCCCTGGGCCGAAGGCAGGCGCCAAACCACTGAGCCACCCAGGGATCTTAGATAAAATTTTAATATAGAGAACAGATCAGTATGAATAAACAGTATCACATGCTATAGGTAAAGTCTGACGTGTTGCATGCTCTGAAAAGCACACGTATTTATAATGGATATTTCTGGTTTTATATGCTTGACAGGCTCTACTTAATGAGAATCAGTAAGCAAACATTTGAGAGCTACACCACATAGGAATGTAAATGAATACATACAAATTCCATTGCACTTTAGAAGCACAGTGGCGTTAAATAACACCTTGTCCAATTCTTTATAAGTACCAAAAGAATGATCTCTAACATTTTTTCCTATTAAATTCTTCAATGTCCATTTTCTTTTGAATAATCAACAATTTGTGAAAAAGGTACATATATTCCATATTCATAATTAAACTATCTCTTACGGTTGAGGAACTTAAAATATGGAAAAAATAAGGTTGAGAGACCAAAACTAAAAGTGAACAAACCCATGAAGGTTCTATAAATACTTTTATATTTACTAAAAAAATGAAGACTGCTTTTCAAAAGAGAGTATCAAAATTTTAATAGTGTTGCATTCTCAGAGGCATGGTTTAAGTCTGCCATTTGCATGTTCACCTTCCCTCTGGTGTTATGACTTGAAGTTGTTGACTCCAAGCATTCCGTGATACTTACGATAAAAAAAGGTTATAAGTGACCTTTTAAAACTTTGTTCTGTGTAGCGTGTATGGCCAGCCTCCATTGGGCCCTTTACCAAAGGCCAAGCTGGGTTTTCTCAAGCCCCCTTCTCGTGTGCAGAATTATAAATGGCCTTAGCTAGCTCTCCTAGAATGATACCTGATGTAAGAGTCCTCAAGAGCAGAGTACTGACACCTGGTGGCAACTGTTTTCCAATTTCTTCCCTCCTGTATCTCCAAGGTTTTATACTCCTTCTATTCCCCCCCCCCCCCCCCGCCCCCTGCAAGGCTGCATTACCAAATTCTCTATTTTTCTTCGGGCTTTTACTTTAAAATGATCTTTTCTAATTACCTTTACACGAGTGATTTAACATCTTTCTTACAAAAGCTAAAATCCTTATGGTTTAGGAAGGGATAACAGGTGTTTTCTGGGTATAGTAAGAATTTCATGGGAGGAGAGGTTTTATGGCATCCATAGAACATATTCCTCCTGAAATGTTTTTTTATTTTGCACATCAAAGGGAAGAATGGGCAGTCAGCCACAGAGTCAACA
This sequence comes from Vulpes lagopus, assembly GCF_018345385.1. Taxonomy (NCBI): domain Eukaryota; kingdom Metazoa; phylum Chordata; class Mammalia; order Carnivora; family Canidae; genus Vulpes; species Vulpes lagopus. The sequence continues at coordinate 31,666,586 of NC_054831.1, forward strand.
ACTTATATCCATTTCAATCAAGGAGGAGAGTTTGTTCTGACTTATAATTTATTTGTGTGATTCCTTTGAGTGTTTTGATTCCCCTTTCCCCATAAATTCTGTTTTTATAGACAACCTATGTGGAGTTCTGTTTTCATAATTTCACTTACATATTAACTTTAGTGGTTCACTTTGCCATATTCAGTAATTGAAGTATTAGCCCACATAAACTTTTTTTCTGAAGATCTCAAAATCTTTGGCCATAGTTACACCTCCTTGTACAAATAATTGTCCTACTTTTGGTTGAGGTGGAGAGATTGAGAAATTAAAGTTCTTTTAAGTGGCTCAGAGAATGGGTAGTTGCGCTTCCTATCACCTAGGACAACCCTTAGCCTTTATATTCCTAACAACAAGCCCTTCCCCAGGCTTAAAGCCTTAGAGCTCTATTTTTAAGTACTTTCATTCTCAAAATAACTCATTACAGTTTGAATTGCCACATTTATGACATGTGATTTGCACTTTTGGCAGAGCACTTATTTGAGTCATTAAATGTCTCAGGCTGATGTAGTAGCTTCTTAATAGTGATAGTAGCAACCCACCCAGTGCCCACATAGCACCACAACATCTTTGTTCTTTAGTTTTCATGTATATACTAACTTTCCTGAAGTGATAGACTTTTTCTTAGGGAAATGTCAGTTGATGGTATTTATGATGGAACGAAGAAGTCTAAGATGGTCATTCTGAGAATCAGAAGTTTTATAAGGCAAATTGTCCTATATGATCTCACTTATTTCTTCAAGTATTTTGCCCAGGATGTTAATGGTCTTATAGGGACTGAATCAAAAGAAGTCTTTTATGAGAGGCTCCTTAAGAAACATATCCTGTGGCAATTTCTTTGGGATACTGCTAGATTGAAAAATCTCTTTATTGCAAGATTTCTAATGTTTAATGTATTGTGTGTATTTAATTTCTTTTTGTATCTTTTGTTATTGAGGCATAATTGACATGTGTCATATTGGTTTCTGACATTTAACATGATTCTTTATATATTGCAAAATGCTCACAGTAAGATCTAGTTAACATCCATCACCACACATAATTTTTTTCTTGTGATGAGAACTTTTAAGACCTGCTTCTCTTAGCAGCTTTCAAATATGCATAACCACGCTGTATATTACATCCCAGGACTTAATTTATTTTATAACTAGAAGTGTCTACCTTTTGACCACCTTCACTATTTTGCTCACCCCCCCAGCCCTTGCCAGTCAATCACCAGTCTGTTCTCTGTATCTATGAGTTTGATTGTTTTGTTTTGGTTTAATTTTTTAGATTCCATAAGATCTTATAGCATTTGCCTTCCTCTGTCTGCTCATTTTACTTAGCAAAATGTCCTCAAGATCCATCTGTGTTTGACAAATGACAAGATTTCCTTTAATGACTTAATAATATTTCATTGTGGTATATACCACATTTTCTTTATTTGCTCATCCATTAGTGCACGCTTAGGTTGCTTCCATGTCTTGACTTATAAATAATGCTGCAAGAAACATAGGGGTGTATATATCTTTTCAAGTTAATGTTTTCATTTCCTTTGGGTAAATACCCTGAAGTGGAATTGCTGGATCATATGATAGTTCTGTTTTTATTTTTTTGAGGACCCTCTATCCTATTTTCCATAGTGTCTGCATATTTTACATTCCCACCAGCAGTGCACAAGTGTTTCCTTTTCTCCACATCCTCACCAAAAGTTGTTATTTCTACTTTTTTGGTAATAGCCATTCTGACTGGTATGAGGCGATATCTCATTGTGGTTTTCATTTGCATTTCCTTAATTAATGATGATGAGCATCTTTTCATGTGTTTCTTAGCCATCTGTATGTCTTCTTTGGAATAATGTCTATTCAGATACTTTGGCCATTTTAAAATAAGATTTTTTTAAAAGATTTTATTTATTCATGAGAGAGAGACAGAGACAGAGAGACAGAGACACAGGCAGAGGGAGAAGCAGGCTCCATGCAGGGAGCCTGATGTGGGACTCGATCCCGGGTCTCCAGGATCACACCCCAGGCTGAAGGTAGCACTAAACTGCTGAGCCATTGGGGCTGCCCATAAGATTTCTTTTTGCTATTGAGTTGTATCAGTTCCTTTCTTATATGTTTTGGATATTAAGCCTTTATTAGATACAAGATTTGCAAATATTTAATACGATTCAGTGGATTTGCATTTTCATTTTGTTTTGTTTTTCTGCAAAGTTCCTTTGCAGAAACTCTTTATTTGAATGCAGTCCCATTTGTTTATTTTTGCTTTTGTTGCCTTTGCTTTTGATGTCCGATCCCAAAAAACCATCACTAAGACTGATATCAAGAAGCTTTTGATGTTTTCTTCTAGGAGTCTTATGATTTTAGGTCTTATGTGCAAGTCTTATTTCATCTTGAGTTTTTTTTAATGTATGCTATAAGATAGTGGTCCAGTTTCATTCTTTTGCATGTGGTTGGCCAGTTTTCCCAGCACTGCTTATTGAAGAGATTATTCGGGACACCTGAGTGGCTCAGTGGTTGAGCATCTGCCTTCGGCTAAGGTCGTGATCCCACAGTCTCAGGATCTAGTCCCACATTGGGCTCCCTGCATGGAGCCTGCTTCTCCCTCTGCCTCCATGACTGCCTCTCTCACTCTCTCTCTCTCTCTCTCTGTCTCATGAATAAATAAATAGAATCTCAAAAAAAATGAACGGATCATTTTTTCCTCATTGTATATTCTTGTCACCTCTGTCATAGATTAAATGATCATATATGTGTGTGGATTTATTTCTGGGGTCTGAATTCTGTTTCATTGATCTCTGCATCTGTTTTTATGCCATACTACACTGTTTTCATTACTGTAGCTTTGTAATATAGTTTAAATAAGACCCTGATGTATCTTATTTCATTCTTTTTCAAGATTTCTTTAGCTATTCATGGTCTTTGTAATTCCATACAATCTTTAGAATTATTCTATTTCTGTGAAAAATGCCATTGGAATGTGGATAGAGATTATGTTGATACTATAGACTGCTTTGGTTAGTATGACATTTTAACAATATTAATTCTTAAAATCCCTGAGCATGGAATGTATTTCCATTTATTCATGCTTTTTTCATGAAGTTTCTTTCATTAATGTTTCCATCAATAGTTTTCAGCATAAAGTTCTTTCACCTTCATTAAGTTTATTCCTAGGTATTTTATTCTGTTTGATGCAATCATAAATGGGACTGTTTTCTTAACTTCTCTAATATAGACATTAGTGTATAGAGACACAGCTGATCTTGTATATTGATTTTGTATCTTGAAACCTTACTAAATTCATTTATTCTAATAGTTTTATGGTGGACTCTTTAGGGTTTTGTACATATAGCTTTATGTCATCTGTATACAGTGGTAGTTTTATTTCTTTTCCATCTTGGATGCCTTTTTTTTTCCTTGCCTAATTTTTCTGACTAGATCTTCCAATATTTTTTTTAATCTTTTCTTTTTAAAGAGATTATTTATTTATTTATTTATTTATTTATTTATTTATTTCAGACACACACAGAGAGAGAGAGAGTGAGAGAGGCAGAGACACAGGCAGAGGGAGAAGCAGGCTCCATGCAAGGAGCCTGACGTGAGACTCGATCTGGGATCTCCAGGGTCACACCCTGGGATGAAGGTGGCGGTAAACTGCTGAGCCACCCCGGCTGCCCTAGATCTTCCAATATTATGTTGAATAAAAGCGGCGAGAGTTGGCATCCTTGTCTTGTTCCTAATCTTAGAGGAAAAGCTTTCAGCTTTTCATCATTGAGTATGATGTTAGTTATGGGCTAGTCATGTATAGCTTTAATTATGTTGAGGTACATTCCCCTCTACACTTACTTTCTTGAGAGTTTTTAAAATCATAAATCAATAATGAATTTTGTTATATGCTTTTTCTGCATCCATTGAGATAATCATATGATATTCTTCATTTTGTCAATGTAGCATATTACATTGATTTGTGGATGTTAAACCATCCCTATATCCCTGGAATAAATCCTACTTGATCATGTTATGTGATCCTTTTTATATATTGTTGAATTTGGTTTGTTAATATTTTTGTTGTTGTTGTCAGAACATTATTTTTTTTATTGGAGTTCAATTTGCCAACATACAGTATAACACCCAGTGCTCATCACATCAAGTGTCTCACTCAGTGCCCATCACCCGGTCACCCCATCTCCCTGCCCACCTCCCCTTCCATTACCCCTTGTTCGTTTTTCCTAGAGTTAGGAGTCTCTCATTTCTGTCACTCTCTGATATTTCTCACTCATTTTCCCTCCTTTCCCCTTTAATCCCTTTCACTACTTTTTATATTCCCCGAATGAATGAAACCATATAATGTTTGTCCTTCTCTGATTGACTTACTTCACTCAGCATAATACCCTCTAGTTCTGTCCACATTGAAGCAAATTGTGGGTATTTGTCGTTTCTAATGGCTGAGTAAGAATATTCCAAGAATATTGTATTTATAGACCATATCTTCTTTATCCATTCATCTTTCGATGGACACTGAGGCTCCTTCCACAGTTTGGCTATTGTGGACATTGCTGCTATAAACATTGGGGTGCAGGTGTCCCAGTGCTTTATTACATCTGTATCTTTGGGCTAAATTCCCAGTAGTGCAATTGCTGGGTCATAGAGTAGCTCTATTTTTAACTCTTTGAGGAACCTCCACACAGTTTCCAGAGTGGCTGCACCAGTTCACATTCCCACCAACAGTGCAAAAGGGTTCCCCTTTCTCCGCATCCTCTCCAACATTTGTTGTTTCCTGTCTTGTTAATTTTCCCCATTCTCACTGGTGTGAGGTGGTATCTCATTGTGGTTTTGATTTGTATTTCCCTGATGGCAAGTGATGTGGAGTATTTTCTCATGTGCTTGTTGGCCGTGTCTATGACTTCTCTGGTGAAATTTCTGTTCATGTCTTTTGCCCATTTCATGATTGGATTGTTTGTTTCTTTGCTGTTGAGTTTTTTTTTTTTTAAAGATTTTATTTATTTATTCATGAGACAGACACACAGAGAGAGAGAGGCACAGACACAGGCAGAGGGAGAAGCAGGCTCCATGCAGGGAGCCCGATGTAGGACTCTATCCTGGGTCTCCAGGATCGCGCCCTGGGCCAAAGGCAGGCGCTAAACTGCTGCACCACCCAGGGATCCCTAATGTCTCCTCTTTAATTCCTTATTTTATTTGAGTCCTCTTGCTTTCTTGGTGAATCTATTTTATCTTTTTGTTTTTTTTAAACAGCTCTTTCATTGATCTTTTGTATTGCCTTTTTTTTTTTTTGTCTGTATTTATTTTTGCTCTGCTCTTTGTTATTTCTCTCCTTCTACCAATTTTGGTCTACATTTGTTCTTCTTTTTTTATTTCCTTGATGTATAAATTAGGTTGTTTGAGATACTTCTTGTTTCTTAATGTAGTTATTTATTGCTAAGAATTTCCCTCTTAAAACTGCTTTTGCTGCATTCCATAAGTTTTTATATATTTCCATTTTCATTCATCAAGGTATTTTTTTATTTCTCTCTTGATTTCCTCATTGACCATTGGTTGTTCAGTATCACGTTGTTTAATCTCCACATATATGTGAATTTTCCAGTTTCCTTTTTGTAATTGATTCCTAGTTTCTTACTATTGTGAGCAAAAAAGATGCTTGATATAATTTTAATCTTCTTAACTTTATTAAGGTTTGTTTTGTTGCCTAACCTGTATTCTCTTCTGGAGAATGTTCCATGTGTGCTTGAGGAGAATGTGTTGTTAATTTTGGATAGAATGTTCTGTTTGTATATGTCTGTTAAATCCATCTGGTCTGATGTATTGTTTAGGGCCACGGTTCCTTATTAATTTTCTGTCTAGATGATCTATCCATTGATGAGAGTGGGGTATTAGAGTCTTTTGTTATTATTATACTGCTATATATTTCTCCCTTTAGATCTAATATTTGCTATATATTTCCTTTTATATTTGCTTTATATGTTTAGCTGCTCCTATGTTGGGTGCATAAATATTTTCAGATACTATATTCCCTTGTTAGATGGACCCCTTTATTATTTATAATGACCTTCTTTGTCTTGTTACTGTCCTATAACAGGAAAAAAACAGACTTTACCCCACCTTTCCTTTAGTTTCCATTTTCAAGGAATATCTTTTTTCCATCCCTTCATTTTTAGTCTGTGTGTGTTCTTACATCTAAAGTGAATCCCTTGGTATACAGATAGATGTTGATTTTTATCTGTTCAGCCACTCTGTGTCTTTTTATTTTTTATTTTTTTTAATTTTTTTTAAAATTTTTATTTATGATAGTCACAGAGAGAGAGAGAGAGAGAGAGGCAGAGACATAGGCAGAGGGAGAAGCAGGCTCCATGCACCGGGAGCCTGACGTGGGACTCGATCCTGGGTCTCCAGGATCGCGCCCTGGGCCAAAGGCAGGCGCCAAACCGCTGCGCCACCCAGGGATCCCTCTGTGTCTTTTTATTGGATATTTCAGTCCCTTTTCATTTAAAGTATTTATTGATAGGTATGTACTTATCATTTTGTTAATTTGTTCTGATTGTTTAGTAATTCTTTTTCCTTTCTTTTGCTCTTTTCCTTTGTGATTTGATGATTTTCTATAGTGTTATGTTTAGATTCCTTTAGTTTTTGTGTGTCTACTACTGGTTTCTGCTTTGTGGGTACAATTAGGCTTACATAAATCAACATCTGTTGGTAAGTCTATTTTAAGTTGATAAGGACTTAAATTTGCACATTTTAAAGCTTACTTTTTTACTCTATCCCACCCATTTTATGTTTTTCATGTCACAGTTTACAGCTTTTTATCTTGTGTGTCCCTTAATGAATTATTGTTGTTGTTTTATTCCTTTTGTCTTTTGATCTCCATTCTAGCTTTATCGGTGATTAATTCACTACCTTTACAATATGTTTCTGTCAGTGAGATTCATGCTTTCATACATTTTCCTGCTACTAATTAGGGCCCTTTCTTTTCACCTTAAGAAAATCTGGTTGGCTTAATGGTGACAACTCCTTTAACTTTTGTCTGGAAAACTCTCCTCTTTCCTCAGTTCTGAATGGGATCTTTGCTGGATAGTGTAGTCTTGGTCACACTTTTTTCCCTCCAACACTTTGAATATATCATGCCAGTCCCTCTGGCCTGCAAAGCTTTTGCTGAAAAGTCTGCCGATAATTTTATGAGGCTTCTCTTATATGTAATAAGGTTTTTTTCCTCTTGGTGCTTTTAAGATTTCTTTCTTTCTTTTCTTTTTTTGTCTTTAACTTTTGACAGTTTAATTATAATGTGTTTTGGCGTGGGTCTCTTTAATTTCATCTTTCTTGGAACTCTGTGGGCTTTTTGGATCAGGACATCTGTTTTCCTCCCCAGGTTAGGGAAGTTTTCAGCCCTTAGTCCTTGAAATTAATTTTCTGCCTTTCTCTTTTTTCCTGAGACACCCTATACTGCAAATGTTGATCAGCTTGTTGTATCACAAGTCCCTTAAGTTATCTTTACTCTTAATTTTTATTTTTGCTGCTGTGATTGAATGAGTTCCTGTGCTCTATCACTGATCCTTTTTTCTTCATCTAGTCTTTTTTTCCCCATCATTTTCTCTAATTTTTCCCCCTCTAGTCTACTGTTGAGCCCCTTTTGTATTTTTCAGTTCAGTTACTATGTTCTTCAGTTCCATGACTTCTGTTTGGTATTGACTTATATTTTTTCTTTGTTGAAGTTCACACTTTGCTCATTCATTCTTTTCCTGAGCTTGGTGAGCATCTTTATGAATGTTATTTTGAACTCTTAGTAAGAAGTCATTTATTTCCACTACATCAAGGGTAGTTTTTTTTTCTGATGTTTTATATTCTTTCCTTTAGAATGTATTTCTATGTTTGCTCATTTTCCTTGACGCTCTGTTTTTATGCATTGGATAAATAGTCACCTATCCCAGTCTTGAAGGCATGGCCTTGTATAGGAGATGAATTTTATTGTCCAACTCAGCCCTAATTCAAGCCTTTGTTATTGTCCAAGCAGCCTATTTCATGCTTAGTGGCTCCTCCAAGTAGTGGAGGCTGTACTGAGACCTGTCATTATGCCAACTGGATAACAGCACCAAGGTTCAGGCTGTTGGGAAGCCAAATTATCAGACAGCAATATTTAAAGTATGCAGATTTACCTCTTCAGGGGAAGACTGGGAGCAGGGCATATCTGCTGCCTCCGCACTAAATCCTGAGGTTATAGCTAGTTAAGAGCTGTTTCCTTGTTTGCTACCATTCTGTTGAGCCCATGAACCCAGGAGGATGTGCACTCTGGCAAGAAGCCAGGAAAGCAGGGGTACTAGATGTGGATACAAGCTCCTTTCTTAGAAATACCGATGAACTGAGACAGGCCAGAGGGAGAGCTTGAAGATGGTGCCTGCTGGCCTTTCTGATCTCCATTCCTTGGAGGGGGTTGTAGTCAGTCCCTAGAAGTGTAATTACAAACTCCGAGGGCACAGCTATAAAGACAAGCTAATTGTCCTCTTTCACAGAGACTGGCAGTGCTGTCTAGGTTGTCTTGGGGTGGGATAGGGGATGGTGTGAAATAGCTGGTTAAGAATTATTTCTCCATTGCAGTCTTATGGGACTCGAATGTGAATCCTGCTGGCCACCTGAGCCAGGCTGTCAGGAGATGTCCCCTGGGTAGTAATTAGAAAAACCTGGGCACGAGACTTACGTACAAGCTCCTTTTGGGTAGATATCAGCAACCTGGAGTGAGGTAGAAGGAGAGTGTGAGGACAGTGGCTGGCCTTGGTGTTCTCTGGAGATGGGGAGTTGGCCCTCAGATGTGTGTTTCATTATAAGCCTACCCCTCAGGCTGTGGCTATAAAGAGAAGCAAACAGTCCTCTCACAGGTTCATTCTGCCTCTGCTCTGCCCTTGGGCAGTAGATGGTTAAGGATGGTTGCTCCATTAAAGTCCCATGGGACATGCCTCCACTGTCCACCACAGCCAGGCTGTCCCCTGGGCAGCAGCAGGGAAAACCAGGGTGCTAGACATTTGCAGAAGCTTCTTTCTGGGAGACTGGTGACCTGGAGTGAGGCAGGGGGTGAGCACAGAGATTGTACTCACCAGCCTCAGTCTTGGGAGATTATCCCAAGATGTTTGTTAAATTAGGGCAGCAGACGTGCCTTCAGGCTGATGCTCTAAGATAAGCAAATAGGCTTAATTCAGAGAAAGATTGGTCCCTAGGGTGGGTGACTCCATGGAGCCTTTTAAGAACTATCAGGTTGCTATAGCTTTGTGGATCTGGTGGATTTGAGCCCCATCGGCTTGTGAAGCTAGATGTTTTGGGGGCTTGTTTCTCAGGTGCAGGTCTTGAAGTTGGGGTGCTCATTTGGGGCTTCACATCCTTTGATCCTGAGCCTGAAGCCGGGGATTTTGAGTTCTTCCTAATGGTAGCTTGCCGTGCCAGGGGTGGAGTTTATGACAAGATTGTGTTTCAGCCTCTTCTGTTTTTGATGTGGGTTGTCTCATTTGCCTAATGTGTAGCAGTCGGCTAGTTTGGGGGGTTCTTTTAGAGGAAATCGTTATGTATGTTGTTGATTTGGTGGGTCTGTGGGAGGAGGTGTGTTGAGGATCCTGTGTTACCATCTTGAACAAGAACCCTCTCTATTTAATTTCATAGATGCCAAGAGAGGGCATACGGTTTGTGGTCACAGAACACTGTCCCTATGGGGCATCACAAGAACCAACATTATTTATAAGCATATATACAGTAAACTAATGTGGTAGGCAGAATTCTAAGGTGGCTCCCAATATTCCCACCTCTTGGTATACACACACCTCTTAGTTATCCAATCAAACACAAATTTAGGTGTTGCTTTGGAGGGATTTTAATTAGGTAAAAAAAAATCAAGTGATTTTAAGAAAGAGAGGTATTCATTTGGTCTTGACCTCATCAGGTGATCCCCTAGAGGGGGCTGGGCTTCTGAATAAGATCAAGGCATGACAGGGATCCATTCTGAGGGAGATTCCCTTTGCTTGTTTTGGAGATGGAGGGAATGACATGGCAGGGAACGGAGGTGGCCTGTAGGAGTGGAGAGTGGCTCCTTACTGACAGATTACATTGAGGTCTCTATCCTACAACTGCAAGGAAATAAATTTTATCTCAACTACTGGAACTTGAGATGAGATGTTGTCCAGTGGATGTGTTGATGTTCGTTACAAGAGTCTGAGCACAGAACCCAGCCCTTCCGACGTGCAGAACTGTGAGCTAATAAATTTTAAGCTTCTAAGCTTGTATTAATTTATTACAGCAGCAATAGAAAACTAAAACAATGGAATATTTTGCTTCACAAAATTTCAACTATTATTTGTTAAATATTTATTGATGTTAAATCCACATTACACCAGCACAACAATCCAAAAAGTAGTATGATAGTACTTTTTTTTATAAATACAACATAAAAGGTGGCAAATAATGCTACTTAATCCCAACCCAACAAATTAGCAAACAGTCACATTCAGAAAAATTTGGCAAGTAAGATATGACATAAGTCATAATTCTACAATATAGATAGGTCCATGAAAGACTCTGTATAGTATCTTAATTTCCACATTAGCAACGCATATAAGTGTGGTCAAAGAAACTTGCACCATTCTGCAAAGAACATCTGCCACCCAGTGATCAAGCCTATTAATCATTTAAAACTTGGTTGGTTGGTGTTCTTACAAAGAAGTAGAAAGCTGTACATGTGAAGCAGTAATATGAAATATATGGGGTGGTACACAGATATAAAATTATCTTAAAAAATACTACATATTGAATTAACTGAGCTAAGACAATTCAACATTTTTATTATAAATAATGAAAGATATATGTGTTTTGCATAAGGAATACAGTGTTGTCATAGCAAAGTACCATTAAAACCTCATGTTTTATAATAGCTGGCCAAATTGGTTTTTTTCTCCATTTTAAAGTTTCTTGGTTCCGACTTAAAACCATCAAGTCTGGTCAGAATCATGTCAGTCTAGCTGTTGCAGAATCATATGCGTTCAAACATCAGTCTTTGCAGAGATGCCTTTACAAACTACCTGGAACCCAGCACCTTCTTAAGGCCAGACTGCATGGCAGCATGTAAGTGAACTAGCATTTTCCATTCACCATATCACAGTGACACTGGAAAAAACTAGACTATGGCACAAACCTGTTTTTGTCTCTCCCAAATCTCCTTTTCCCTCTAGGGCAGTTTCTCACTGATGCCAATCTTGCAGTCTCAGTCCATTTTCCACTTGCTCGACATACCTAACCTCTTCAGCAACTACACAGACTTCGGACACACTGAACTTCCACAGCACATGTGCTCCAATCTCCCAGCTGACCCTAGATCCCTGGACTTTTGAATGGCAGTGTTTTTTTCACCTACACTTTAATTTGAGGAAAACCAAGGAAAAGCCTGGCCTTCACCGCCTCTCCAGCCCTTTCTACTTTTGTCCAAATGAATACAGGTGTGCTGGTAGCATTTTCCTTCATTCTTCTGCTACTTCCAGACCCCTCTTTCCTCTGAATACTATATGCCTTGGTCATTTGGGTGATTTGGATGTCTTTTGTGGAATGGACTGTAATATAGTTCTGCTCTATTTGGAACAGTTTATATTATTTATATTTAAATTAGCCTTTTAATATGGTTGTAAGTAAGCTTCCTATTAAGGTAGCATGAAAAGAAAACACTACACATAAAGAAAAAGGTGGTTAAGAACTAAGGTATTAACCTTGTTAGAAAACTCTCGGTATTAATAAAATTTAAGGCAAGTAACTCCTTCCTTATGATTTAATATAAAACAACTTGCAAAAACAAGGCATTTACTTGGATTTGTCATTTACTCTCCTTTTCATTCCTATATATTGCACTTGGTTCACTGTAGCTATCTGAACACACTGCCCAGTTAGAGTCATTTTAGTACTATTTGTGGTACATTTGCCTCATGTAAAGCATTCCACACTGTCATGCTGTGTAGCACCTACCACTAGTGTTTAAGGCACTTTGGAGAATACAAATTCTGGTTACCTTTGAACAGCTGATTTCCATTAGCATTTTGGCATTTGAGATTGCTTTCATCACAGAAATTCCACAAGTTTTAAATTGGATGATGAATGTAAATTTTCTGTGCAATGTGTACATTTCTATTAGCATTACCTACTTAAACTCTAAGTTTGGTATATCAAGTAAGAAAAATATTTTGGTGTTTATCTCTTATAGTCAAAGGTATGTTTTTACCCTTTACATAATGTGACAAAGGAGTATGTTGGTCAAGCAACGGCTGTTTCAGTGTTTCAGCTTTAACAAGAATGTTGGATTACAGGTCCTCACTTTCTACCAAGCCGGGAGCACTGAGCGTCAGGTGGGATGGGCTGGCTTCCGGTTGGAACGCTGCCTTGATGTCTAGTCCCTGGTCCGAAAGTGCCGCATAGCGACTGGCTGAGGGCCGTACTTTCTTTGGCTTGGTGCTCTGTGGCTGCTGATGCCACTGGGCTACAATAAAAAAGGAAAAAAATAAAAAGATTTTTAAAAAACCCCAGGAAATCACTGGAAAGCACTTACATGTTTCAAGTAAATACAGAATGTCTTTTGATATGTACCAGGCACGTTTCTTTGGCATGGTGGAAATCTTAAAATGTAAGCACTGTCTATACAGGGCAGTGGGAAGAGGTGTAGTTTTTTTTTTTTTTTTTTTTTTTTTTTTTTTTTACAGTAAATACTTACTGGAGCACAGAAATCCTTCAAAATAGTTGCTCAGCTTCCTAACTCCCACCTCTCTCCCTCTTTAAAAAATATCTTCAAAGCACAACATGTATAAATGCCATAATAATTGTAGTAGGTATTCAGATAGATGTTTCAATGTTAATCAGTTGAAAAGAAGTGGGCAGTAGGGAAGGTTGAGGTCACTCAATATTATTTCCTATTCAAGAAGAGGGGAAATTTGAAATAAGTTCTTAATTTGTTTCTAGTGGTTTCCTTTATGTCAATAGATCATTCATGCTACTGGACTAGTCTGCAATTAAATAGAAACAAGTTTCTTTAAGTTTAAGATGCATGTACACAAATATACATACACAAACACTCAAGCCTACTGCTGAGCTGCTCAAAGTATATTAAAAGAGAAAAGCGCTAAGCCACAGAAAGGATGCATTCCAGGATCCATGGTACACACATTGAGAGTGCATGAAGACACCGTGTAGGATTATAATATAGAAAGAAATGTTAAGAGGCAGTCATTTGCAGAACACAGTAACAAGAAAATGTGAAAAACGTGGTTATTGCCTTCGTCTACTGTTAACTTCTAAGGAGGCTTGAGTAAGGAAGCCACAACTGACTAGCCAACGTAAGAGAAATCAACATGCATAGTTTGCTAATAATACAAAGTTCCTGAATGATACTTGGGTGTTTGTTCTCCTGGTGTAGTTCACTATTAATGTTGAGAAACTATAAATAGAAAGAGAAAGAGCAATATGAAATTTGGGGCAAATAAAACACTATAGTTGTTTATAAGCTTATATAAAAGTAATGTGATTTGCTGTCCAGATGTCTAATTTTTCATGACTTAATGAATAAATACAATGAGAGGACATGGAGTGGCACTCACTGTAAACATCCAGCCTGGCAGTACAGGACACAATCCCTGCTTCATTCTTGGCTGATACTGTGTACCACCCAGCATCTTCTTTTGTGGCTCCCTGAATAAGCAGGCAGATGTAGCCATGGTTATCCTGGTGCATGCTGGAGAAACGGATAAAGTCATTAGGGTTCTAAATTTTTAAAAAGTGGCTTTGGACATGAGGCATCATTTTTAATTAGATCATTAGAAACAGAATTGTGCAAGTAGCAGATAATAGGGTCATACTTAATCTAGAAAGGCTGCTAGCCCCATTAAAGTTAATGGTAGAGAAGAGCAGACATCAAGAGGTTGACTAAATGTGCACACATAATTTCTAGCTGAGGATCCCCCTTTACAAAACCCACTGAATAGTTTCTGTATCACCACTGAAGCCAATAAATTCATCTTTTCTTCTAGGTATAAACACTTAAAAAAAAAATCACCATGAGATTAAATTAGAATGTGCCTCATCACATATTAGAGCTTCCTTCCAAAAACTTAATTTTACATTAGGGTAAAGAGCGACTTTTGTCTTTAATATCAATAACATGACTCTTGCAAAGATGTATTTGCTATATAAAGTATATCCTTTTTATATATCCTTAGGACCTATTGAACAGATGTGGATTAAGTTAAGTCACTGTGTATTCTCACCTCACTCGGTCAGTGCTGTGAGTGAGTGATTCATTTTCTTTCTTCCAAAATATCTGAGGCAGTGGCACTCCTGAAACACGGCATTCCAGCCTCACTGGGTATCCATCAGCAACTCCTGTGTTTTGCAGCTTCTCAATAAACATGGGAGGTTTGTGTGCTTCTTTAGCTAAGGGACAGGAGAGGAATTATCTATCAGTGATCTACAAAGGTAATGCTATGAAGAATTCAGCAGCCTTTAGAAATATTGTTGAAATAGATCTTTTCTTTTATGATACCATTTTTCACTTCAGCTAGATGCTAGTTCCTTCTCCAAATCACTCTTTTACCAAGAAAGGTCCCTAGGCTTTTTTTCCACTCATTTATTTCCTCAATTAATTCTTTTTTTTCCCCTCAATTAATTGAAGTCTGACAGGCCCACACAGTCCACTGGCCATCTGCTCCACAGAATGCCTGTCTGACAGGCTGAGTGGCACTCCTAAGTCATTGCTAGGCATCTGGGATGGCTTCACTACTGATTATGCCTCTACCAACCACTGCCACCTAGTGATTCTAAGGAGAACAAGGATTTCTAAGGATTTGATCCACTCAGATCTCTCCTTGCTGTCTGAATCAATGTTTACTAATCTGTAAGTCTTGGTTCAAGTGAGACATACCGTAGGACTTAAAGGGGGAAATGAACAGGGAGACATCTTTATCCAAATTTGGCTGCTTTTTAAAATTGTTATTTAAAACTAGGAATGTACATCCTATAAATTACAAATTCCAATTTGTATTCTTTCAAGGAAGTTATAAAAAGACTTTTTATAACCTCTGAAGGAAAGAAGCCACAAAGAGACAACTTTAATAACACTCTGATTATTACTGTCTGATGGGAAATTGTTTTCACAGATGTGCAGTAAAAACAATGTCAGAGTAAGAATAAAGTTTAATTATTTTCTTAGCTACCAATAATGATTTTGAGGATGCATGACTTTGTCTACCACACACTCCTGTGCAGTGACAGATATAGCCAAGCCACACAGGGGAGAAACAGGTGAAGAGGAGAAAACCTGCACCTGAAAACTGCAAATACCTGAGACTCTCTGAAGATTTGGAATGATGTAGAGGGTTATACTTTTATTGTATTTCACATGGTTTCCTGGCCTCGGGCTATATCAGAGGAAGTGAGAATAGGTCTGTTAATATTCTTTCTGGATCCTAGTTTTGAGAAAAGCATAGAAGGTATAAAATGGACCTCAATGTCAAAGCAGTTTTCCAACAGAATAACACCCACCATTTTGGAGCAATGCTATGCAGGTTACTGGTGGTGATGCAGAGCTTCATATGATTTAATCCTTATAAAATGATGTAATCCTCATAAAGACTCTGTGGGGCCTGATGGTCCCTATTTCACATATGGGGTAATCAAGCTGCAGAGATATTTATTAGTTATGTCCTTTGGCAGATATATAATGAGAGCTGGGATTAGAACTGAGATCTGATGCCAAAGACATGATGCTTCTAATTACTGTGTCCTGCCACCTTTCTCATGCAAGTACTGACTGAGGCACACCAAGATGTCTGTGTCTCTCAGACCTTCAAGTCTCAGTTCTGAGAGCAGATATGATCCAAGGGGAACATTTAACAGAAGAATGCTGAACAGTTTTAGGTTGGAGGAGGGATGCTTAGAGGGCTAGATGAAATTGATCCTGGTCATACAGGAATAGTGAATACTTGATATAACACACAACATGACAGCCCAGGTATTTAGGACATTTTTGTGTGAAAAAGGTTCCTGGTGCTTTTATTAGAATCATTATCCAGGGTTTTAGCCAGGACCTCCTGGGCTTTATTCTCATGGCTACTGTATCTCTTGGAAGAGCTCAGTGGCTCATAGTTTGGGGAAGACCACTAGAGGTGAACAGACTATGTGATCTGGCCCTCAGTTTACCAAACAGGACCCTGGGAAAGTCACTTACTCTCTCGAACTTCCACATCTGTAAAGTGAAGAAAATTTGCTCCAGTTATCTTTTAGGGCTTTTGTGAGGACCAGCTGAGATAATGTATATGAAGCACTTCGCAAATAGAGGTATGAGAAATAAACATTCTTTTTAAAAAGAGAACAGATAACAGACTCTTACTTATGCTCAATTCCCAAGGATATTATAAAGGGTAAGGGTAAGACTTTGTATAACATGTACTTGTATGAAATTTACCTAACAGTATAATACATTAAAAAGCAAATCTGAATTTGACTATGACACTGGGGGTAGATGATAATGTTTAAAATTTTTGAATTTTGAGGCCACAGCACATTACTTTAAAAAGTGGGCAGAGAACTTTATTCATGAGCAAATTCTTATATATCAAATTTGGTTCTATAATCCATGACACCACTGCTCTTTCTCTATGTAACACTGAGGCCAGCACACACAAGAAGTAGAACAACCCCGATCAGCTGCTAACCTCCTCTTCTGTCTTGGCCAGGCTAATGGGAGAAAGGAAAGAGAAATAATTATGGCTACACTGAAAAAAATTAATGTTTCTGATTTGCTAAGCCTTCTGTCCTAATGGACTGTTTTGATGAAACAATCTACTTTTTCAGTACTTTGACTTCTTTTCCATATTGGTTAATAATGCAGGGTTAATTTACATTTTTGAATCTGATGTTTATTCTGAAAGAAAAAAATTCCAGACTTGCTTACCAGCAACCACAAGCTCCAGGCTGAATGAGTTTTGTCCTGCTCGGTTGGTGGCTATACATGTATAGATGCCGGCGTCTCGTGATGTGACCGGCTCTATGATCAGAGAGTGCACCCCATTCTCACGCACGAGCATCTTGTGAGCATTGTCGGGGCGTATAGGTTTTCCATCTAGTTGCCAGCTTAGATCTGGGGTTGGTAACCCACTGACCTGAATCAGAAAGGAGCATATAAATTTCTCTAATACTGAAACAAAGTGAAATCATTTATAGTTAAGAAACCACCGTAAATTCTCTCCTTCATTAGTACAAGAGCCAGCTCATGTACTCTTTTGCTTAAACCTTTCAATAGCTTCCTGAGAAATCATCGACTCACTTATAAACATCTCTTGTAGAGCAACCTACAAAAGAAAAGTAAAATGGGGTTTTTAAATTTCTTTTATTGTCTTACCTCACCAGGGTTAAAAGGTTACTGGGATGATGTCAGCACAGGGCTCTGAGCTCTTTGGAAAAAGATGTCCAACTACAATACAACACATACTCCGCTCATTTATACCCTATAAAGCTTGTTATCAAAGGGTTGCCATAGCTGTGGAGACATAGTTAATGCATCCATCAGCACACAGAGCTATTATTATTTTATAATCCTTGAAAGTAAGTAACAAGAGCAATATGAAATTACCCAGAAAGCCATCTCAACAAATTAGCATCACAACGGAAACTAAAATCCTGAGATCTGAGATCTGGACAGTTGTGTAGACCAGAGATCAGATAAAAGCGCATTTAATTGCTAATATCACATTGTGCTGTGAAGGGTAGGGATGGCTGCCATCTGTCAGCTCTTTATAGTTTTGCCCTTAATTGTGAAAGGGAAAAAAGCACCATTAAAGAAGGCTTTTTTTTTACCCCCACCCCAAATTTACTAGGGGGAAATTGCATTAAAAAAGATGTCAGTTGGACTGTAAAGTAATTCTTTTGAAAACCCAGCTCTGCCAAATTCCATTCCTGCTTTGTGATATTCACTTACACTACCTACAAGATGCCTCCTCCTACATGTAACAAAGATCTCGAGAATTTTTTTTTTAAGATTTTATTTATTTATTTATTTATTCCTAAGAAAAGCAGAGACAGAGAAGCAGAGACATAGACAGAAGGAGGAGCAGGCTCCTCAGAGGGAGCCTGATGTGGGACTCGATCCCTGGACCAAGATCACACCCTGAGCCAAAGGCAGACACTCAACTGCTGAGCCACCCAGGTGTCCCGGTCTTGAGGATTTAAGAGAGAAAAAAATAAGTAAACTGAAATGCTGGTTAAAAGGATGAAGATATTTTGGAAACAGCACTAGTCAGCTTGGCTTTTGAAAGGGTCAGGCTCTCTGTCCTCTCCTTTACCTGTTTGGAGATCACTAGAGGTGGTATGCAGGAAGAGCTTCTGGTCAGGCTCCAGTCCTTTCCCAAGTTGAGAAAAAAAGTGGCAAGGTTTGTTCCCACCTTGCTAGGTTAGATCCTGACCAAGGCCATGGCATGTGTAGTAGGAGCATCAGTCCAAGCACTGTGTACTCTCAACACCCCTAATTCACACTGCATTCATGCCAAGGGACAGACTTCATCTCATTAAGGCAGAGAGAAAATGCCCATTCTTCTACCCATTTTAATTCCAGCCCTTCTGGTTATGTAAATAAACCAAGCCCCATCTCAGGAATTCAAGGTCATTGTAAACAGGTCATAATTTGAACAGAAGCATGCTCTCGGCTGATATGGAAATGGGAGGAGGCAGATGAGGAGACCTGTTACTAGAGGAGTTGGATTATTTTCCCTTTGCACTTAGTACCACGACAGGGGTAGTCAGCATCTAGGAACGTACCCAACAGGTTAGAGAGGTGGGGGGGGGGGGGGGGGGAGTGCTTTTTTGGGGCAAAATTATACTGATAATTTTTTTCCTTAAAAAATAAAGATTTTTTAAAACCCTTTGTACATGTAATATAATAATCCCTTGGTATCATCTAATAATCTAAAATAAAATTTCACATTTTGACTCAAATGTCATTTCATAAGTGGTCTGTATGGACTCTTAATTACAGACCAAAAATAAACACACACGTGCTAAAACTCAAGTTTTGAACTTATACTGTAAAAAGAATTATGTTGGAAAATAAAATACTTTTGTTAAGAGTACTTTTTTTTTTAAAATACATTTCTATAAACCCAGATTTAATCCTCCAAGCATCTTATATTTGTGTTCTGCAATCCCAGAGAGAACCAGCAGAGGGAGCCCACATTCAAAAAACCTTATCCATATTTAAGAACTTAAATTTAAGATCAATAAATAATGGGGCAAAAAAACAAAGCAATCAAAAAAAATTTCACAGCAGTGGTTATTAAACATTTCTGGCCTTGAGCTCCTTTGAGGAATTGATGAAAGCTGTATCATACACATAATTTTGTATGCAATTTCAGAACTCACACCTAAGGAAAGCTGCCTCCCAGAAGGCCCTGGGTTAGGAATCCCAGCTGTAGGGTCGCCTAGGTGGCTCAGTGGTTGTGTCTGCCTCCAGTCCAGGGCCTGATCCTGGAGTCTTGGGATCGAGTTCCACGTCAGGCTCCCTGCATGGAGCCTGCTTCTCCCTCTCCCTCTGTCTCTCTCATGAATAAATAAATAAAATCTTAAAAAAAAAAAAAAAAAAGGAATCCCCACTGTAAAATGGGTAAGAGAAGTATGTCACTCTAACTTCTCCTAGAAATGGGAGGAATAAAGGAGTAGATACATGGCTATAAAATGTGTATGAAAAAAGAATGGAAGATAAATGAATTATTAGGACATATGACAAATTTAACACATTTATTGCTTCAACAAAATGTGAAACTTAAAGGGAAACAACCTCCCAGTGACTGTGTGCAGTATGGTATACAGGGTTCTAAATAAAAACACATTCAATAAAAATTTAAAGGAAACGAATGACAGAACAGTATATAAACATCCAGTAAATAGCACTCTCTCTCTTTTTTTTCCTCGTAGTTTGGAAAACATTTCAAAGATGCACACCTTACATAATTTCCCTAAAAGGAACTTAAAAGACATGGCAGTGGCGGGGCGGGGGAAGGGAGGCAACACCAAACTCTTACCTTACAATCCATTCTACACAGTTTTCCTTCTTGAACTGTTAGATCTCCGGGAGCCTGCAAGAAGTGAGGTCTGAAGAATCGCTCCTGAATTGGTTCATTCTCATCTCCACTGTCCCTTGATCTAGAACGAGGCCTTAGGACAGGACAGATAATAAACAAAAAGATGGAAGGAAAAGAAGGAAACAAAAGGGGAGAGGGAGGGAGGAAGATAGAAATTATTTTCAGACTCTTGATTTTTATAATAATACATGGAGTAATAATATAATTTTCTTACCTGATTCCTATTCCGAAAGTTTGTACTTAAAACCAGAAAAGTTAGCAAAGTCTTGTTTCATTTGGAAGTTTATTATGAACTTAATAGTCTGCTAAATGCAGAACTTAAATAATTCCGCTATCCTAATCCTTAAAGCTAATATAAATCATAAAAGGGGAAATGGGAAAAAATGAAGTACTCTATATTAACCTATTTTTCCCTAAATAAATATTTTTGAAAGCTATATGAGAAGCAGCAGCAGCTGTTGCTCATTTATTACCAAATCTTTTCCAACAGAAAGTATAATTTTCCACTGGGATTTTAAATTTATAGGAAATTAAAATCTCTTATTATTTTGTAAAAATTTCCTATCTTTCTAATCAAAATTCCTTTTCATATTAACCAGGAAAACAAATTAAATTTTTTAGCTTTAAAATAAGATTGTGCATATCTTCCAAATTTGGTGCATCTCTCTTGATTTGAGTAGGTTGTTAGAGGCACCTTTAAGAATAACACCATTTCAAGTTAATTGAAGGGAGGATGCAACAAAGGAACAGGATACTGAACATAAATCCTGTCACTAATCATTAGAAGACAAGTTTAAAAACATTTAACTGGAAAAGGTAAGAGTAGAACAAAGGAAAGAACAGTGTAACAGGCTAATAATTACCAGCTTTTTAAAATATATAGTTTACTATTCTACAAGCACAGATCTCATTTGTGAGCAGAATATTTTTCTAGTAGACACGGACACATGGAAAAGCTTAAATATTGAAGACACAAGAAAAGCAGAAGAAAGTAATGCAAGAGATCTGCGACTAAATACGCCCTGTTTATAGCCATGTGCAAAGGCCTAACTAGGTTCTTGTGACTAGATATTGCCACAAACAAGTTAGAATTAACCTGCCATGTGTTTCGGTGCCAGAACAGCCTTCCAAATTGTTGAGCAAAGGTTTCTGAGCATGCGGTCACATGGGGTGTAGACATAACACTTGTCTGGGGCTTCCTCAGTGTTTCTGGCTTCCCTTCTGTGAGCCTAACTTAGTATGTACGTGCTTTTCTCACCAGCAGTGTTTGCATGTGGGGCCTACAGTCTATATAGTCAGGGCTATTTGAGACGCTCTGTAAGATATCTACATAGGCACCCAACATGATAGCCAGGGTGACTTACCCTATTTTTTTTTTAAGATTTTATTTATTCATGAAAGACACACACAGAGAGAGAGAGAGAGAGAGAGAGAGAGAGGCAGAGACACAGGCAGAGGGAGAAGCAGGCTCCATGCAGGGAGCCTGATGTGGGACTTGATCTCGGGACTCCAGGATCACACCCTGGTCCAAAGGCAGGCACTAAACCACTGAGCCACCCAGGGATCCCCTACCCTATTTTTTTAAGTGCAAGTATGTTACTAGGAAGTGATCTCCTTTTCTCCTCCCTGCCTACCGTAGTTCCGGCAGTATCCTTGCATAAGCTCAGGATGACTAGGAATAGGAAGCACATTTTACTCTTAACAAGTACTTGTTGAACTTTTAAAATAGGGCACATTTTACCTACAAAACTGTCATAAAAAATAAACTGTTTTGAATGAAATGACTGAAAAGTGAACATTCACAAACCAGCTAATTTTAAGAAATCTAGTGGCAAAAAGAAAGAAAAGAAAAAAAAAGAAAAAAAAAAAGAAAGAAAGAAATCTAGTGGCAATAATTTGTCATGGCCAGTCTAGACCGCTGCTGGTCTAGAAATTTGGTTTTGAATGGCTGTGTACCATTTACTAGTATTTTCATGTTAATGTGCCTGCCATTTAAAGGTGTCTAGTCTTGTTTCTTCATATACTGACTGGGCCCTACTTAACAAATTAGTGGTGGTATATTTAACTGGGCTTAGCCACATTAGCAACTAACTTTCCCTTTTATGAATTGCAAAGGAGCATAATCATCAAGGGGCTAGTCAACGTATACACTTTAAGACCGTATTCATGTTCTTCTGTCTTCTGACACTGTCTGCTCTTCTTGGTCATACCATGATTCAAATATCGTTGAGTTTATAGTAATGACTAAAATAAAATAGTAGTTAACACCTATGGGAAGGAACATCTGCCATACCTTCTGACATGAGGATGGCCTGAGGGAGAGCGGGGACTGCGGCCTCTTTGGTTGACAGCCTGTACCATGAGGCGTCCAGTACAACTGATGCGGCCCTGTCAGAGACATCAGAAAAAGAAGTGATTGCCATGCAGAACAACTAACCACTAAGCACCATGTTTACTGTCCTGTTGTCCATAACAAACCAATATGCCATATTAGTAAGAAATGTACTTTCCCTGAGTTAAACTCCTTGGCAAACTCTCTGTTTGTTTAAAGAACTTGGTGACTAGGTCTTTCTTTGAACTATTAAGAAAGCTTTACTGTTTTATCTAGAATGGTATTTAAAATCACACTCCTTAATGAACTAATTATAATCTGCTATGGTCTCCCTAACACATGGAGTTGAATTGTACAATATAGCAGGAGGACATTAACTGTCTTGCAATAATTCCATTTTTATGGTCAAATATCTATTAGTTGTAGCTAATTCTAAAATCATACTAGATGATTTTAGTTTTCTGATGTATCTTTTTAGATATATATATATATATATATATATATAAAATGTCGGTGGTATTCCTTCTAAAAACCACATAATAAAAGAGACGCCAGCATCATGAAGTGAGCATTATGTGAGAAGGATACATGGGCATGACAAGGAGAATAGAATGACTATAGGCTACCACATGCCCATGAATTAAGCATAGTTGTGATTTAAAAACCAGGAGCAGTGAGATACCTAAAAATATGTGGGTTGTATGATACAGGCCTATCTAATGAAAAGCTATATTTTATCTCAAGTTTTATCTCTTAAGTTGAAGAACTGATAAATGCTGTCATAGGATGGACAAAAGTAATACTTAAGAGGACTCAGATAACATGAGTAAATCACCACTGTTACTCTGGCTTTTTGTTTTTGCTCCTTCTTTTTACTTTTTTCCCTATTACTGGAAGAGTAACAGAATAGATTTTTTCCTCTTGTATCTAGGACAGGGTGAGCAGCTGTACTTCTAAATTCTGACGATGGCTAGACAGAGCAGCAAGAAAGGAAAACGAGAAACAGCAGATTATTAATGATGAGACTTAGGGATTTCTAGCTCACAGTGGATGAGCCACCCTCATGTGCACTTATCGCCCAAATTTACCACTACCTCTCATTTTCATTCCACGGTGCCAGTATAGACAGGTAACAGAAGCACAGGTGTTCTGTATGTTTTGAGGAACTGCTTTCTGAGTTCCACCTCAGAGTGAACAGGGATGAGGGAGCACAATGGTGGAGGGGACGCAGAGAAACCCCACGGCAGGAGTCAGTGAAGGCAGGAATCCAGTCAGCAGGGCTCTCCGGGTCTCCCCACAGACTGGACTTCTTTAGGGCCTTGACCACTCCAAAAAGGCAAAGACATATCAGGCTGTGATACAGACAGGAGAAGAACTGGGAACTATCAAACAGAAAGAGGAGGCCGTAAAGAGACAAAACTGAAGTAGTCTTATCGCACTAGATATGTGACCTCCTCCAGCACTCACAATATTTGCTATTGAGGTCCTCTTTATTTATTTTAAAGATTTTATGTATTTATTTGACTCAAAGTGAAAAAGAGAGAGCACAAGCAGGGGAAGCTGCAGAGGGAGGAAGAGGGAGAAGCAGGCTCTCCATGGAGGTGGGAGCCCAATGCCAGACTCCAGAGGATCCAAAAGGGAAGCTAACATTAATCACTTATGTGGTTAGAAAAAGATGTAAGTTAAATTCAGCCTTTAACCTTGAATTTGGGGAAGCAGATCAAAAATTTTTCTCTAAACTGGAGTTGAGTTTTGACTTTCCTCAGACTTTAGGCAAATCACCAAATTTGTTCAAGCCTTTGTTTCTTCTTCTGTAAAAACCAGAAGATACATATCTGTGTATCTGTCTCACACAGATGTTGTAAACATTAAATGATACAACCTAAAGTGATCTTTATCTTCCAAATATCAAATGGATCTTGATATCATGAAGTATCACTATTAATCATTGCTGCTATTGTTTTACTAGACATTATATATGCACAGACATGCATCCAGATGATTTTTTGGGTCCTGACAGCTTGGTTGACTCCAATAAATTTCTCCAAGTGGTTATACTTTGCCCGAGTATGCTCTTACCTTCTTTTTGATTCCTTCAAATACCTCTTTTAATGATGGTCTCCCCACCCTCTTAACACTGAGATGAGTTTTAGTTACCTTCGCATGACCCTCCTTAGC
Organism: Vulpes lagopus; assembly: GCF_018345385.1. Taxonomy (NCBI): domain Eukaryota; kingdom Metazoa; phylum Chordata; class Mammalia; order Carnivora; family Canidae; genus Vulpes; species Vulpes lagopus. The sequence continues at coordinate 31,691,251 of NC_054831.1, forward strand.
TCTGGTCAGTCTAGGTTTGTAAACCAGGCATGTCCTTTATAACTGAGGGACTTTAGGCAGGTAATTTAACCTCCTAAGTGAGTTCATGTATAAAATAGGACCACGGAGTTAATCAATCTTGCATGGGTTCTTATGAAGATTAAATGAGCTAACAGGGGTACTTAGTATTGTGTTTTGCACACAGTAAACACTCGAAATGTGAAATTATTATGGATGTAATTATAATAATGACCAGATAAACAAGAAACATTCCTTAGAATTGTTTTAAAAACAATTTTTTCATACATAGTGGGGTTTTCTTTCTTTTGGTATTAGGCTATAACCCCCTCCAAAGGAAAAACTTATGCTATTGCTTGAAAGGTGCCAAGCACACTGGTATGTTCAATGTATTCACTGATGTAATGGCTGCATTTGAGGCATAAGATAAAAGATGTCCTACTCAGCTCTAAGCATTAGATTCTGCTTAGGATAAACCCTGACTCCTCTTCCCTCTCCAAAAAAAAAAAAAAAATATATAGGGTCAACAAGTTGGCATACTACTCTCTAAAGATCACACATTTCTACAATGTTTTCAAGACTTTTCCTGCTACTGCTTAGAACCATATACACAAATACTGCCATAAAATATCTTTACCCAAATTTAAGAAAAAGGTATATGCCACCATTTGTCATTTTTAACTCCTATACCATGTTTTACTTCTGAACATAAAAGGGGAAAGCATGATCTTTAGGAGGCAGAACTGTTAGTTTGAGAATACAGTGTTATTGGCTAAATATATATTACTAATCAATAAATGACCAGGAGCATTTAGAAAGCTTCCAAACTAACAAGTCGTATATTTTGGACATTTTTATTTGGGGGAAAAAAAGCAGAATTCAGTGAAACACTTTTAAAAGATACACACAACTGAAAGTTAAGATTTTTAAATCTGGATGTCTTATATCTGAAGGTTGTACAAAATTCTATCATACTAACGTGCCGTTTAACCCTAGTATCCTCCTACTAGGCTCTGATGCACATTAATGCTGTTGCATTTGCTTTTAACTTTTTCATTTCTACCTACTTTATTATTAACACATGAAGGAATAATGGAAGTGAATGTTTAAAATTTGAAATGAGCCAGGAAACTTTCTAATGCTAAAACAAAACACAAGCAAACCCACTTCTTAAACTTAATTCAGCTGTGTGTTACTTTTCTATTCCAAACAAATCCACAGAGTTTAAAGCTATAGAGCAAATAATAAGTTTGAATTCTTAAAGTGATTATGTATCAAACATCAGCTTGTAAAGATTATTTATGTCTCATGCAAGGCCAATTATTTATATAATATGGAAATAACATTTATATTTCCTAGCTTATGAAATTTAACTGTGGCACACAGGTCTTTATAAACGCTTGCCACTTGTATACATAATGCAATTTGAGGAAACATCAAATTGCAAAACAGCCCTTCCAAACTCCAAGTGCAGCACAGAGTAACTTAGCAACACAACAAAACAATGTAAAACATTCATGTTTAGATTTAGCTGTGTCTTAAAGATAGGATTAGAGTCTAAAACTGCTTTTGTGATCCTCATTTTGGCATTATGTTTGGTGTAGTGCTGCATAATCACTCATTATTTCACTTGACTATGTGATTGCTTTGGTCTCTCGTGAATTGCAGGAGCAGCACACACTGTGATACACAGTGTCTAGTATATGTTTAGAGCTGGGTGTTCCATCCCAAGGAGAATTTGGATGTAGTCATCAATATCTAAAGTGTTTCTTATTCCCAAAAGATGGACTCAGGTGGAAAAATATTCTATAAAATATTCTGCTGAACTTTTAGTGTTTTCTCTTTCCTTGGTTCTCACCCTTTCTCTTGGCTGCTTTCTGTAACTACTTTCCACTGCTCAGGAAAACTCTGCCGTCTGTATTTCATTACTGAACTCATTTTTCCACTCCAGCCTTTTCCTCTTTCCCTTGGTCATTTCACATCATGTACACTACAGTGTACCAGAAAAAATAGATGTAGTTGTCTCCTTTTCAAACCAAATATACATCTAAAATAAAAAAGTTTAAGGTAACCAAAGGGCATGAAGGAATTAAAGAATCAAGTTTTCTTTTGACTGTATGTTATGCTTTTGGGATTAATGTGTCCTAAAAAATTCAGCTTTGACTTTTCAAATCTTTCTCAGTGCCTTATATCATGCTTATTTTATTTATTTTTATTTTTTAAGATTTTATTTATTCATGAGGGACAGAGAAAGAGAGAGGGGGGTAGAGACACAGGCAGAGGGAGAAGCAGGCTCCATGCAGGGAGCCTGATGCAGACTTGATCTGGTGACTCCAGGATCATGCCCCAGGCTGAATGCAGGCGCTAAACTGCTGAGCCACCCAGGGATCTCCTCATGCTTCTCTTAAATCAAATTTTTTAAAAAAAGATTTTATTTACATGAGAGAGTGAAGGGAGGGGTAGAGGGACAAGCAGACTCCCCACTGAGCAGGGAGCCTGACACAGAGCTCAATCCTAGGACCCTGAGATCATGACCTGAGCCACCTAGGTGCCCCTTAAATCATGTTTTAATTCACAAATTAAAAAAATGGCAAAATACTTTAATAGATAACAAATGTCATAAAGTAGAAATTAAAACAGCGTCAAACATTTCTATAAATGATAACATATATTAAGGACACAGTAAAAAAATGGTCTGCTGCTTGTCATGGTTTAAATACCTCTCTGTCTTTCTAATGGGTGGTGAAGTTTGTCCCAATTTCTAGGTGATAGATCACAAAACCTGTATCTGGCATATCTGCACATGCCTGCTACTGAAGACGCCAGGAGAGAGCAAGGAGTTGTACTCTTGAAATTAAAATCAACCAGGCACATGCTGAGACTTGGAATAGCAATTAATACCAAGTACCATAAACATAAAAATTCCCTCACAATTTCCATTTGAGGCCTACATGCCCACTTTTAGGTTTCCTCAGATTCTCTTCACAAGTTTCCTCTCCTGTGCCTGCCTTTGGTCATTTAAGGTAGAAAATGAGACATGATTTAGCCTCACCCTCTTCAGAATACTGGCTGGATCAGCTAACCTTGAAAGGCAGTTGGAATTCTAGGTAATAGGAACTACTCTGGTGTCTATGACCTCTGGAACTCTTTGAATCTTTTGCTCCCTCTGATAGACCCAGAGCTGTCATATTCCTGCTTGTGGAAATCATGGGTAAGGTGGGACACTCTGTTAGAGGGCTGGGCTTTTGGCTGCCTGATAGGAACTAGTCCACTTCTCATTGCTTTGTCTTCTCTCAAAGGGCAGAGAGGCCAAGAGCGAGAGAGGATTAACTTGGGACTTACCCTGAGATTTGGTTAAGCAGTGGAATTCACTGGGGGACTGGAATGAGGGCACTGACAGCTCTCTTCTGGGCCTTCCTTGGGCAACTTCTGGGCCTCCTGTATGGCTCCAGTTGGCTGTGCTGTGGGTGTGGCCCTGCCCAGCTCACAGCTCCCTCCACCCAAGCCCACAGCTGTGGTGGCTGTGGCATGACCACAGCTCTGCCTAACTCCTTTCCCATGGGGGTGGTGAAAAGGAAAAGCAGAAGGTCAGAAGACCACACACCAGCAACATGTTGGGTGGAAACTCAGCCCAAACTGACTTTCTTACTCTAATAGTAGGGGTGGAATGTCTAGAAACAGAACCATCCTTTACATCCTAACTCCATAGACTTCTGCCCACTTTTAGGGCTGCTGCTTTCAGATAGGGTTATTAGTGTCTTTGAATTGAAATAATGTCAATAACTAACTTTTATTGAAAGCATATTATGTGACAGGTAAATCGAGTGCATTATTTAAATCCATACAATCATGCTCATTTCTTAGGAGAAGAAACAGGCACAGAGAGGTTAGGTGACTTAAGGTCACATGCGTGGTGAGTGGCAGAGATTCAACTCAGATCTGATGCCAAAGTTCATGCTCTTAACCCCTGAACTATGCCATTTAGGCTTTTCAGTAGCACCTTCTGCATTTCTGGTCTTTGTTGTGTCCTTTCATCCTTTTTATTTCTTTCCCTTCCTCCTCTTCTACATTACAAAGGGGATCTTCAGCAGCCTTCCTTTATCTAATGAGTTCATGCAGTCTCCAACTCTGCTCATGTCCAATGGAGTCCTTCCCCATTTAGAACTTTTCCACATGTAAAAACTACATTAGTATAATTTGAAGAAGACTAGAAGCAGACTCATAATTGCAATTTTACATTTATGTTCTTTGTTTTAGAAAACTGCTGACTCCCAATAAGTGCTAAAAACATTCACTAGGAAAAATGCCTCAAAATTCACATCAGGACCAGGATTGGTGAGTGCTTAAGAGACACAGTCAATTCGATCACTATAATACATAGCAACCTTTCTAAAGGAATAAAGGACCTAGCAAGAAGAGAAATTTTGGATTTTGTTGAGTTCTTCACTATTATTTTAATAGGCAGAAAACTGAAAATTGAAATTGTTAGTAATAGTCAAGGAAACATACTGAAAATAGAATTAGAAAGAAAAAAGCAAATTCTACTTCTTTCCTCAAACCCTCCAAACATGAACACAAATAAGTATTACAATGTAACTTTTAGTAGAAGTTGTGCTTTTGATTATTTTTCAAGGTGATGGTCATGTATAGAACCTCAAGAAAAGTGCATATTTAATATGGAAACTGTTGAGAGTGAAGAGTCTGCTGTGCTCTATCACAACCTCATTTGTGGAAAATTAGAATTTCATTCTAATCTTAATATTACAGAAATTGATGTTTATGTGACAGTGTAATATTAGGATAAACATTGCACAAACTTTTAGAAGTGTGAAAGCTTTGCTGAAATTATTTGTACCATTTCATGTTTGACACTTCATGTTTCCTTCAAAAGAAAGAACAAAATATAGAATGATATAAATAGATCAGAGATTTTAAAAACACACTGGACAATCTTCATTAGTTATATAATAAAATTGTTAATTTTACCTTTTTTTAAGTGTGCAATTTGCTATTTACATGACTTCTGCTGACTTTGTAAAATTACCTATCACACAATGAGCTCTGTGATTTTGTCACACAAAATCACTTCTTACTCATTTTTGCATTCTCCCTACCCAGATAGTGCCTAAAACATACCTGACACTCATAAAAGAACTTGTAGGCTTGAATTGAGAACCTGATATTCACCAGTAACTGCTGCCTATTAAATTCTAAGTAGTCAGATGATCCTAAATCTAAGGATAAATACAAGAGAAAACATTCGGATGGAAACTAATCCTGAATGCCATACACAGATGCTATCAAAATTATAATTTGTCTACATTTATATACTTAAATTCCACTGAATTAGTAGGTATATATTTCTTTTAAATATTTTACTTTTTGAGGTTTTTTTTTTTTTACTACACCATATTTATGTATGTCACTCACTGTCCTTTTCTTTTTTTTCTTCATAGAACTTAATCATATCTGAAATTATATTATTTACATATGTTTCTTTTCTTATTTTCTAGCTCAAAACTTTGTTCTGTCCACCACTGCAACCCCACCACCTGAATAAGAAGTGTACCTATTAGGCCCCAAGTAATATCTGTAGAAAGAATACATATCTGTATTGGAATTATTCATGTGAAAAACACTTTGATGAAATAAAAAAATACTAATGAAACAAATAATTTTTCTATCCTCTGAAACCAAAATGGATGTAGAATATGGGAAAATAGTTTCAAGTCAAAGAACATTGATTCTGCCTTCTAATTAAACAGTTACTTTCTCCAAACAAATGCCTATGAGCACTATACACAGAAATGAAGCCAAACCTATACCCTTAATCTTTACCTGAGGGTTTGCAGCCATAATTGTGTAATTTCCATCATCATCTAGGGTGGAGGCTGTGGTATGGAGAGAGCACGTCCCATCAAGATCCCTTTGAATGGTGTAGTGATCATTCTTTGGAGAGATCTGCTTTCCATCTTTAAACCAATAGATCTGTGAAAGGAAACAGTGATGAAAGATTAAGGATGTGTGTAGTACTACCCTGTTTGGGGGACCGGTAAATAATAACTGTGTGGCCTGCACAGCTGATTAGTTAAAATGTTAAACACAATATTTGAAAAGGAAATTGATTTTTGAGTGAAAAAAGTAGGTAACAAACAGGTTTAATTCTATTTTAGTTTTTAAAAATTGTATCTTTTTTATTTAAAAATATGTATATAAGTAGGTATTCACATATTATTCACATATTTTTTTGACATTATTTATATGGAGTGATCAATGTTGAATGTAGACATAGTGACTTCTGGAGTGGCTCTATAGGCATTTTTCTTTTTTACTTCTATTTTCACATGTACTGAATGAAAGGCACTAAAGTAAAATGTGTTACTTGTGAAGGAAAGGTAAAAAGGTTATTTTAGAGAATTACAGATCTAACTATTCCCCTGAATTGTGTTAGACAAACAGCAGGGAGGGGTGCCTTGGTGGCTCAGTCGGTTAAGTGACTGCCTTTAGCTCAGGTCATGATCCTAGAGTGCTGGGATCGAGCCCCATGTCCAGCTCCCTGCTCAGCCTGGAGTCTACTTCTGCTTCTCCCTCTCCTGCCCCCCCCCCTCTGCCGCTGGTGCTGTCTCTCTAATAAATAAATAAATCTTAAAAAAAAAAAAAAGAAAGTGGCAGTGAGGAATGATCACCAGTTAAGGATTGGTGGTGGGTGGAGCTCCAGTGCTTTCATTGTGGGCCAAGGAGCATATGCTCAAAGGTTGAAAGTTTGCTCTCCGCACCATGTTAAAGAAAACACAGTTGTATTTAAACTTATAAGTTTTAGTAATATCTTAATTTGGTTTGATAGAAAGTTAAATGTGAAAAATAAAGTAAAAATAAATCTGGACTAATTCACACATTTTAAAATGGTCAAATTCCCTCTTTCATAGGTCCTCCTCTCTTCCCTCTCCTGTACCTAAAATCGCTGGTCCGGGCAGCCCAGGTGGCTCAGCGGTTTAGCACCGCCTGCAGCCCCGGGTGTGATCCTGGAGACTAGGGATCGAGTCCCACGTTGGGCTCCCTGCACGGAGCCTGCTTCTCCCTCTGCCTCTGTTTCTGCCTCTCTCTCTCTCTCTCTCTCTCTCTGTGTGTGTGTGTGTGTGTCTCATGAATAAATAAATAAAATCTTTAAAAAAAATAAAATAAAATCGCTGGTCCCTGGAGCCCTGTGATTTGGTTATTAGTCTTTGACAGTGGGGACATGGGGCCCTAATGATGAATCATGTGCCATCAGCCCTCCCGTGGCTGAGATGCTGAGCTAATAATAATGCCTGCATCAACCCACCCCAGATTTACTTAGGGAACTAAACAAATCCCTCCTTTTAAAGCCACAAGTTCTCTGTTGTCAGCTAAAGCATTCCTAACTTGGTCCCTAACAGAATAAAAACCTACTTTAGAATCTTCAGTTTTTAAAATGAACTTTTTCCTTAACGTAAATCCATATGCCAATTGAGACCTCAACTGGCATTCAAATTCAACTCGATGAAGCACTCTGAATCTGAAAAGTCTTTCTGAAATTTACATTTCTAAGAAAGGAAAGGGCTAGAAATCTCTAGCACTAAATAAGTACATAAAGAATTGGGATCTGACTGCTGAAACTTTTCCAACTTCCATTTTCTAATTAGCTCTAAATTTACAGGCTGTATTATTAACCTAAAAATGAATCGTCAGCTAGACTTAACTCTCAGTTCTAGAAATTAAGTTAGATAAAGCATGATACTTCATAATTATCATTCTCTGCTTGGCTATTTTATTATTTCTGATGGAACAGAGAAGCTGTAATTAGTATACAATTTGCATTCTTGCTACTATGTCAATTCTTCAGACTTGTCTCTGTTAATCATACTTTTCACCTCCATCATACTTGGAATACAACGTTCAAATGAAAATTAAGAAAGAGTCCAACAATTTTACCAAGACTGCTAACGGAGAGGGAAGGGGAGGGTACAAGAGATGAAAACAAGGCAAATTAGAAATCCCTTTGTCTTCTCATGTTTCCATTAGAACAAGCATGTCAAGGGTAGACTACCTTTTCCTTTTTTTTAAACAGAAGCCCCAAAAAAGGATTTTTTTAAACATGATGAATATCCCATACTTTAATAGTCCTAGTGCATTTATATAACGTGTGCAGAAGAAACGGTTGTTCAATAAACCAGGGAGGGAAGAAAAAGAACAGCAGTGAGGACAGGAGGGAGGAAGGGAAGAAAGGAAGGAAAGGTGAAAGAAGACAACCTAACAGTAAAAACTCTTAAAAAATTAAGCTCTTAAAGCTGTGAAACATTTAAATTCATACTAGAAAAGCAGAGTAACGTTAAACACAACAGCCCGTCTTTCAAGTGAACACAGTGTTCTTTAGAACAAGAATCAATGATCTTAGAACTTCATTAATGACCAAGGTTTAAAAATAACAACGGATTTTTGCAAACATTTTGGAAGCTTAATATCCAATTTCTTGTTAAGTTTCATTCATAAGCTGCAAGTTTATTTTTAGTACATGCATTTGGTATCATGTTTGTGAATACACAGCAATTATCCAAGTTATGCCAAGAACTAAGAAGTTTTCTCTAACACAGTGTATTAGAAAAATCTCATCTTATGAAGAGGTGAATAGGAGTTTGGAAAGTTAAGGCTGTTTTCTTTGCTCTTTCTCTGTGATACCACTGTTAGGCTTTTAATTTCATTGAGTGTATTTTTCATTTCTATATGCTTATTTTACAAATTTGCCTGGTCTTTGGTCCTGTCTTGTTTTTTTCATTAAAGTTTCTTGGGATCCCTGGGTGGCGCAGCGGTTTGGCGCCGGCCTTTGGCCCAGGGCGCGATCCTGGAGACCCCGGATCGAATCCCACATCAGGCTCCCGGTGCATGGAGCCTGCCTTCTCCCTCTGCCTGTGTCTCTGCCCCTCTCTCTCTCTCTCTCTCTGTGACTATCATAAATAAATAAAAATTTAAAAAAAAAAGTTTCTATTTCTTTTAACATTGTTTCAATCATTTTAAACATAGTTTTATCTTATAGTTCACTTAAGACTGTTCAATACTGTGCAATACTTGAGTTTCTATTTTCTTTTGCTATTTATTCTCATCATTGTTTCTCCTATGATCTGTAAGTTTTCACTGTGAATTTCTTCCTCCCTCTTAACGCTGCATAAGTCTGATATGCCCCAAATTGTGAGTATTTTTTGGACAGTTTTTGCTTGTTTCTCCCAGAAACAGGGATTTTAATCATCTTGGACTAAATTTCGTATTAATTTCTCAGCCTTTGGCTTCATATCGTGAGATAGTGTCAATGTGGAGTTTCCATTTCTCATGGGCACCCTTTTTTATTCTTTTTTCCCAAGTTCTAGGGAAAAAGTGTAATCCTGTTTATTGCTTTCTGGACCAGTGAGCAGTTACTCTTGTCTCCCTTTAAAGACAGAGCAACTCTTTATCCAGCTGTTTCCATGTGTCTTTAGAGAGAGGGCTCCCATGTATGTCAGCCTAGCTCTCCCAAATATCAGAAATTCCTTTAATTATCCCTCCTCAACAGTATTCTAGTCCTTAGCCCCTTGTAAATACAGGAAGCCTTGGTTTTGCAGATTAAAGATCTGAAGTTTTTGTAATCCGTGTTAAATGCTGCCTCCGTATGGCACATGGCATGGGGCTCGGGTTCCAGCCTGGCCACTCACCAGCTCCTTGACCTGGAGCAAGTTAATTAAACCTCCCTGAGCTCTCAGTTCAGGCACCTGCGATTTGAGAGTGACACTGATAACATCACATAAGGAAATGATGCAGGTGTATGAAAAGCTCCTTGTCGATTATTTAATTGTTACTTTCCCATTCCTGTCTTCAAACCCAAATTCAACCCTTCTTCCACTCTTTCTGGCTTCTGATGCCTCCTGAGGAAGGTCTGGAACTTACAAGTACTTCAAGCATTTGACATCCTGAGACTGAGAAAGGTAGTCTGTACCTCTTCCTCTTGTTACACATGCTATATTGTAGAAGCTAAACTTCCTCAGAACACAGGACTCTGAAAAAGCCAACTTTTTTCAGCTTGCTTACCTTTGGCTTTGGGTTCCCAGTCACTCTGCATGTGAAAGTTACAGGCATTCCCTCGAAGATCTTGTAGTGTTTCAGCTTCATCTCAAAGAATGGTGCCACTGCATTTTCCACAGGTACGTCCCCAAACTGGATGTCATCACCTGATTCATCCACGGGAGACCTTTCTAGCCTATACTCGATCTCACTGATGAGTCTCTGTTCACAGCTGGACACTTTATATTCCTGTCTCAGGAAAAAAAAGGTCACATTAGCAACCTTGATCCCTTGTGGTCCTATGTGTCTCATTGAGTCTTACTCTCCTCTCCAGTGACACTAAGAAGACAGTGATATTTTACCAGAGCCCAGCTCAATTCCATATAAAACAAAAAACATCTGGAAGTAAGTATATATGATATTTCAAATTGTCTTCAAGTCTTATCATCCTCCTTCCCCCAGGAACTATGAAGATGAATTTCTTTCTCTTTTCTCTTGGTGGGGGTGGGGAGTGGGGGAGTGGGAGGGGTGGGGGTGAGGAAAGAAAGGAAAAGGTAACAGCTTTGTATTCCTAAATTGTTCACAAAAATAAAACATGATGGAACAAGGATTTCTTGCTGTAGGGGGAAAGCTGATGCAGGGTGGTGCAGCTCTTCAGAAGGGCAACAGTTCATGTGGAAGGCAGCCGCACTATTACATAGCATTTTATCACGTGAATAATGGAAAAATGGCATTTGTTTTTCACTCCTAATAATCCTCAGCCCCATTGCCTCTGATCTCCTGCTCGGCTTTGCAGCTAGTAGGAACTACTCTCCACCCTCTTTAAAAGAAAAACAGGATTGACAGTCCAGTCAAAATTTGGATTAATAAGACAAAAGCAAAGTGGCCGTCAACATCCTATGGTGATAAGGTGGATTCTACAGTTCTCCTGCTTACAAAGTATAATGACAACAAGGCAGCCTGTTACAAAATAGTCTCTATTTAGTAACAAATAAAAAATGTTTTAACTCGGTTTTTTCATAAAGAAGCTACCCCACCTTTAAAAAACTGTTGTCTTGAGGGAAGAAATACAGCAGTATGAATAAAACTACAAAGAATACATGAGCTGTTTTATTCTACCTACTATCAGATTAGTCAGTTTGAGAATTAGTGAGTTTTCCCCCAGAAAGGTATTAACAAATGAGACACTTTTAACAATTTATAGTTCAGAGTATTCACTAGTGACAGAATCAAATTCAAGTTTGTAAATATATTTTTTTCTTAAATATCTTTGTAAAGATATTCAAGTAGCAAAAAGCACACTGACTGTAGTAATTCTGTTCATATGATATTAAGTAAAAACAGACACTGGTCATAGTATTTGTAATTAATATATGGCAGTAAAGACAGATACACAGGTAAACAAGGAAGAACACAAGAAAACAGATACAGTGAAAGACCAGAAGGAGGAGAAAGGTGAAAAGCTTAACCTTTTGACCGTCCAGAGTACTCCCTACAGAAGCATGAGGAGACTCAATTTCCTGTAATGGTAGAAAAAAAAGAAGTGAAGACTAATAATAGAAATAAGAACCTAGAAAGATTTCTAGTTTTCTTTCAGTTGAAATTTTTGTAGTAGCAATACTTCACACAGAAAAATCCTCAGATATTGAAGACAGATCTATTTCTCAACATCTATGAGAATTTACTTGATCCTTTAAACTTGTTTTAAAAAGCTTCCTTTAATCTTGAGACTATATCTAGAAACTCCAAGTAGAAGCAGTGGAGATTATAAAACAGCTTCCATCAAATTCATGAAGTAACCTTTTCTTTTTGTGGTAGGAAGGGAACAAAAATAGCAATCTAGGTTTTCTGCTGATTAGTGATTTGTAACTATATATGTGAAGGAAAATAAAGACCGTTTTTTCTATACACAGATATCTTACTTTGACTAGATGTTATGAATATAATTGGAAATATTCACTAGCTATGTCAAACAATTTCAGTGAAAATATGTTTCTCTACAATATGTATTTTGCAATAAAGCACAGGACAGGAAAAACAGAAAGATACTTGAAAGGAGAATAAACTGATCAATAAGATAAAAAGAACAGGTATCACTGAAATAACTCTCATCAGTCACTTAACACAGCTGTCTGACACATGCTATGTGCTCAATAAATAATAGCTATGAGTTGGTGATATTAATACTGCCTTTCTTTGACTTGTCCTATGCTTCCCACAGAAGTGATCCCAAGAATAGTGTCCATAAGGAGGATGGGGGGAGGGGACAGAATAATTACTATTTTTCTAATTTGTCCAGAAGAACACAGTACCTGATTAGCTGTTTCCTCTTCTGGCTCCTGAATATTAAAAACAGTTGCACTGTCAGCACCTAGTAATCGACGAGCCATTCTTTCTTCATATGTTAACCTCTAAACAGAGTAAACCACAAAAAATAGAAAATTCACAATTACATACATACTGCCTCACAAACAAGAATTTTTAAAAATGACTTTTGATGTTTTCTGTAACTATTTTCTCTCAACCTTCAGATACCTGTCTGTAAAAGCAGTCTGTTTCCTTCCCTCCCTTCAAGTGTTCTGTCACTTTCCCTTCCAGCCTCAGTGGCAGAGACCACAAAGAAAATACATGTCCTATACGAATCCTTAACGATACACAATGAGAAAAAAGATATTCAAGTAGCAAAATATTTTTTAAAGGAAATGTTATTTTGATGGCCATTCACAAGCTTCGAAAACAGCTTAGTCAGCTCCAAGCCTCTGATGAGGGAAGTTGTAGACTCGCTGGCCATGCCGGTGCTGTTTGAGATCCTCACCGCTAAGGGCACTTCCTTGGCCGCCGTGTAACAGGGGCATGTAGGCAAATGTAACAGTCCACAAAGGATGACTGCACTAGGCAAATCAGGCAAAGGACTGTGAAAGGTACTTGCCAAAGCTAATATCCATAATTCCAGATTTTACTTAGAGGCAGACTGCTTGGCCATCAGGCAAAGTGGTAATGGTCTTGCATCGAGTAGCCAGTGCTCCAGATCTGGCCAACACACACTTGCTGGGCCATTCTTAGAAGAAATGCCAACGTCTTTGTTCTGTCTATTGGGCTGTTTCCTGCCTTTGAGCTTTGGTTCTAAAATGCCATAGAATCAAAGTCTGGGAAGAACTCTCAGAGACCCCTTGTCCCATAACCAAGTGTTCAGTTCACAAGAGAGAATAGAGAATGATTAGTAAGGCAGAATATTTAAAAAATTACAGAAGTTATTTCAGTGAACATCCAAAACTTCTGAACATAGATGTAAATTCTATTGGAAACTCTCTAATCAGGAAAATATGTTGAATAAATTTACAATTTCCAGTAATTGCTGGTTCCAGTCCCAGCTGAAACCGGGAAGTGAAACAAGTCGGTGCCAATGACAAATAGTCCTGAAGTTCCTATTATTTCATTTACTAAAATGGGGGCAGAAGATTAGAAGAAGGAGAGGTAGGTGTTTGGTGCTTGGACTGTCTCGGTCCCAGTATGTTATTATTCAAATTAATTTTCTCACATCTGTTAAAGAATCACTGAATTCAGTTTTCAAAGAGAATTTTAAATACCTGCTCTCTTAAAAGCCTTCCTAATGTTTTCATGGAGAACTGTATCAACGAAGGTAGGACTGGAGTCCTCTCCACCCCTTTCCTTATAAAGCAGAAATGTCAATTTGATACCTAGTCCTTTGCCAGAAAGCACCTGCTACCAGTAAAAGCCAAATTTACTTCAGTTTTGTTTCTAAACCACTAGGCTGTGTGGATATCCAAGCCCTGTCTATAGAAGCCAAAAATAAGTAATGGAATAATATGTAACATTAGCATTTTGAGCTCACAAATGCAGAAATTGATGGAACTCGTTGGGAATGTCACTCACTGCTAAATACATAAATGTAAATATACACATAATATATATAGTATGATATAACAGCTTATAGAACTCTTAAGTCTCTTTAACCAAGGGAATTAGGAATATTTCAACAGAGACCCAAGAAAACAACAACAAAAAAAAACCCAAAACCAAAAAACTGGAGAAATGCCTTTACCTGGCTTGAGTAAGTTCCCTTAAGTATCTGTTTTAATCTTTCAAAGGCTTTAGTTGACAGAGCCAGGGAAAACTTCCAGAGTATGCACATTTATACACGCTATTACTTATTTCAGGAAGAAAATATTTTCCCTTTGTGAAAATCTTCTATTCTCAATGAAATGAATGACCAGCACAAATTCTCATTAGAATTTTAATCTTCCTGAACTCAGATTAGGATGCCCTAATAATTAAAAGCAGCATTCAGCACCCTTCTCTCTCCTCCACCTTTCCAATCAAACAAACATGGGCTGTTCTTACATTTTTATTTATCAGTGTGTGATAATTAAAATTCCTAGAAAATATATTTAGCATAGAGAGCTTTCTATTCTGAAAAAGGTGCCTGAGAGGGAGATTTTATACAAAGAGGCTCCTTTCTTCTTTTACGTATGATCCAGGCAAATTTTTCTGGTGATAATTCTAAAATAAAACCACAGAAGGCTCTTTTCAGACTTCACCTGATTTGTGGGACTTGTTCTTCCTGTCCTCTTAAAAATCTTGGACATGATAAGAAGGGTCAATAAAAAATAAGAAACAACTGGTGAGGAAACATTTAAGTCCAATGGCAAAAACATCTTATATACCTGTATTTTTTACCAGATCTATTATACAGATACTAGAACAATATTGTGAAACAAGCATTACTCTTTCAGATTACCGAATCTGAATCAGAATCTAGTAATGGTCTACTAGAATGGTACTGGACATCAGGATTTGTTTCCTTAGTGAAGATATTCTGTGTGTAGAAGCAGTCCATGGAATAGAATCCAAACTCTCCTTTTGGTACTTTTGGTAGATACAGATCATTCCAGAGCACACCTTTCCCCTCCTACCCAGCCTGGATTTGTTCCTTTTTCTTTGTAATGTTGCAGTTCCTCATTTGTTTTACTCCTCAGCTTAAAATCAGCCCTTCCTCTTTATCTCCAACTTGCTATCTTCACTCCAAAAATGGTTTTCATGAATGGCAGTAAATAGTGAAGGCCAACTAGAGGGTAGCCATTCCACTTTCTCCCTTCCCCTCACACTGAGGCCATAATGCTAAGAAGAACATTGAGATTTAGGAGTAATGAGATCAATTTTATATACAAATTGCAAGAACCAAAGTGACAAAAGAGCTCTCTGATGTGAAGAGCTAGTATTCCAAGCTCAGGCCCCAAATCCATCTCTGCATACCGGCTGGCCATTGTTCAGGAGGTCCTCCTTGAAGCGAAGTTTTCGTTCCAGGTCTTGAATGACAGCGTCCTTTGTGCCTTGAATCTCCTCATCAGAAGCTATTCTAGCAGTTCTATTGGCCTTCTTTGGAAATCCCCTGCAGGAAAAGAGCACAAGGCAATATAGTCAGTTGTCAAGCACATAAATCCAAGCCAAACATTCAAGTCCAACAAAGACAGTACAATGTGTCAGTGTATCCCACTCTTTTCCAATACTATATCTATTCCAACTAATTATGGAAAGAACCATGAAAGCTGGTTGCACTGTATAGGTAACAGTAATTGGAACCAGTTTTCAGAGAAAGTGGACATACCTGAGGGAGTGTGTTTCAGTGGTTAGAGAAATGCCAAGAACAGGGAATGCCTGTGTTTTAGTCCCAGGAAGGCAGTAAAGTGAAAACACAATGTGATTTGTAATCACAAAAAGACTTCAAATCTGACTCTGCCTGGTATTAGGTTTGTGACTTTGGGCAACTTTTTAAAACATTTCCTATAAACAAGTATAAACATATGTAACATATATGGCTATCGAGCATTTTTGAAAGAGAATATATTCCTCATACACTTCTGTAAATTCAGTCCTCTGGTCCTTTGCAATTTATTCAACAACAGTGTTTAGCTCACTCTAGGCAAATATAGTGTGTTCTTTTCTATCCTGATTTGATTAGAGGAGGGCCCTGGAGGTTCTGCAGGTCTTGCTATGCCTGGTACACCACAACACCGTGAGCCTCCTAAACCTTCTGGAGAGCCTAGGGCTCTGAGATAAGTGGCACCTCAGAACTCTTCTTTCTAAGGGTGGCAACAATGCCCTCAGCCATGAGAACCAGGGGTCACTGGTGCTGGATATTTGGTGGGTGGGGAATCACATTTGTTGGTGCCTTAAGTAATTTGCCACCCCCTACCTTTTCCCTCACGGGGCTGTGGGGAAAGATTCAAGAGAAAAAGAGTACTATATAGTAAAACAAAACAAACCAAAACAAAAACAAACTATATTCTTAGTGAAAACGCATGACTGACCTGTAGCTACCCATATCACCAAGGCTGAATTTCAAAAACATGTCAAGTTTTTAAAAAAACAAGAACACATAAAATACGCTTCCATTTATGAACAGACAAAAACTAAGCAGTTCTCTGCCAAAGCAGGGGTTCTCAAAGGGTGGTCCTTGGACCACCAGCATCCATATTACCTGAGAAACTGTTAGAAATGTGGATTTTTGGACTCACTCCAGACCTACTGAATCAGAAGTCCTGGGTTTAGGATCCAGTAATCTGTTTTAACAAGTCCTCTAGGTGATTCTGATACATAAAAATGTTTGAGAAATAAACTTAGGGAAACATACATATATAAACCATTAAGACAAGTAAGAAAAGGATTAAGTCAAAAATTCAGGGTAGTGGTTATCTCTCGAGGATAGCTGTGGATGTGACTGGGGAGGGTCACATAGGGAGCCTTCAAAGGTACTAGAAACAGGTATGACTTTACTATTCTTTTAAAAAAAAATATATATATATATACACTATCTTTGCTTCCTTCCTTTTCCTTACATGTTTTATTTGATAAGGCATTTCTAAATTTTAAAAAAAGTTTACTGCAAAGGTGTCAAGGCATCGTGTGCTGGATACTGCTTCACTGATACAGTAGAAAGCACTAGTAAGGCCGAGGATGCAAATTAACACGGAGTTTCACCAAACCCTCTGCTTATTATTTCATCCAAAAATGCTGGAAACAAGACAATCACTAAATACACAAGAGAAAACATGAGCATCCTATAACCCCTGTGCACTCAGCCCTCATCAATAATACCAAAGCATCCTGAGGGCTGTGCTCCTCCTATCCATTCTTGCTTCCCTGCTAAACTTCCCTTGATTTTGTTGGATGTTCACCCTCCAGTGTGCTCAGAGAAGGTGACCACCTCCCCAGACTCAGGGGTGACTGATGGAAGTTAATTTGAGTGGTCTCAATCCCCAGATAGTGATTAGTATAGCTAGAGGCATGTGATGGAGCCTGGCCATGGAGATTGAGGAAGTGGAAGTGGGAAAGGATGAGGTGCTCTAGTTAAAGCTTCTCACCTCTAAAAAGCAACATACAGAAGAAATGTTCCTCTTTCACTGGCTACCACTATGTCAAAATGTAATGCCCCAAATGGCTGCATCCACACTGGCCACGAGGGGAGAACCCACAACATGCTGATGATGACAGCTTAGAAAGACAGAGCCCTCGGAGCCTGTTACAGGTGACCTACCCTGGAACCGCCTGACCCCACATTTATGTAAATTGATAGATATTTAATCTACTGGAAGTTGAATCTTCTGATACCTAGAGCAGAAAGTATCCTGATAGCTTTTCCAGGTCCTTCCTTTCTAGTCATTTGTCCTGAAGTTCAAATGGAGGGTGTTAAACACTAGTATTAAAGGAAATATTGTGATATTCTCTGTTTGAATATCAAAGACTAGGTCAGGCTTTGCTGTACCCTACTCCCTGGCAGTTGATCTTGATTTTTAAGGAGCTAAGCAATGAAGCTGTGACACATGAACAGTAAGAGCCACAGGAATCATGACCTACAATCTCAATTTTTAATACCATCCAATCCTTTAGCAAAAACGTGCATGCTGTGCCAGCTTCCCCCAGCCTGAAGCCGCTGGCCCGTACAGGACCACACTGTCAGCCTTCAGGCCTCAGTCTAAAGTCTCCTTGGGAAGGAAGACCCTGACCAAGTCTACCCATTAGTTATTGTACCATATTTTTCTTCATAGCACTTATCAAACTTTATTAGTATACGTTCTTTTTAATTGTCCCTCTCACACTGTGCCTCTTTATCACAATGCTTGTCGAATAGCAGACCCTAAAGTAACATTCATAGAATAAGTGAATAAATGCACTATCTACCTCTCTACCTTCACTTCTTCTTTTTCTTTTCTTTTCTTTTTTTTTTTTTTTTTAAGATTTTTATTTATTCTGACTTCTCTACCTTCCCTTCTCAGGCAAGAATAATTATCCCAAAACTATCTATAATCAAGCCACATGTAAAAAGTCAGGCTCAGAACACACAAAAATCACTCAGTTTTAGAAAAAAAAGTTCTGTGCTGCTTTTGACCCAAGCCTTACATCTGAGAACTAGAAGAGGTAGGTTCTGAAGTCCCCTGAAAGGTAAAATGAAAGCTAGCTCTGTGTTACATCACATATTATTGGGAACACACAGGTTCCTATTATTACTTTAAACTTAACAACATAAACGAGTTACACAACTATGGAATGATGAGCAGCCTTTGATGACAGAAGCTTCACTGTCTCTATGCAAGCAGAATACACTGAGAGCCGTGTTCTCTGCACAAATAAGAAAAAAAGGGGCAAAGGGTGGCTATGAAGGACAGAAGAGATCACCTACACAACCGAAACAGAGACTGGGCTTTTACATGACAGCCACAAGTCCTCTTTGACAAGTAAACACCTGCCCATTCATGGCAGAATAAATCCTGTGGCTTAAAAAGCATTTTTCAGTGTACTTGACTTTTTTAGGGAACTAAAGAATGACTGCTTTGTCTGGTACATTTCATAGAGAAGCCATTCACCTTGGTGCGGGTTTCTGCCACCCAGGTATTTTACTCTTTCAGAGTGCAATTAAAATTACTCATTGACCCAGATAAAAACCCTGGTCATTCTAGATTGAACAAGGTGATTCCCTAAACATATCAAGATCACAAGCATTAGTAGGGCATTTACTCTATTTCCTATTTTATTTTATTTATTTATTTTTTCTATTTCCTATTTTAAAGACATTTTTTTTACTCCCAGAATTTAAGGTACATGTTTTCTTGGTTCTGAACAATTAACACTGAAATCAAATCAGTTAATTGAAAGGTTCTTAAATGTCTAACAGTCACTGCACAGATACTTACTGAGTATATATATTTAGCAAGGCACAATGCTAGGCAAATACATCAATACAAATTCTGTTAAGCCTGTAACTCAATAGTTGGTTTGTAAGATAAGTGACTGTGTCACCTGATATCTTGGAATTCTGGGCATTAGAATTTCTATGTATAATAGTGAAAAATAATAATAAACCAAAAGTATCATCACGATAGTCTCAACAGTATTCTATGTGACAAGGAGAAGATAGCCAAATCCTAAAGGGTGGTCTTTGATCCCAAGGGGTTAATAATCAAGTTGGAAAAATGAACAGACTATGTTGTAGTAATTTTAGGTGCGATGGGAGTTAAAAAGGAAGTAGAGAAGAGTGCTGGTTAGCATGAATGCCAAAGACTCATGAAAGAGGTAGTAGAGTAGGGATGGGGGGGGGGGGGATTCAGACTCAGCAGGAATAAAGATGCAGACGGGAGAATCTCTTTTATTTATTTATTTTTCCTGCTTAAAATACTGTGGTTTGGGCTAGTTAGTAATGGCTATGTGCCTCCTCTGTAAGGTGTAAAACATGGGTATTTTTAAAAAAATTTTTGAGACTGTTTATTCATGAGAGACACAGAGAGAGAGGCAGAGACAGAGGGAGATGCAGGTACCCTGCAAAGAGCTGATGTGGGACTCAGTCCCGGGACTCTGAGGTCACACCCTGAGCTGAAGGCAGATGCTCAACAGCTGAGCCACCCAGACGTCCCAAACGTGGGTATTAATAGCATATATCTCACAGGATTATAAGGGAAAGGACACGAGCTACTACATAATAAGCACTTATATCAATGCCTGGCATACTAAGAATGGCTCTGGAGGCCGACGGAAACTATCCAGTATGGAAGTGAATCACGAAGACAATACTGGGGGAATGGAATGAAAGAGGGAAAGGAGTTTAAAAACATGCCAAGAACTCTTGATTGGTTTCGAAAAAGGTCCAAATAACTTTATTGAGTGGCATTTCAGTATTCAGCTCTGTTCTAGGTGCTTGGAATACAATGTTGAACAAAACTAAGTGACTCTACTTAGAAAAATTATATTCTATGTTGGGGATGGCAGAGAGATGGGAAGTTTGACTTCCCACCCCTTTGGGGTGGAAGGAGGGACATGGCAGGAGGGTGGTAAGTCCTATGATGGGACAGGGGTGTGAGTGGATGACTATATTACACAGTGAGGTCAGTCACAGGTGTGAGGAGGTGAAATTACTGCTGAGGCCCCAGTGAGTGTGAAGACCTATAGCACAGCCGGGCAGGGCAAAGGTTTCAGGGGCTGAAGGAACCTGAGGAAAGAGGTACAGGATACAGAACTTCTCACCCTGTGGAACCTCTTCTTTTTTTCAGGGAGTATCTCATCTGGATTAATGTAATTCAGAAAACACTTCAAGCAATTGCATTAAAAACTGAGCAGAGTTAAGAGTTAGTATAAAATGTTATAGTAAGAACCAAAGTGGAGTCTTCCTTTCTGGGGGAGACAACAGAAAGAAAAAAACAGTTATAAGTTTTCAGGGCAAAATTTTGGCAACTGAGTTTGTTTTCCTATAAAACTAATTCTTTGTTGTAATGTAATGTAAAATGGCCATGGCGGATTCTCCCAAATGGCACGACTTCTGATAAATGAAAAGCAACAACTCATTAGGAAATTTTAAAAAGGGTACTTGGTGACAAAGAGATGATCTCCTTTCATGATGGTTTGTACAATTAAACATAAAAATGCTTACATGCTTTTGTCAAAGTAAACTGTTACTAAAACCAGAACTCTTCACAGAAACCCATACTCAGAAGCAGATCTTAGCCAGTAAACAATTCATATAAGCCTCCCACACTGAATATAAATACATCAGTGTATACACAATTCAGCCCAACTGTGCAAAAAATATTACTGGTTTGTTTACTCTAGCTTCAACAGTAAGTCACTCACCATTTACTATTCATGTGGCTGGGGGTAAAAACATCTTAAACATACACACAAGCATCTGGAAGGTAAAATCTTCCAGACGCAACCACCAACAAATCCTAGGAGGTTTTCTTTCTTTCTTTTTTTCTTGGCTACTGAATAATCTTGAAAGCATCCAGCCCTTGATATATTATTCCAGGTCAGTTCTGTTGGTGTATTCCAGAAACTCAGATCTCCAGAGTACAATATTGATTTAAAAGGTAATATGCCTATCTAGCAAACCAAAGAACCTATTCTAACTATTGAAAGTCCTCTTATTCTCTTCCCATATTCAGTAATATCTGACAGTAAGCTCCACAAATCATTAACATGTTGGCCATGAGGCATCCTTCATATTCAAGAATGTAATGTGTGAATTAATATGTAAAAGAGCTTGATATACAGACTGAGTTTTTGTGTATCAATTCTATTTTTTCCTAACTGAATTTTATTATGAAGCCTAAACTGTTAGAGTACAAGTGGATAACTTGAACTCATACCTAATGGAAAATAGATATCTTGGGATCCCTGGATAGCTCACGCCTGCCTTTGGCCCCGGGCATGATCCTGGAGTCCCGGAATCGAGTCCCACATCAGGCTCCCTGTATGGAGCGCCTGCTTCTCCTTCTGCCTGTGTCTCTGCCTCTCTCTCTCTCTCTCTCTCTCTGTCCCTCATGAATAAATAAATAAAATATTTTTTAAAAAAGGAACTAATACTAACTAATAAAAATACAGGACATAGATGGAATGGGTATACTTCTTATTCCTCCACTAAAGATAACTAAAAATCCTAGGAATTATGTATTTAAAAAAAACAAGAATATTCTGAAAGGTGAAGAGATGAAGTGACTTTGGAAACCAAGGAATGGTATGGTGTTGAATTCCCTGATTTTTTTTGTTTCATATATCTCAGACTTATAAGCTGAAAAAGCTGGCAAACGGGAAATGTAAATAGATGTCTTTATAAAAATATTAAGTTCTCTTCACATTGCCTTTTGGCTTCTCTAAAAAGTAAACTCACACACATGTGAGCACAATATCACTACTTGGTAGAAAGCCACCCAGGATGAGCAGGTCTGATCCTGACCGGTTCTTGGGGCAGACAATTCAATGGAATCATCATCAGTCACCCCACCCCAGACCCCAAGACCTCACTTACTAATTTGCTAGAAAATACTCGCCCGGAATTGGCTGCAACTTTCTGTGCAATCCTCTAAGATACTAGACACTAATGAATCCAATAACAAGACCCCGGGAAAGCCCATAAGCCCTTGAGGCCTCTGCCTCTGATGGGGAATGACAAGGCCCCCACTTACCTGTTTCCTGCAAGACAGGAGAAAGAACAGGAATAATGAGATAATGTCTGTAGAGTCCAATGCAGCTTCTGTCTTTTTGTTAGTTACTATCTAACCACTGTCTTGACTTGAGAACTGCCTAACGTATAAATAAATCTTTACAAACTTTTCCTTAGGACTTAGGGTATTCTGTTTTGTTGGTCTGCAGCTGTTTTCTTTGATCAAGAAATAGCAAACATCAGATTTATCTGAGATCAACCTGGGCAGTACACCCAAGGCTAAGTCCTACTACTCCCTCTCTGCTCAGGCTTATTCCAGAACCCTGGGAAATCCCCTCACCTCTTGGCACTCTCACCTTGCATGAAGAGTGATGACAGGGTCCCCACCTACCTACCTGTTTCTTATAAATCAGGTAGAGAAAGAGGGACAATGAGATAGTGTCTGTCAAGGGCTGAGTGCCTAAAGAATAAAAGCTCTCATTAATACAACTATATAAAAGCTCTTATTGACACGTACTTTTTACTTTTGACAAACATGGGGTAACATTTCAAACCAAAGGCCTACTTATACAACATGATAGCTGTGGCTATGGGGCACTCCCTTAAGAGAAGAGATTCTAAAAATGTGAAGGTGGGCAAAACATTCAGTGCCGTCTGGTTCCTGGGGACAGCTCTGACCTGATTCACCCTGTGACGTGGCACAGGTGCTCAGAGACCAGCAGAGACAGAGCTGCTGCACTCTTTCCAGGTGGATTCCCACGCTCTCGTAGGAGGTTTACCACGAGAGGAACAGGGTGACAGCAAGGGAAGCTGTAAAACTATCAATCAAGCAGTTGTGAGGGGAGGAGAATACATGAATTTTATCGAAGTGGAAACAGGCTTCTTTCTAAGGTACATTTTTTCCTCACTGCCCCCCCCATCTGAGAGATTTAGTAGACTTAACATCTGTGAGGCTGCTAGTGACCCTGCAATCTCGGGGAAGAATGTAGCTGTCTGAAGAAAGAAAGGTACTAGAGAAACTGGATATACAGAAGTTCCCCACTTCTTGCGGTTCCCCAAACCGCAATCAGCCAATAATCACACACTGTTGTTGTGAGTCTGAGTGTAGCTCACTGTCACTGGCCTTCTTGACCTCGTGGTATATCCTGGCATCCATGGCCTTTGTTTCCTGACTTGACCTCTGCTACCCACATGTATGAGAAACACAACCTTATCTCCATGGACTATTTAAAAACTTAGTGCATGACCAGCCTACCCTCTTCCGGATTAAAACAAGAACAATGCTAAACATACAAACAGAATAAAACAACCAGCATGCAACTTATGATTAAGAATACTGAGATAAGTGACATTTATATTTAAGATTTTGGTAAAAGAGGGCAGGCAAAAAACAAAACAAAACAAACCAGGTGACACCTGGGTGGCTCAGTGGTTGAGCGTCTGCCTTTGGCTCAGGTCCTGGGATCGAGTCCCACATTGGGCTCCCCACAGGGAGCCTGCCTCTCTTTCTGCCTATGTCTCTGCCTCTCTGTGTCTCTTTAATGAATAAATAAATAAAATCTTTAAAATAAACAAAACAAAACCCCATAGTTCTACTTACCAGGTCACGTATAATCAATCCATTTACTGGCACTTCACGAATAGGGCAAAACCATTCAACCAGAGAAATTACACATATAAGTGGAACTGAATTTGCTATCATAATCACAAATTCACAGTGAAATAGAAATGAAAGAAATTTTAAAAATTCATTTGTCAGCAGTTTGCCAGTTCCTACAAGTTCAAGGATGCCATAATTTTTAGTCATGGCAGCCCTGAAAGGGACATTCAGCCTGTGGCAAATCATTTGGATTATTATGATGGAAAAAGAGCTCTTTTCATTTTTAATTCAAAACACAAATGAGGGATCCCACAATATACCAGAGGAGAAACATGTTCCAAAAGTCACGTATTATACTGGAAGAAGGAATTCTTCCAAATATGTGTGATTTAGCAAAAATAAAATTCCTTGAGATAAAAGGGTAATCATAATGGCTTATTGGACTGGCATAGAGAAAAATCTGCAGCCTGGTATTGCCACTTATCTTTGGTGTCACAGTGTCTATGTTTGAGTACAGTTCTTCACAGATTCCAGAAAATTAGTATTATTTCTCTGTAGGTTTTAAGAAATGGCAGGAGCTACTAGATTCTTTAGTGGTAACAATTATGAAATATTTTACTCCATAAAATTAATAACTGTGATAAATGATGATAAGGGACAAATGCTTCTGTTACTTGAGGGAAGCTCCTAGAACTGCATATATTCTTAAGAGAATTTCAAAGATCAGGAAAAAACTACTGTTTCTACTTAAGATGATAAAAGATAAAAGGCATGATGGCCCAACACCTTTGATAGTCTAGTCTTTGTTCAATTGGAGAAATATTACACAGGTAAGTTCTTATCTTCCTGGGAAACAAGATCTGGTACCATTTCCTAGTAAGAGGGACAAAAGAGTGTCATGCAGCAAACTCACTTTTTCAATCTAACAGCTTCTTTGTGGCAAGAGAATACTTCATTTCCTAGCAGCTAAATAAAAGAAAACCAACAAGCAGGGGAGAAAAACAAAAGTTTTCTCAGCCAAGCTGACTCACTCAACTTTCAGTAGAAGCCCATTATCACATTACTACACAAGCTCCTCCTTCACGCTACCTATTTACATATTCATTTGACTGAGCTTTTCCAATAAAGATTTGAGAAAAAGCCAGATTCAAATACAGAATTCATGCAATCAACATTTAGAAAGTGCCTAACGAAACAAAACACTGCTAACTGATGCTCCTTCATACATCTTGCCAAAGTCAAGCATAGCAATGCTCAAGTCTACGGTGGTATTAGGATATCCCAAAATGGGAAATTTTTTCATATGAATGAAAATAACCTGAACTTTAAGGTTTTCTCATTTTATTCTTTAGTGAGGATTCCGTCTTCTGTTGCTGACAGGTACTTGATTTTAAACTCTTCAGTAAAATGAGTATGTGCTATTTTTTAGTTATCAATAATATGGGCCAAACACCTGTATGATGCATTTCTTCTGAAGGCTTTAATGCACTTTTATAGATGTTATTTATCCTCATAGATTTTCTATTTAAAGATTTCAGATGGCTGCCTCATCATCATTCTAACATAAGAAAAGACAAGTACTTAATCTGCAAACAGAAAAAATGAGACTGAGGATCCATGTATTCTCCCTAGGAATTAACTGCTAGCCAGGGACAGAACTGGCACATCATCTCTTCACTAGATTGGACATGTCGTCCCTTACTTGCATCAACAACACAAAGACATTTTGTATGTTTTTCTCTGTTCTGCTCAATCATTACATATATGTAAAGGCTTACTTTTTAATTTTCTTATTTACATATTTCAAAAACACTGGATATATACTTAACAACCAAACTCCTCCACATTCATTGTCATACTGGTCTAAAATATTAAGATACATAGTCTGTTGGTAAGAGCATGGATCTGCAGTAGACTCAAGTAGACATGAGTTCAAATCTCCGTTGAGTGGCTAATGTGACCCTGGGCAAATTCTTTAACTACTGGAATCCTCATCTATCAGTAGGGCAGTGGTACCTCTTGAGAGTGTATCAAATTAGGTAACATACATAATTTACTTAGCACAGTGCTCTATATGGTAGCCAACTCCACTATCATCAAAATTATTAAAGAGTCCTGCAGAGAGTTTTGAGTAGCTTCTGATGAGAATCTTATTTAATGTCGAAGATAAAGTACCGATCTTGGTCATGGGAAGGCAGAGAGTGTTACTGATCTGGGTGATGGGACAGGCAGAGAAAGTACTGGTCTGGGTGATGGGAAGGCACAGACAGTACTGGTCTGGGTGATGGGAAGGCACAGACAGTACTGGTCTGGGTCATGGGAAGGCACAGAGAGTACTGGTCTGAGTGATGAGAAGGCACAGACAGTACTGGTCTGGGTGATGGGAAGGCACAGACAGTACTGGTCTGGGTGATGGGAAGGCACAGACAGTACTGGTCTGGGTGATGGGAAGGCACAGACAGTACTGGTCTGGGTCATGGGAAGGCACAGACAGTACTGGTCTGGGTGATGGGAAGGCACAGACAGTACTGGTCTGGGTGATGGGAAGGCACAGACAGTACTGGTCTGGGTCATGGGAAGGCACAGAGAGTACTGGTCTGGGTGATGGGAAGGCACAGAGAGTATTGGTCTGGGTCATGGGAAGGCACAGACAGTACTGGTCTGGGTGATGGGAAGGCACAGACAGTACTGGTCTGGGTGATGGGAAGGCACAGACAGTACTGGTCTGGGTGATGGGAAGGCACAGACAGTACTGGTCTGGGTCATGGGAAGGCACAGAGAGTACTGGTCTGGGTGATGGGAAGGCACAGACAGTACTGGTCTGGGTGATGGGAAGGCACAGACAGTACTGGTCTGGGTCATGGGAAGGCACAGAGAGTACTGGTCTGGGTGATGGGAAGGCACAGAGAGTACTGGTCTGGGTCATGGGAAGGCACAGACAGTACTGGTCTGGGTGATGGGAAGGCACAGACAGTACTGGTCTGGGTGATGGGAAGGCACAGAGAGTACTGGTCTGGGTGATGGGAAGGCACAGAGAGTACTGGTCTGGGTGATGGGAAGGCACAGAGAGTACTGGTCTGGGTGATGGGAAGGCACAGAGAGTACTGGTCTGGGTGATGGGAAGGCACAGAGAGTACTGGTCTGGGTGATGGGAAGGCACAGAGAGTACTGGTCTGGGTGATGGGAAGGCACAGAGAGTACTGGTCTGGGTGATGGGAAGGCACAGAGAGTACTGGTCTGGGTGATGGGAAGGCACACAGAGTACTGAGAGTACTGGTCGGTGATGGGAAGGCACAGAGAGTACTGGTCTGGGTGATGGGAAGGCACAGAGAGTACTGGACTCGGTGATGAGGAGGCACAGAGAGTACTGGTCTGGGTCATGGGAAGGCACAGAGAGTACTGGACTCGGTGATGGGAAGGCAGCTCAGCCCGAATCGTTGGGCACGTTGCTGGGATCGGAATCCGGACACGGGCCGTAAGGATGAGCGTGCGGTGGGTCCGCACCGCCGGGTGGCGCCTGGGGTCGGGGGGGGGGGGGGGGTGGGGGGCAGGAGCGCAGGGCTGCGGCAGGGGGAAGCCCGGGGCACGGGGAGGGCGCGCGCCGTCACTCACGCGGGGGGCACGCCCCTCGGCAGGCCCAAGGCGTTGACGGCCGCAGGCGGGGGCTGCGAGGGCAGCAGGGCGCTGAGGAAGGCCGCGGGCGTCTGGCTGTGGGCGAAGCGGGCCGTGGGCGAGGCGCACAGGGCGGCCGGCGCAGCCGAGGCGGCGCTGGGCAGCGGCGGCGGCGGCGGCGGCAGCGGGAACACGTCGGGCAGCGGGCAGGCCGTGGTGGGGCTGAAGGCCGGCGGCGGCGGCGGCGGCGGGGGCGACGGCGAGGACGGGCCCCACGGGGCCTCGGGGTCGAAGGGCGGTGAGAAGGGCGCGGGCGCGCGGCCAAACTGCTTCCGGGTCGGGGACAGCGGCGACGGCAGGCTGGACGAGCTGGGGCTGGAGGCTGGCGAGCCGTGGCCCGACGCGGGGCCCAGGTTCTGCGCCGCGATGAACTGCTTGGGGCGCGCGTAATTGAAGGAGCCGGAGGCCTGCATGGCGGGCGCGGAGCGGGGGGCCAGCGCGCTCATGGGCTCGGCGGCGGGCGGCGGCGGGGAGGGCAGCGGCGGGGAGGGCGGCGGCGGGGGCGGCGCGCCGGCCTCCTGCTCCAGGCGGACTTGGTGCTGCAGCTGCTGCAGTCTCAGAGGGTCCCTGCGGGGAGAGGAGAGGCACACGGTCAGGCAGGGAGGGGGCGAGGCGGCCACGGCCAGCGGGACCTCGGGATCCAGCGTAAGCCTGACCCGACGTGACCCACATCCGGGTACAAGTTCCCGGGTGGTCCTTCTGTCGGACTTCCAGGAGCCCCAGTTCATGTTAACAAAACCAGACGTGTGAAGAGAGAAACTTTGGACGTGAGTCCTCAGTCCTCTATTTGTCCTTTTTTTGGGGGAAGAGAATTCTGTCATGAGAAAGTTAAAAGTTATTTTGGGAAGATCTCGGTTAGTCCAATTTGCCTGCTGTAGTGCTGTCAACTCTGCATTCAGTAAACACCAAAGGGTGATTTGGGGGGTATTCCCCCCAAATCTACTTTAATTGATCCATTTGTTGCCTACAAAAACATACTACAAAATTTACTATCACCAGAATTTCAGTAGTCAACCCTGAACTGCCAATTATTTATACAAACCTTAATACACACTGATGTTTTGTGATATGTCTGAAATACACAAGCAACACCTATCTTTAATATGTAGGTGTTCAATAAGCAGTAACAAATTATTTTAGCATAGTAATAATGCAGCCTTAATTACCCAAGGGCTTTCCACTGAGAAGAGAGAGTCTGAATTTTAACTTCTACAAAAGTTAGTAAGCAGCTAGCAATGAGCTAAAATAAAATCTATTTTACTCCAGCTTTCCTGGTTGGCTGAATTTTACATCCAAGATGTTTTCCTTTATTCAGTGACCAATGGCTGTCAAAAGAAACCAACAGAAGGTGGCCCTAGATCAAGAGCAGCCATGAATATGCAGAGCCATACTCCTAACTTTAAGCCTTTTATAACTTAAAAAAAAAAAAATACCGCAAAACTTCCCTTAACCATAAGTGTTTAATTTTCAAAATCATGCATTTAGAAATTCAAAGCAATGAAAGGAACTGAAGCTGCTGATCAAAGCAAAAAAAACTCAAGAATCAAGAAGATTTAGCTCTCTTAGCAAGTATCAGTAGATGTAGGAACATCCTTCCTGTGTCATCCATCCTCTCCTATAATTATCCAGTAAAGTGAATACACTTAAATCCACAAAAAGAACAAGAAATAAGTTGCTTGGGAACTGAAAAGCAGATGGTTCTATTATGTATATCAAGTATATACATGGTTCTATATGCTTAATCTGTACAAAGCATCAAAGATTTCAACAAAGAACTTTGTGGGGTCAGTCCAATGGAACTCAACTGGAGCGTTTGAAAAGCAGCCATGCCACTGCTAGGATTCACTAAATGGTGAAGCTGCAGATGTCAGTGTGGTTTGGGTCCACTGTCCAGCACATGCACGCCTGCATTCATGTATTTAGAACTGGCCCAGGAATAGAACTCATAAAAACCACCCAATAGCTCTAAAACCCATCATCAAGCACTCTCATGCTGAATCCCCAAATGCTCCTTTCTGATCTCCCTGCCTGTTCTATCACCTTATTTCTTACTATGTATCCTAATCCTTGAATATTCATCATGAACATTCAGGGGACCTGTGTACCTGGGTTGAGAGTGATTTGTATGGCCCTCTTCAGAGGCACTGCTCCTCTACTCTGGCCAGCTGGGCGCACCATGGTCAGAGCCTCACCTTATTCTAAGGTATTTTGAGCTTGGCCTGGCATCAGCAAATAGCTGTGTGCAGTGGCTCTGGCAAGGCTGTTAGAAACCTAGCATTCGCTATGTCTGGTGTCAGGATTCCTCTGCCCCAAGATGAGGGACTGGCTCCTGAGAAGCCAGTCTTCAAAGAAGCCAGGGCAGGAAAGCCCAGACCACCACCATATTCTGACTCTCCCGGGGTCAGACCTACTCATTGGACCATTCAAAACAGCCACCACGTTTGTTAACCTATGTGGGCTTAAAGCTGCTGACATGCTACTTTTAGTAACAAGTGACAGTTCAAGAAAGTCTTAATATAACATTTCATAAGAAATGAACAGGCATTCTATTGACCTGGTTACTAGCAGATATTGCAGTAAAGAACTCTGCTAGGTTTCTACTCCCCCATTTTGCACTGGGCACAGACTAAAATATGCAGAGAACTGGACAGGTTGGAAGGGAGAGTAAAACAGTTATTTTGAATCATTGAGTATCTGCCTTAATTTCTGGCAAATCATAATATTTTAAAGAATACTTGAATTAAATGGATCTGACACCTGGATTTTGAGATGATGAAAGGCACAACTCTAAGTCATTTTCTCAGTCCTTGTTTTTTTTTTTTTTTAATAAAAGTTGATTTTCACAGAGATAAAAAGGCAAATGGAATGAAAGGCACCAGAAACGTCTTTGGAAATTACTTAAATGTTATAAAAATTCATCACTTCTCCTTCCCCATTTTTTTCCTGCTGTCTTTTTTCTGAAAATGAAACTGAATTGAACTTCTTGGAAGTACTGTGGAAAGGCTGAAAAGTTAAGAGTTCTGGACGCCCTAGTCACAAGAATGACACTTTGAGCATCATATTAAAGTCTTTGGTTTTGCACAACTCCATCTACCCCCCCCCCACTCACACACAGAGCATATACCCCTCTCTGCCTCAACCCCAATTCAAAAAGTCTAAGGAATGTCCTACTCTTACTCCTCCTTCAATTTTAAAGGCTTCAATACTGAAGGAAATGAGATGTCTGGACTTTTGATTATGCACCTGTCACAGCCCATTTACAAATGGGGAAACGTCAAGTAACTTGCTCAAGGTCACAGAACAGGTTACCTGGAGAGCCAGGTTAGATTTGTGTCTGTGTCTGGCTTTAACTGCACCAGGTATGTCAACATAGAAGAACCCCCATCTCTGATGCAATTAAAAAAATTCTGTGGTCACCTTCCCCTTCTAAGAATTTTTCCCACTCATGCCTCCACGAAGCCATGGCATGAGGACTTTCAGGATCTGAATCATCAAAGTTTTAAATTTTTACATATTTAAGACTATATTTAAGAATATCTAATTTCAAACTTGAATCTTTTTAGAGTGAAATGGTACAAAGATGAGAAGATCTTCACGGCTCAGAAAGGGACTATGTAAATACGAAGTCAGTGGATGCGCCCCTCTTCTATTACAGAAAATCAAGAGCCCAATGGTTTAGACATTGATTTTTAAGTAGAACAGTTTGGGATCCCTGGGTGGTGCAGCGGTTTGGCGCCTGCCTTTGGCCCAGGGCGCGATCCTGGAGACCCGGGATCGAATCCCACATCGGGCTCCCGGTGCATGGAGCCTGCTTCTCCCTCTGCCTGTGTCTCTGCCTGTCTCTCTCTCTCTCTCTGTGACTATAATACATAAATAATAAATAAAATAAAAAAAAATCTTTAAGTAGAACAGTTTTACAGACAATTGGATGGGACAAAGATTTAGATTTGACAGGGATAAACAGAGATGTAGAACCTGATTTACTTGCCAATTCAGTAATCTCTCTTGCCACTAGATTAAAGAAGCCGTGGAAAGCACAACTGGCCAAGTGACAGTGGTTCAGGAGAAGAAGGCTGGCCTCAAGCTGGATGGCACTGGCATGGAACCCAACTCCACCAGCTACTCCCCACAGCTAGTAGCTGTGGGGCCACCACAAGGATTAAGCGAGCACAGTGCCTGGTTGACAATGTGCACTCTAGAGACATGTCACGGCATGGAAGAACCACCACATCAGTTCAGGTTACTGTACAAAATGGACCTTTAAAAAAAACATGCAGATAATGTTCTACTTATTGCAAGAGAATTTTCTTCTTTTTCTGTTCCCACTGCACGTGGTGGCCCTTCTTGGACTCATGAAACCACAGCAGCGTGGGAGATGAGAGACAGCGCTAATTATACACCTAGCACTGGACTGACTCATTTTTCAACAATCCTGGGAGGTTGGGATCTTCATCCCCATTTCAGGGCAGCCCAGGTGGCTCAGCGGTTTAGCACCACATTCAGCCCAGGCTGTGATCCTGGGGACCCGGGATCAAGTCCCACATTGGGCTCCCTGCATGGAGCCTGCTTCTCCCTCTGCCTTTCTCTGTCTCTCATGAATAGATAAACAAAATCTTTTAAAACAACAATAAAAAGACTCCCCCCCCCCCCAGTTTAGTGAGGCCAAGTAATTTGTCTAAGGGCAAAACCTGGATGTGAAGGGCTGGTTGGCTTGAAAGTCTTGCTTCATCATTCTCTCCAAAGTGCTCAGTAAACAAACAAAAAAAAAGGTTTATTAAAATGTTAGCTTATTATTACTACATATCACTTTTTCTCTGGGGGACTGCAGCCCAAGCTCAAAATAAATGATGTGAAAGTAAATTTCTGGAAAACAACTTTTATGTAAATTGGAAATTCCCAGTATGTCTCTCTGGAGCAATGTCTAGATTGCAAGAAATAATTTATCCTCTGCTCATATTAATAAAGATGGAGTATTTATAATTGTCTGGAGAAACTCCTGGGATTGTGAAGCTGGAAAACATTTGTGCTTTCAGAATAAATATGCTGTTGGTTTATATACTTTCTTTAGTTTGCTAATTGTGTGATACAGAAGCCATTGTATGATGAAGAGGTGCAGTACTGCGACCCTCTGAACCAAGAGCTCTGCTGGTCCTACTATTGATAAACACTTGGAAGGCAAGGACTGTGACCTCCAGCACCCTCACAACACACAACTGAACATCACACATGGCAGACACACACTTTCAGTGGCAGAAACCATATTAGTTTTTGTACCCTGCTGGGCTCAGCAGGTAAATTTAGTAGGGTCGTCCATACTGGACTGGGGAATTTTGAGAATTTTCAAACGAAGGTAGGTAAATGAATTAGGGAATAATGTTGTGGGTATTCCCACAACAGCCCTCTCCGGTTGGGATTAGCTCAGTATCAGGTGTAGGAGAGAACTCAGTATGTTAATTCTGGGAACTTATAAAATAGAACTCCTACAAGGGCTCAGTTCAGGGAGTACTGATTAAAGTCCATCTGCTTTATTATATTAGTACTTCAAATGTCTTGTTCTTGTCTCTATTACTCATACTTTAATTTATGTCTTTAAAAAAAAAAATAAAAAAAATAATAATAATTTATGTCTTTATATCACATGAATGAGGTCAACCTGATGAGGGTCAATATCAAACTTGCTTTAGTTAGCACTAACTTATTAATGCCTCTTGGTAAAAGGTACAAACTCAGTCTTGAGAACAATCATTTATATAATAAAAATGAGTTAATATAAGCCAACGAGAATGTACTACACAGGGTTTGCGGGGAGGTTGTAAGTGCAAAAATGACTATGAAATTTAAATACATTCTCTCTAAGGTTGGGGGAGAGGGCAGGGATAGAAGATTTGGATTTTCTACAAAGTACCATCAACCAGGGAATGTTAACATCAAAACTGACCACTGCTTGGGAATGTGTGTTTAACATTTACTGCATAATGACATAGGTTTCTTTATAAAAGCCATGTTCTTTGATCTTTAATTTTATTTTGTGCCTTTTGTAAATCATCCTGACTCTCTAGATAGAGCTGGGATGGACCACAATTAATTACATAGGAGGGTTCAGGGAAGAAGTGACCTGAGTGAAATCAGCACACGACTGGAGCCTCTTTTAGAAAAAAGACTCATCCTTTCCACTCAGAATAAGAACTGCATCTGGCTCTGCTACAGAAAAACAGTAGCTCTTTATGTCTTAATATATAAAGCTGATGTCTATCTGAGGTCAATCCATGTACCATGAGAGAAGGGTGAGGAGCCACTGCTGACCAATTCATAATCCTCCTGGGAAAGTCTCTGGAATATCAAAGGATGGCTGTGGCTCAGGGAGTGAGGGCGGAAGGGCTGGGATGGTGCTGGAACAAGGAAGGGCCTCAGAACGTGAATCCTGCAGCTGGCTTTCCCTTTAGGGGGTCTGTGGGGTACATCAATGGTCCTTTGGCTTTGTGAAGGCTGTGGTCCAAGCATTTATAGTCCTACCAAAAGAAAAGGATTGTATCCCAACTGAACTGTATGTGATAAGGGACAGGCTCCCATGGTGTTTGCAGGTCCTAAGCAGTAAGTCTGACGAATCTAGATGAGATTCAACACTGGTGTCACCTTCTTTAAGGGAGTGAGATCAGGTTCTAAAAGCATCAACTCAACATCATAGTTCAGTGCCTTAGATCATTTTCATTTCTGTTGCCACAGAGGCTAGGGGAAATACGGGTAGATACTAGTTGCTAATTCTTATAAAAACTGCAAATATAGTGGACATTAACAGAAATACAGACTGTTCCCAGCTGAACATGTTTGGTATTAATTCTTAACGCAAAGCGCACCTTCGAAGAGAAATGTGGTTTCTAACCTTTCCTGTCAATACTTGAGGCAATGTCACTGATCACATTTCTAACCAAAACACCAAAAAAAACAAAAAACAAACAACAAACAAAAAAAACACTCCCCGTGAGACAGATGCTAAGGAATTTTCATGTCTTAAGCTTTAAATTTCTCTGAGATTTTAAAGAATTGGGAGTGGGGTTGGGGAAATGGACAGATACTTAACTTTGAGAAGTCTTATAACGAGATGAAGAATTCATGGTATATTTTAAGGTTTCATATGGTTAACATTTCTTCAAATTTCCATTTTCTCATTGAGAGGCTTGTCCCATCCCTCCTGTGTCATTTCCAACTTAGTTTATGTTTGCTGAACCAAATATATCTACAACAGTATGCATTTTGTACTTGTAAGAATGTATTAGTAGAGGCAAAGTGTCTTATCTTTCCAAAGAAATAATGGTCATCTACTCACCAAGTGGCTTTAATATGCTCAGAGAACAAAATAGCGATTCTCTCACTTCTCTACACCTTCTGTTTTTATCTTCAATTTCTCTCTGCGTTCCGATATAAGCAGCTCAATAAATATTGTCTGAATTTAATTACAATCCTCAGATTTCTCTATTCCATCAGGCAATATGGCACTCCAGCCCATGCCACTGCATTGTTCTAAGGGAGTACAGGTATCCCGCCCATAAAGCCACTATCACACAGGCTATCTGCAAGAACACAGAGCCACCCAGAGAAACGTTCAAATAGTTCAACTCCAGTTCAGCCACCAACTGTTTATGACTTTGGATAATTGACTTCATCAAGGACCCATTCCCGGCTCTAACATATGAATTTATAATGTATCTGTAAGGTCCTAGTAAACTTTCAGATTTTATGATCCTTACTCTTCAGTTGGGTACATTTAAAAATAACAAAGAAACTGAGGAGTAAAAAGAAGCTCACAACTACCCAAGCCCAAGCCTGGTGTGTATTCATATACATATATTAATCCTATGCATATGCTGTTTTCACACCCATTCAAACTGTCTTTGAAAACTGAGTATGTTATTTCCTGTAAACAGAAATAGATTTTGAAGGCTTTAGAGAAGCAAACTAAAATCCTTCCACAAAGGATTCTTATAAAATCTTGTAAGAGGAAGGATGCTTTTATTCTATAAACAATCACCACCTCATCAGTTAACATTAATTGAATTTTTTTCTTCATGTAGATGAATTCTACACATCAATTCTGTCCATAAGTTAAGAAAAATAGCTTTGGGGTCTTGTGTGTCTCAAAACAGCTCGCATGGGAACTGGGTTGGATGTGGTTTTGTAGAATGTTCTCTCTTAGAGAACCATGAACTATTTCAGTGGCTCAAGAACTGCTCAGCATTCTGTGAATATATCCTGACCCTCTTTCCACCACAAAACCTCCTTTGTCCTGATTTTGTAAACCTCCTAAAAAATTAAGGTATTTGCTTGACCATAAAGATACGGGTTACATTGTGCCCTGGATCTGTAATCCCTAAATGCCAGTCCTTTCTCGTTCTCACTCTTCCTTCCTCTGCAGCATCTGACAATGCAAGCACCTACCCACTCCTTCTCGAAGCACTCTTCTTGCCACCATAATCACCACCACCACTGTCCTTGCTCTCCTGTGTTTCCCTCATGGCTTCTTCTCCAGCCCTTTGACTATGGGTGTCCCCCCAATATCAAACTTCCCAATCACTCCCTAATCTACCTCTGATTCAGACCCCAGTCCTGAATTCCAGTTCTCTTGCCCAGTTCATAAAACATAAACTTACCACACCGAAGACAGTGTGCCACTCCCTCCTCTTGAATTTCCTCCCCCTAATAACGGCTGATAATTCAAAGATCCCCACAATTTGGCCCAGAGCAGTCCTAACTTCTTATCACTAACTCCTGCTCTATCTCCACATTTTCATCCTTCCTAATTAGTCTCCTTGTCCTGCAAACTCTCATTGGCTTTTCCTTCTTAGCCTTCTCAAATCTCTTGGAAACTACCTCTCCCCCCCCCCCCCGGCTTCTCTATCGCTTTGTGCCCCTTTCAACATCTCTCTTTCCTTGAAGTCCTCCCCAGACATATCTAACAATTCTTTCTCCCTCTTGCAAGCTATGCCAGTCCTCAAGCAGTGACATTTTCCACCCACACCCACAAGCCCGATCTAGAGCCAGGTTTGTGGTCTCCGTGCTCTCTTGGTCATGATTGCAACATTTTGCTCGTAGACATCACCACCTGTGAGGAGCTCACCAGGCATTGTTTTATGCGGAATATAGGAAGGTGAAACAATCCGAGCTCTTAGAATGATGACAGCACTTATATTCTGGTTTTTTAGTATCTAAAATATGAGACTCCCATCCCCCAGTTGGGAGTGTTCGTGAAGCTGGTTAGCACAAGTTCCGAATTTGGCATCTGTGTGGCACTCCATCATGTTCCAGGCAGCGGAAGTCTGTACCAGTGCCCAGTTTCCATTTTATTTGGTTATCAGTCAGAAGTGCCTAAGTTGATGTTTACCTTAAGGAAAAGTGTCTCAGGGACATTTTCAGAACTTGGTGAGAACTGGAGTCATCCCTAGGCATTTCTTTTCTTTAGAAGGGACCCTAATTGCAATGTTCTCTTTCAAAGCATAGATTGCATCCTAAGATAACAAAGTCGGCCCCTGAACCGAAGGAGGAAATGGTTCCCTGTGTATCCATTGTGTAGCAGCAGCTCATAAAGATCTAATAGTGCAGTATGAACAAGGCTGCGCTGGATGCCTGTGCTGCAACCTGAAGCCTGCATGTCTGCCCGCAACTTCATGTTCCTATCTGGACTCATTTTTCAAGTGTTGGGGAGCACTGCCAGGAGTTCCTACCAGCTGATACTGAGTTAAAGAATATGTAGGTGGAAGCCATGCTTTCTTTCTGGGAGTAGGCAGCCATTGGTTGGAGACATGGCAGCAAGCATTCATAAAAGCAAGTAATGACTCACCCCAGTTGGTGAGTAATTGGATGAGTTCCTTTTTTTTAAGATTATTTTAGAGAGAGAGAGACCAAGAACGGGAGGGGCTGAGGGAAAGAGAATCCCAAGTAGACTCTGTGCTGAGCACCAAGCCCAACATGGGGCTTGATCTCATGATTCTGAGGTTGTAACCAGAGCTGAAATCAAGAGTCAGACGCTTAATCAACTGAGTGAGCCACCCAGGCATCCTGGAGTGAGTTCCTTCTTAAAATCAGTCTTCTGAAACTCCAAGAGAAGTGGTCATCTGCTTTTATTATCAACCATTCTTGTCTTCATCTGGTAAAAGCAGTTTATCCTTTCCTTTACAGGTCAGTGTCTACTCTATTCCTTGTGGGTCTGCCAGATATAAACCTCCAACCTTTGGAGGGTCACAGGGTGAGCATGTGACCTAGGACTGGCAAATCATTGTTGGCTTCACCAAATCATTCAAGGTTAAATGTATGATCTAGGTCAGACTAGGCCAATCAGGATTTTTCACACTGAAGACAAGAAGGACCTATATGTCTCTCTCCTTTGATGGCTAACTAGAAGGACAGGATCCCTCAGAGGTGCTGGCTGCGGTGGAAGAGACTATAAAAAGGAAGCCAATACATTAAAAAAAAAAAAAAAAAAAAGCCATTGTTGAGAAATAGAAGACAACAGAGGCAACCTGGGATGCCTACCTTAGCACTAGATCCGGATAGCTCTCAGATCAGTTTTATTTCTGAATTCCATGTACAAAAATAACTGTTCCTCTCCGTTTTTGGGGGGGTTTTGTTTTGTTTTGTTTTTTTGCTTAAGGTAGTTCAAATGTTCTCTAACACTTCAAAAAAAGTAGCCTTGGAGACCGACCAGTCACTAATCCAATTTCCTTATTTTACAGATAAGGAAATAGAAACATAGACTAACTACACAAAATTATCAGCTGGTCAATGCCCAAGGCCTGACAAGAGCATCTTGCCTATGAGAATAATATTAAAAATTAATAGCAGGGCACCTGCGTGGCTCAGTGGGATAAGCATCTGACTCTTGATTTCAGCTCAGGTCATGATCTCAGTCAGGGTCCTGAGATGGAGCCACACATCCAGCTGCATGCTCCGCAGGGAGTCTGCATGAGATACTCTCTCTCCCTCTGCCCTTCCCGCCCCCCTCTCAGATAAAACCTTTAAAGAAAATTAATAGCACTACCTGAAGCTGATGAATCAGTAAATAATGACTACATATACTGTTTATAAAATTGTGAAAGAAACCATCAGAAGTCTAAAAACAAATGGCTAAAAAAAGTGTTGATCTCTGGAGAGTAAGACTAGAATGAGGTGGAGGCAGTCTTTTATTTTTGCATTTCATAGCCTCCTATACTAGTAGTTTGAGTATTTTTTTAACCTTGTACATGTAAAAATACGTTTAAAATATAAAATTCTTAAGATATTCAAATTATAATCATATTAATTCTTAAAACATATCAAATTCCCAAAGCTTCTATTTTAAAAACAGTCACATGGTAAAAGACGATACAATGC
The DNA here is from genome assembly GCF_018345385.1 of Vulpes lagopus. Taxonomy (NCBI): domain Eukaryota; kingdom Metazoa; phylum Chordata; class Mammalia; order Carnivora; family Canidae; genus Vulpes; species Vulpes lagopus. The sequence continues at coordinate 31,730,370 of NC_054831.1, forward strand.
TCTTGTCTTAATAATGAAAGATCCGAGAAGCAAGAGAACATCTATTCCATGTATCTGAAGTCTCCTGGGGAGGCCCTTGTCCAAAGACTTTAATCAATCCTGACAACCACTACTACTATTGGTACCAAGAGCTTCATTACCACCACTGCTCCTACTGATCACAGAGAACTCTTGCTGAGCACTTGCTATGTACCAAACACTATGAGGAGTACTTAATCTATACCAACTATACTGAATCTTTATAAAAGCCTAAGGAGATAAGACCTCACTTATCTCCATTTTACAGATGAGGAAACTGAGGCACAAAGTTAAAAAGTAAGTTGCTCAAAGTTACACAGCTGGAAAGTAGTGCCAATGGGCTTACACTGAGGTGGTGTGGCTCATGAGTCTACTGTTATGGTATCTCTCATCAAGGCAGCAGGACTTATCTAATACTGCAAGTGCACTATGATCCTTTCAGCCACAGGGGACCTTTGTAATGTGGGTTCCACCCAAAACTGGCTCTATCACTCCCATCCCATTGTTTCTTTGTTACTGGGATAACAACATTGCAATGGAGCCTAAAACAGCTACCCAGAGAGACAACTTGGCTCTGACTAGAAGACATTCCACATGTACAATTTTAGATAGGGAATGCTTTATGTCTCATATGCTATGCTTTGCAGACTTTTATTTCTTGGGGAAATTGCCACTGGGCTACTCAGTGCTTTCCCCAGCAGAAGTAACTATGCCACAAATTATTTGTATGGCCTTGACTAAAATGGGTCTAAATTTTTTCTTATCTGTGAAATAGAAAGTTGGACTATTTTAAAATAGTCCCTCAAAAAATATATTTTCAAGTTCCTCCAAGCTATAAAGTCCACAATCTCATCTTTGAAGATTGGACATGTGCATATTAATTTGTTGTGTTACTGCATCTTTGAAGAGATTGCATCACTAAATATGCTGGAACTTTAAAAAATATGGTATCTTCCACATACTAATGAACAACAGTTATAAAGATGACTTTTTTAGATTTTTATTAACATAAACTCATTGGGCAGCCCTGGTGGCTCAGCGGTTTAGTGCCACCTTCAGCCCAGGGCATGATCCTGGAGACCTGGGATCGAGTCCCACATCAGGCTCCCTGCATGGAGCCTGCTTCTCCCTCTGCCTGTGTCTCTGCTTCTCTCTTTCTCTGTGTCTCTCATGAATAAATAAATAAAAATCTTTTAAAAAATAAATTATATAAGCCCATCGATGAAGAGGTAAACATTTCTGAATAAGTAAGCTGCCAATAACATTTTCTACATATTTCAATCTCCCAAGGGTAAATAAATGAGAGGAACGCATAGTTGGACCCCAGTACTCAAAGAGTAATTGATACTCACTTAAAGGCTGACTGCTGCTAGTTTCAATGTTAATGACGGAGATATTCAAGCTCAGGATTCCACAGTGTGCCTGCACACATTGCCTGATCACCAGGCACCAATTCCAACCTTTCATCCGAAGAGGGAAAAGGTTCTTGAAGCAACTCAAAAATGCATTTTGGCAAACTCAAGATATGTAGCTTAGCAGCATGCACTCAGAGACTTGTGACCCATGGAAAAGAACTGTTAAATTTTAAATGGCTTTGACCTTTCTTAGCTTATGGCCAACTGACCTTGACATTCCTTAGAGGCCAAGGGATGAGCTGCAGTAATGACAATGCTGACTGACCTTCCCCCTCAGGATGCAGATCCATTCCTGGCAGCAGTAAATGAAGTTTATCCAAATGTGTCTTGGGAAGGACCATAATAAATGAGGTTCCCTCCTTGAGAAATGACTAAAACCATTAAAATAATTCTTAGATAAAACAGCCCAATTACTTAATGTAATTACTCAAGAAAAAAATGAGAGAACTCTATGATAGTTACACAAAGCTTCAATGTGGTTATTTATATATGACTGTGTATAGTCAAGAGGCATTTACTGACCATTCTATTAAAAGGAGTATCCTCTAACATGATATTCATGATATCACAAAATGATAAAAGCCCTGCAACATCCAGAAGTGCCTTTTGAAAGAAAACTTTTTATAGTATATTCAGCTACAGTTTTGAACTTGTTTCACTATACTTCATTAATCGTTTCCAAAACATATAAATAATGAGGTTTGCTGTACACTACACTGGGTTTATGATTAGATTTTAAATTTTTATATATTGGGTGGCCCTTCATTGAGCAAAATCATATATGTCCCTGGATAGGCTTATTCTTTTTAAAATTTAAAACAAATAATGGAAAAAGCTACTTGAGTATAAAATATCTGTATGATGATTTAAACAGGAGATTCACAGAATGACAGATGGAAGGAACCTGGATCATCTTGTATGGCAGAGTATCTCGCAGGAGACCACTGACAGAGCTTCAATTAATAACAAGGTTTTTTGCTTTTTTAGCCCCTTCAAGTGAAGATACCAAGATATAAACTTCTTTCACTAAAAGGCTTTCACTAACAAACCAAAAAGTCCTTTCTATAAGAATACAGCTAAGTAGTCCAAAGACCAAAATAAAAATATGCTGTAAATCAGACAGGTTCCGACAAGGGCTCTTCCTTCCCAGAAGAAGAAAGGTTCTGGTTCCTTGCTTAGGAATCATGCAGAGCTGTTTGTCTAATGGTTTTATGTCCTAATACAGCCCACACATTCGTGGGTGTGTATGTGTGCAGAGACCCATGCATCTGACTAGATACAGTATCAGCATAATGCACATTTTCAAGTTTAAATATGATAATAAAATTATTGTCTAAGGACTATAGTCCTTAGTCCTTATAATAAAAATTATAGAATAATTATACTTTTATTCCTAACTTGACCTTCCAAGTATGATCTTCTGTCTTAATGGTGGCCACCAGTAAAGAAAAGCATGTCTGTAATCCCAGAACAAAGAGTTCATACCAGAGAAACAAAATTAGTATGAATTTTTGTTGTTAATGCCTTCTAAGTAAGATGGGATTAATGTGATAAGGATAGAATAAATAAGAATTATGAATTTATTAGTGATTTTTTTTCTGGCTGTGGAAATTTCTTGGTCTCTAAAATATATGAGTAAATCGAAGATCCACAGAATTTACAAAAATGTCAACATGAGCCAGAGGACATTAGTCACTGATGGTTTATCTCACACACACACACACACACACACACACACACACACACTCCTTTAAAGAGGGTTATACTATCATATCCCTTAGGTAAGCTCCCCCTTGGAAGGCAATGGGGGGGCAGGAGGTCACTCCTTACCTAAGGGATATGGAAAAGCTCCTCTGCATGGTGCTTTCCCTAAAGAATTGTATTTGCAAATTTATCCATAACCTTTCATTTCCAGTGAAGTTTTAGTATTCCCACCTTCTCCTGGAGAAAGTTTGTCTTTATAACCTCTTTTCATTCACCTGGTCTAATAATACTCAGTTTAAATTTACCCTGATAAATACCCTGTAACATTTTTAGTTTCTTGCCCATAAACAAAATACTGCCACCAAGTTTTGATTATGGAATTGGCTGGAAAAACAAGGCACTGGCATAATCTTTTTGACCAACAGAATTTAACTTTTTTTTTTGGCTTAGAGAATTAAAGCACAAGGATAATGACAGCTTCTGAAAATCAGCATAGTAGTCCTAATGAAACCTTTTCTTTTTAAAATTGAACTTGTAATTATAACCAGTAACTGCAGACATTTCTATACAATATTCCTTTTTATCTCTTTTGGAATTAAAGTCTTTATATTAGAGTGCACATGACAAAAATGCAAAAACAAATCCTATTTGATTTCCATATGCAGAGAAGAAAAGAACCTTGACCCACAACTCAAAACTATATATAAAAAGTGATTTATATGACTCTTTAAGTTGACTACAAACCAAAACTACAAAATTTTAAGAACACATAGGAAAATCTCTGCTACCATACGTAAGGCAAAGATTTCTTAGGTATGACACCAAAAGCATGATCCATAAAAGAAAAAAAAAACTGCTAAATTGGACTTCATTCAAATTAAAAATTCATACTCTCCAAAAAGTAAAAAATAGAAAAAGGACACCATGACAAGTATGTTTACTCCATACTTTCTTCCTCCTAATCCAATCTCCAGTCCCAGCATTAACTAAACACTGTTCATCATTCCTTGTGTTCCCTCCCATGCAAGGCCATATTTGTAAAAACATGTGGTATATACTATACGGTAGTTCTATTGCTCTTTATAACAAGATTTTTTTAAAACACAAAACTTTCATATTCAACACATTTATTAGATTATTCACTTAGTCCCATACTCTTGACAACATTCACTGGTCATACACAAATAATTGAGACTAAATTCTTTGGAAACAATTAGTTTTGAAGTTTACTTGAGGAAATATGGAAAAGAAACAGATAAAATGTGTTTGCCTCAGTTAAAACAAACATAAAAATCTTTCCTAAATTATCAGCCTTTCTGTGTATCATTTAGGCCATACTTCATACTTTAGCTATGTCAACTGTCATATCCTGGGGGAGAGATATTGTCATCTGGGACCTGGTCCTCAAATACTATTTGATGTACACAGAAACCAGATTCTTCAGTTGCTTCCATTTCTTTGGGTTTTGGTGTTTTTCAATAATGAAATTATTTTTTAAAGAAAAATAAGAATCTCTTGAGTCACTTTGATAATTAGAGGAAATATTTGCCCAGGCCGAACTAAAAACATTTTTCACACTTCACAGCCCAATTCGCTTCCTCAATGACTCATGTAATACCCAAGTGAGCAAGAATAGGACTCCCACCTCGCTCTATTTCATGATCCTGTTTTATTTCTTCACAGCATCTACCACGAAATTACTGCATTTATGTATCTCTTTTTATGCTTTCCACCTAAACGCCCAGCCCTCCAGCCCACCCCTACTCCATCTCTGGGAGGTCAATGCCCTAAGGGAAAGTACTTTTTCTGTCCAGTGATACAGAGCTATGGTTCAGGATATGAGGTAGGCCTCACACACAGTAGGTGTTCAACAGATACTTCTCCACTGAACAAGCTCCATTTCTACTACCAGGTTTAGCTCTTATTCCTGTCATATGGTTTCCAAATTCATCTCCAGCTGTGGGAAGAGAGAGATGACCATTTAGAATACTTATCATTGTTTCTGCTACAATGATTTATTTAGGTATAAAGGTTTGTGCATACCTAATTTATATATGCTAGACCTGTGCTGCCCAAATATAGCAGCCACTAGCCACATGTGGCTGTTGAACACTTGAAGTGTGACTCGTCCGAATTGAGATGTACTATACATTTAAAAAACACACCAGATTCTGACAATTTAGTTCAAAAAGAAAAGTATAAAATGATCTAATTAACATGTTTATATTACTCACATATTGAAACAATATTTTTAATAAATGGGTTAAGTGAAATATATTAAAATTAACTTCATTTCTATCTTTTTTCTTTTTAACATGACTACCAATAAACTAAAACTGCATGTGTGGCCTGTATCTATAGTTCATACTATATTGCTACTGGCGCTCCCCAGAGGCCTGGTTCTAAAACTACTTCTCACAAGAATCTGAAGAGGAATAATACTGCAGAGCATTAGAATCTGAGGCCTTGGTCTCTATGGGGCCAATTATGGGAGGGTAGTAATGGATTTATCCATGGTAGTGGCAAAAAGCAGTCCTCCAAATTCTTATTCATTTTTTTCTAATGCATTTACTGGTTCCTTAGCAAGTGATACCAAATTTTTCTAAGATTATGTTTCTCAAACTGTTCTGCTCTTCTAATACATTCACAAAGGTAGGCCTGTTTGGGGCACCCTCAGTGCTATTCATCATGATGGGCGAGAGCACCCCACCATCTATGACAGGGCATTCTCCTTCAGGTGGTAAGAGGAGACTCCAGCCACATGGATGTTCATACTCCCTGCTGCAAGGAGCAGATTATCGACCAGTCACAGGGAAGAAGCTGTGAGGTGAAAGGCAGAGAGAGCAGGCTTTGGGGTGGAGATGAATTTGAATTGTTTCTCCTAAGAAAGCCTTAGGTCCCAAGCCTTGGATCATGAAATAGAGCAAAAGCAAAATGATATAACATGTTAATGGAAGAGGGAACGACCAAGTTATAAAGCTGAGGTTTTAGGTTTAAACAAGGCTGTAGATTTTTTTTTCTTCCAGTTTATAAAAATGTTTAAATAAGAGCCTTAATGTCAAAGTTCGAAAACAATAGTCTACTATCATAAAATGCACACACTATGATTATATTTAGAGTAAACTGAGTGGGTGGGAGAGAATCTAGATTGAAAATGGCCAGACAGTGGGCAGAACACGGCTCTCCAACATGTATTATGTTACTTCTAAAAGACTACAGTCACTTGCTATTGTCTCCTTGTTAAAGTCCATTCTGAAAAGTTAACAGTCTTCTCAACCATGGTATTATCACTAAGAATCTTTTGATTCCCAAAAACAGCATCTCACAGAAAAGCTGCCAAGTCAAAGAGAGATCACAACAGATACTTTCTCCATCCTCAAAGAAGATAAAATGTCAATAAAAGTATTGTTTATGCTTGATCAAGCTTTATAAAAACAAGATGCCTGGAAAAACATCTTATAGTACACTGATGAGTATATAACCTGAAAAAAAAAAAAGCCTTCTGGTAATACTTACTGAGTTTGGCTAAATATAGTTAGCAGCCCTCATGCTTCGTGGCACATTTTCCCCTGGAATTCAGCTAATATAAATAAAACAAACAGAGGGAACCTGGCCCCCCTCCATGAACATTACATCATTCTTCCTTATTAGGAAAACTTCTTCAAACCTGACATTTTGCTGTAAACAATCAGTGTTTAATTCTCAATGAGCAACTCTAGATGGAGGACCACTCTAACCAGAGGGCTGTTATATGTCAGGAGAAATGTGGGTGACATATAGGCTCATTTTAACAATGGTATTTTAATTCTCTAAACAGTAGCACCATTATGGGAAGCATTTTAATGAGGAACATTTAATGTTTCAAGAAGAAGATACATTTAAGAAAGCATATTTCATATTCCTCAAATTTTTGCTTTCTATATATTTTCTGATATATGCATTATGTTGTGGTGAACAGAAAGAGAAGTCAGAAATTCTTAGATTCTTGATTTATCACAATTAGTTAGAAGCCATATTGTAGGTTTACTATGTAGGTTTACCACAATATGGGTTCTAACCAAAGATTTTCATATCTGATTGATCTTCCAATGATGATGTGAAGAAGAAAGACCTCCCTTCTCTTCTCTTAAAACATCCCTCAGTATGATGTTTACCATGTTACACAACTTTGGATTATATTTTTGGTCTGACACATTACTAACATGATAACCTAGCAACAACAGCAAAAATGAACAAATCGGACTCTATTAAACCAAAAAGCTTTGGTAGTAAAGGAAACTGTCAATGAGATGAAAAGAAGTGACCTGTGTGATACGAGAAAATATTTGCAAATCATGTATCTGATAAGGGGTTAATATCCAAACTAAAGAAAGAAATCATGCAAATCAATCACCCAAAATACAAATGATCTAATTAAAAATGACACAGGAACTAAATAGATATTTTCCAGAAGAAGACAGACAGACGGCCAACAAGTGCATGAAAAAGATGCTGAACCTGACTAATCATTAGGTAAATGCAAATCAAAACCACAAAGAGCTATCACCTCACACCTGTCAGGATGGCTATCATCAAAAACGTAAGAGACAACAAGTGTTGGTGAGGATGTGGAAAAAAAGGAACGTTGGTGCATTGCTGGTAGGAATGCAAATTGGTGCAGCCAAATAGGCCCTGTGTTCGGCCTTTATCGGCCCTCATGTTCATTGCAGTATCACTTAAAATAGCCAAGACATGGAAACAACCTAAGTGTCCATCAATGGATGAATAAAGAAAAGAAGATGTGGTGTTTATACATTATATAAAACGGAATATTATTCAGCCACAAAAAAGGAAATGCTGTTATCTGTGATAACATGGATGGACTTTGAGGGCATTATGCTATGTGAAATAAGCCAGAGAAGACAAACACTGTATGATTTTATTTACATGTGGAATCTAAAAAAAAAAAACTGGACTCATGGAAACAGCAGATTGGTGGTTGCTAAAGGTAGGAGTGGGGGATGTGTAAAGGAAGGGTGCAAATTTTCAGTTAGAAATAAATTTAGAGATATAAGGTACAGCATGGTGACTACAGTTAATAGTACTGTATTGTATATTTCAAAGTTGCTAAGAGAAAAGATCTTATAAAAGTTTTTATCACAAGAAAATGTAACCATGTAAGCTGATAGATGTTAACTAAACTAACTGGGGAAATCATTTTGTAATACTACATGTATCAATTCATTATATTGTATACCTTAAACTAATATAATGTGGTATGTCAATTATATCTCAATAAAACTGGAAAAGAAATTATATTTTAATATGTTATATAATAACATATATTTGTGTTTTGCAAAAACACAAACCATGTCTACTAATCTTCTTGGTATAAAATGTACGATTTATGAACATGTGTAAAATAAACTCAATCAGAGCAAACCCTTTCCTTAAATAATTACTTTTTCTATGAATATGGATTATTCACCATTTTGCTGATTCTCCCTGATATTTGACCTTCCTTTATTCTTTTTTTTTTTAAGATTTATTTATTTTTTTTGGGGGGGGGGTAGCAGAGACACGGGCAGAGGGAGAAGCAGGCTCCTTGCAAGAAAGCCCAGGGATCCCTGGGTGGCGCAGCGGTTTGGCGCCTGCCTTTGGCCCAGGGCGCGATCCTGGAGACCCGGGATCGAATCCCACGTCAGGCTCCCAGTGCATGGAGCCTGCTTCTCCCTCTGCCTGTGTCTCTGCCTCTCTCTCACTGTGTGCCTATCATAAATAAATAAAATAAAATAAAAAAGAAAGCCCAATGTGGGACTCGATCCCGGGTCTCCAGGATCATGCCCTGGGCTGAAGGCGGCGCTAAACTGCTGAGCCACCTGGGCTGCCTGACCTTCCGTTATTCTTGATGTAAGGACTATTTTTATGAGAAATAAGAGTTAAGAAAAAAGTTCTAAATCTAAAGTCCACAATGGTGCAATGAGGCTGACAAAGCTGATATCACAGTGTAAAATGATTAATTTATAAATAAACCATCCTGAGATGCAACAGATCATGAGAGTAATGTGCTAAAGTGAACACGGAACCTTCTTTTATAGGGTGCTACTTTTGGCAGGCAGTAAATAACAAACCACTCACTTATTTTTCATTTTCCCTTTGGTTCATTAACCGATTCCGATTCATCACATATTCATGGAAATGTGGAGGGTGAGGAATGGCTTTCAGAGGAGGGGTTATAGAGAGAAAGCAGGATGGCCTGGAACAGAGGGGAGGATGGTTTGAATACTTCCAAGGTTATACTCCTAAATCTAGCCCTATGACAAGACTTTTTTCTTTTAACTTTTATTTTTTCAAAGTTAGGAAAAACAAGTACACCTGAATCTCTTGTGATCCATAAAATTTAACTTGAACTGGGGATGGTCCTCTTTGTTTCCCAGCACCAGCAGACTGGGAAACAGATTCCACTCAAGAACTCAAAGAACTTTCCAGTCTAACAGGCCCTGCTGTATTCTGGGAGTTTTATCCACACACTTCTTTCTGATTTAGGAATTAGAAGTAGTGGTATAATTCTCAGGAGTGTACACTCTGGAGTTAAATCGCCTGTATTTAAGCTAGCAGCTGAGTGTTCCTGATCACGTAACCTTTCTGAGCCTGTTTCCTCTTCCTCACATGGAGGAACGATCTCCGAGCCTATGAAGATCAAATGACTTATTACACATGAAGTATTTAGAGCAAAGCTTGAGCAAACCTTCAATAACTGTTAGTAATTTTCAGGATGATCATATAATTTAGTGTCCAAGTGTGAACCCTTGACTCTCAGACAAGTAAACTGACAGCCCGGAGAAAAATGGAACTTGTAGTCATCCCACTAATATTCTATCGTGTGAAGGTCACACAATAATTTGTAAATTTAACAAAAATTTGTGCATCAATGGGTACTAGACAGTACAGGATTAAATGGAATAGAAATGCCTTAAGGGGTGCCTGGCTAGCATAGTAAATTAAGTGGCAGACTCTTGGTTTCAGCTCAGGTCATGACCTAGGGGTTGTGAGATCAAGCCCGACACCCCCGTCAAGCCCCATGTTGGGCTCTGCACTCAGTGCAGTCTCCTTAAGACTTTCTTCCTCTCCCTCTGCCTCTCCTCTGTGCCCTCTAATAAAAAATAAATCTTTAAAAAACTGTTTTTAATTACATTTACTAATTTTTATTAAGGCATTCTATTTGGGGCAGCCCCGGTGGCTTAGCAGTTTAGTGCCGCCTTCAGCCCAGGGCATGATCCTGGAGACCTGGGATCAAGTCCCATGTCGGGCTCCCTGCATGGAGCCTGCTTCTCCCTCTGCCTGTGTCTCTGCCTCTCTCTCTAGCTGTGTCTCTCATGAGTAAATAAATAAAATCTTATAAAAAAAAAAGGCATTCTATTTTTCCCAAAGATTGAATGATACAATTATTTTAGAGACGGGGAAGGGAGAAAGGGAGAGAACACATGCGTGCGAGAGGGGCAGAGGGAGAAAGAGAATATCAAACAGACTCCCCACTGAGCATGCAGCCTGACACAGGGCTCGATCCAAAGACCCTGAGATCCTGACCTAAGCCATAATCAAGAGTCAGACGCTCAACAGACAGAACTACCCAGGTATCCCACATCCCAAATATATTGTAAAGATGAGTTTAAATCATTTCAGCAGTATTTTCATTCTTCCGCAGAGCCCCACAGACATCAGGGAATCTGGCAGTAGGGGAAGAGAGTAACATTGAGTAAAAAGGTAAAGGACAGTGTGATTGCTCTACCACGGGCCCCGTCTCTGCTCAGCACAGACAGACTCCACTGTGGTTCCGCAAGTAAGTGGGCTGCTTCCCTCCTGACCTAGGAACTGCCCTAGGTACACTGTCATCGTAGAGACAGAGAAAACACATCCGTTAAATATGAGCTTTAGTGGAAAAAATTCAGCTGGCATTCTCTTTTGCTTTCTGTCGTCTTGTTTTAATAGCACTCTTATGTAAGTTCTTTACTATATATAGTTGAGAATGGGGAGCTGTGATCTGACCTGTTCAGAGGCAGGCAGACTTGGGCCATTTCCTTCCACCTGGTGCCCAAAGGCAGCTGTTCTGGAGGTCCAACCAGAGCGGCCAGGACGCAGAAGCCCATGCTCCTTTAGACGCTCGCACGGCTGTGCCGCTGTCTCCCCCTGGAGCTTCAGCCTCCCCACCTATACAATTGGCACAAGGCCTCATTCTGACCTAACACGCTGGGGGTGCCTGCAGAGCCTGTGGAACCTCAGAGAACATCTGGGAAACATTTTTCTAGCTTAGTCAGCAATGTGTATTTTTTCCCCCTGTATGTCCTTCCAAGATTTATGCAAAAGCTAGAATTCTGACTTTTCAGTCTTCGGCTTCTGGACCATCCTACCATCCCTACCAGTCTGTCTGAGTAAGAAAACTGTTGGTTCATTTATTGTCTGTTTCTTCCAGAAGGCTGCCATCCTGTAAGGGCAGAGTCCCCATCTATTATACTCCCCAATGTATTTTCTAAAGCTTAGCACAGTACATGAGTGAACCTATGAATCAGTGAATAGGAAGAGGCAGCAGTATCTAACATTTACGGGAATCTTCATGCCAGATGGCCCATCCACTCTGTATGTACGCCTCCTCTGTCTCTCACATACCTATGTCTTCTCTCTAGTACCTACTAGCTGTAGGACCTGGGACAACTTAATCAACCTTTCTGTACCTCGGTTTTCTCATCCATGTAATGGGATCATAACAGGACTCAAGCAATAAGGCCACTTTATTTTTTTTAAAGATTTTATTTATTTATTCATGGCAGACACAGAGAGAGAGAGAGGCAGAGAAACAGGCGGAGGGAGAAACAGGCTCCATGCAGGGAGCCCGATGTGGGACTCGATGCTGGGTCTCCAGAATCACACCCCGGGCCAAAGGTGGCGCTAAACCACTGGGCCACTGGGGCTGCCCAATAAGGCCACTTTAAAGATGACATGAGACCCATGCTTGGCACAGAGGTGTGCTCTGCCAGTTGTTGTGCTAATCTTCTCTTCCTCCTGAGTAAACAGCACCATCTCTGGGCCAGTGTCATGAAAGTCAGAATCCCAGGACTCATCCCTACCTGCTTCTCACCTATCATGTCTAACCCACCACCACCAAGTCTCGCCTTCCCCTCTCCTAACATCTCCCATGCACTGTTCTCTTCATGCAGCCCTGAGATTTTTTTTTTTCAAGTCGCACATCTAGTTTTCAGACTCTTTGACTTACTGGGCTCCCAGGAGCTATGTTTGCTCTTGGGATGAATTCTAAGTCCTCAAACAGGGCCCAGGAGGCCTGGTTGCCTGGCTCTAGCCTCTTCTCATCTCCTCCATTCTTGGGAGTTTTCATTCTTGGAGTTTTCAGCCCTACCTGTCCACATGCATTCCTCCTGCTTTGATGCCTATCCTGTACTTCACTCATCCTTCAGATGTCCGTTCCAACATCTCTTGCTGGGGAAAGGCCCCTTCCTCAGGCCTCCAAACTGGACCAAGTGCTTTGGTCTCCTGCCCTCAGAGGTCTGGGCACGTTGTTCTCCACACCTGCCCCGCAAGCACACTCTGCACATCTTTCATCTAGTCTGATGGTCCCCCCTTCCCAGGCTCCCTGGGCCTCTCCCATCTTCAGTAAAATGAGAGCCAGGAGGCAGCATGCTAACAGAAAGCAAAGACAGCTGCTCTAGAGAATACCCTGGGATCTAGTGTGGCCTTCTCCCAGTGCGGTCCTTTCTGGACTTCATTCTGGTCATCCATAAAATAACCTATACCAGACATTTAAGGCCAAAATTTCTATTAAAAATAATTTCTGTACATACATGGGAAAAGCTAACAATTACGCTACATAAAAAAGTTATTCCGTGAGATGCTCACGTTAAGTTCCCCAGATGCCACTATCTCAGCTCTCATTTTTTTACCATTAATTAGCTGGCTGTGTCGGCTCCACAAAACACTGTGGACTTTTCTCTTTTTTCTCAAAAGACCAGAATTGTGAAAACTGATTTTATTAATCCTAAAAAGTAAATAACATTTTTTCCAGAGTGTAGCAGTGAGTGAACGTTAATATTACTAAAAACAACTGAGGCAGAAGAAAAGGCAGTTCTAGTTCAAAGTCCTACTTTGAGGACTATATCAGTGCATCAAACATACATATTCCAAATATGGTATAGAACATCTAAACCCGGAAAGCACTAGAGGGACTGGCCACTTAATTCACCTACAAGTCACACACTAAATCAAATTATAGAGGCTCAAGGCAAAACTTAACACCCCCTGGAAAATAACCCTAACCCCAAGCTTAATGAGCAGCTACAAACTTCTGCCTACTAGTGGTTTGGGGGATGGCCCCTTTAGTTGTCATTCTGCCTTCTTGCTCATGAGCTTTTCCCACATGAGAAAACCAGGCACCAGGCTCAGTGCTGACCATCTAATGAGGGACAGAAACAGACACAGCGCTGGCCTTCACTGAAGCTACAGGAAGCTGGTGAGCACGGTGTAACCTAAAACAGTGATCAGCTGCATGAAAGCAGTGTAATTCATATAGATGGGTATAGTCTGTGTTTCCTCACTATACAGTATATTTAGCTCCAAATTGCTGCAGCACTGTATGTCTGATGCAAGTACCTTAGGCATTCCCAGGCAGGTGGTCTGGGGAATCGCACCAGCCTTGCAGGGCACTTTCTGTCTATCTAACTCTGGAGGGCAGGTGATTTCCAAATTAACCACAATGTCAGCAAGAGCTAGACTCTGCCCATAAAGTGGGTATTGGCTTTGCAAGACCTTGCTCTGCTCTGAGCAGCAATTGCCCCCATCTTTCAGGAGACCAGGGCACGTTTCCAGGAGACATGAAATGTGGTGAAGGGCTCCACGTCGATTATGTTGCTAGACAGGGCTACCATTTAGATTTCCATTGGTGTCACCTATGTGCTTATCCAATGGGCGTGAATGAGTCATAGCTGGCTTTTTTAAAATTCTTTAACATCTAGCATTAATGGCTTTTGATAAATTACTTATTAAAGTGCTAAGGTATAAGCCTTTCAATAGAAATGGGCTCTGGAGGAAAACCAAAAAAAAATCCACAGAGATCTTTCAATTCAATTCACGAGACTGCACAATTGTCTTTGTTAACAGTTTTGCCCTGCTACATTCTCCTATTTTACATATGCAGTTACTTGTTTTGTTTTTAAAGTAGGCTCCAGGGACACCAGGGTGGCTCTGTGGTTGAGTGTCTGCCTTCAGCTCAGGACGTGTTTCCAGGATCCAGAATCAAGTCCCACATTAGGCTCCTTGCAGGGAGCTTGCTTCTCCCTCTGCCTATGTCTCTGCCTCTCTGTCTTTCATGAATGAAAGAAATCTTTAAAAGAAATCTTTAAAAAATCTTTTAAAGAATGAAATCTTAAAAAAAAAAAAAAAAAAAGGAGGCTCCATGCCCAACGTGGGACTTGAACTCAAGACCTTGAGATCAAGAGTTGCCTGCTCTACCAACTGAACCAGCCAGGTGCTAGCATATGGTGACTTCTAATTTAGGGGAGTATGAGGGGAAAGACATATTCTGGAGATGGAGAAAGGTTAGCAGTCTCAAAAGTAGAGACTAAATGCTGCTGTGACTGGCAGGGTTGAGATACACAAGGAGAGAAGGAAGAGAGGGTGCGAAGGAGAGACACAGCAATGAAAGACTGGCCCTGGTAGGAGGTGGTGCATTCGCTGCTGGCCTGGCACACGCCGCTATCCCCCCCCCACCCACCTCTCCACCACACTTACTTCACGGCACATGTGTCTTGCTCGCCCACGGTCTGCCAGGTCCTGCAATTGCATCTGGGAACATTCCTGCTAAGCAGGAATTAAAGTGCTTATTTTGTACGACACTTGGCTACTTTTGAGCTACATCCAGGACAGCATAGTACAAACGACAAAATTCAAAACTATACCATTAGAAACCACATAAGTGACAAGGAGATCAACTTTCCCCATTGTGGACTGGATTTCCCAGACTTTTCAAATAGCTTTGGAATGTGAACAACCGTCATCCTTTAGAGGACTTTCATAAGGAAGTTTAATACCGTAGGCCTAGATGCACCACATTAAAAACAAACCATCTTATGGTCAGGAAAATGTTTTCCTCTTTTGAATTCTTGGTGGGGAGAGAGAGGTGGCCAAAGGGAGAGTGTTGTTCCCTCCAGGAGCCAGGTGACAGCAGGAAAGCCTCTCACCTGGGAGGCCAGAAGGCTGCAGGCCTCACAAGCTACCCCACACTCAGGTTCCAGCAAATATACACATGTCAGGAGCTAGGCAAATTAAATCTCCTGGCTCTGTGGTCAGACACAACTTTGCTTATCATGATATCCTCATTTCTTAGTATTCTTCAAGTATGAGGGAGGATTAAAGGGGCTTATTGCTTTTTAAAATTAAACAAATAGGGGCACCTGGGTGGCTCAGTCCATTAAGTGTCTACCTTTGGCTCAGGTCATGATCTCAGGATCCTTTTTTTTTTAATTGTTTTAATATTTTATTTATTTATTCATGAGGGGGGGGCAGAGACACAAGCAGAGGGAGAAGCAGGCTCCCTGCAGGGAGCCCGATGTGGGACTGGATCCCGGGACTCCAGGATCACTCCCTGGGCCGAAGGCAAGCGCTAAACCGCTGAGCCACCGGGCTGCCCAGGATCCTGAGATCGAGCCCCACATCTGGCTCCCTGCTGAGCAGGGAGCCTGCTTCTCCCTCCCCCTCTGCCTACTGCTCCCCCACTTATGCTCTCTCTGTCAAATAAAATCTTAAATATTTTTTAAAATTAAATAAATACATTGAACAACTGATCAAGATTTTATTGCATTTTATGACACCAAAATTTAGCAAATTCATTCATAAGTGTACATAATAAAAGAGAATGAATGCCCCAGGATCTCTCTTTTAGTTGGGGGTTTGGGGTAATAAGATGGAATGGAACTAAGGGCTTAGTTCATAGGTATGTTTCTCTTATCATGTGCAGCGTGATCAATCAGCCCCATGTGACCTGAACCTCACTACTGCTAGTTCCTTAACCTCGCCATGCCTCAGTGTTCTGTTCTTCCAGAATACTTACTACTGAGATTTCTTCTAAAGTTGAAGTGAGGGGCACCCGGGTGGCTCTGTCATGATCTCAGGGTTGTGAGACTGGCTAGGGTGTGGAGCCTGATGAGATTCTCTCTCCTTCTCTCATCTGCCCCTCCCCCTCAGCCCTCCCAATCCTTCCCGAACCCCCCCCACCCCCCCACCCCCCACCCCCCGCAGGCTCTCTCTCTTTAAAAAAAGTTTAAGTGAGGTCATGAATGGAAAAGTGTAATGCGGAACCTGGCTTTCACAAAATTTTAGTTTCTTTTCATTTTCCTTCAATATTGGTAAAATATAAGTTTTAAGTTTGGTTTGTCCTGAAATGTCTTCTAAGGTCTCAGAATCTAGTAGAGAATTCAATTCAGACTTTAAGAGCAGGTATCAGGTTGTCTGCAGGTTTGCGGATGAATTCACCCACCGTTACTACAGAAACTGTCAGGGGCCAAGGTACACCGTCTCCTCCCTTCCCCTTTTCCTTGCACAGCTAAAGGCGCCAGGGCAGTAGAGATCACCTTAGAAGGTATACCTGTTCTCCGGCTAGAGTTCATACAATGAAGAAAATCTGATCTGGCTGCTTGAAAAGCAAACAACCAAACATCCCAAACACTTAATATAACCTTGAGTCTTCAAAAGAAAGGCTTGCACCACGGGCATGAAGAGGTCTGGAACCCATTACAGCTCAGTTCTCCAGGGGCAGCTTATCTCCTCCTCTGACACTATCAGTTGCCAAGGAAAGATAAAGACAGTCAACTGCCTACCCAGTCAGAATGCAGAAGTGTTCAGGAATATTGCAATAGGGGCTGGGCTGGGACTGGGAATGGAAACAGAATGTTGCAACATGCTAGGACTAATTCATGCTCATATGTAAGTGGCTCTTGTGCGGAGGACTGAATCCTATATTCTGCTTTAAGGAAAAAACTTTTTTTAAAAAAGATTTTATTTATTTATTTGAGAGAGAGAGAGAGAGAGAGGCAGAGGGAGAAGCAGGCTCCATGCAGGGAGCCCAATGTGGGACTCGATCCTGGATCTCCAGGATCAGGCCCTGGGCTGAAGTCGGCGCTAAACTGCTGAGCCACCCAGGCTGCCCAAGAAACATCTTACACCCTGCAGGAAGAGTTGCAAAATAATCCATCCCCTCTCTGCTGAGCGTAGTTAGTACTCTTAAGTTGCCTTGTAAGGGAAATTTCATTTGTCTGCAGTGACCTTAGAAGTCAATCACACTCTGGGGGTGTCTGAGTGGCTCAGCTGGTTAAGCGTCTGCCCTTGACTCAGGTCATGGTCTCAGGGTCCTGGGAATCGAGCCCACATTGGGCTCCCTGCTCAGCAGAGAGCCTGCTTTTCCCTCTGCTCCTCCCCGCCCCCACCCTCCACACCCCCTCCGTGCTTTCTTTCTCAAATAAATAAAATCTTTTTTTAAAAAAAGTTAATCACACTACAGAACACCATGGAGAACAGATATCTTGAAATTATTTCTTTCCTGAAATAAGAGTTCTGAGAGGCTTTGACACTGATAAAGTTCAAAAATGAAACATAGTCATAGAGTTGAATCTTCTCATTACTTCGCTAAAGACTATGATTCAGGGTAACGATTCAGTGTGAAACACACTTTGTGAATCTGAGCCTTTTCTTTCTACTATTGAGGCAGAGAATAAAAGTATATTCTGCACCACAGGTCTGAACTCCACCAGTACTTAGAGCTCTGAACTCAAATTTTTCATAATCCTAAATCTGACCCAGACTTTGTGCTTTCAGTATTGTCTCTTTCATATACTGAGTGCTTACATTTTCTTCAAATTATTTTACCATCTGTAATGATATGAGAAGCCTTTTAATAGGAGAGGGAGAGTTAAAAGTGAGGTCCTGGGGGATCCCTGGGTGGCTCAGCGGTTTGGCGCCTGCCTTTGGCCCAGGGCACGATCCTGGAGTCCCGAGCTCCCGGCATAGAGCCTGCTTCTCCCTCCTCCTGTGTCTCTGCCTCTCTCTCTCTCTCAATCTCTCTCTCTTAAATAAATAAATAAATAAATAAATAAATAAATCTTAAAAAAAATAAAGTGAGGTCCTTCTGTACAGCATACTTGCTGGGTTGAACAGCAGTGAATAATGATTCTTGCTCAGGAGCCCTGGTTTCTAGTCACTGCCCACCACCAAAATAAGTACATTCAATCTCTAAGTTACACATATTTATAACTTTTGTTATTAGTCTTGGAACCCATCAAAGGCCCTAAGAGGAGACAAAATGGCAGGCTCATAATCACATGAGGAACCGTGAATTTCAAGCATGAAGCTTGATTTCACTTTGATTTGCTTTCCCGGCTCCAGGAGGATGAGGAAGGCCCGCTACTTGCTTCTCCCTCAGCCACTATCTCAAGGGGCCCCTCTCTGTCACACAGCCCCTCTAGGCTCAGTTTCCTTACAAGTCAAATTAGTAGATTAGGCTATATTCTTGCTCTAAAATTCTAAGTCACTCTGTCATTGGGAAGTAAAAAATAATCCCGAATAACACTGATTAGGAAATAGGAGATCAGGGTACCAGAGTTAGTTCTACTGCTACTTAGCTATCTCTTAATATTCTAGAGATTTCATTTTTTTCCCATTTCCCCAAAAGGAATACATATTCACTGTGGGAAATTCAAGTATAAGAAAGTAAGAGTATTTGGATAGTAAAATAAAAGTGAAAATTCTTCCCCATCATATAATCTTATTATAAACCTTTGTTAATATTGTAAAACTCTCTTTCCACAGCCTTTACAACGCAAATGTAAATACATATAAAACACATATATATGTTTACAATTTGGATTTTTGTTTGTTTTCACAAAAATTGGATCACGCATATGCATTTTCCCTCAGGGATCTTTTATCTTTCAACAGCTTATCATGGATCTCCTTGCATGTCGGCACTCAGCTCTACTTCACACTTTTCAACTGCCTCACAGTATCCCACAGTACAGATACACCATTCATTATTAATGACAGACACGTTCTCTTCAAATGCTCATTAGTACAAATAGCTTAGCAATGAAGATCCTTGAACTGTTTGCATATTTGTTTGGAGTCTTCGGTGGGAAAAATTTCTAGAAATTGTCAGGTCAAAAGGTATGTGAATTTTACATTTTAATGATTACAGCCAAATTGTTCTCAAAAAGATCTTATGACTATATCTTTATCTGAAAAAGGAAGAAAGAATAGATGATCTTTTACCAGTCTTTTTCCAACTGAACTTTCAACTCAATTAAGAAGCTTTTAAAACCAGAATGGAAGATGGGGCAGCTCTGAGATCCAGTCTGCTTTTAGCTAGGCCACTAATTTCAAGCATTTCCTTCATTAGCAAGTATTAAAACTTTGTTTTGCTTTGGTCTTAGTTGCCATATTGATGTTTTTTCCCCTGGTAATATTGCTAACCATAAATAAAGGTCTACTGTGCGTAAGAAATTGACGTTTTGGCATTTGATGTATCAAAAAATCTTATTTAAGGGGCAACATATTTCTTTACCAGGACTGGTTCTCAAACTTTAGTAGGCACCAGAATTTTCTAGAAAGCTTGAAAAACCAGACAGCTGGGCTCTACCCTCAGAGTTCCTGGTTCAGTAGGTCTAGCATGGGGCCCAAGAACTTAAATTTTTAGCAACTTCCCAAGTGATGCTGATACTGTCTGTGTGGAGACCACATTTCCAGAATCACTTCTTTTCAGAATGTCCTTTTTATTGGGCATAAACTTGTGATGAGAGAGGACCACTATCTTACTCTGCGTAGACTGATTTACAGGAGTCTGAATGACAATCAGTCACCCTAATTACTCTAATACATCTTCTTTCTGTTCCATTTCACTACCATAGGGGCTCTTTAACAGGTGACATGCAAGGAGCAAGCTGCAAATTCCATGAGGATTGTTCCTTAGAATTACCTCTTACGCCCCAGGCCTACTCTCCTCACAGAACTGATACTTAAAATTCATGTAAGACAACTACAAAATAATTGCACCTCTTTCTCCCTTTTACAAAGGAAACCCTCTGTTGATCAAATGTGACTGGTATGGACACCGATGCCTTATATGTTATATAAGGCCTTAAGTTTAAGATAATCACCAGGTGTTTAGAGCCACTTATGTTACACACCTTAAATAGACAAATTTAGATCTCAATTTACCCCAGTTAGAAAAGCAAACATGAGAAAACAAATGACACGTGAACTTGGAACCTTCCCTTTGACCATGTGTAGTGGATCTACAGAGCACTTCCAATGTATTTTCTGTTCTAGATCTTAACATCTAAGAATGAAATAGTGAAGTGTGTAGAAGTGTAGAATTGAACAGATTTGTTCAAGAGAATATTTACATACTCCTGCCAGGAGAGTGAATTCTATTGGAGAGCGGTTATAGGAACTACTCTTTAAAGAGGGACAGGGGGATCCCTGGGTGGCGCAGCGGTTTGGCGCCTGCCTTTGGCCCAGGGCGTGATCCTGGAGACCCGGGATCGAATCCCACGTCGGGCTCCCAGTGCATGGAGCCTGCTTCTCCCTCTGCCTGTGTCTCTGCCTCTCTCTCACTGTGTGCCTATCATAAATAAATTAAAAAAAAAAGAAAAAGAAAAAAAAATAAAGAGGGACAGAGCCAAATTTGTCAGCATGTGCTGTCAAACTAAAGGCTTTTGCATTACGCAGTTGTGATATACCTGGTTCATGGCATGTGTTAAGCATGAAGTCATAGCATTAATAGTTGAGAGAAGATAATCTGGTAACAAACTGGCCAAATGGCCCATCAGAAAGGGAAAGAAGGAAAAGGAGTAAGAACAATGATCTTGGAACAACTAGTTGCCATCTCAAACTCCAGGAAGAGGGAGCCTCACTTATTCAGGCTACATGAATTTAGAATTTGTGATACCTCTGAAGTTTTTCACTAATACCTCTGAAGGGGGCTTCTTAAATTAGTGGTAGAAAGATCAGCAAAAGACCTGTGTAAGCAGGCTCCTCTCAAGTCCTTTGGAAAAATACATCACATTACTATTTAAAACCACTCCACTTCCCACCAACAGTTGTCGAATTCTTTATATAAAGAAATCTTTGTTTTGTTTTTTAATTATGATTTTGGAGTCTCTTAAACTCATAACCACCTGTCTTATGGGTAATCAAAATCAGGTAATGTTACTGAAAATAGAACAAGGGATCAGTAAGAAGTGATAAGGAGGTTCTACAATTCCTTTATAAAGTATCTAGAAAGATTTCTCAAGTTATATAGACATACAGGATATATTTTGATCAGTTGGCGAACATATCTCATGGAGAAAGCAATATGTAGGTTTTCTGTGACACTTCAGGGTGACAAGCAAGGCTACTCACAGGCTGGCAGGCCCTCCTCTGCTCTGTCTGTGCGGGATCCTCTGCACCCATGCAAGCGCCCACCACCCTTGAGACACACAATCTCTTTTCCACCTCTGAGTGTGGACGTGGAGTTGAGCTGCCTTTTCCACTTCTATCACACTTGACTGCTGTCAGGTGTCTTGGCTGTCTCCTGAGGCTTCCCCTGGCACCCCCCTGGCAGAACTGAGGCCCCTTCCTCTGAGGGCTCTGCATGTACTGATCTGCATCCACTGTCCACTGCAGGCCTCGCCAATCCGTCCTGCTGCTGGGCTCATCTCTCCCCTGATCTACAAGAGTGTTGGGAGCCGCGTGCCAGGAAGGGGTTAATGGATCGAGCAAAGGCTCTCTGTTGACTCTTCCAACCGCAGCCCACCTGTCTCACCCTTGTTGTTGAAGGCTTGTGGCTCAAGGACGCATATTATTGCTGTCTACTGTGAAAGGACATGTCTGGAGAACTAAACTTAAAATATCCTGCTTGTTAAACAACCCTGCTTTATAAAAGAGTGAATAATACAAATAAAGTTGGCATTGTGGCTGAATCCGGCCATATGTCCCTCCTGCTCCCACTCTGTTTATGTCTCCTTTCTTTTCCTCATTCCCTTACCCTCAGCCCTGGACGGTTGTCGCCCCCAGCGCGCGCGACACAAGAGGGCCTGGCCAACATCTCCCTACTCATTCAGGGAACATGGGACATGTGGAGTTGGTGTTTGCGGAGTTAATGAACAACATGCTAGCTTTTTAAAGCATATGGAAAAATCTTAAAGTATGTCACACTCCAACAGTAACTTTTTAGTATTTGGAATTCATCCTTTATCAGGGGGTTGGCAGGTGAGATTTCCTGTAGGATGTTTTAGTTCAATTTCCTGTTGCATGATTTTTTTTCACCTTATATATTCTAATAAATCTTTGATAAAATTAGACTCCTATGGGTTAAAGGATACCACAGCAATCACAGGGTCTTGTATATTGAGGGCACGTGGTTTTGAGCAGACACTAGGACATAGGGAGAGAAACCCAGAGTGAGTGAGCTCTGTGTCACCTGACCACTCAGAGAAATGCTTCACCTTATCATGGCCGGTTTTTCCCTTCTCTAAAACAGAGGTACACACACACACATATGGAAAATGTAGAAAATACAAATTATATATATTAAAATATATTTTATATATATGAAATTTTTAAAGGATAAAAATGATCACAGGATTGCCATAAGAATTACTATAGAATGTATATAAAACACTTTGAAAAAAAAACAAAAACAAAAACAAAAAAAAAAAACACTTTGAAAATTAACAGTATCATTAAATATTTATTGAATAAATGAATAAAGCTATTCATTTGGATTTGGGCAGAAGAGAAAGATCAATCAAAAGTAGTCTCTCCTTCTGGGCACATTCAATCATGACTGTTAATTTTTAAAGGTGATCTAGTGATTGTTTTCTGGAGGATTGTGGCTAAAACAAAACAAAAAACTAAGCTTTTTTGCCAAAGCTCTTTGAGTCACATAGCCAGATAGATTACTTTCCTTGTGGATAATGGTTCATACTAGATGCACTCTTTCTTAGAAAAGCCTCATTTTCAATGGGAAGGGGAAGCACATCTACCCAGCCCTTCTCTAGTCTGCTGAAATACAAGTGTTACTGATCCCTTCTTCACTTTCATGGAAGTGCTTGGTAGATGTGCTGTAAAGCTGTGATTATTCTTGAGGCAAGATGAGAGGTACCCAGGCTTTGGCAAGGTGTGGTAAATCTGGCAGGGAAGTTCAATTTCCCTAACATTGTTTCCAGTCCAGGAAATGTCTCAGGTGGCTTGGTATGGGTAAGATGCTGCCAGTTTTTCGGGCATGGGCTTGCTTCTCTTGGAATGACATCATTTGATTGAATTCTTTACTCTGCTTGCCCCACAGAAGCCTCCGCATTCAATTGGTCTCCATTTTTCACCAAGGCCTCATGTAATCCCCAGGCTGGCTGTGTCTCCAAAAGCCTAATATGGAAGGCTCAATTCATGGGATGAACCTACCTGACTATTAAAATAGCAAAAGCATTTACTAAGGTATACTTAAAAACCATTATACGACGGGAAGACTGTCTGCTTATAGCATCATTTTTGCCTAGAACGGCCATGACTGCAGCCTTATGTCAACCTAACTCACACAATACGTAAGTACTATATTAAATTTGTTTATCCCAAAGTCTAAGAAATGGGATTGCTGAAAATCAAATATAAACTTTATAAATGCTCTTTTTAAACTATGTAAATTTTTCTCTACCTTGAGCTAACCAGAAGATAAACTGACCAGGTGGAACCTGTGATTTTTTTTCCAAGCTAAACTTTCTGCCACCATAGCTCAGGGGGTTACACCAATTCATTAAGTCTCCTCTGTTTCCCAAATTACAGTATACCCAAAGGGTATGATGTCCTGAAATATAAATTAGCATAGAAAATTCCAAAAAGTTTGCAGGAAAGTCTTTTACTTATGCTACATGGCCCATTAATGGCAAACCTTACTGCCTTTAGAATTCCTTTCTGGCAAAGCCCCAGTAGTCATGCTTAGATGCTAGAGCAATGTCAGATGATGGTATAGATTTCCCTGGTTTTTGAATACTATGATATATATACAGCCACACATTTGTTTCAACAGCTCTGTCATTATTTTTGGGGTAATTGGCACTTGTGAAGCTCTGACATGGTTTTACTGATCATGCTCAGGCTTATGAACTAGAACGTGACATTTACTGGAGTCTAAGGTACATCCTTCTCCTTCTCTAAGACTAGGGAATAGCAGCATCCCATAAAGTCATCAACTTCTTAGGTGTTTTAACCAAACACTCCATGAGATCATGAGGAGAAAATGAAGAAGAAAGATGCAGAATTGGACAGGAATGCCTTTTGTTTCTCGTGTCCTACATGGCATAGGGACAGTAAAGCTCAGGATACTAAAGCGCATCTCATCTAGTCTCTGTTTCGTGAGAGGCCAGCAGAAACCCAGGGGCAACTGGGGTAGTCTGGGAAAAGACAGCACATCAGAAAACAGACTTGGGATGACAGTCATTTCCTCAACTAGTTCAGAAAATAAAAGAAGGTGGCATGAAAGCAATAGGGCTGCAAATCATGGACACGTTTCTAAACTTTACTATATCATTAACTTAAGATGCAGATCTTGGGTGGTCAAGGAGAACACCAGGTCTATGTATGTCAATCTTGCCATAATATGACGCACAGGTTCAGTCAGATCCTGTGGTTTCCTAATACTTTAACCTTCAATCTGACTACCAAGAGCTAGAATGCCATATTTTTTCTGATTCATAATTTTAGTTGGCTTCTTGCCAACAAGTGATTTTTTTTAAAGAAGCTGTAGAAGAGATATAGTATTTG
Source organism: Vulpes lagopus (assembly GCF_018345385.1). Classification (NCBI taxonomy): domain Eukaryota; kingdom Metazoa; phylum Chordata; class Mammalia; order Carnivora; family Canidae; genus Vulpes; species Vulpes lagopus. Next base: position 31,755,335 of record NC_054831.1, read on the forward strand.
AAGCCAGATCTAAAGCAGCGATGAAAGGATGAGCTGATTAGCTCAAAGTTAGAAGAGAATCCATAAAAGCGATTATGTAAGAGAGAGAATTATACTCAAATTTCAGAGCCCAGCCAACTGTCTCGCCAAACTTTGTTTCAAGATATTCACTCTTATTCTTTGCTAATTCTCCTAAATAACCAAATATTAACAATGTACTGTATTACTGTGAATGCTGTTTTGCTTAAAGCACAGTAAACCAGTAATTGTTGTACTAGACTATGAAATCATTCATTATCAATGTAATTCTGAAATATGACCTAATTATAGATGTAAGTAGAACATTACAGTAAAATGAAACAACTGGAGCCATAGTTAACACTGAGTAAATATTTAAAAGTCCACTTTGATAAACCTTCGGTTTCATGATCAGGTTTGCATTTGGCTTAATAAGTAGACAAAATCAAAATGCTAAGGTTAGAAAGAATAAACACTAGGTAGGTGGAGCTCTAAGCAGAGCTGTGGAAGTCACAGGGAGCCTGCCTGGGAGCTCCTGACATTACAGGGACACAGAAGGGACAGTCACAAAGCAGCCAGAGTGCCTGGTCCACACTGACTGCAGGTCAATGGCTGAGTGGGTCTACTCAACACCACTGTTACATTTTCTCTTCAGCTGCTGGCCAGGGCAGGTGGCCAACCTGCAGAGAGTGCCATTGTGTGGTTCCTTTGGTAACCATCCAGATTCGTCCACTGGGATTCCTTTCCCAAGTAAACTGGTCTTAAGGATTTTAAACATTCAGCATTCATCCTTAAAAACTTTCCTCCTGAACTTGTAATCAGTGTTCTTAATTTGACTTTGCCAGATTTGCCATCTGTGCTTCAGCTTTCGGAAAATTCTGCTGTTGCCCACAGTGCACATTTTCAAGTGGTAATATCCCCCTGCATCTTGGGATGCTCGGTGTGCTGAAAAGAAAAACAGTCGGGAGGCAGGAGATGCAAGTCCTACTATAACTGCACCTTTGGAAAGTCAACCAATTATACAATTTGTCCTTTTTAATCTGTAGAGTAGAGAGAAGGACATCTGCCCTACCCAGCTCCACTAGTGGGATGTGGCAAAAGTCCTGGTATTTTTAAATGAATGAGAATTTGGCCCTTAGAGACAGCAATGGATTTCAGAAGTCTCAATCTTGATATGCTTGCGATGGGCCTGGTTTTAGGCTTTTCTCAATCTCTCAATATAAAATAATTCCAAGTAACCTCCTCAAGTGGCACTGCCAGACTTTATCGTTCATTTTGTCCCCTGTAGCAGGGAAGTCAACCTCAGAAAAGGTCTGGCAGCTTTGCGCGCTTGGTGGTTTCACTGAGCATCTACCATCTTGTTGAAGAGTTCTGGAAAAGGAGAAGATGCACTAACATTAAACAGTATAGTTCTGTGTGGACAGTATGTGCTCCAGCATTTTGCGACACAGCACAATGAGGTGCTATGTGAGAAAATTATGGAGCACATGTGGATTCACTTTATTAATAAGTGCCTAAAATAGATTTTTTTAAAAAAATCCACATATCACCTTCCATATAAATGCATCCATTTATAGTAACGAAGGCAAGTAGGAAATGAGACTTTACCAAGAAAAACTACAAATTTTTCCAACTCCAGTTCTGAGTCAGTTCATTTGTGGTTTTACTGGGATATGCTTTACTTTAATGTTCTGTTACTGGACAAATTTGGCAGACTACAGCTTCATCAAATGACAGGATCCTTACCCCACCTTCAAATGCTGAGAGTCAAATTTTCTCACTGTCCATTCTCTTCTGGAACAGAGTCATCTTCTCCCAAGGCTTTTATCAATCACTGTCCCCACTTTGATCTCCCCAAATGTCAGATCTAGGTATCTCATTGCCTCCTGGACACCTCCACATGGTATGTTCAAACCAAACTTGCCCTGCCTCCAGAGATGTCCCACTTCTCGTCCCTTCCTCTCTAAATGGCAGCCCTGTCTAGCCACTGCCTGGCAGGGGCCTGGGAATAATCTTTGGTGCATCCCACTCCCTTAGCTTTCACCTGGCATCAATACCAAGTGCAGTCAATTCTGTCTTCTAACCATACCGGATCCAATTACTTCTATCACTTGCTTTACCACTAACTTAGCTCATACCACCAATATCTATCTCATGTATTATTCTAACCATTGCAATTGGTCTTCCTGTTTCCCAGCTAACTACCTTTAGTGTGCCCTAGTGGTGTCCTAACCACCCAGCAGTGATCAGAAGTAGAAGGCATCTTTGTTGCCCTCAAGAAAGGGATAATCTGGTACGAATGAGGTTTGATTTAGGTAGCCACTGGAGAGTAGTACAAAAAAAGAAACAGAGAAAAAGCATACCATTAAGCATTCTTTCAGAGTCTAAAACTCTTGTGTTAATGTTGAGAGAGATGAGATTAACTCAGTGAAATAATCAGGAATAAACTGGTATATAAGTTCTGTTCTAGAAATTTTGAGTGTCCACGCATTTCAGAGTAGAGTGAGATTAATGTAATGATTAGGATGGGAAATTTTAAAGGAGATTTCTGGGTAAGTGCATAGGAGCTTTATTATAGCAGCCACTCAACAACATTAACACTAACCACAAATGATGAGGTGTGCGACTCTGTTCCATGGAAGTGACAAATAAAGAAGAGACAGTCCTTCTCCTTATGATTACAGAATTCTGAAGTCCAATACACCGTGGATATAGAGTCAGAATTCAACCTTGGGCAGACCCCGAGTGTACATTTCTCCAGTCAAATTAAAATTCAGGCTCCTCTTCTCCAGGTGTCTGCTTCACACCTTCCTCTGTCCTCAGAATTCCCTCAAATGCTCCCTCGTCTGGCCCTCAGCTGATGCTTCCTGTTTCACTGAGAAATCAGAAACAAGTAGAGAAGCACCCCAGCTCCCCCTGCCACTTCTGTCCACGCCCCCCATCCTGGCCGGCAGATTCGGTCTTCCCCAGTGCAAGGGCAGCATCGTCTCCGTGCCCCCTGCCAAGGCCCAGGACTCTGCTGGTGCACCAGATCCCACTGGCCTTTGGATAGACAACGTCAAGGCCTTCATCTCCTGTTCTTGGCTCTCTCCTCAGTTACTTGCTGGGGTATTTACAGTGACCGAGGAAGATGGCACATTCTCAAACATTCGGCATTACAAAATAAAACGGTTTGCAGGGAGAAACAATAGAACAAGTACTTCTGGACTCATGTGGTTGACTTTGAGCCACTCTTCTGCTGTATTTCTGTCTCACCGACCTGCAACCCTCACCTTGGCATTCCTTGTCCTCATTCCTGGCTTTCCTTCCCCCATAACATGTAATTCCACCAGAAGCACTGGTTGTTTAGTTTATTTTGTTTATGGTTTGTCTCCTAACCACTGCAATATAAGAAAATAACGTGAACCAACAGGCAGTTGGCAATGACTGGCCATTCAAAATAGATCCCACAGCTGACAAGTGGGCCTCGCTTCTGCCCTCTTACCCAGGTCCTTTTCACTTTCTTCTCTTCCCCCTCTGTTACAAAGCCAGCTTCTGCTGGGATTCCCTCTCCCCAAAGCTCTGTAGCTCCAGGGTGGGGTCTCTGTTAGCATTAAGGGGAGTATGAAAGGAAATGTATCTCTCTGTACCTTTATTTTCCCTTCAGGGTTTAAATGGAAAAAGAAAAGGTGGGGCCCTTTATCCATTGTTGCTGGGATTAAAAACCTTAAAAAAAAGAAATCAAGCTGGAGCTTTGAGTGCATTTTCCCACAAAAACCATGTTATATATAGTGGCTCGGTTCTATGGTACTATTAATAAAGTAGAACATTTCAGTTGTGATTTCTGGGATGTCCTGGGATCCTACCCACAAAGTGGGACATAATTTCAATGCAAAAGTATGTTCAGAGTTCCCAGCAACCAATTTACATATCCACATTCAGAAACTAACCTATCTGAAAGGTAAGGGCCGCTAATTCTCAGTAAGGTTGACGATTTCAGAAAGGTATCACAAATGTCACAAAGAATAGGGGCAAGCCGAAGACTATGGTGCTAAGTGGCATACCTGATCCCATCCTCTAATACCAGGAAATGTGTTGGGTTTAGCTCAGAGAATTCTGTGAGAATGAAGGGTGGTAAAAGAATGTAACACATCCAGCAGAGCCTGGTTAGTGCTAGCTATTTAACAAAGGTTAGTTCTCTCCACTCCTTTTGGTGAAACTTCAGTGTCTATTCCTTTTGCTTGGTTTTGTGTGTCTTCCTATGAATCTATTTTTAACACTTCCATAGGGGGAAAAAAACGCAACGTTTTGCCAATAGAAACCAGAAAATGGTTATTTGCTCATTTCTTCTGGCTGACACACCTTGTCTGCGAATGGCAACTTCTCCCTGAGGAGGAAATCTTTTCCATCCAATAAGCCTTTACACCTTCCAAAAGTCCATGCCAAACTGCGAAAATCACCATTTTAGCTTACCATAGTGGTGAAGCTTTGGCAGTTGGGCCAATGCACATTCAGTGGGAGACTGTGGACAGACGTTAACTAACCATCCCACATTTTCGGTTTGTTTCCTTATAGTCCTTGTCCAAAATATACACGTAAGAGAGGCTCGCCTAACGGGAAGGCTCACATTACATATCACAGTTAACCCTAACGCACATAACCAATAAGACAGCCTTACTGCTTGGGAAGAAGTCCATGCTTTCAGTAGTCAATAGGGTTGGACAGAGAGCTGTACATGCCATTCATTTCAGAATGCTTTTCCTCCTTCCCTGACCCCTCGGGCCCTCCTTACTTCCATCTTATCTCCAGGCCTTTCCTGAGAGAATGAGCTCTGCTCCCTAGTCATCAAATCTCCTTGGATGAAATCTTTCACATCTACCACCTCCAAACAATTATTTTCCCTTGACAAAATGTAAGACAAAACTTTCCCACTAAAATATAAAATAAAATCTTTTGAATTAGTGCAGCCTCACAGGGATTTTCTAGAGCCAAAAACCTGGGACACAGAACTAGCCAATTTTATCTCTGTATGATCCCAGACAAAATTCCTATCTTGCCTACACCTTCCTTTAAAATCTGGTAGAGCTCCATTTTTTGTTCAGTGTCTCAAAAGAATATTATTAAGATGACCCAAATGTTTAATGTGTTGGGAACACTTTCAAAGAGGTTAGTGCTCTTTTAACATATCTTTAATTTTTAAAGCGTATATTTAGCGCCTACCCCGTCCCCTGCCCCCCATCTCCTTGAAGAAAATTATTTTGCAACAGGGCAGCCCGGTTGGTGCAGCGGTTTGGCACCGCCTGCAGCCCAGGGCATGATCCTGGAGACCCTGGATCGAGTCCCACGTCAGGCTCTCTGTATGATGCCTGCTTCTCCCTCTGCCTGTGTCTCTGCCCCCCTCTCTCTCTCTGTCTCTATGAATAAATAAATAAAATCTTTAAAAAAAAAAGAAAATTATTTTTGCAATATACTGCATAGTAGGCAATTCTGGAAGCATAGTGAACTCCGGTTACCCAATGTTTACCTGGATCTTCAGAAATAAATGCTGAAAAAGTACAATACTTTTGGGTGCAAAATTATTTGTGAAATATACACAGAAGGGAAGACCGCATCTAATACATTTTTACAGTTCCCAACGACCGTGAAAAAAATGCGGAAAGTGGGAGTAACAATCAAACAATTGTTTGAACGAATTAATAACTTCCTCTTAAAATAATGTCTTTAGCACCTTAAGCAGTATGGACTCCTTGATAATTTCCAGGAAATACTTTTTATTTCAGTAATACATAGTTGGTTCAAATATAGTACAGTGTAAGAATTACTATAGTCTAGGGAAATTATATTTGGAGGGATAAAAAGCAACTATTCTCAAAGTAGTAAACACCCTACAGCTCCTCTACAGAGATGACAATACTTTAAAATATTTAAGGTCAACCCCAATGCAATGTGGTAAGTGGCACTCAATTTTCAGTCAGTTATCTTATAAAGTTTTAAAGTCAGCTAAAAACTAGAGCCTAAAAGGACATCCTGAAGCATACCAGGGCTAGTCTAACTAGGTCATTTATCTATTCTTTACTTAGTCAATGTCCTCACCTGGGACAGACTGGACATTAAGTCACTAAACCATATAAAGGAGGAGATCTACTTTACCATTCCTGCAGTTAAAATTATGATACATGGATTCCAACTGTCCACCCAAATAAAGGTATGTTACTATCAACCATATACCCATGCTCTTCACTCAGATCACCAATTTTTCTCACAGCTGAATAGATGGTTAGAATGTTGGTATGTTTTGTTATTTGTTGTACTTGCCTAGTTTCTTTTTAAGTTGAAAGTTATTTATTTATTTATTTATTTATTTATTTATTTATTTATTTATTTATTTATTTATTTATTTATGAGAGAGAGAGAGAGAGAGAGAGCGCGCGCGCAGAGACACAGGAGGAGGGAGAAGCAGGCTCCATGCCAGGAGCCGGACGCGGGACTCAATCCCGGGACTCCAGGATCGCGCCCCGGGCCAAAGGCAGGCGCTAAACCGCTGAACCACCCGGGGATGCCCCTAGTTTCTTATTAATGGATGTGGTATGGACACTGGGCAACCCACCTCACTCCTTATTCTAATGACAAAAAATAAAAATATCAAATAAATTTTATTTCATATACAATAGAATAAAAAATAAAGCTTAGGAGTTTGTTCAAATGTCTGTTGATTGTATAATTTGTGCCAACTCATCATACATTTATTGTTAAAGGTACAGTAAGGCAATCACTCTAGGGCATAAGGGCGCATAGAGTTCATACTGTCTCCTTTATCAGTCGATATAAACAAACCCCTTTATCACTCAATCAAAGTCGGCCAGGTCTTGAAAATAATAACCTCTTTTCTGGAGGACGTAAAAGTAGAGTAGAAAAGCTCACGCCTTTAAATTGTGAGCTCCAGAAGCAAAGCATCCCCGCCATCCCCGGACAGTTAGTTGTTGCCACAGTTCTGGCAGGAGCCTTCAAAACACCACCAGGAAAGCGTCCTCCAAGGCACAACTGGGCAGTCTCCAAAGCTGGTTAGACCCCTGCTGTGCCTGGGGGGGGGGGGGGGGGGGCGGTGGCTTTCCAGAGGCTGGTCCTCCGCAGGGTCTCGTCTCCTTTCGCCCGGGACGCTCGGCCCCTCCGCTTCTGCCTTTCGCCCGGTGCCGGTGCCGTGGGACTGCGGATCACAGCGCAGCTCCAGCTCTGCGGGTGCAGGCCCACTGCGGGCACGACCCGCTCGGCCGGCGGAGGGATGCCCGGCGCCGCCCGTCCCCAGCCGGGGCGCTCGCACCCGGCCTCTGAAGCCCTTCCCGAGCCGGACGGACCCCCCCCCCCCCCGTGGTCAGCGAGGCGCACGGGGGGGGGGGGGGGCAGCCCCCCTGCACGCGGCGTGGGCCCGCGCTGCCGGCTTCTGAACCCGCCTGCAGAGTTCGGGCCCTTTGGGCCGCGTGCAGGCCATCACCGCCGTACCGCCGGCCGAGGCAGAGCCGCGGACCCCCGCACCAGCACGCCCAGCCGACGGCACCCCGGGCACCCCCGCGGCGAAGCCCCCAAGTGACAAGCACGTCTGCACGGCGCCCGGGGCTGGGGGCGGGGGAGGGGGGAGGGGGGCTGAACTCTCCCAAGGAAGGGAGGATGCGCTTGCGGAGAGGCCAGCGCAGACCTCGGACCCCGTGCACCCCCCACCCCCCGCCGGCTGCCGGGGAATGAGGTCACCCCTCAGCCCCTCCGTCCACGCCAGCCTCCTCTTCTCTGCCCTTCCTCAACAGGTTCGCTACCCGTGGGACGGCGGCCACGAGCGAGGGAGGCACAGGTCAGGAAAGTTTATCAGAGGCAAAGGCCACCCTGGCAGCAAACACCTCCAGTCCCAACCCCGATCAGAGGAAGCAAACTCCCAACTCTGTTCTCAGCGGCTCCTGCTCTGATCAGACAAGGGGGGTGGGGGGGCCTCTGCGAAAGGATCCCGCCCTCGCCCCCCCCAACTGCATTTGGAAGCTGTTCGGCCTCCCTGCTCCCACCCCCATCCTCCTCTGCAGCCCTCCCGCCCCCAGTTCTGCCTCCCTGCTCCCCACCCCCAGCTCGCCCCCCACCCCACACCCTCTGCTCCCTCTAATTCATACCTTCCCACCAGCCAGGGGCCGAGCCCTCTGCGCCTGGCGCCTACCTCGGGTCTCGGGGCCGCGCCCCCGCTGCTCCCTGACCCCCAGTCCTGCGGGCTCAGCGCCGCGGCCACAGGCAGGTGCCGGCTATATACCCGCTGCTCCGCTCCGTGACTCAGTGAGTCTGAACCTTCTGTCCGCCTCCTTCAAAATAAGAGTCCCCGGAGGAGGCGGGGCTCGAGCCGCAGCGGCCCCAGGTCAGCGCAGGCTCCCGCCCCTCCCTCCAGCCGCGCTCCGCCCTTTGCATCTTCGGGCGCCCTTTCCTGGAGCGGCACACTCGAACCGGCTTCCTCGAAACTTTTAGGAAGAACTGATAATGGGAAAGAATGTAACTGTTCTGTCTGGGCCACTGGAGACGTTGGTTGCAAGTCAGGATGACTTCCCTCCAGTGTCTGGTTGTGTTTTTTCCTTTAGAGACTAAAAAGAAATGTCCAGTGACTGACTCCAGGGCAACATTCTTGGGGCCTGGGATGGTAACCCCCCCCCCCCCCCCCCCGCCTGAAACCGCAGGGCTAAGGCTTGGGTGGGGAAGGGTCCAGTACCTGCCGGCTACTCACTTTTAACTCGGTGCTGCGGGTTTGCAGGCACCTGCAGATCGAACAGCAGTTAAATGAGAAAGTGTGGTACACTCCTTTGTTAAAGTAAGAGGATAATTTCTAGATTTACATTAATTAGCTTACTCTGTTCTGAGTATCAATGAGTAGCTAAATTTAGGAACCCTCGGGGTAAGAAGTGTAGCTCATTCTCATTTAGCAGTATGTTAGGAACGCGGTTCCCATCCTGTCTTTTTCTTCTGTCATAAACTACAAGAGGCCTGAGTCACTTGTTTGAACCTACTACATGGGGGTGTCTGTAGAGTGTTTTAAAGTAGGGTATGGACGTATTGATTCCTGACTTAATTTCCTCTGTAAAATCTGTGATTTACTGTGGGTCTGATCCTAAAGCCAGAGCAGCAATGTTTCCTTGCACCAGCTCAGCTGGTTCCGTGCATAACCCTCCAGTAGTTAGGTTAGCACACGATCACAGGTATTTCTTCCTGTTACTTCTACCAGAGTGTACGCTCCTTGACCACTGAGACCAAATTTTTTCACACACAATAAACTGTCAAAGGAATGAATGAATGTTAATACCTGACACTTACTGAACATCTGTCATGCCAAGGCCCTTCCCAGTTAAATGCCAGTGATACCAACTAGATAATCAGTGGACCACATGTTTAAATTATCTAGTAATTTCATCTCTGCCTTCATTAATATTGAACAACAGGGTTTCTAGGTTCACAGCCATGAGCCAGATACTCTACTTCTCTCTCTGAAATATCTTTATTTGTAAATTTAAAATGATGTCTGTAAAAGATTCAAATAAACCAAAAATGAGTGTTTCCCTGTAACTCTACCAGAGATAAACATTGTTAACAGCCTACAGCCTTTGCTTCCAGACTTTTGTGTGTGTATTTAAACACATAATAAAACAGAGATTAGATCAGCATTTACATATGATTCTGTAACCTTTTTTTTTTAACCTACAATATACGGTAGTCATCTTTCTAGGTATAACATAAGGCACTATACCATATTTTCAATTTTTGAGAGGACAAGCAGATAAAAAAAACCCTCAGTATTTCACTGTTTGACTGCCTCCTTTTGACTTTTTAGTTTGCTCATCCCCATGTCAAATGGCCATTAGAGTGGCAGCAATGACATCACTTGGCGCATCATTGGGTTTTCTTGCAGGCTACAGTGTGACAACGATGACGAAAGAATTCTAAAATGAGAGTTAGGATTTAGGAATCTGTGCTATTAACTGCGGAACTCGGGAATTTCCTTATTCCCACAACAATGGGACTGATTTGATAATTTTTAAGGTTCAGTTCTTAGATTTTGTAATTTTATTATTTCGGAGTCCATTCTCAACATGAACACAGAAGGAATAAATTAGATAAGCATGAGTTACTACCACTGTACGTGTTTACCCACCATGGGAGGGTGCGTAGGGTGGAAGAGATGGGTTGATTATCCACAAGAAATCATCCAATTCCTTCACTCTCAAGAGGCACCAAAGGAAGGATGACCCCTTAGATCTGCCATCTCTGACTTATTCCTTCTATAGGAGACCAGAAAGCAACATTCGTGTGGACCAGTTTTCATTTCTCAGAGCTCAGATCCAGGAGGATTTAAGGAACTGGTACAAAACACTGAATATTTTAATGCTTTCAGCTTTTAAAGTTTTTTATATATGAAGTATGGGAGGCGTAGATACATCTTAGCTATCACTTTGGCAAGTTCCAAAATTGTGAAATTATCAGTAGAAGCACTGATAGGAATTTCTGCCAAGCCTGTTAAAGAACACTTCATCCTCTCGTGCTTTACTGAGTATTCTGATCAACAACCTTCTCTTTCTATATTTTTTCTTTGTTTTCCTTAGCTGAAACTTAGAGGTCTATGGTTTTAAAGGAAGATGAAAGGAGTAGAGAACAAATATGCAATCGACTTTTCCTTGACCAGGGGCTACACTCTTGGGATTCCATCTGGTCTCCCTTAGAGTGTTTGCCATTTAGGACTTAAAGTGTTCTGTTTCAGGACTTTTGACTCTAGCTTCCTTTTAGCATGCTTGGGCTCCTGGACCTATGGCTTCAAATGTGCAAATTTAATTGGATATGAAATAGTTTCCTCAAGGGTTTGGCTGTTTGGGGAGAAACGTGGATGGGTGAAGGTAATCCTTCAAACCATTCCTTTACATATTCTTTTCATAGTCTCTCTCACAAGTAAAAAAGGTGAAGCATCGGTGGTTAAAACTATAAAGAACAAAAGACAATTGAAAACAAATAGTGTTCACTGAACAAACAAGATATTGGCAGTGAGGCTAAATCATAGAGATACAGAGATATAACTGCTAACATGTTCCACACGGCACTTATCTCACATATACTCAGCATAGGGAACAATAGTTTATAAATGGAGAGTATTAGCAAAGCAATATCCTCTCACCAAATGTCTATTCAAAAAACTACCATCACAACTCTACATAGTTCAGCCATGCTTGTCTAACACATAAATTAAGGTCAAAATCTGTATTTGTGTTCCTTTTATTTATGTGTAGCAATAAAAGAATGTTGGTATATCTTCAGGCATTTCTGCTTCAATTAATATTTTAATGAAAATCACCAAAACTTGAGATTTTCTTAACTCTTGGCTTTGGGGTTGGCACATTTTATATAAGGCAGCTTTTGTTATATATTGTCCCAGAGTGATCAATGGTGTGAACAATATGCTCTGATATCAATGCAGCATAAGTTCTGATATCAATTCATTCATAATAATGAATTTCCATTCATTTATGGTACTTTGATAGGATTTTTAAAAATGTGTTGGTGTAGCTCTTGCTATATTTTTAAAAGGTATACATACAATTTGGTGGAATGGACTATTTTTTCTCTTATAGATACTACTTTTGCAAGGGTTCTCAACCCCATTCAGCCAACAAGAACGAGACCAGGAAAATAGAGCAATTACACATTTTATCTGATACTGGTTCCAATTGATATTATTGGGAAAACATTTCTGAGAGTAGAATGCTTGAGATCAACTTTTATTCTATTAATTTTAAAATGAGCACCTTAAAAAATATTGGACCACTTTGAATATAGACCCTTTCTAATTAATTGCAGCATTTTCTATGTAGTATTTATTTCCATATCAACAACTGCCAAATTATTTTAACAAAAGTAAGAAATATTTAAAAATGAAAATGTGTGTCTTCTCAAGAGGCTAAACACTGCATTATTTGATCATGAATGCAGACTATTAGAGGAGGAGGTACAGGGCAAGCCTCCAAGGACAATTCATAGTTTCAACATAAAAACAAATTAATGTATTCCACTGGCCAAGATAACTTTCTGGCTCCTTGGTTTGTACATAACTTTTTATTAAGAGCAGGGAGAGAGGATAAGGGAGACAGAAACAGGACTCGCTGTACTTGTGTTAAATATGACTAGAATCCAATGGACGTAAAATAGCACGTGAGAGGGAACATGACAACCAGAGGGTCTGCAGTTGTGGAATGTAAGAAAAGATCATGAAATTACAAACAAAAGTACAGATCATGATTGTGAGAGCAAAGTAAGCCTTGAGCCTCCATGCAAACTCCAGAGGAATCACAGAATCAGAGCTAGCAAGGGCCTTGAAGAGATCAGCTAGTAGAAGGGCATCCCGGACTGGGGTCAATCAAAGGCTGTCACCATGACCTTAAACTCATAAAGCTTGTTTTCTCATCTGTAAAATGGAGGTTAAGGTACTGACTCTGGATCACTGCTGAGAAGATGAAGTGAGAGACTGCCTGTAGGATGTGGTGCTTGATATGGGGAAGGTGGAGGCTGGTTTTCTTACTGTTTTAATGTGTACATTTATAACCTTATGGTATCTCAGGAATGTATTTTACACAATACAGTACTTAGGAAGAGAGTGAAAAATAATCTGAACTTTACTTTGTGCTGACACTATGCCAATTACTTCACATTTATTCTCACATTTTATCTTCCTAGACAACCCATGGGGAAGTATGGTTGTTACTGCCATGCACCTCCTTATGGGGGAGAAAGATGGGCCCAGAGAAGTTAGGTAACTTATCCAAGGACACAGCAGGTAAGTGGAGGAACAATGAAATAAATTGTTAGCTCCAGAACCCAAACTCCAGAGAATATAAATTTGGAATGAAAAATATATATTTATGGTAAGTCCATTAACAATCTTAGGATGCTAAGATATCCACCAATAAATCAGTTATTTATTATTGCAAAGTTTTATTCTACACAGTGTCCATTTGACCTGAAATAGTTAAGGCAGTTTCTAAACATGTCCTGCTTCATCCACAGAAGAATCTGACTCATTATTGAGCATCCTTTTCCAAATCAAATGAGTTATGCTGGCTCTGATGGAATCATCCACAGATTCCACGTGGATTACTGAAAAGGGATAGATAAAAGGAGGAATTTGCTTTCTATGTGACTCTCCTAAGTAAATGGGGAAATACTTTTATCAGTTGACTGGTTAGTTTAACTTCATCCTGCATAAGAAAAACCTCAAGCTACGTCTTACAAACATATTGACTGATAATAAATATGACATCATCAGTTTAGGATTACACATTTTCACATTTTAAATTAATCCCAATGGCAATTCACAAGGTTATGGGTGAGGTGACACAACTTCTTCGGTTGATTCTCTTAATACTATTGCCTCTGGTGACACCAAAATAAGGAATCTTGTGTTGTACTTCATATAGACAGCTCTGTACTCTTCTAAAAAACAGAGATCAGCCATCGTCCCATGGCTGCACCCAGAAATACAGGAAGTGAAACTAGCCTGGTAATGGAGCTGCCATAGGTTGGCAATGTCTTTCTCTGAATGATGATTTAAATGCAGAGGAAACAGTGGACTCCAACAGGATATAGACAGGAGACCAAGTTCACAAGGAGGAGGGAATTGGGCCTATTTTCCCTAACTCTGAAATCTTCCCTCTACCAAATCTTTTACATCCTAAATTTGAGCATCTATTCCCTTGAATTAATAAACTAATCCTCTGGCTCAAATTAATAGGATTATGTTCTCTAAAGTACTTAATTTTTCTCATTAGGGAAATACACGGGGATTTGCTTGGGTGCAGCAATGAAAAGTCTGCCAGTGGAGATATCCACCGACTAAGAGAATTGTGGGGATTATTTTATAGTATATATCTTTGACACAATAAACTGTGCAAACTGAGACTCTTGTATGGAAAGGGAATGAGACAATATTCTAATTAAATTTTCTTTTAAAATAACTAGATGCATTGCACAATGGAAAATTGCCTGAATGTAGATCTTAAAACTCTTAAGAGGAAATATTTGGTAATAGTAATTAAAATAATTTATCTGATACACAGTTTATATGATTGACAGTTAAAACAACTGACTTAATATTGATACTGCCTGAGATGAGCCCATTAAATAAGTTATACTGTGTCGCCATTGATACAATGAAGTACTAGACTTCAAGAGATAAAAATCAAGATTTTTATGCATGAGTTCATTACACATAAGAGTTTTATTGTCCCAAAGAATTGAGATCATTATTCTTATATCATCAATATCATATTTGTCTGTTTTTAGTAACCTAAGACAAAGTTAACTGATTTTGAGACAACTTGGCCACTTGACTGGAAGGATATCAAGTGACTTTTCGAATTAAACTTTGGTTCAATCTGCTATATTCAGAGAAACCAGTGGCCCCTAAATGTTTTCAAATGGCCATATCTTTCATTATATGTAATGAATTTTAAGGAAACATGGCTCATGAATAAAGTTCAAAAAGAGAAAACTGCACTGAGGGAAATGGAGCTTAGCAACAGTTTTAAAAAGTGTAATTTCTGTGCAAAGTTGACACAGATTCAGAAAGTAAAGTTTTTATTCTTTTTTTTTTTAAAGATTTTATTTATTTATTCATGAGAAACACAGAGAGAGAGAGGCAGAGACATGGGCGGAGGGAGAAGCAGGCTCCATGCAGGGAGTCCGATATGGGACCCAATCCCAGGACTCCAGGATCACGCCCTGAGCCAAAGGCAGACACTCAACCGCTGAGCCACCCAGGTATCCCAGAAAATAAAGTTTTTAATTCAAGAAAGACAGTAATCATAAAGACTAAATTCAGTCTTGCTTCCTGAAAACCAAACCCTCTGCAAATCATTATCTCAATTTTTAAAAAGTTTCATCAGAGATTAATTTATTAGCAACAGGTATGTACATGCTTTCGCACCACGGCTGCATTCAGTTCATTAGCTTATAGGTGGTAACGTTATTCTGTCTTCACTTGTGGGTGGCACGAAGAGAAGCCTGACAGAACTTTGGTGTCATTGTTCCCTTGTTTGTTTGCCCAGTGTATGACACTTAATGAAACCTTGTGTGCCAGCCATGGATAAACTGGTCTGACAAAAATTAGCCTCTCAAGTTGACTCCATTTTGGAGAACAAAGGCACTGTCTTTCAGCATCACAGAGGAATTAATTTTGGGTTCAGTTACCTGTCTCAGAATCATCACAATATGGCCAAAGACCCTACATGATCAGCCCTAGAACCTGCTGGCAAGTGGGGGGTGAGGGCACCCATTGGCTTTTCGAGGCTATGTCCTGTCACTTAAGGAGCAGGGGAATGCTGCTCCTTGAACCATCGGTTGCTCAGAGAAAAGCTCAGAAAAAGGAGAATTTAAAAAGGGCTGGCAGGGCAGCCTGGGTGGCTCAGTGGCTTAGCGCTGCCTTTGGCCCAGGGCGTAGTCCTGGAGACCCGGGATCCAGTCCCATGTCAGGCTCCTTGCATGGAGCCTGCTTCTCCCTCTGCCTGTGTCTGTGCCCCCCCCCCTCTCTCATGAATAAATAAAATAAAAAATAAAAAATAAATAAAAGGGGTTGGCAATGTTCTTTATCACAAGGAAAAAAAGTTAAAAAAAAAAAAAAAGATGAGGCCACTGGTGATTTATGCAATGCTCGTGCCCATAATCCTAGGAGGGGCCAATTTATCCACTGGGCATTGTAGGTACAGTGGCTAGTGCCCACAATACTTTTGGCAACCCAGAAAAAAATTATTTTAAATACTTTCATACTCAAAGGAAAAAATGAATGTAAATATGATGATATGACTGTACAATAGTGAATCTAGCCTGGATTATATTCATTTCTATACCAATGCAGTTATAAAATATAATTCTAACTTTGTTTAATGGAGAAAGGGTCACAGAAAGGCAAACATGCCTAGGGCCCATGCAGGACATAATGTAGCTCTAACCTTAGGGGGCTGACATTTGTCTGAACCCTTGACACTCTCTTTTCATGAGATATAAAGACAAACTCTACCACTTAGTCTCTATTCACGGTGTATTCTGTGTGAACCCACATCAGTAGGTGTCACAGCGTTTTAAAAGAACAAAACACAGCCCCACATTCTCAAGCTCCTTTTAATCTAAGCGAGGAGACAAAATCAGCTGTTAACAACAGGTGCTTTGCAGTTGTTCATTCATTTGGACGTTTCTTTTACGAGTTAATTACTCATAACTCCCCTGTGAACAAACTGCACATCTGGGAAAATAAGACTGCCCACTGAACATGAATTACTGGAGCGTAGGTGAAGCACAATAGTTAATTCATTTGGATTCCCTTAGAAGGCTTAACAAAAATCCCTCAAGCACTTAGAAGTTGGACTTGGGTCTGAAGAATGAGTTAGCATCTGCTTGAAGGCTACAACATGGCAGGGTATTATTCCAAGTTAGCGTGCAGCTCCTGATACTTCCCGGGTCACCCACATTCCCATTTATACAGCCATTTTGCCCAGTGCTTCTCTTGAACTGGTGTCATTTAGCCTCCTCTGCAAAATGCTCTACCTTTCACTTTTTAAGTTCCTAAGGAGTTCTTTTTCAATTTCAACTTGTTCATGGTTACAAAAGAGTTCTTTTGCTACCAAAAAAATCTCTGTTATTTGGTAAAACAATGGCTACACTCAGTTCATTGTTACCACATACTTACTCAGACTTAGTTTTTGAAAACTTATTTTTTCCCCAGCTTCATTTACCTATGATTGATAAATAAGCATATGTACTTAAGGTATACAGCACAGTGATTAAAACAATGTTTAAATTTGAGTTCCATAGCTGACACTCAATGCTCCATTAGTTTCAGGTATACAACATAGTGACTCAAGTTCTTATACATTATGCTGTGCTCACTACAAGTGTAACTACCATGTGTCATCATACAATGCTGTTAAAATATCACTGACTGTATTCCCTATGCTGTACCTTTCATTCCTATGACATTCATTCCATAACTGGGAGCCTGTATTTCCCACTATTCTTCACCCATTTTGCCCATCACCCCAACCTCTCTCCCCTCTGGCAACCATCAGTTTGTTCTCTGTATTTATAGGTCTAACTCCACTCTTTATTTATTCTTTTTTTTTTTTTTTTTTAGATTTGATGTGTGGTTAAAATCTCGTATGGTATTTGTCTTTCTCAGTCTTAGTTCACTTGGCATAATACCCTCTAGGTCCATCCATGTTGTCACAAATGGCACAATCTCATCCTTTTTTATGGCAGCATGATATTCCATCGTGTGTGTGTGTGTGTGTGTGTGTGTGTGTGTGTGTGAGATACTTGAGTTGCTTCTATATCTTGGCTACTATAAATAATATTTTAGTAAACATATAGAAGGGTGCATATATCTTTTTGAATTAGTGTTTTTGTTTTTCTCTGGGTGAATAGCCAGTAGTGGAATTAGTGGATCACATGATATTTCTATTTTTACTTAAAAAAATTTTTTTTAAAGATTTTAAGTTTATTTATTCATGAGAGACACAGAGAGGCAGAGACATAGACAGAGGGAGAAGCAGGTTCCTCACAGGGAGCCCGATGCAGGATTCAATCCCCAGGCCGGGATCACACCCTTAGCCAAAGGCAGATGCTCAACTACTGAGCCACCCCGGCGTCCCTCTATTTTTACTTTCTGAGGAACCTCCATACTGTTTTCCACAGTGGCTGCACCAATTTACATTTCTACCAATAATGCATGATGGTTCCTTTTTCTCCACATCCTCAACACTTTTTACTTTTTCCCTTTTTGATTTTGGCCATACTGACAGATGTAGGTGATATGTCACTGTGATTTTGATTAGCATTTCTCTAATGTTTAGTGATGCTGAGCATCTTTTCTTGTGTCCGTGGGTCCTCTGTATGTCATCCATGGAAAAATATCATTCAAGTCTTCCACCTCTTTCTTGTTTTTTTAGTGCTGAGTTGTAGATGTTCTTTATATATTTTGGATATTAGCCTCTCTTGTATTACAATATGTTTTGATGTAAGTATACCTTGTATAATGATTTCCAAACACAAATTAACATATCTATCACCTCACACAGTTATTATTTGTGTGTTGGGGGGGTGTATAAGACCACTTAAAATCTATCGTTTTAACAAATTTCAAGTATATCTGATTTTTAATAGAACAAATCATCTCATCAGGTCCTAAGTCCTCAGAAATGAAGCATTTAGGCAGAAGTCCCTTAGTCCCATGCTCTCTTCATCTGTTTACTGAAGAGGCTGAACCACATGGTCACTAAAGTTCTCTTCAGCTAGATGGTTCTAAGATCAGGCCAAAGGTCAGCCCACCCTGATCTGGGGGTGTAGGACTTTTGTGGCAATTCTTCAAATGAGTATTGGGGTATCACACAGAGCAGTGATTTTCAATGATAATCCACTGAAAAGGGCAGCCTGGGTGGCCCAGCAGTTTAACACCACCTTCAGCCCAGGGTGTGATTCCTGCTCCCTGCATGGAGCCTGCTTCTCCCTCTGCCTGTGTCTCTGCCTATGTGTCTCTCATGAATAAATAAATAAAATCTTTAAAAAAAAAAAAGATAATCCACTGAGAAGTGAGAAAAAATACTAAAATCTCTCTTTATATTTACATTTATCTTCTCCTTTAAACTTTCTGTATATTTTATGTCATGTGTATCTATATTTATGTTTATATATGTGAAATATACATATATGTACATATCTTAAACTCACACACATACACATATACAAAAGGATAAATGACAAAAAAAAACTTAGTATCTCATGGTTTTAAGCTAAGATAGAAAGGGGTCAAGAACAAATAGGTAATTAATTCAATTCACCAGATGATGTCTGGCTGAGGGTCTGCTTTACCATCTCCAGCTTTACCTTTAGCACTATATGGTTCATAGATACATGGCTTCAAGCATGCAAATTCAACTTAAGATGAAGCTTTCTGGTCCATTTTACACTAATTTGGGGAGAAGTATAGTATAGCATGAGTATAAAGCATAGTATGGTATATGCTTTATACATATAGTATAGCACTATAAAGTATAGTATGAGTCAAAGCAATTCCTTCAAATTATTCCCTTTATAACAGATTCAACCAAATATTCCAGTCACTTGAGAAAGCCACAGCAGAGGGCTAGCGCTCACCCCACCTGAATGCCTACTCCCATCCTGTAAGTTACAGAATAGGTTATTCTGGGATAACCTATTAGGTTAATAGCAGCTTTAGGTCTGCTATTCTTGGAGTTTGGATGTGGTACACAGGAGAGCATTTGACCTGCCAGATCTTTTTTCCTATTGATGCAGCAGGATCCATAACCCAAGAAAATGCAGAGACATTCAGTTCTTAACAATTTAAAGTGAGATCCTCACTTAATACACAAGCACAGTATCATTAGATTCCTTCATTGATTTATATTTCAAATTTTATGTCTACTTCCAAAGTTTTATTCATGCAGATAATTTTTGGAGCTCTGTAATCATCATTTTCAAACTGACAAATTGCCACTTGGATACGTGGCTTTTGGAAGCCCAAAGTTTTATTTTCTGAATTAAAGTGGAAGTTCTTTCTCATATCTTTGGATATATTTTTTAAAGATTTTATTTATTTATTTGAGCTAGAGAGAGAGAGAGCATGAGCGGGGAAGGGAGAAGCAGACTACCCCGGGAGCAGGAAGCCCAACTCACAACTGGATCCTAGGACCCTGGGATCATGACTCCAGCTGAAGGCAGCCGCTTAACCAACTGAGCCACTCAGGTGTCCCCTACCTTTGGATATTTTGAAGAGAACTATCACCTACTTGTGACACTTCAAGTATATCCTCAAAAGCTTTCATTGAAGTCATATGATTTCATATTTAAGAGTTCATGATTTGGGTCTGAATCCCAACTTTGTCCCTTGTTAGGGGGATTTTTTGGATAACTTATTCAATTTCTCTATGCCTCAGTTTCCTCCTCTATAAAATGGAAATAGCACTACACACCTCATGGAGTTGCTGTGAGGGTTCATGGAGATGTTGTAAATTCTGTGGCACAGTGCACATGGTATTGTCGCCAACAGTTTAGCAATTTCTATTGTCATTACTGAGCATCATGGAACAGATGCCATCAAGGAGTTTATATTCCAAATAAGTAACTAGATGAAGCAAACTGTTAAGGTACCACCTCGACTAAGTCAAGAATATAGATTAAAACTCTTTTAAACTCTTAGTCTATCAAAACAAGACTGGTGGAAGTGCCACTTAAATTCACCACAAGAAAAGAACAAGAAGGGAAGGGTAATGAAGAGAGACTTGACAGGAAAACAGCCATTAGGGACTTAAATACTATATTCCACAAACGAGTTGGCTCCACCATTAACTCACTGAGAGCTTGCTTGCACTATTCACTTCCAGTCCTGTTTCTCAATTTTCAAATCTGTGCTATAGGGAGTTGGATGAGATTACAGCTAACATCTGTAATTATTATACAGTGATTATAAGCCATCACAGGAAATTCTATAAAGAAAGATTTCTTTGCTTCTCTGCCTGTGACGCCTGGGTATATAAATAATTTGTGCATTGTTCTAAGTCTCAATTAACTTTTTCCTGTAAATAATTCAAATGAGCTGCTTTATGCTAAGTACTTCCTAAACACTCAGAAGTCTTTATAATTATTTTCAGTAGCAGAGGGATCAAAAGTAAAGCACTGAAAGATGAAACAAACTGTTCTGAGGGCAGAGATTAGAATTCTGAGGCTCTCAGGACGCCTGGGTGGCTCAGTGGTTGAGTGTCCGCCTTCGGCTCAGGTCATGTTCCTGGGGTCCTGGGATCTAGTCCCGCATCAGGCTCCCCATGGGAGCCTGCTTCTCCCTCTGCCTATGTCTCTGCCTCTCTCTGTGTGTCTCTCATGAATAAATAAATAAAATCTTAAAAAAAAATCTGAGTTCTCAAGGCCAAGGCCTGTTAGCAGATGCCATCTGGCGCTTTGAGAAGGAGACCCCTGTGTGAGGTGGATCCAGGGTCTCTTCCTCTTTCAAATGGAGATCTGCTGGTGAGACTTTTGAATCCTGGACTAACTAACTCTGCCAACTTCTGATTACTTCATGTTAATCAGAGCTGTTCTGGAGAGATCACTGAGAAATGGTCCTGGGGCCTCTGCAGTTATACTGTATCTGCTTTTCTCACAGAGAACTACAGCTGGCTTGGCTATTTTGCAAATTATTGATATCAAGTTAGTAAATAAAGTAGTTCTCTAAACCACCAACTTTGGTACAATATCATTATGCAAACTGAACTCTGTGCTTTATATTTGCTGTATAGATAAACTCTGAAGCCTCAGGTCTTTCTTATCCTGGAAACTGCCTCTTTTTTTTTTTTTTAATCATGCTTTTAAAAAAATATTTATTATGAAAAAATACAACTAATAAAGGCAACAAAAAATGTGTCCATAATCATAATATACTAGCACTATTATTTTCTCCACATTCTCTTCCAGTCTTCAAAGCATAGCTATACCAGGAATGTAAAAGCTAAATTTTCAGCATTACTATATTATTATTTTTGCCTTCATAGCCTTATCATTACTAGTTTAAGACGTTGCATAGTTTTTTATTAATTAAGACAAGAGGACTGACATTCTGTGTTCTTTTGCTCTTAAGTTCCTTTCTCTTTTTTGAAATTATAAAAATTGCTTGAATGGAGTGCCTGGGTGGCTCAGTTGAGCATCTGACTCTTGGTTTCAGCTCAGGTCAGTCTCAGGGTTCTGAGATCCAGGCCCACATGGGCTCCATGCTCAGAAGGGAGTCTGCTTGAGATTCTCTCTCTCCCTCTCCCTCTGATCCTCTTTACCATGCTCTCTAAGATATATAAATAAATCATTTTTTAATGCTGCTGTGAACATTTTTAGGCTTATACATTTGTCCTCTTTTGAATTATTTCCTGAGGGCAACTACTGAAAAGTATAATTTGGGGAGTAAAATGCTGTTGATATAATTCTTGACATTTACTGCTACATTGTTTTGTTTTTTTTTTTTTAATTCCTTGTTAGCATTGATAAACATTTTCTTTTGATGATGACATCTTCCTGAAGAGGGTGATAATTAATGGTGGCTTATTAAGTAGGGTTTATATCTAAATTTAAAAGGAGTAGCTATTTTTGGACCAGGTCATACTGCATTCTAAGATCACCTTTATCCAGTGGTCAATCTGTGTGTGGTGGTGTTCCCTGTTTCTGCCCTCCAGTCAGTTCTATATGCAAATTCTTCCATTTCTTATTAAGCAATGTTCTGGTACTTTCTGATTCAACTGAGGGCTGGCGAACTGTGTATTTGGTGTGGGAGCAGAAGGGTAGGTTCACTCATTTGTCTCCCTTAAAGTTACCAAAGTTTTAAAGTTAATGAAGATCTAAACAAATTCTGATATAAGAGCAATGCCCTCTATCTTATTCCTGGCTGTAAACATAAATAAATTGATTTTTTGGTTAACAGAAACAATTTCTCTATTGGTTTCGTGGCACAAAAAAGGTGTTTCTAACTATGTTTGGGAATGTCCTGAAATTCGTCTTCCAAATATCAGTTCTTCTCCACCCACACTACAAAAAAGTGTCAAAATAAAATCAATGTCAATTCATATTATTGGCAACAAACATTATTTGCCACTGTGGAGGCTTTGGGAGATGAGAATGAGAAGATTAAAATCGGCAGTTACAGTTTCTCTGCATGATTGCCTCCTCTAACATCTTTAGTAACTATCAACATATTTAATTAGACAATATGTCTGATGGATTTTCAATTAACTTGTTAAGAGGTAAGCTTCTCAATGGATACAATTGTAATTCAGTGTTCAGGGCATGTCTGAAAATGGGATTGAAGGTATTTTTGTGGCTTCTTAGAAACTTTCATCATCTTTGGCTAAAAGTTTCATCAATTATACATAAAAGGAATACTACAGTGCTTCTAATGCACGACTTGCACTTTTTTCATGT
The DNA here is from genome assembly GCF_018345385.1 of Vulpes lagopus. Classification (NCBI taxonomy): domain Eukaryota; kingdom Metazoa; phylum Chordata; class Mammalia; order Carnivora; family Canidae; genus Vulpes; species Vulpes lagopus. Next base: position 31,778,318 of record NC_054831.1, read on the forward strand.
TTAACAAGAAAATGCTTATTATTTCAGCAGTTTCTAAAGATCTCTTCAGACACATGTCCACAAAAAGCCAACAGAAGGGGAAAGATACACTTTGTGTTGCTATCGCTGCTTAAAGACGAGACATGCTATTTTCCCTTTGTATCTCGTGTAAGTGAAACAAAAATCCTTTGACATTTTTCTTTGCTTATTTTTACTCTCCCGGACTGCCTTGAGTCTCTGACACACTCCTATTCTGAAATCCTTCAGGGCTGACTTCCTTATTTGGTTGCTGGAACTGCTCTTTGTCTTGTTCAAACATTCTGCTAAGCTTGCAGCCTCCCTTCACCCCCGCCCCTTACCCTCTGCTCCCCCTTTCCTATACACACACACATACACACACACACACACACACACACACACACATGCACACATGTGGCTGGCTTCAGCAGGTCACTCTGACTCAGCCCTGTTGTTCACTAGCCAATTACGCATCAGTTATGCCCATTTAAGGAGTACCTTTTGGAAATCATAAGAGACCAGAAAGCTTTCAGCTGTTTGGAAAGACTGCTCTGTTGCATACACTCTAAGTCACCACAAAGCCTGTATTTCACACAACTGCCCTCCTCATACGGCAGGGTATGTATTTAAAAAGAAACAAAACCCAAAAAAACTCCAGGCTGCCTAATTTGTGATTATTTTATTCCTCCGCATTCTGGCTCTTAAATTTGGTCAATAGATAGAGTGGTTCTGTTTTGTTTTCAACTTTTTCTAATCCATATATAGTACATGCCAAATACTCCAATCTAAGATTTTAAGAAGTATATAACGTAGGTCCAAATGGATATGCCAACAACACATAGAGAAGCTCTGGGTTCCTAAGTTAAGAACACATCTCTTAACTGTAAATTCACTTTGCTCTCTGGAGTTGAAAACAGCCAGGCATTTGTAGTGTGGAAGGGTATTTTCTGGTTTCTCTGCTTAGGTATGTGTGGGGAAAGTACAGCTTCTCTGCATTCCCTATTTAAGAAAGAAGCTACAAGGGCCCCAACCAATAAAACAGAACAGAGTTTCCTTACATATAAACAACCGAGAAATTCCTTGGGCAAGCACATAGCCTTTTGGTTCCTGGAACAAAGTGGATGGTGGTATTTATTATGCAAATAAACACATCATCCACACTCCAAAGGGAAACCTGAAACAATAAGCTGAACAAAGCAGTTTTCAAGGTTTTAATCCTTTTGCAATTAGCTCTTGTCTAACTTGACTGAGAAATTTAGAATGAGTTATTTTCCCAGAAATACCCTTAAGTGGTAAAATAGCCAGTTTGTTCCAACACTTGCCCTGAAAAAAGAATCGGAGCTTGTTTCCAAAGGTAAGTAATATAAACATACAGGATATCCTATCGCTGAATATGATTTCTCATTCAGCCGCTGAAAATAGTCAGTACTTTCCCTCAGCCACTGCGCTAATTACTAAAGCTCTGTTATTTACCCGGCATTGGACTAGATGCTGCAGCTTTTAGAGGCACCACTGATCATTACAAGGAACAGTTCAAATTCTGTAGAAAGCACATTTTCTCCCTGTCTTGTTACCATTCCATCCATTTTGCTTATTTGTGTTCACCATGGTGACTAACATGGAAATAACATTCAGCTTACCAAATTCCCAAAGTGCATTACTCTCTTATTTAGAACAGTTTCAGACTGACTTGGATGAATTCCTGTTGATGGAAGTCCTAAACCCTTCTTGGATATAGGCAGGGTATAAGTCATAAACATACTTTCGATCATTCCCATTGGCTGTAATTTTAAGGAATCCGGATGTGCTTTATAGCATGGCTTGTAGTTCACATTTGCTCAGCTTTTCACAGCACATGGAAAGCTGTGACATTCTGCATACTTTCTTATATCTAATAGGAACACCAGGCAATTCTGAAAAAAGAAAATGACTTTGTATGCCTGCAGTACTGAAGCACAGTCACAGCACATGTCCGTGGAAATCTATGAAAGTCTGTTTCTGAGTTTTTTAAATTAATGTTTACATTTGCACATTCATCTTGCTGTCATTCAGAAGAAAAGTGGTAGCAGTCCCTAGAAACATCAAAAACTTCATTGTCTAATGGGAGAAAAATTTTAAATTGAGAACATTCTACCATGATTTGGAAAAAAACACCGTTGCTCACTTTCAGCCCCGTGTTCTGCAAAGCATCATTGGAGGACCACTGGCATCAAGAAGCTAGCGCAAGACTGGGCTTGAAGACCTGCATTCTCTTGCCAGTTTTGTTGCAAAGCAGCTGTATTACTTTTGAGTAGTTCATGTTTTCCCTATGAATATTACTTTCCACATCTTTAAAATGCACTTTTATTTATTTATTTTTTTAAAGAATTTCTCACATGGAACCCAGTGAGGTGCTTGAACTCATGACCCTGAGCTGAGGGTCAAAAAGTAAGCTGAGATCAAGAGTCGGACTAAGCCACCCAGGTGCCCCTAAAATGCAGACATCATTTTTTTTTAAGATTTTATTTATTTATTCATAGAGACAGAGAGAGAGACAGAGAGAGAGAGAGAGAGGCAGAGACACAGGCAGAGGGAGAAGCAGGCATCATACAGAGAGCCTGATGTGGGACTCGATCCACGGTCTCCAGGATCACACCCTGGGCTGCAGGCAGTGCTATACCGCTGCACCACCAGGGCTACCCGCAGACATCATTTTAAATCAGAATTCCCAAAGTGATGAGAGTCCAACTATCCCAAGAGCCCAGCAGAAATTGCATATTTGCTCAAGACAGCCCATATAAGATATTACTTAATGAATTTCCACCTGCAATGCCCCTGCTTTGCTGGTAGACATATTTGGTACGTTAGTTGAGAGATCTGAAATATGAGTTCTTAAGTAAAAACAAATCAGGAATTACTAACATTAAAATAATTTCAAATAATTTCTTAACTTCTAACTCTTAGAAGGAGAAAGGTTATCGGTTCTTTTTTTTTTGGCCTGTGGTCATCATATTAGTGATTCCCAAATTCAGCCATAAATCTGGGCTGACTTAAACTGACCTTTCTCTTCATGTTCTTGGGATCATGTACTTTCTGAGACTGGTTTGGAACTCCTAAAAAATGCTGGTAAAACCTATTATTGACAGGCTGTAAATACATTTTTTTGTTGTTGCTTCATCCCACACATTCCCTACTGGATTCAGAGTTCACTTTACCTTGGTCCTCTTTGTACCCCATTGCTGAGTTTCCTCTGCCTCTCATCTTACTGCTGGGCTCAGAGGACACCATGAGGGGAAGCTCAGGGGTGGGACAGAAGGTTTCTGATACACATATTATTTGATTATAACAACAGCTTCTTAAACACTGATTTTTTTTTGTATAGGACAGTCAAAATATTATATACATTAAGTTTACTATTTAGAATGTATCTAATTGGTGCCCCCAGGTGGTACTGTCAGTTGAACAGCTGACTCTTGGTTTTGGCTCAGGACCCAATCTCAGGGTCATGAGGTTGAGCCCCACATCAGGCTCTGACGCTCAGCACAGTCTGCTTGGGATTCTCTTTCTCCCTCTCCCTCTGCCTCTCCTGCTCATGTTCTCTCTCTCTAAAATAAATATATATGTTCCCTGTGCATCCTTGGTGGCATGATATAGCAAGAAGAGCACTAATCCAGAAGTGAGCAAACAATTCTAAAATTCCAATAAAATCAATAATATTTGCATCATACCATCCCTTGTGTAACTCCCACAGGCTTGAATCTTTACTTGGAATTATAATTATCTTGAAGGAAAAAAATTGCATCATTTGAATCTTCAACCGCAAGGCAGGAAATAGATTCCAATTTATGTTTTTCCAAAATGATTACCTTTTACAAAAGAAAAGAAATCCACACCGAAAGAGCTCCAGAGGCAATGAGCCTGTCCACACTAGCATTTCAACCATCTATTTGCCTTTAGGGAGGTTCCTCCCTGCTAGGCCGGGTTTTCTCCCAGAAAGCCTGGCATTCAAGCTCATGAATGTATATAGGGGGTTGGGAACCAGTGCAGTTTTTAGGCCTGCTCTAATTTCCACACCCATATTTATACTCCAGGTTTTGATGGGGGGAAAAAGGAAAATGGTTGCCATATGCTTCCCTGCATTTGTCTCAAATGTAAAAAGAAACACAAGCATAACTCTTCATTATACAACTTCAAGCAAATTAGTATAATTGGAAGCTGGTTCCTTAGATTTGACTCTGAACCCAAATACTCATCAAGGAGGCCTAATTGTGAATATAACACGCTCATAACATAATGTCTTCACATTAAACTACTATTAGGAAGAGCTGCAGAGATCTCCCCTGAATTGGAAAATCTTTGCAAACCAGCAGGCAGGACACAGAGTGTAACTTAAATTATTACCAGCAGTGTGCTGGAAATGTATTCTCCCCTTACATCTGGCCATGACTCACACTGCCATCCTGGATGCTTCCTTGTTGAAATTTCTGTCAAACTGTTCCACAGACGCTGCCCTCCTGGTCTATCCATGTAGATCAGCTCTCTATTTGACACATTCTGAGATCGACCATGAGAGGCCCAACAAGATATTTTTATGGACACAGGGCCCTAACAAATGAACTTACACTAACCATTTTCATGAAATGGCAGAAAGCAGGAAATTTCAGCTCTGCTGGATATCCCTTACTAATGGTCTGTACTAACATCTAAGAGGTGCGATTTGGACAAAGAGGGTCAAGAGTCATCCTGCTTGGCTCTCAATCCGTTCCAAGCCACAGTTTGAGGTTAGTGTTCTGTAAACCTAAGTCTGGTCTTCGCCTCACCAATCTAACAGAACAAGGAGAGTTTCAGGAAGTCATTTCATTCATGGACATGTATCTCATCTGGCATCATAACCATGTTCACCTCATGCTCTTCCCTTTCCGTTTACTGAAATATACTTTTCCATCCTTTGATGTCCTACTTCATGCCTTTGGCCTTTTTCAGGCTGTCTAACTTCCTAAAACAGTTCTATAGCAACCACCTTTCTTATCTCATTCAACAGATCTCTAGCAAGTAGATTAGGGTAGGCCTGTTATCTTCATCCTACCTTTCCACTCCATACCCCTAACACTCAAAGCTGAAATCCCCTTTCTCCTTGAAGTCTTTTGAATATGGTAAATTTCCCATTTCTCTTCAATAAACTTTTTTTGAATATCTATTGGTTAAAAAAATACTTCCCTATCTACCGATGACAGAATGAATCAAAGATATTCATCTTCCCTTGCAAGTAGACATGTATACAATTCCACTCAGATGGGTGCTAACATAGAAGAGATGAGAATGTGTTGAACCCAGCACAGGGGTTACGGGAGTAGTGGGGAAAGACCACACAGGAAGATTTGAAAGGCATCCTGGAGAATATGTGTGGGGAGTCGCATTACATTTTGTTAGCTGAACCACAAATCCAGGCAATTCTGTCTCTTTTGGATGCTTACAGTCTTTTACTTGGTACAAAGTTGATTCCTTAAAAGATTCACCATATTACACGTTGTTCTCATCTCCCATTCTCCTCAAGCCACCAAATCTCTCCCCATCTCTCAACACCTATTCCATCTAGGAGATCATTCAATTATCCTCTCCTCAACCTCTAACTTTGGAGGGTAAGTGTTTCCATTCTCATGAAATATTATCCAGGCCCCACCTGGTATTCAAGGTCCCATTCCTTCCAGTCTTCAGGGCTCCCATCCAGCTATCACACTCTCTTAAACTTTCAATCCTCATATCTCTTCCTCTTGTCAATGGGGTCCTTACAAAACTTTTCTTATACTAAACCCAATGACCAATGACCTCTGTGGATCAATGACATACCATTTTTTGCTCTTTCGGTCCACCACCAAATGTTTTAAAAAGCACAATCTCTATACTTGCTGGCTTCACATACATGCTTCTACACATGCTTCTTTCTTCACAAAGAAAATTTTAAAATTTTCTCCTCAACCTTTACAATCCTGCTTCTTCCCTTTGCATTGTACTCAAAGTGGCCTCAGTAGTCACTGAAGCATCTCCAACTCCCAGGCTTAATCTGCAGCCCTGAGGAATGAGTCCCACCCTCCCCAGAGGCTGACGCTGACCACCACTACAACACCCCATTCTCCCAGTTTTCTCTCTACTTCTCTGACCACGCCTTCTTAGCTTTGTTCATTGACTTCACTTTTTTCCTGCTTCTGATCAGGTATCTGCTTCCGCCTTCTCCTTTTCTACTTTACAGATTCTCACAAGGGTATTTGTCCCATTCCATAAGCTTTAATCATTCCGTCTAGGTGGATGACGAAAGTATGTCTTTAGTCTCAATCTTTCTTCTGAGTTCCAGAAACATCTTTCCAACCACATATAAGATATGTCTACCAGGATGCCCACTAGCACCTCAAACACAAGCTGAAAACTGAACTTACCATTCCCTTAATTCTACTCCAAGTGCCTTGGTTCGGATCCCCATTATTTGTCATTTGTACTATTATAATCATCTCCTAATTTTTTCCCCATACATCCTCTACATGGCTAATTTACTAAAATGTAAATCTTACTTTAAAATTTGTTTCACAGAATAGGACTCGCTAGGTAGTCCTATTGAGGTAGTCCTCTTGAGCCTTCCTTGAAAACAATAGCAAAATACATGAATAAATTACAAAAATCATTTTCTTAAAATGCTCTCAAGAAGAATATATAAATTTAAATCAAGATGGGAACATAGAATGGTAAACAGAGTATGTAAAGCTGCTTTAACCCTGGGAGACTTTTTCAGAAGTTAGAAAATGAGCTCCAGTTCTCATGGCCTCATAAAAACAGGAGACAGAAGGAAAAAAAACCAAGTCTGTCCTAATAACCACAGACTCTTTCACATAAAGTTGAAGCCCCTCACACAAAGGCCTAGTAAAAGGGTATACCAGAAGTTAAAAAGACCTACCCATACATGTGAAGCCAGGGCATTACAAAGAAAGCTACCTTGGTATTCAGAAGCAAGGGAAAGAAAAACAGTCCTGAGAAAGTGAAATTACAAGTGGTCTTTTTTTTTTTTTTCTTGAAGATTTACAACCCAGATTGCCATCATCAGGATCGTTTTTAAAAAAGAAAAAAGAAAAAAAAACCAGCCTCAGGTCTTGTAAAACAGTCCCAGACTGGTGATATCTTTAGACACCTGGCAGAACAAATTCCTTCTGGAAGAAGACACCTTCAGCACAGGCCTCCAGGAATTTTCATACTTTCCTAAGGGACACCAGTGGCTGTCCCTTATGAAATTGTGAGATTTATATATACATATCATATGTGTGTGTGTGTGTGTGTAATCACTAAGGACACATGGAAATATGGTACCATGAGCAAGAACCAGCAAAAATAACAGAAGTAACAGACCCACAAACACTTCCAGGTTTGGGCTCAGTAGATACAGGGTATATAAAAAAATACTATGTGTAAAGAAGTGAGACAGGTCGTCTTTTCATTTCCTCAAAGAGCACTTTAGTTGCTCCCCATTGCAAACACTTAAAATACTCAGCCTGCTTATATGCTTTATGTTACACTTATCTGGATGTGCTTCCTTCTAGTCATCTACTCAGTTTTCAACTCTAGTACAGAACTCCACCTCTTCCATGTAGTCATCTCAGATTTTCTCTGAAGGAATTCCCCTGATATTCTCAGGCTTGTTAAAATACATAGTAGTCTAATTATGGATATGTTCTGCTTTTCTCAATGGGCTATAAGCTCTTGAAAATCTACTCAGAAATTTTTTAAAAGATTTTATTTATTTTGAAAGAGTTAGGTGGCAGAGGCAGAGGGAGTACGTAGGAGAAAATTTCAACCAGACTCCATGTTGAAGGAGCACACAATGTGGGGTTCCACCTCATGACCCTGAGATCATGATCTGAGCTGAAATCAAGAGTTCAGTGCTTAACTGACTGGAGCCACCTAGGAGTCCCCTCAAAATTTTTTCTGAATGTGTCACAGAAAGCATTTGCACAGTATTTTCTATATAGTTGGAAATTGACACATTTGCTAAATTCAGTTCAGTTAAATATCACTTACCTTGCTGATGTGTCCCTCGTAGCTCTCAAATTCTTGCAGCAAAAAGTAAAATTTTGCTATTTACAGCTTTTTATTGGCCCTCAAGTATCTCTATACAGCCTTCGATATTATCAGATTCCTCACTACCTTTGTAAATTCCATGCTCATTTTTCAACTTGTAAGGTTTACCTTGTTTTCCTCTCCTGTTAAGCTCTTCCCCTTCTGTCTGATAATCAGAACGTTATTATTTATTTTGTTTCTGGATCATGCAGTGCACTGATATTTAACTGATGAGGTCAGGTACCATCATGGCATATACATTTGGATCTTAGGCACATGGTTAGCACTCAGCATGCACTTATTGATGGAATAAGTACAACTGTACATGTCTGTGAATGTACACTCACACCCACCACATACATACATACATATCTTGTCAACTTAAGTTGTAAGTCTAGGAAAATGAAAACTATTTTACTTTTTTTTTAATTCCTCAAATTTAACTGCTCACTTCTTAACAAAAATTACCATGTTCAATGATCAGTTCTCTTACTTGGAAGGAGACCCCTGACATTGTATTTTTACTCAATTAGGAGCAAGCAATAATCAGTGAACAGAAGCTTGATCTTGTATTCAAAAATGATAGGTGATTGGATCTCAAAGGACTACACGATCAACATTTATTGAGTATCTATTATGTTGTGTCAGACATACATACAAGACATATACAGACGCCATACAGAAGTACGCCATACAGACGCCAGGTACAAGATGTACAAAAATAATAAATGAAATAAAATCCTTGCCTTCAAAGATCTCACATTCTAATAGGGAAACAGAGATAAACTATGGTATATAATTACAAAGTGCTAGATGCTCTAACTCACCAGGAGGTGAGATAAGGTCAAAGCAGTTGCCTCTGCAGTGGGAAGAAACCAGTTCCCAAAGTCTCTTTCGAGCTACCCCAAAAGGATGAGTAAGTAGGAGTTGGTGGGTGGGGGCAAGGGCATTCCAACTTATGGAAGAGCTATGCACAGAGGCATGAAGTTGTGCAAGAGCCCTGCATGCTTAGAGCTATGAAAATCAGTTTGAACATAATGCTAAAGGAAATGTGGGCAAGTTTAAGCATTGGATTGGAAGAGGACAGGAAAGAAGGCTTCAGGCCTAAAATGGGAGGAAAAAACTTCTCTAAATATTTTTTTTATTTTCTGACTCTCATCTTTGTGTTTCCTTCCAAAGCCCACCTCCCTTAATGTGAAGCTTTCTTCCAATCTCACATTCTTTCTTTAGGAGAGAGGGCACTTACTATCCATCCTCTCAGAGACTCTGCCTGCAGCCTAGGAAAGGCTTGGTGACCCACTGAACACCAATTCTTAAAATGCACAGCAGAGTGACAGTAACCTCCCATCTCAAACTGTCAGCTAGAGTTCTCCTTTTGGACATGAGCGACTCCTGGTCCTTTTTCTTCACAGAGAACACATGCATTCATTCACATTTATTCTGAATATGTAACCCTTGCCATGAAAACACCATTCATTTTAAGACATCAACAAAGATTTGATATTGTGGGTCACAAAATTTAATATTTACCTAATTAAAATCAACAGAAAAACTAACTTACATACTTATTTAATAGTAGGGCAGGTACAGGGATATGTCTCTAAAAACAGGTACTGACTCCCCACTGCTCTTTAACCACTGCTGCCCAGGAATGCCGCCCCCCCTTAAGTTTAAGGGGCGATACTTGGTGATGTAGCTCCGCGTCCACCTTTGTCATCAACATGAATCAGAAAATTCACACATGCCCAGAGCCATAGAATCTTACAATGAGAAGAGACTGTAATGATTACCGTAGTGGTTTTTTTTTTAAGCTACCAAGTACTGAAAGATAGTGGTTTTGAGGTTCTGAAGACTGCCCCGAAACACATCTGTTTGCTGACCCTTGGCTAGTGTCTAGATATTATCAGATCTGTGATAAACCAACAGGTTTCTGGTTTATAGCAACTTCTGGACAAATGTGGGGAACTATCCCAGGAACCTCACCACTGAGCTCTAAAGTACACTACGTTAGTCTCTGTGTTAATATAATTCCGATTGGCTTCACTACGAAGTAACACGCTTCCTCATTTACTTCTGTCAGGAAAGGAGAATCCGGGAGGATCAATTTTCTCCCTGGAGCTGTTCTCAGCCATACTCCCCAGAGCAATATGCATGTCATTAACACGCAATGTTCCCACACACGGTGAGTAATAGTGTAAAAAGCTGAGGCTGTTTACAACTCTAAGAGCTATATACTGTAAATGGAAAAGAAAAAGATGACAGCAGAGCGGCAGCAGAGACATGCCTGAACAGCATTCCCAGGAATCCTTTAGGCACGGGAAGGACAACTCCAAACAAGCAGGCCTCAGCCCCACATGGGGTGGAAATCAGCTCCTGCCGCACACGCTGTACACCTTTCTGCACCCAAGTCCTCATGGAGCCGAGGTCAGCCGTGCTCTTGCACACACGCGCTCTTGCTCGCTCGCTCGCTCGAACATGGGCCTGGAAGCTGTTCTTCAAACCCTCACTGTCACAGTCCATGAGGGAGCCGAAAAGAACATTTTTAAAATTCCTGAGACAATTCCCGACTGGAGTAAAGAACTCCATGTTACCCAAATGAGCCTGAAAGCAGTTTCACAGGTCAGGTAGACAGAGTCTTTTTACAGCCCCTGACTGTTGGGTCGTGTGTGTTGTTGGTTTGTGTTGCTGGAACAAGGGACTCCAGTTATGTGAGAATCTAGAATTCTGGTATTGGGAGAATCACCATACAGATAAGCAAAGCAGTCTTCTCTTTGGTAGAGAATTCCTCCTAGGTGACTCCCCACTGCTGCAGGCTCCCACCACTTCCTAGATGGTGAAGGGCCAGAGGGCAACGGAGCCATTCTACTGAGGCTGCAGGCAGGGAGCCAAGAATCCAGGTTTCCTTCTTCGTGGGCACAGAGCTGGATGACTTTGCCCGGCCGCTGCTACAGTCATAACTCCTACAAATCAAAGTGAACAAGGCTGTGCCAGGCATTATCCAGATATCAGCCATGCTGCTGGTGCCCTCTACTTTGGGAAGGGCTTGCTCCAATGGACCCGTTCACAGCTGATGTTATTCGTGTGGCAATGGGAATGCCAGAGGCAGAGGGCTCACTAGAGAGCCAGCCTCTGTGAGCACAACAGGGCATTACTAGTAACAAGAGGAGAGGGATTCAACCTTGGATTAATTTCCCTGGGGTACAGATACTTAGCATAGCCTAATGTATCTGGGGCATTTGGGGGCAGCCTCTCTCTCTCCTTCTGTCTTTTACGCAATTTTAAAAAGTTTTTTTTCCCAGCTACATGTCTTTTTAAAAACCATTTGCAGCTTAACAAAGATGTATAAAGCACAACACTCATGTAACCTTCGCCCAAGTCAAAAAATAGAACGAGATAGGCACTCGGGCACTGCAGAAATGTCCTGTGTGAGCTGTCCCCATCAGATCCTGTGCCTCCCAGAGCACCTATAATTCTGACTACTGAGATTTTCCTTATAGTTGATTTTCTCTATCGTCTCACTATTTCATGTATGCATCTCTAAACAATATACTTTGCCCCTCGCCCTTTTGAGATTTAAATGGAGTCATACTGTTTGTATTCTTTGTCTTGCTTCTTTTGTTCTATATGATGTTGCTAAGACTGATCCATGTTGTTTTGTTTAGCTCTACTTCATTTACTTTAATCACTGAATAATATTGAACCGAATGACTCTACCAGAATTTCCTTATTTGTTCTGCTGATGGACTTCTGGGACATTGCCAACTTTCAACTATTATCAACAGGGCTGCTCTGAGCACTTTGGTACAAGTACATATGTGTAAGCATTTCTTGGAGGAGTATACTTAACAGTAGAACCGCTAGGTCATAGTGTTTGTATAACATTGGGTTAATTAAATGATGCCAAACTCTTTTCCGATGTGGTTTTTACCAATTTATACTCCCACTGGCAATGTATGAAATATCCTGTTACTTCACATCCTTTCCAGAACTTGGTATTGTCAGACTTATTTTTTGCCAACGATATATCACTGTTGTTTTAATTCATATTTTCCTTATTACAAATGAGGTTGAACACCTTTTCATGTTTATTGGCAATTTGAAAATTCCTATTCCCTCTTTGGGGAAGTGGCTGCTCACATCGTTAGCCTTATTTTTTGTTGTTGCTTAATTGCCTGACTGCCTCTTCCCTTTGTAGGAGTTCTTTATTTGTAGGAATTCTTTATTTTGTAATCTACACATTGTGGTAGAGGCCTGGTATTGTCTACAGGAGTTAAAAATATTTTCCACTCTGTTGCTTGTCTTTTTACTGCCTTTATGATGTCTTTTGATAAGCAGAAGCTTTTTATTTTAATATATGTGAATTTATCAAACTTTTCCCTTTAGGTTTTGTTTAATCAATCTGGAATTAATTTCTGTATATGATACAAGGAAGAAATTCTTCTTAAAAATAGAATCATAGAAGTTAGCAGCTAATATTTATAAAAAGAGGAACCTTTAAAGCAAGCGCTTTATATTTTCTTCCTTTATAACAGATGTGCAACCCGCCTCTGATAAGAGGGCAAACAGATCATATACCTTGTTTAGGGACAACAAAAGGTCAATCTGCTAATTCTTTCAAGAGGTAGGAATATAGATATGTCCTAGGCTCCATGTAGGGAATGTACCCAAGGGTACTCTATAGAAATGCATTAATATACACATGTACACGTGATGCAAATGCTTGAAATTCATAAATTTTGGAAAGATGCACAGGAAACAGTAATAGTAGCTACCTATGGGGGATGTATTTTTAAATTCTGTGCTTGGGGGAAAATAATATGAGGTTTAAGATAAATTGCCTGGGTAATTTAATAGGAAAATAGCAAGATTTATTTGGTATTTAACAATACCAAGATTTATTTATATATGCGCTTTCAGGAATTCATCAAACAGACATGTTGAGTTTCGATTATTTCACATGTATTTCCTTTCACCCATAGAAAATACTGGTTACTTAACAAATACAGAACTACACTGAGGTATGTGGTACTCATTCTTCCCTTAGAGTCAGAGCTTGAATTCCAAACTATTCCCAAATTCATTATCTAAATAAAAGATAGGCTAGTGCAAGTGACAAGGAATATACCTATATGTTTCAGGTAAGTAGAAATACTATGGTTTAAAGGATATATTAGAAATTTTGTAAGGTTAAGTGACTGATTGTCTTTCAATCAACGGACTATTCTGGATGAAACAAAGAACAGGGGTTTTCTTTTTCTTCTGTCTACATTTTCTGAACAATTTAGCTTTATAGGAACTATGATTTTTTTCATCCTTTAAAAAATGAGCCCATTATTTCAAGTTTGATAATAAAAGCAATGAGTTACTTTACTTTATAATTGTAGTAAATAGAATACTTTTTAAAAGTTTTAAACATTTCAGCAGATATTTACTACATGAATTAGTAGGATAAAATCAGTATATATAATATGGTATCACTAAAAGTGTGCAAAATTACACATTTATAAAGTTAACAGTGATTACCTCTATAGAGGTATGTCACAGAAATTAAAATTTCTCTTTTTATTAGTACTTTTAAGTTCCTGTAAATTAATAGCTATATTCTATCTATTAATAGATATTTTGGTAGAAGCAATATGAAAATTTTAACAAATGCCTTAGTTACAGTCAAAAGCTCTTGTTTCTTATATTTTTATAAGTTATGAATGAATTTTATTGTATTTTGGCAATTTAGAAGATGGCATTGCAAATTTGTAAGTTATAAAAAAAAACGCCTCTTCATTTTTAACCTTTCATTCCTTTAAATATAACTTCTAATGGCATATTTATTCAGAGGAGTTTATCAAATAGTATCCTTATCTTTTATATGGGGTGGGGACCATTTGGATATAAATAAAAGGCTCCCTGTCTGAGGAAGGACAGATTTCATATTCTGGAATGTACCCCACATTGCTTAAACTTCAAATCCTTCACCTTTGACCCTATTTAGGGTGGTGACAGAGTCGGTGACTGCATAGCTGTTTCATAAAAGATAAACTTTTTTGTGTACAACTCTAAATTTGACACTCCTAACAAAACTCTCCAGTTCTGATATCATGATATTGAACTAAAGAACAATAGCTAGCCTGGGATCGGAAGATAAGTTTCCTAACTCAATAGGTGGTAAATTCCATGAGAGATTTACTGAATGTGTGATTAATAAACAGGAGGAATATACTCTGTAATTAGCAAGGCTGCAGCTGGGTGCAGAGGGTATGGAAGTGGTGGGGAAAGGGTGTTAAATATAGGTCTCAGTAAAACAATAACAAAAAATCTGATTACAGCTAAATCTGGAATTTGGTTGTGTGTTCAATTGCTAATATGGTCTGATTTTTTAATCAACCCTTTTTTTGGGTGAGTTAACATGAGGAGTAGGAAACTTGACAATTCCATCTATTACTGCCATTTCTTCCACTTCCTCCCTGTGAAGCTAGACACATAAATTTGAAGCACCAATCGAATTCTCAAACATAGTCCTTCCTTTCCTTAAGGCACTCACTCTATCCCAAGGTAAAAATGCTGAAAATTTCTTGGTTAGGACATTATCCCAATGAAACAGAATTTGAGGTGGATCTGATAAACTCCTCTATGAGGAATCTAACAATTTCCTGGAAAGGATGACAATGAACAGGCAGATGAGCAGCTCTGTTTATCCTGTTAGATTGGCCAGGCAGTCTAAATATACTGGATTTTAGGGTGAGTCACAAAAAAATTTTACTACACAGCATTTGGTGCAGAAGATTATAACTCAAAGATAGGATTGGCATGGTACACAGGGATTTCAAAATAAACATACACTTATTCAGAAGTATGTGAACGTCATCTAATTACTTCTTTTTCCTTTGCTCATTCACCTATGTCTTTTTCAATCTATGTGATTTTTGCAGAGATAAAAATGCTCAAAATATTCCTAGATTTTAGTAACTCAAAATCACAAGCAAACTGACACTACTACTGTACTTAGTTACATTCTTGTAAGAAACATAAAGACAATGCAAACTTATTTTAGTATGTTTCTTGGGATGTAAAGTTTTTTTCCTTAAAGTGATATCCCTTAATTTTGCAGAACAGGCCAAGTATTTGTAATTAAGTCCAGGTTAACCACACTCATTCACTAGACACCTCATGCAAAACAAAATGTACCTACCCTACAAAGTAGTTCAGCTTCACACGATCTTGAATTACATGGCAGGGAAAGTAAAATGCACTTTCTATAGTAAATTTACTATTACTACCAAAAGCTGAATGAGTGTCCCCTCAACTTGATCAAATTGCCTTTTTATGAGAAATTCTGTGACTTCATTCCTGGCCTATGAATATTCTGAAACTCCAAGGACCAAATCATATCAAAATTATTTAAAATTTACAGAAGATATGCCATTTGAAAACTTATCAGCCACTAGTGGTTTTCATCCCAAAGATGGAATCATTCCTCATTCTACAAATATTTATTGAGCAGAGCCTATGGTTCAGACCCTGGAGTCCCTTCTAACCTGGTGTATCTTAACTATTATTAGTGCAAATCTCGTAAGCTGAAGCTTTGAAGTTCAAAGAAGTTAAAACCAAAAGAAGTTAACTCCTCAGAAACTACCGGAAGACAAGTAAAATAGCCAAACTGAACACTGACATTAGTCAACATTGATGGTCTCCTTTGCTGGGCCCTGCGAGGAATCCATTCAGAAATGTAAAATATATACTTTGCTCCTCTTGTTTTGGGGGATACAACGCTTGGTCTTAAAGAAGCAATTAGAACAATAAAATGATTCAATATTATCTACAAAAAAATATTATCTACAGAATAAACTCACTACAGAGACCTGTGAGGAACAAAATGCTCTATATTCCTTAACACAAACTTGCTTTAATAAAACCACATTGATTCTCTCATGTTATAATTACTGTGGAAGAAAACTTAAGGATGCTGTCCTATTGCCTGATGGCTCTCAAACGTTTCTGATGGAAACCTGTGACAAACGGTACACCTAACAATGGTAGCACTCCCACTAATCACTGGACAAATACATTTTTAGTCACTATATATACACACACACACACACACACACATTTGAATAAAACACAGTTATTTAAAAATGAGAATTCGATAAAATTATGCCTGTTTGAGATAAATGTATTCTTGATTTTTCTTTTTCCTATTCTTTGATTTCATTTAAAAATTGCCATTTAAGAACATTTAAATTCATTTCACAATAGTGGTTATATAAAATACTGCCACAGACTATACTTCTCAAACTATGGTAAATCTATATAGTAGAGATTTCACAAGACCAAAAGAAAAACATTCTACTATTGCTAATAATAATGACAGCTAACATTTATTATTTACTATATATCAAACCCTGGGGGTTAAGTGCATTCACTTTTATTACAGGATGTTAAATGGCAAATCTGTGAGCCTCGGTTTTAACTAAGGCATCACGGGTTCTGAACAACAGATGCGAGGTAGATGCCCCACACCCTGAAGGAAAGTGCTAAACCCCCAGCTAAGAGACCAAGAGCTTGAGTGTAGGATATGTTTGGAGACTGAAAAACCCGTTCTGCCACCTTTGCCATCCATTGCCCCCTCCAGCCAATGAAGACAGGGATCAAGGCTGCCAAAGAACTGTGTGTGTGTGTGTGTGTGTGTGTGCGCGCGCGCGCGCATGTATGTTATGTGTGTCTTCAGACTCCGGCCCTGGGAGAGGGAAGGGTCACATTCTCCTCCCCTTCGGGTAAATGAAAGGGGCCTCAAGAGATCCTCTAGAAGGGCTTGAGTTAGTCCCTTGGAACTTCAGGCTGTGGTGGTAGCACTCCCATTGACCACTGGACAAGCATGTATGAGCTCCACAGGTCCACACTTGAGCCTGGGAGGAAACCTGCCTAAACCATATTAAAAGAACCCCCTCAGGAAGACTGTCAGGCAGAGTGAAGGAACCTGAGCAGGCAGTTGGGTGGAGCAGGTCTATAGAAGCTCAGAGGATGAGGCCTGGAGAAGAGGAGGCTCCTGTGTTTGGAGGAGCAACAGTAGCTAGAAAGTCAGGGAGAGGGAAAGGGATGGAGGCCCAGAGAGGGGAGACCCAGCCTGCATCTCCCTGACTGCAGGTGTCCCAGGCAGAACTGGGCCTCACGTGGCATGGGGTGGGGGTAGGGGTAGGAGAGATTTATGTAGGTCTGGGCCCAGCCTCATATTATTGTAACAGACAAGAATTAATAATTAATTACTATAATGAGAATGTCCTAGCTCAAGATGAGAAAACTTGTATCTAAAAGCTACGGGATCTTCTGGTATTCTATCCAGTACAAGGAAAGGATGGAAGATCAGAGCTTACAGTTGAGGAGGGGAAAGATTTGTTATGTCCTTATTGAACAGACCTTGACTGTGTTCTCCATGTTGGATGTTATTCAAACACATCATATGTTTAATCCTTCTAACAGCTCCACAATATAAGGGCTCTGCTACCCACTTCCTACGAGCAGGGTAAGTGATGCTCAGAGAGTGGAAGCAATCACTACCATGGATTCTTACTAATGAGCCACAGAGTCAGCATTCAAACCCCAACAGTGTCACTTAAATACACCATGACCTAGGGCGCCTGGTGGCTCAGTTAGCTGGGCATCTGCCTTCAGCTCAGGCCATGATTCTGGAATCCTGGGATCAAGCCCCATGTCGGGCTCCCTGCTCAAGGGGAGTCTGCTTCTCCCTCCACCTGCTCATGCTCTCTCTCTCAAATGAGTAAATAAAATCTTAAAAAAAAAAAAATACTCCATGACCTGTATGCAGCAACAGGGGTGAGCAAGGGAGGGAAGGAGCAGGAAGGTAAAGTCAACAAGGACTAGTGCAAATTCTATATATTTTTGTTTACTTATGAATTTTATATATATATATATTCTGCACTATTATGTACTTGGGAAAAATATACCCTCCCCCATTATAAAGTTTAGAAGAATAAGATTATATAGTACTTTTTCTCTGCTGGGTATGCACAATGTACTCGGAAACATCCTGGAGTAGAATTCCTCGGCTGTGGCTGACCACTTTAAACTCTGTCCCTGGAGTTCCTGGGGCATAAGAGCTTACCCCTCCCCTCTTTTGGGTTACTTTTCTGGGAAAATATGATTAATGCAGAGGTTTAAATTAAAGGATGGAGGAAAGCTTCTTGGAGGGGAAAGAACTTGTAGGTATACCTTAGAATACCAAAATTTGGGGCAGGTAGAGGAAGAAGGACCACAAGAAAGACTCAGAAACTGTCAGGGTGAGGGTGCTGTCAACTGAAAACAAATTTCTTTTTTATTTGGCAATATTCCTCGGTTAGTTCTAATCATTTTCCTTAATTCACTAAGTATCGTGTAAGATTCTTCTTCTTCTTTTTTTTTTTTTTTTTTTAGCAACCCTGTTCTACAGAAATTTTTATTCTAAAATAGGAGTGTGTTGCATGTCTGGGTGGCTCAGTGGTTGAAAATCTGCCTTAGGCTCAGGTCATGATCCCAGGGTCCTGGATCAAGGCCCACATCAGGCTCTCTCAGGGAGCCTGCTTCTCTCTCTGCCTGTGTCTCTGCCTCTCTCTGTGTCTCTCATGAATAAAGAAATAAGTCTTTTTTAAAAAATAAAATGGGAGTGTGGTAACTTCTGAGAGTCAGGCCCTAAACAGCAGCCTCTGCTCTGTGATGAGACAGGTATGACAAGGAAGCTAAAAGCAACCTCCTAGTGGTAGTGGGTGCAGAGGCCTGGGGATCACTCCTGTGGTCTGGGTGCCAATTGTTGATGGCAAATGACAGGCCTGAAAGCAACAGAAATATAAAATCTACAAGGTCTATATGTACGAAGACGTGATTCTTTCCATGTTCAACTTTACTGCAGGAGTTAGAAGAATTAGTGGAGTGGATGGTAAGATTCAGTAAGATTCATGTAAAGATGTCAGTTCTCCACAAAAATAAATTTTAAGTCAGTACCTCAGACTCATAATGGTATTCTTTTCTGAAATTGGCATGTGTGCAAAAGTTTATCTGGGAATAAAGGGTAGGGAAAGAGGAATACTCAGTGTATGCGTGTTGATACATTCGTACCAACAGATGCAAACAGATTTTAAAGGCACAGTAATTAAAACAGTGTGATACTGGCTCAAGGGTAGACAGAGGTCAGTGGAATGGAAGAGAAAACCAGAAATATCCACAAGCACACAGAATCTAGAGAATGATAAAGCTGCCATTTCAAAACAGTGAGAAAGTATGGATTATTCAATAAACCACAGGAAATAATAAATTTCAGTCTGTACCTCACACTATATGACAACATAAATTCCAGATGGTTTAAATTCTTAAGTTAAGAGAAATTTAACCACAAAATCTCAGTTTAGAGTAGTAGCATAATTTTGAGGCTTTTACATTCCTGGTCCTCATAGAACTGGAGAGAGTCAGGCCCTGGGTTACTTTCCAAAAATTTTTTATACCCTCAGCTAGAAGCTACCCATCAATAATATGATATTTAAATATTTATCATTCAAATTTACATATTTCAAAAATCATACCTCTTCAAGGACAGAATTGTTTACTTAGGAAAAGGCAGTGCATTTTACAAAATAATTTAAAAATTATGCAAGTTAATTTTTTAAATCCTCAGAAAGAAAAGAAAAACCACCAGCAATGAAGAAAGTTCCTGCTAATCCATGTTGTCTCCAGCATTTAGTGTTGTTATGGTTTTGGATTTGGGTCATTGTCATAGATGTGTAGTCTGTGTGTCATTACTGCATAATTTGCAAGTCCTAATGACCCATGACATTGAGCACCTTTTCCTACGCTTATCTGACATCTGAATATTTTCTTTGGTAAAGTAATCATGCCTTTTTAATTTCTGTATTTCTGATGCTTTGACATCTAGACCTTGCTGACCCTGGAGAGACTGCCCAGCCAGGGCTTGCCAATTTCTAGAGAAAGTAGATGACTCTCCTTTCAGCACACCCTTCATACAAAGACTACTCAGTCCAGAGCCACACCAACACCACCCTCTGGATCGGGCTTTCACACCCAAGTGCTATTCCTCTGCCCTTAGTCAACCCAGAGCCAGGTGACAGATAGCAACCTAGGGGTCAGAGCTTCCTGAAATTATTCAGACCGGACAATCCTAAATCTGCTTACCCTGCTTCATCCATTCCTTCACCTGGAAACCAGCCTCTTGCCCATGCTTCCCCCTTGCTCCCTCTGCCTCCTGACCAACCCTGGTGCTGTCTGCTGTGGCCCTGCATGGGGTGGCATTCCCTCCCCTTGGGAACAGTGTATAATAAACTCCCTTTCCAGGGACAGTCATCACCTGATCTCCTGATCTGTTGGCCTCATGACACCTGGATAATAACAACACCTACATTTTAAAAAAACAATATGGGTCTCCACTTTATAATGACTTACTAAACTGAACATTTATGTTTCCTGCACTTTGCAGACGTGATTTTTTTCACATTAAGAAAAGTAAACCAATTTTCTACTTAAAAAAGGCAATGCTGTGTGTAAGCACAAAAAAATATGCATTAAAGCACAAAGTACTGTCATATATTCTGCTTTTCTAGACATTTTCCTAAGGAAAATCCAGTTCAATGTAATCATAAGGAACTTGTGAAAATTCCTGGGTTGTTATTTAATCTTTAAATTATTACTCAAATAAAAAGTAGGAATTAGGTAATTTCATCTCCTATCTGTGGGAGTGGCAATATTTGTTGCAAGTCAGTGAAATTTTTAAAATTGTTTGCTAGACAGCAAAATCAGTAGAAGCTACTTAATAAAGATGCCAGATTTTAGTTGAACAGTTTTAACATTACTGAACATGTTTTAAATTAAAGCTATATAGCTGTTCTTTCAAGCCTCAAATGTCATTTATAATCATTTCAAGTTAATATTTAATCAAAAGTGTATCCATACACATACGTGTGTAAATGGACTGATTCGGCTTTTAATGCCTGCTCTTAGAAACAAGTACTAACACACACTGAAATTCTTAAAAGCTTATGACTTAGAAAGCCTAGAGCAAGAGTGTAGAAAAAAAGTAAAAAACAAAAGTAGCTAAACTACAAATAAACATCTGAAACCTTAATAAATGAAGAGAAAAACTGTGAAAAATGCCTCCACATACACAAGTGTCTCACCAATTAAGTTTAGACTAGCACTGCTGGGAGAACTTTTGGAGACGGTGTGCATGTTTTATATTTGTACTATCCAATATAGCAGCCACTATTCATTCACATGTGGCTATTCAGCATTTGCAATTGCCTAGATTGACTGAAGAACTGAATTTCTAATTTAATTTAGATTTAAGTAGCCTCATATTGTTAGTAGCTCCAGTGTTGGACAGCCCATGTGTGCCCTTCCTCTATTGAAAAAATACTAAATTTTAAAATAACTTCTTCAACATTTCTGGAGAAACCACAAGTATTATAAATCAAGATTATATGTAGTTTCTCTTGACATCTTGTACTCAAGAGGAACACAAAAAAAGATGATTCTAAACAGAAAACTTGAACGATGAAAGTATTCTAGCTGTTTCATCTTAGGATTATTACCACGTGGTATAATAGCAAGTTTTTTTTTTAATAAAAGATTTTATTTATTTAAGAGAGATAGAGAGCACAAGCAGGAGGAAGGGCAGAGGGAGAAGCAGGTACCCCGCTGAGCAGGGAGCCCAATGCAGGGCTCGATCTCAAGACCCTGGGATCACAACACAAGCCAACAGCAGTGGCTTAACTAACTGAGCCACTCAGGAGCCCTTAATAGCAAGTTCTTAATGAATCTTTGTAAGAAAATGAATTAAGTTAAGTTCATGAATAAATTGGTAGGCAACTTATTTCACTCCTTGACTGGGGAATGGGGAGCCTTATGGCAAAGGGTAAGCATTTCTTTGAAATTTAGTCATTATCTCTCATCTTTTAAAAAATGAGTTCAATGGCAATAGTGTTGAATGGAAGGAAAGTTCACTAGATAGACTGAAAGTTAATTAGTGTGATACATGGATCTTAGTAAATGATTTTTAAATGTTGAAACTCCTACTGGGATGTCTCTGTCCTGCTTTAGGGCCTGATTAAATACTGCAAGCCAAGCCTTTTCAGGTTCTTTCAACCCCTAAATTATTTTTCTGCTTCAGGAGAAAGGAGTCCATTTTGTATAACAATTTTTAAATTACACAATTTAAAACCCTCAAAAGGAAAATAAAACCACCTGCAATACCTGAGATTACAGTGGCTATAATTTGTGCCTATTGGTTTTTTTCTTTGCTGACTAGATATACTTGTATATGTAATATTCAAAAACAAAAATTAGACTGTATGTAATAGTATATTTAACTTGTTTTTCAAATGCTCTAATACTGATGAACATATTTCTATGCCAATTGGTATAAAATTTTAATCAATTTTATTGTCTATATAATATTCCACTGGCAAAATCTTAATATGAATCATGATCCTATCTCTTTATGCATTTTTCTATGTGGTTTTTCCAATGCTACCTGAACAACTTTGTCTATCCAAGCTGGTTTTAAAACTCTACATAATCTTCTACAATTTATTAGAATTAACTCTACCTTCTCTCCCTAGATTTCCCAGTTAAGTTACCATGGTTCCTGTGAGATGACAGGAATTCAGACTTGAGAGTGAAATTGCTTAACAAGGTTTTCTTCCTAGCAGTAGGAGAGTGGTAAGCAAGATCTAGAATGTCAGCTGTCAGGTCTCCCAACCTACAGGTGGGATTTGGGAATGAAGAGGAAAACAGTTTCATCCCTGGAGCACATATGGGAACTTTTATAAGGCTCCTACAGAATTTCCAAGGAGTAACTGCTTCCCAGGGTATAAGGAATCTCTCCATCAAAGGGTAAATGTTCAAATTGCTCACTATCATTCAGGGCAAACCTTTTTGATTTGACCCTGAAAGTCTTTGACTTCATTAATATGAAGAATGAGTTTCTATTGGATTTATTCAGTAACCCATCCATATTTGCATTGAAGATAAGGGTTTGATGATACACAATTTGTTCTAGCCAAGTCACCAACTTGGAACGTGGGGCAGGAGCAAGGACTGAGATTCACTTTCATCTTTTGGACAAATAACAAAGTTCCTTGTCCTGCATGTTCACACACATAGCAAGCATTTGAAAGCACACAGTACTCCCCTTGTTAAAATGGAATCCTACTGGCTAGCTAATTGATTCACAAGTCTGCTAACTAATTCCATACTAACAGCTTAAATTAAAAGTTAATGAAACACAGTCAGTACCCCATTATATTCCACTTGTAACAACCTTTCTTAAAAAAAAAAAAAAAAAAAAAAAAAAAAAACAAGAGGGAGGAAAGCGCTGGTGCTTCATTAAAAGGAGAAACGTCTGGGACATCATCCTGAGCTGGAATGCACCCACAGCCAGAAGCATTCCTCAGACCTGTCTCCCTGCCAAGTCCTGGGGAAGCCGTTTCTCTGAGGCAGGAAAGAAATCCCCACAGGTATCCCATGAACAGACTGACCAGAGCTCATAAGGCAGCATTGTTTGCGGCTCTGCAGGGTCTGCTCAAGATGGGAAAAATCTGTTCACATAGACTACTGTGCACTTTACAACTTCACACCCCATCCTACTATGGAACTCACATTTGACTCACACAAAGTCAAGAGGAGGCAGGGAGTGCTGTATCCTTTACTTCTCACCACAATTCTGAGTTAATAGCAGTTTATGTCTTCCTTTTAAATGAAGGTGTGTGTCAGTTCAAGAGTCCATCTTTCTCTTGATCTGGTTTCCTTGTCTTAAGACCTTAGCTGTCACCTTGGGCTAATGGTTCCTGGGTCTCTACCTCATGCCCCAAATCAAGGAGCTGTCAGGCTGTCTCCACTTGTTTTTACCCACACTTCTAATGCAATGTGAGCAAATCATTCCCCATTTTCTCCCATGAAGCAACTCTCTTGCTCGGCTTCCTTACAAGTTCAATGGCACTGGAGGCTAGAAACCGTGAGCTCCCCTCTACATCCTTCACTTACTCACTGCTCACTGGGGATCACGGGACAATCACAGATGCCCAGTGGAGGAGCCTGGGCATGTCCAGAAAGCAGTGGACATTGCAGATGCTTGCCTGTGTAGATGCATGACAAATGTGTTTTTGGAAGATTATTTTGTTTTCAACATACTGCATCTTAACCATATCTTCTTGACCGCTCATTACTTCCAGTGTTTCTTTACTGGACAAATATTCATATGATATTTACCATTCACATCTTAAATCTTCACAGCAGTCCTACTAGGAACCCAAGCTTGTTGTCACTATCTTGTGGATAAAAGTTTAAAAGCACCGACGGTACAATCACCTTGTCCTGGTGAGCCTGGCTACCTTGCTTTACTTTAATTTTTTTTTTTTCTGAACATACACAGCCTTTGTTCATTCTCTTCCTGGTCTCCTCACCTCTTTCCCAAAATGTCTTTTATTCCCACTTTATACTGGTCTCTAGGACTCATCGAGAGCCATACCTCCTCAAGAAGACCCAACTGTTGGAATTCACATTAGTCCTCTCCTCTCTGACGGTCTTCTCCACTTATTCTCTCTCTGATGTCTGTGCTGCTGCTTTGCAAAATTACCTATCTTATTTCCCAACTATACTAAAAGCTCCTGGAGGACAAAGGCCACCAAGATTTTTTTTATTTGCCTACAGTACTGAGTAAAAATATAACTGGTACTCAGTATTTATTATTTAACTAAATCAAAATGATAAATAGTGCCACCATAAATATTGCCAAAAGGATAGATATTGTCACTAAGAAAAATAAAAGTTACCTAAAGGTACCTTTTGCCTTTTGTAGCTACCATAAATATACATTTTTTGCTGTTCAATGAGAATAGTATGTTATATACATTTGTAGGTAGAAATTCTCTTTTCTTGTTTTCATTAGAAGGGGGGGGGGGGTCAACAAATTATAGCCCAATCTCCCAATCTGCCTCATGGTTTATTTCTGTAGATAAAGTTTAGTGGCACAATGCCATGCCACTTCTGTACTGTCTGTTCCTACTTTCACAGCTCAAGGACATAATTGAAGATTTTGCCATAGAGACCATATGGCCTATGAAATCCCAAATATTTACTATTTGGCCCTTTACCAAAAAGTTTGCTGATCCCTGTTTTAGACAAAAACTAAACAAAGCATCTGAATAGGAAACAGTTCTGCTTACTGTTTTTAATTAGAATTTACTTTTCCATATTCATTTTCTTGACACTATTTTATACTTTTCAAATTAAGCATCTACCTATGGCTTGGGATCTAAATCAGAGTAAGCATAATTTGTTCTGTATCACAATACAGTTGCAAGCACATTAAAAAAAGAGTTTGCCAAAATAGTGTGCCCTGAAAAGTTTCTTCCCCTTTTCCAAAATTTCTCTTGACTCTCAGCGTTCTGCTGTAATCCACCACCTTTGAATGTTTCACACAGTTGTAGGAAAACATTCAATCTCTGTGACTGTTAGCAGTCTGGTCCAGTTTGCTTGTTGTTAACTATATTTCTCATGGAGATGGAGGCAAAAAGATACATGGGTAATAAAATCAGTTAATCCCCAAGCATCTTTACCTGGTTTCTGAAGTCAGGAAGAGACAGACAGCGTTTAGCTCTAACGGATGCCGGGGTAGCTTCTGTTTGTTTGTTTTGGGTTTTTTTAGTCAAAACAATGACAGGAAGAGTGTCATTCCCACTGTTCATAAACAATAATGCAAAGTTGTCAATTGATGAACTAAAATCACATATTTTTCAATCTAGTACTGGAACAACTACGTTTTTACTTGAATTTCTTTTGGGCTGGCCTCATTCTTGGCCTCTGGGAACTCTAGTTGCAGGACTGAACTGTCTCTGTCTTGCTCCCCATTTCTGAATCTCTCTCCTAGGAACTCCCCTAGTTACCACTGCTCCTCTGACCGTGTTATTCTAATAGTCCTTGGAAGTTCCGACTCTGACTAGCAGCCCAGTGGCTGAGTCTCTCCTGCCTGCTGACAGCTTTCTCTAATGTTGACAGCCTGCTCAACCCCCTCAAACCTCCAAACAGCATCTGCTCCCAGACTTCCTGTCATCATGTCACCACGGTGCGCTGTGATGAGCCACCTGGCCTCTGCCTTTGGCCCCACATCATACTGTGGTTGCCCTTATTATGGCACCAGCCGTGCTAAGTACCTGCTACTGATGTGCCCAGCACATGGCAGGGCTTGCCACCCAGCTGCTCTCCATCAACCCTACCCCTCTGCAATCAACTGGGTTACACCCAGTGTTGACTGGAGGCTGGATGAGACCAAGGGAAGGAAGGTAGTTCCAAACCTTCATATGTCTTCTTAAATACCACACTGTTCAACAATCACAAACCTGCTGCATATATAGCCAGAATCCAATACTTTTCCTAATTTTTATTCCACACTGGATTTATTAAAGGCCACCCTAAGGACAAACTTATCACTCAGAAATTATATCCAACAATTCTCTCATCACAAAAGCTAGAAACAAGGTAATAAGTATGTGTGGCTCTTTTTTTCTGGGTAAATATCACTATGTTGGCATCTTTAAGCATTTTTTAAAAGATTTTATTTGTTTGAAAGAGCGAGTGCATGTGCAAAGGGAGAGGGAGAAGCAGACTCCCCACTGGGGATCAAGCCCCAATATGGAGCCACAGGACCCTGAGACCATGACCTGAGCCGAAGGCAGACACTTAACCAACTTGAGCCAGCCAGGCGACCCTTTGTTGGCATCTTTAAAATGTTCATTTTGAATGTTTTCATATACAGACTCTTGTCTATGGCTCTGTTTAAAACGATATACACATATATGTATACAGTACATTATACATATAATCTTTGGCATTAGCCTGTGGACGATTCTCACAGCAAACCACTGGGTTGATTCACGGCCAATCCTTGCTTAAGAACTGGCTACAGGGGCAGCTGGGGTAGCTCAGCGGTCTAGCTCTGCCTTCAGCCCAGGGCGTGATACTGGAGACCAGGATGGAGTCCCACATCGGGCTCCCTGCATGGAGCCTGCTTCTCCCTCTGCCTGTGTCTCTGCCTCTCTCTCTCATGACTAAATAAATAAAATCTTAAAAAAAAAAAAACTGGCTACAGAAAGGAAAAGGATGAGGTAGGGTAAGAGAGAATACTGTACAATTTTGTGGGAAAGGAAAAATCCCAGAGCAATAAAACAGGATATCTATGAGTAATATAAACCTTAACAAGAAAGAGCAAGTATTTGTCTAGTTTCTAATAGTCCTTAAAGGTACATAAGGAATAGGAAAATTGGATTAAGATCTTCAGAGAATGAAACTACTAGTCAGGCCTGCAGCTCTTCATTGACAACCTGGTGGACCAGGGGAGACGATCAGTATGAGAAAGTTCTGCTCTGACACATCAACTAGCAAAACCATATCAAGAATTTCTTTACAGTATATTAGAAATGATGAAAAGAAAACATAGCAAAATAAAGAGTTACAGAAGAAATGTGAAGACACAGTGATAAAGGTATTAAAGAGAAAACAAATCTACTCAGTCAAGTCATTACACACAGAATATTAGGAGGACTTACTGGAATCGAGGTTTTGGTGAAGAATATTGCGGTGGCTCTGCTAAGTGGGTAGGAACTAGAAAAACTGACAGAGTTGCAAGAGTTTTCCTGTGTGGTGCATTAAAATCCAAACAAAACACAAAATCTAATAATGTGTGTTCACAGCTATCACAGAAACTGTAAGTTAGATGAAATCAAGTGTGTGTATGAGATACTCAAACTGAGTTTATACCTGTAAACTTTAGAACCAGACCATATTCCACTATGAAAACAAAAGATTTTCTTCCCAACATTGGATTTATTAAAGGCCAATAGGAGAGTTCAAAATTAACAGTTTCTGAAGAAAAATTAGTGATTTCAGATCTGTAATGAAATATATAAAAAGTGAAAAGACAAAAAGGCTATTGGATTCTTTTATTTCCATGTAGTAAGAAAAGCAGTGATGCTCTTTCAACTCAAAAGGTAATTTGGGGTAAAGGCTACACTGCAATAAACATATGGCTACTATGGATTAACCAAAATGTAACCAATAGTCAGCAGGTAATTTTGGAAAAGGTGATATATTCTGACATCTGGTACTTAATTCTTTTAGATCAATGAAAACTTCATATAATCCTCTTTCTTTTATGCTGAATCATATCACAATCTCACAAGCATCAAAAATACTAAATATTTAAAAATTCAGTATCAATTTATTTTTCGCAAATGTTAAGAGCCAGTCTGTTTGAGATCAAACGCTAGCTCCTCCCTCTATTAGTTAGGTGACCTTCAATTGTTCCATTTCTCTGGATGCCACTTTCTTATCTGTAAAATGGCATCTTTCTTATAATGAGTGAGGACAAATGAACTTATATTTTTGAAATATTTAGAGCAGTGTTTAGTATATAATCAGTACTATGTAAAGGCTTATTAGGTAAACACTTATTGAGTATCTACTGACCTAAAAGGATTCAACAGCAGCTCAACCATAGTTAAAAGCCACACAAAGATAACAAGTTTAAGTGCCTACTATATTTGAGTTCCCATAAATGTGCCGTGCAAGTGCAATATAGTGAATACAAGGTATTTTGTCTATCTTAAACCATAAGCATATGAACTTTTTGGATCACTTCTTTAGAGATTGGGATGTTCTTTATGAGACAGCTTGGTGATGCATGTCTGCTAAAATGTGTCCAGCCTCTCACTGTCTTCCAATGCTAAGATTCTGTGAGTTAGAAACAAAAAGATCCTACTAATCATTCTTTTAAAAAGCAGAGACCAGAGCATTTATACACTTCTCCAGAGGAAAAAAATACAAAAGACTTAAGAGGAAGGAAGAGTTCCCTTGACTTTGGCTTTCCTACTCATTTCCTTTTACTTATTCATCCCTTACTGTGTCCTCCCCTCAAACACATGAAGTTCATCCATTAGGGAGAAAAATGGATACAAAATGATAGTTTCAGGTTGAGGTAAATCTAGTACTCCCTCTGGGTTTGTTGGGGCTAATTTAGAAAATAATCTGAGATTATTATGAGCTGTTGGCAGAGGTATCTTCTTTTCCTCAAGCCAGCTGGCTCTCTGACTGATGGAGCAGAACTGCTGATTCAAAGGACAGGAAAGGGCCCTAGTAGTGAGTTCAAATTAGACAGTATTGAATGAACAAGGTGGTGAAAGTCCCTGGAAGTGCAAAGAGCCACTGTGTATACTAACCTAAGGCCTGAATGTGTGTGATGAGGCATCATTTTCCAAGGAAATAAATTATTGCTAAACTTGGGTGGGAGGGAGTATTTTCTGATCATATCAAGAGGAGAAAAGAAAAGCATGTTCTGGGATTAACAATCTCATCTGTGAACTGAGTGGAGTAGCCTTGAAGTCTCCATAGTCCTTGCTCCCACTGATACTCTGAATCTATGCATAAAACCTATTGGAACTCACTGAGTTTGTCTCCTCCTCATACAGATACCTTGTTATCACTTACCACCTCCTACTTAAGTCCACAAACCTTGAGTCTAGTTCCCCTATAGCCAGAGCCTAAGTCATATTGAAATACACTGATGTTTGCGATATGCTAAAGAAGACCAGAGGACCTCCCTCTAGTCCAAGGTAGTATGTGTACATTTTTCCAAAGCTCTATCTCCCCATCACATTTATTTTGGGACAAGTACTCTATTTCAGTCCACAGCAGCAGGAAGCCTTGTGTCAAGGCTGATCTATACGGCAATAAATGGGATAGCACAGTATTTACAGTGCTACCCCAAACACATGGAGCAATAGTTACAGCTTCTCCTCCATATCCATCTTCCGTCAGCCACACTGAGACTTACTCAATAGGCTTAGTCTTATGTTAATTTTACTTAGGAAGACCCTTGGCCTGTCTCCTTTTCTTATATTTTCTTGGTGAAACTCAGACTCTTTATGTGAGATAGAATGCTATGTGGGTGGAAGGGTTCTCCTTGATTTTCAATAGTCCTCAATCAGAAGCACATAAATATTTAAAGTGGAAGAAAAAACTGTTACTTATGGCCAGTAAGTAGCCTCTAGCTGGCTTAGCTAGTGTTCAGTGCACAGTGACTAAATCTAACAAGCCATGTATGGGGCCCCAAATTATCAGTAAATGGGAATATTTAAAACATAAAGAAACCAAAAAATTTTAGCAAATCCAATCCAATCATATATATAAAGGATAATATATCATGATGAAGTGGGGTGATTCAACATTTGAAAAATCAATGTAATTCATCGTGTTTTAGAAAACTATATGATTCCTCTCAGTAGAGGTGGAGAAAGTATTTTACAAAATCCAACATCCTGATAAAAATTCTTAAACTAGGAGGGGGAAATTTCCTCAACTTGATAAAGGATGTTTATGAAAAACCACAGCTAATATCATACTTGACAGTGAAAGGTTGAAGAACAAGGCAAAAATGTCCATGCTTACCACTTCTTACACAAAATTTTATTAAAAGCTCTGCCAGTGCAATATGGCAAGAAAAAATAACAATAGGCATCTAGCTTGTAAGGAGAAGTAAAACTTAAAAACAAAAACAAAAACAAAAACAAAAACACTAGAGTCCATGTAGAAAATCTTACAAAATTTACAAACAAGCTACTAGAATAAGTTTAGCAAGGTTGAAGCTTATAGGATCAACATACAAAAGTCAATTTTATTTCTATACATCAAGAATTGTCAGAAATTGAAATTTTAAAATGACTTATAATAAAAACATAAACCACTTAGGAATAAATCTAACAAAAGATACACACAACCTATCCACTGAAAACTATAAACGTTAACTCAGAGAAATTAAAGAAGACCTAGTAAATGGACAGATATACTTTACTCATCAGAAGACTCATATTTTTCGAAGATATTGATTCTCCAAAATTGATCTATTAATTCAACACAATCTCAATTCAAATCCCAGCAGGCTTTTTGATAGAAATTGACAAGCTGATTCTAAAATCCATATAGAAATGCAAAGAACCTACAATAGCCAAAACTGTGAAACAATAAAAGTAAAGGACTAATATGATCTGATTTCAAGATGTACTATAAAGCTACATAGTCAAAACAGTGTAGCACTGGCGTAAAGGAAGACAGAGTAATAGAACCAAATAAAGAGTTGAGAAAGAGATCTATTAGTATGCAGACAACCAATTTTTGACAAAGTTACAAAGGCAATTTAGTGGAAAAAGGATTATCTTTTTAACAAATGGTACTGAAACACCTAGATATCCAAATGCAAAAAAGAAGAAGAAACTCAGTCTATACCTCACACCATATATAATAATTAATTCAAAATAGATCATAAGGGAGTGCCTGGCTGACTCAGTTGGTAGAGCATGTGACTTTTTTTTTTTGAGAGAAAGAGAGCATGCACATGCGTATGAGTGGCAGGAGAGACAGAAAGAGAGGGAGAAGTAGACTCCCCAATGAGCAGAGTGACAAGGGGCTCAATCCCAGGATCCTGAGATTATAACCTGAGCTGAAAGCAGACTCTTAATCTACTGAGTCACCCAGGTGCCCCAGAGCATGCAACTCTAGATCTCAGGGTCATGGATTTGAACCCCATGTTGGACAGAGAGCTTACTTAATAAAAAAATAATAATAATAAAATCATTTAAAAAATCAAAATAGACCATAGATCTGAACCCATAACATAATACCATAATATGAATGCCTAGAAGAAAACAAGAGAAAAATCTCTGTGAGCTTGAACTAGGCAAGAATTCCATACATATAATATCAAAAGTATGAGCCATAAAAGCTGATAGATTTGACTTCGTGAAAATTAAAAACTTCAGCTGTTGCTGTTCAGAGAATGAAAAGGCAATCCACAGATAGGGAGAAAATGTTTGTAAAGCATATATCTGATAAAGGACTTGTAACTAGAATATATAAATAATAAACCCAGTAATAAGAAAATAATAAGGAAACAATCCAATTAAAAAATAGGCAAAAGATTTTAACAGCATTCACTAGGAAGATATGCTGATGGCAAATAAGAATAAGAAAAGATGGTCTAATCATTAGTCATTAGGAAAATGCAAATTAAACTCTCAAAGAATACCACAACACACCTATTAAAATAGTTAAAATTAAGAAAAATTGGAGATACCAAATACTGGCTAGGATGTAGAAGTACTGGAACTCTCATACACTGGTGGTAGGAAAGTAAAATGAAATACCACTTTGGAAAGCAATTTGGTAGTTTCTTTAAAAGTTAAACATTCATCTAGCACATTATCTAGTAGTTCCATTTTTTAGTTTTTTATTTAAGAGAAAAGTATAAATCCATCCAAAGAACTGTACACAAGCAGCTTTGTAATGATACAAAATTAGAAATAATTTAAATATTGATTGAATGCATAAATTGTGATATATATCTTATGTATAGATATGTCATACATATCTATATAATACATCTATGGATATGTGTGTCATATATATGTGTGTATATATATATAATACATCTATGGATATGTGTGTCGTGTGTGTGTGTGTATATATATATAATAGAATCCTATTCATCAACAAAAAGAAACTATTATTCGTGAAACATAACATGGATATGTTTTTAATAATGCGACTGAAAGAAGCCAGGCCAAAAAAAAAGTACATACTGTATGATTTCATTTACATAAATTTCTAGAAAATGCAAATAAATGCATAGTCACAGGAAGCAGATCAGTGGTTGTCTCAAAGGAGTAGCAGGAAGTGGCGGTGGGGGGGGGGCTCACAAGGGTAGCAAAAAACTTCTGAGAATGATGGACATATTTGTTATCATGGTTGTATGGACATGTAGACATATGTCAAAACTTATCAAATTTTATCCATTAATTATGTGCTTACTGTCAATTAAATTTTTTAAATGTTAAAAATTACATGAAATGAAAAAAATCGACTGGACTATGAATACTGTAGGTTAAACTAGAGCAATAACTTTGTGGAGTGGTGGGGAATGGGGAGGTTCACATGGAAGGGGATTCTTGGGTAAATGGCAAAGCTCTATTTCTTGACCTGGACAGTGATACCAGGGTGCTTGCTTTATAGACATTATATATGAATTTATTACATACACACAACTTGCATAATAAACTATTTTTTAAAATAATTATTAAGCCATATATTTGTTTTGTGTGCTATATATTCTGTATGTTTTATTTTACAATAAAAAAATTTTTTAACCCTAAGAAAAAGGTTAAGGAAATAGCGGTTTGAGAGGAAGAGACACATAAAATATGACTCAGCTGATGATAGGCACACTTCCAACTTTTATTCCCAGGACTATACAATACTGAGGAAAAGGAAATTGAAATGATACGTGGCTAAATTGAAAATGAAGTTAAATAGACTTGTTAAATGGCTAGAACATTTAATGAACACTTCCTAAATGTTAGAGGGGAAGCCAAGTAAATGCTATCTGAAGTTGGGTGTGTACCTGTGACCTTTCAGACCTGAGTGGGAGAACAGGCAGGGAGGTGGGCACAGAGTCAGGGTGGGGCTCAGCAGATGCCACGGAAGCTGAGAAACAGATATTAGTAAGAAAGAAAGGCAAGGGGTAAGAGATCAGCAGGTCTTAGCATATTCTAGATGAAATTCATCATGGGGTAGCATATGACCACAGTTCATAGTGCCGGCTCTAGAGTTAGACTGCTTGGGTCCCTATCTTCATTCTACCACTGAGACCAGTAACTTGTCTGCTGTCTGTCATACTTTCCTCATTTGTAAAGGAATGACAAGTATGTGAAATGTTGTGAAATTTAAATGAGATAATGTCTGTACAGCACTTAGAAATAATGTCTGATGTGCAGTAAGCGTGTTACCTATTGTTACAACTGAATTTTTAAACTTATAAACGTCAAATCTTAGTAATTAAGTAAAGGAACATGATTTTAAAAAGACCTTATTGCATTCAGGCTATTTCTAGGGCTTGCCATGATAAAAACCCACAAGAAGCTCCTGCCAGGAAATCCATTTAAAGTATGTTTCATTTGGGGCTTCCTCTGACACTAGGCCTTTGAGAGATGGTAGTCAGGCTGAGGTGTTCAAATCACATATGGCTTTATAAACGGCTAGTCCCTTCAAAGCAATATTTCCAGTACTTGGATCCTAAACATACTAATTTCACTTGTTACTGACATTCCCAAGTAATACTCTTAGACTCTAAATTCTTAGGAGAACGTGAGCCACGCCAGCATGGAGCCCTCAGAGACAGGATGCCTCATTTTGAAACAATGACTGTTAAGGAATAATGTAAGCCCATCACATGTGTGGCCAGTGATAGACTCCATACTTCAGCGCACCCTCCAACTAAGGAATCTCACCTGCCATTCCACCTTCCCTCCTTCTCTCCCCTTCCCTCCTTTATTTTTCTCTTCTTTTTTGTGGGGTATGATGCCTATTTGTCTTGTATTAGTTTTTTTATTCATTTATTCATTCATTCAGCATATTTACTGAGCACCTTCTGGTGCTAAGCCCTGGAAATACAAAGATGAATGGGATGCACATTTCCTGCTTTTAAGAAGCCAGCCACCATTGGGGTGTCAAGCCTATTTATACAATGAGGACACACAGGCTGCAGAGAATACAGTTTGAACTATGTGCATGTATCATACACAGAATATAGGAATTCTCTATTTATGTACTTGAAAGTTAAAAAGTTGAAATTTAAAAGCTTCTGTAGATAAGATCAAGTCCCAGCCCCCAAACTCTTTGAGTGTGGTCCTTTTGGTCTTGGGCATCATCTATCTACTACTGTTTGTGTTCTGATGATGTTTCATAATTATCAGCTCCATTTTGCAAAGTGAGAGACTTGAAAAGACAGGTAAGAAGACATGTGCAATAAAGATGAAAATAACAGCAGAGATAAAAAAGAAAATTGAAAGAGAGAGAAAACAGTGAGTTTCATTTGCGGGGGAGCACTTCGGCACTAACCTGGCAGTGCTACATGGTCTTAGGGGCCTAGACTCTGAAGAGCCACAGCCTATGTTCAAATCCCAGCTCTGTTACTTGGTAACTCTATAACCTTAAGAATAGTATTACTCTGTGTCTCCATTTCCTTATCTGTAAAATGGGTATAAAAGTCCCATGGGCCTGATGCATAGGCTTCTGTAAGTGCTGAATGCTAGGCAATACTATTATTAGTAATACAGTTCAGAAGAAGAGATCCTATATGTCAATCAACCACAAACTGGCAGAGTATGCCTGTGTCAATATTTTTGCTATCAGAATGGTTTATAAATGGGAAATACACTTTTATTTATAAAAATATACATTGCCTCCACCCTGCCTGCCCCTCAACAAATCCTAAATACCACTTTTCAGAGGATTACTCTTGATTAGCAAGTGACAATGGCATGCCACCTCTCCTGGCTTCCAGGACATGCAGAGTAGATACCAGAGATCAGGTGACAAATGAAACTTCAAAGTATCCAAGGACGTGCTTCAGGATAGATGCCACTGAACCTATAACCAAGGGCAATTAGCAGAGGGAAGGAGGGTAGTCCTGATGGAACCAGATGGTAAAGAATCCCACTTGAGAGTCTTTGTTGGGGGTAGGTGATGGCTGAGAACAAGTGTGCCCTCAGAAACTATCTCACTATATAGAACTGGAGTGCAATCTATTGACTCGTAGGAGGCCAATAGTGGGCCTGGTGATCTTTGGAGAATGAGGTGGTGTTTTGTTGTGTATGAATGTATGGGTACTTGCCTTTTAACTTGTTCTGGGAACAGACTCTATTGAGTACCAATTAGGTAAGTAGGACCACACAATGGCAAGATATTTGAAGCTAGCTTCTGAATGCCTCTTCCAGACTCTGGGCAAATATAAATTTTTGAAGTTCAGGTAAGAGACTCTATGTGTCTTCATGTTCTAATTCTGCCTATAAAATATGTCATAATATTAAATGTGTCATGCTTTGAATATTAGGCTTAACTATCTCTGTGGGAGAAGACACTCAGAAAATTTTCTATTTATTGTATTTTACAAACTTTGCCTAGAGATTCATGCCAAAGGGATATGCAAATCATATATTTGAAATAAAATGTGAATTTCTGAAGTACGAATCCTGTGACCTTTGGAGGAATACCTATTTGCACTATTGGTTTCAGAGATTGTTTTTGAATCTTAGGTGCTTGTTAATTGGTTCCTAACACTCTGCTAGATATGAGTTTATAAAAAATGGGGCTTCTGTAGAACTTTGGAGATGTTCATCTAAAGTCATGGAGAATCACCTGAACGGTAGAAAGATCAGAGGAGGCATAAAAGTACAGAAAAGACTCTATGCTCCATGAAAACCAGAGATACTTTCTTCTTACAGGCCAAGCTGAACCCTTGGTCTTAAGTGGATGAGCTCTGGGGATCCACACAGCACATCAATCGTGGCCCATTTCTGCAAGGACTTGCCAAGTCAGTAGGCAGTGATGGAAAGCTGCCAGGTTGTGCAGCTCAATGATTATTGACTGGGAACCCCCTATACTCAGCCATCAGAGCTGAGGAGTGCTCACAGGAAGGACAGGGCAAGGCCCCCACCTGAAGGGGATACACACTTCTCTGTTCTGACCAGCAATCAAATCTGTTTGAAATCACACCGAATCCTTGAACTTAACTTGTAGGTAATCCAAGTCTGAATATTGCCAGAAAGGGCCTAACTTTAAACAAGCGGTCTAGCAGTCTCTGCTATTAGTGATAGAAAGGAGCCACTGTGACCGGTTGGCCAATATATTAATGTCTCCCTCCCCACCAGACTCAACCTTGACCTTCTTTTAGAACCCCTCCTCCCTGACACCCACCCTCTCCCACAGAGATAGTGCCTTTTAACTTCAAATAAAGCAAGAGTAGATTTTGGATGCCTGCCTGTGCTTTGTATGGATGTTGCTGAAAGCTTTGCACATAGAAGGAAGTTTGTGCAGGGCCTCATTTGGGAGAGATGAAATATTTTAATAGCAGTGTTTATGTTCTCAGTCTGTAGATAACCAAAAACCAGCAAAGATTTTACATCAGGCTTTGAAATGAAAAATATCACCCACTCAATGGAAACACAAATTTCATCCCTTGTGCCCTCTGGCCCTCTCAACGCGATTAGTGTTCCTCTAGATTTTCCTGCTCTCCTTGAGCTTTCTGAGTCACCACAGAAGGAGACCCAACTCAATGTCTGGCCAAGTATTGCAGGTCTCACATTCTCAAGAAAAGCAGACTTGAAAGGTTTCCTCTCAGAGTTCCCTAGGCTCCTCAGACAGTCTGGAGCAGAAACTGTCTTGGGACCCATGATAGAGTAGAGACCAGAATTGTAGCAGGCAGGGAGAGTTCAAAAGGGCAACGCCAGCCCACAGTTAAATTCTAGGCAGCAGCTTTGAGACCAGTCGGCCCTGCCTCTCACAGTCGGAGGGAGTGTTCCCAGACCCCACACTCAATCTTCACCACACAAGTTTTGCTCTTTGAGAGATTCAAGCCTGTGATTCCCAATCATTTTTCCTCTCCCTAAAGATGGGAACTTATCCAGACAAAGCAAATTCTTTACTGTCACTGTGAGGACAGTTTTAACGAATGTCTCTGGATTCATGCTTGTGGGCAGACGTGTGCACACGCACACTCTTCTAAGATTAAGTGTGCTTGAAAATCTGATTTATATAAGCAAAGAGAACAGTTCATTTTTAATAATTGACTGGGTTAAAATAGATGTTCCTCACTGGAAAAGTCACCAATGCACACTCAAACAAAACACATACCATTCAAATTAGCTGCCTTGGCTGAACTTATTTTTATATCACTTTAGTCTGTGCTTTCCAAAAATAAATTGAGTCTATGTTACACATTCCTAATGAGAACAATTTTAACAAACAGACTGTATGCACGTGAATCATGAACATATAAGAGTATAAACGTTTGTAAGAAGCAAATGTTTTAAAGCAATTGCCTTGAATCTATTACATGGGACATAGCTTTCTCTTTCCTCTAATTTTAAACTTGACCTTTATTCCAACATCTAATCTGCCATGTCTCAGAGCAAAGTGTCCCAGGGAGAGGGTAATTAACGTGAACATCAAAAGAGCAGCTGTCACAGGCAGAGGAGCTCTCTTAGCTCTTCCTCTTTTGCAATAGTTTTCAGACACTACAGTGTGGACAACTTACATGTGGCTCCCAGGGCAGGACATGATCTCAGTCAGGGATGTCCAACTGTACATCCATGTGTTGTGAAAAAGTTGTGTCAAGGATCAACAGAGATACACATGAGGGAAGAGTAAGTTCTCATGGAATGGGGATGGAAGAGGAAATCAGGAGAACTTCATGGAGGAGGTAATATTTGAGCTGTGTCTTAAAGGATATGTAGGCATCTTCCAAAAGGACAAATGGGGAGGGAGGGGAGAGATTCTAGGAGATTACAGTACATATGAAAGTCTGAACCATGGTGGGGATGGGTGGGTAACAGTTGGGCAGTGGCTGGAGACATGGCTAGAAAGGCTGCAGGAAGGTAAAAACCATCTTTAGGTTGAGGTCTTCTGCTCATTGAACACAGGAATATTGAGAAGCAGAATGACATGACAAAATCAGAGAAAAGGAGGGGTATAAACATCAGCATGTAAGGAAAACCATAAATGCTGCTATTTTTGTAAAAAAATTACACATATTAACATAAGAAAATTTAACAATGTTATCTGAGTATTGAAATTTTAGAGGCACTATTTCTCAATTTTTTAACATTGCTAGGAGTATATATTACTTATACAATATAAAGGGGGAAATCATTAAATGTGCATGTACAGAATAGGGGAGAAGAATTGGCGAAGAGGAGTTCCTATGGAAAGAACCCAGTGGCTTTCTTTAGCTGACCACACACACAGGCTGTGCTAAGGAGTGGCTCTGGTGGCTCAAACACCTGTGTTAAATGCAAACTTAACTAAAAGCAGCACAGGGTCTAGATTAAGGACACAGATGAGATGGTTGTTAATAGTCCTACTACTTCCTGTGTTTATTAGAACAGTTCTGAAATGTTACATCCAGTTCTGAGGACCACAATTTAAAGAGCTGAAATTGAGTTCGTCCGGAAGAGGACTGTCAGAATGAGAAGGATGTCTGAAAGCCAAGTTATAAAGAAAGATTTATGGTATCTTAAGATGTTTATACTGAAGAAGAGATAACTTATGGGGGTCACTGTGGCCATCTTCAAATACTTGATGAGCTGCCATGTTAATTAGAGATAAAACATCCTCCAGAGTTCTCAAAGCCAGAACTAATACCAATAGCTAGGAGTTACAGGAGGCCAGTCTTGGCCGGACACAGAAAAAACAATTTTCGATCACAGAGTTATGGCTAGAAGTGACAGAGATCTATCTAACAGCTTGAGTTGACAACAGTGACTCATTTTAAGGCACAATGACTTATCACTAAGACCTTTCAGCTGGTCAGTGGGAGAACAAGGGCCAGACTGATTCTCATGCTGCCAACTCCAATATTCTCCCCACACCACACCACACCCCACCATCATGCCACCTCCCAGCCACAGTAGATGCCCAGCAATGGTTTGGCTTTCCCAGGAAATGGGTTCCCAGTCTCTAGATGTATCTGAGCCCAGGCTGGATGACAACCTGTTTAAGGGGGCTCCTAGGGAATGCTTGTGATAGGCAGGATGTTGGAATGGATAATCTCTAAGACTGCTCTGTAGTTTAAGAAGTTATAATTTCAATTTGGAGAAATAAACTGAAAATTAGGATTGTGTTCAAAGGGGCTCTAATAATCAGAAAAGAGAAGTCTAGGCACTTTGGAAGAGCAGGTGGAAAACAAAGGTCGAAGAAACTTCTTTTATAGTTTACCAGTTTCTTAGCAGGGCCCATCATGGTTATTATTACTCTCATTACATTGGTACATCACTCCCACAGCCCACATTTGGCAGGAGCCAGCCACGATCTTTCTGCTTTGGTCCCTACCCTGCCAACTAGAAAGTGTGATATCCCTACAAAAAGGGATTGAGTCCATATGGGTGTGCCCTGAGGAATGGCACAATGCCACCTGGAAACCGTCACAGAACACACTAGAAAAACACTCAAAGCATTTTCATTCATTTTGACCTATGCCAAGAAAAGACTCACCCTCTTCTGCTCCCCACCTCCACCCACCACACTTAAAACAAATCCACATACCCATTAGTAACTCAGCCATTTATTTGGCTCACAATCATAGGAAAAGGGCTGAATTGCTTACCTCACTAGTTGCATATCCAGATCCTGAATCTATACTTAAAAGAATGTTCAGTACAGGATTTCCCTCATTACCAGTGAACTGTAGACGACAAATTCATTAATTAAAAGCTATTTTCTGGCTCCTGGTATGTCTGTACTTTGGGAAAGAGATTAAGATCTGTGGAGCACAGGA
This sequence comes from Vulpes lagopus, assembly GCF_018345385.1. Classification (NCBI taxonomy): domain Eukaryota; kingdom Metazoa; phylum Chordata; class Mammalia; order Carnivora; family Canidae; genus Vulpes; species Vulpes lagopus. The sequence continues at coordinate 31,818,813 of NC_054831.1, forward strand.
CATTGGCCTACAAAACCGGAACCCGCTTCTGTAGTGTAAGCTGGCTCCAAAAGTTATGTCCATAAGCATGTGACTAAATTAATCTAAGACAAAATCATTAAATAGATTGCAATATCATCTTTGCTGAGTTCACTGTGTGCCCTGGAGTAACTATTCTTCCTTGCATTACCTTGAGCCCCTTTCAAAGATGACCTACCATACAATCCCTTTCCCTACGAAGATGTAGCCATTCCTAATCTCACATGGTCAAGGCCATGCCCTATGCCTCCCATGATGGCTACTAGTTACTGAAATCATGTTTTCCTCCATCTTCATCATCATCACCACCACCATCACTGCTTCTATTTATTGAATACCCTCTAGTTGTCAAATACTGTGCTATGTATTTTACATACATAATCTCATTAATTCACTACCTTTTTTTTTTTTACCCTCATCTTTCAAATCATTGAAATGACTCGCCCAAGTCAAAACTATCAAGTGTTGGAGGTGGAATTCAAACAAGCTTTTGCTGACTCCCAAGTCCATTAATCCACACACACACTAGAGGACTTGAGAGAAGCTTGCCAAGCACGATGAATGGTCTTCTCCAACTGCCACTGGAAATCATATATTGAACATTGTATAACCCTTTTTCCAATGAGGGAAAAGTGAGGCTTGAGGCAAAAATGAGGCTTGATAAGGAAGTAAACTTGGAGCCTGCTCTGACCAGGAGGAAAGCAGGGGGAAGACATGACCGAAGGTGGTATTTAATAATGAAGGACGGGAGAGATGTGGGGACCCCAGAAGCAAGTTAGAGAGAAAGGGGAACTTGTTTAGAGATGGTATGGTTTGACTCAGGCCACATGAGATGGTCTAAGAAGCCTGGAAGGAGTCTTTTTGCCTGATACACGGAGGTCAGTTAGGGTTTGAGGTAACATTCTGAGGGGAATTTTTTGATCCAGGAAAAAAAAAGCACAAAACGTTCCTAAGGGCCAAGGTATAGAAAGAGGTTTCTAGGCTACAGATGATATATTTATAAAATATATTTTATAAGAAATACCATGTATACTATAGAAATAAATTACCTATAGGAAAATGACAGGGAAAAAAATTGGTCCTATTTTAAATCATGTTATTCTGGTCAAGCAGCAAGAATTAGTCACTCACTCCTCTATTAATTTATTCACAAGTATTTATTGAATCCTATTGTACTATTTACAAAGTGCTCTATCTATAAGAAGGTATGCAGCAAATATATTCCTTAAATGGAAAATGTGCAGTATCTGCTTCCTTCCCCCAGTGGGACTGTTGTCACCTGAGGATCTCAGAGAGTATCAGAGATGTGAATCTGATGAGGAGCTCTGAGGCTCTGCAGCTAGCCTTCAGGGAAAGGGGAAAGGCAAAGAGTTTTGAGAGCCTGACTGTGCCCTGGCCTGAAGGAACCTGAGTTAAGTTGACTTCTCTTTGGTTCTGCATTTCTGTAACTGGGTGCTGACCTAAAAATTTTTTTTGCGCAGGCTATAATGACTCCCTCTGCCAGCAATCATCCTACTCTGAGTAGTCCTCTGTGGAGAACATGGCCTGTCCCAACTCCTACTGATGTGGTACCAGTAGAGCTCCCCACCAGGGAAACAAGATCTTCAGTTCATTCACTAGTATTTTTTCTGTAAGCATGTGATTGTTGAAAGAAAAAAAAAAAAGTCTGTCATCTACTGCACATATATTCAAATATTTTATATGTAGTGAAGCTTAAGAGAGCCCCCATCTCCTATGTGTGACCTGTGGCTATGTGATGGCCTGACCCTGAGGCTCCTCATACGTGGAAAGGAAAGAATGTGTCCAATTTGCAAGGTTCTTGTGAGAATTTGATTGATGAAGGATACCACTTAAGAGTATTTGGCACACATAGCAGGAATCCACAGTGTCTGGAGATTGGGTCTAAATTCCCTAGAAAGACAATGAAATAATTTTATATATTAAAACAATGTAGCTATGGATTTCAAGCTCCGAGATGAAAAATCTATCAAAATCTTTGTGTGAAGTATGGCATTTTTTATGTGTTTTAAATTCAATCATGTTTAAATGCTCAATATTAGTGATTATTATATTAAGAAGCAATTTTAAAAAATCAGAATTTGTAAGTAAATTTGTAAATGTATTTGAGCCTTATCTCACAGAGTTTGCAATTATTATAAAATAAAGATTTTGGGATCCCTGGGTGGCGCAGCGGTTTGGCGCCTGCCTTTGGCCCAGGGCGCGATCCTGGAGACCCGGGATCGAATCCCACATCAGGCTCCCGGTGCATGGAGCCTGCTTCTCCCTCCGCCTGTGTCTCTGCCTCTCTCTCTCTCTCTGTGACTATCATAAATAAATAAAAAATTTAAAAAAAAATAAAGATTTTACTGAATCCTTAAAATAGACTTGTCTATTTCTCTCTCTCTCTCTCTCTCTCTCTCTCTCTCTCTCTCTCTCTCTTCTTCTCTCTAAACCAAAATCATGGGGAAATAAGATTTTTAGAGAATGGATTAAGAGAACATGACAAAGTAATAAAGCCTAAACATGGTTCATTAGGAAGGAATGACTAGAATTCTAATCCTTTGCAGGTTCAGCATGATGAGAGAAACAAAAAGAATACCATATTCCTCTCTTGACACCAGGGCAGAATATTTCCTTAGGCTATGTACTAGCTATCTGACAAAGAAAGGTGCCACGTATAATACTGTAATTCATGTAAATCAAGTGGATATGATTTTAACTGGAGAAAAAGAATCTCAAAGTTTTATGTGAGGATAAAGCAAAGACTCCAGTGTCCCTACAGAGAAGCACAGGAACCCGGGGGACTTGCTGGTTAAACTTCCAGTTGGAGAAATGCTATTGCTTAAAAGCCAAAGACAAAGTCTTTGGAAAACATTGTGGGAAAAACATATTCCATGGAAATGTGTGTCCTAAAACTTTTCCATATGAAAAAGTAAAAAGTATTCCTTCCTACCCAGCAGTGATCTAATGTATAAATAGCTTAAGAATGAGAGGAAAGAACTACTGAGAGATTTTAGGTTTAGGTTCAAGCTTAACTTTTGTGAACCCTCGGACTTCTAGTTTGTTCTTTGATTGAAAGAATGTCTGAAAACTAAAAATGCATCAGATATTATGCTAAAGATCACATGGTACATTTTCCCCTCCTTGGTAACTTCTATCACCCTATTGAGGTTGAATCACACACACTTCTCAAGAAAGGCAGAATTCAGTGGATGACAAAATGATTGTTCAGCTCTGACTTTTGAGACTTTGAAAGTTGTTAAGAAAAACATCAGGCATGAGAGTGTTCTGGATTTCAGGTTCAATAACCAAGGCACCTGAGGAGAAAACAGAAGTCTTATCTTGGTCTCTCATAGCTAGGCAATGAATATTCACACTCAGTCTTGGGACACCGAGGACTGAGAACTTTCCAATATGCTCATGAGTGAGGCAGATGTTAGATGAGTGAGATGCTCATGAGTGAGGCAGATGTTAGACCTGGTATAGGGGGGTGGTAAAAATCCCTCTTGGGCAGGGGAAATATTTTTCTGAACAAATTTGGAGCGGATCAGACTAAGGTTAATTTGCTAGCTGTGTCCCTTTTCATATACTCAGTACCCCCTGCTTCCCTAGACCTCATGTGAGTATGGAGGAAGAGCATGAAAGAGAGATAAAAATCTCTGAATTTGAGGGGAAATCCAAAATCAGAAAGGTCCCATATTGCAATCTGGTACTTGGAAGTAGGTCACCCAGCCTCAAGCCAAAAGGAATTAGTCACAGTAGAGTAGCAAAAGGGATGGGTGTGTTTAGGCTCCCACCTGCTTCCCCAGTGCCCAGAGCCAGAGCACAGCATGAGGGAAAGTCAGAAGTTTCCAGATGCTCCAGTGGGTGTGAGATGAGAAGGCCAAAGATCCTAAAGATCCTGGAGTCATTATGAGGAAGGCAAAGGATGTGCAGAGTTTGAGGCTAGAAGGCAGAGTAGGTTTTCAACAGGGACAGGGAATACTCAGAGGGCAAACACAGAGGGAAATGCCATCTCAGGGAAGGCCAGGTCAGACCAGAAAGATCTTCCCCTGCAGCTACAATATTGCATGGCTCTCCTCTTGTCACAGGTTCCTCCTGCCTCAGAAAAGAGGACAGGATGGACGAGTGGAGCCCTTTGAGACTATTTACCCGAGAGACATCAAGTTAACCTGGAAAAGCCTACATTTGAAACAGGAATACTTGAATAGGTAAGTTCTAGTCTAACTCCCTTTTCATCAAGTAGAGCAAGTTGAGTTCATATGTTATAAATAAAGGTGCTTTTCTACCAACAAATGGTTGTAGATTTTGAAAACCTACTAGATATGATTATTTAGTGGGCTGCTAAACTGGAGAATTGGAGAAAGGATAAGATTGGTGGAGTCAGTATAACCAGCACACGTTGTTTTTTAGATTTTTAATCTAAGAAATACATTTGCACGGGCCTAACCCATTGATCTGCAGTCTAGCATTTATTTTTTGGTGAGAGAAACTAGGGATTTAAACTATGCACAAGTGGGGTATGTGGGAGGAAAAAAAAACATTTTAAAACCTTTTAAATTTACTGTTCGTGGTTACAAGTTTCCTTAGGAGACATAATATTTTTTTTCTCTCGTCTAAAAAAATAATTTGGACCAACCTCAAAAAAGCTGGGTTTAATGTTTCTCAGACTGTTTCCAAGCAGACTAAAATACCAACAAATTCATATCCACAGGGAGAGGTTTATGGTTCACCAAGTTTGCATGATTCATGCTGAAGAGCTTACACGCCTAAGATGCATGATGTGCCTTCTGAAGGCAATGTATGGAACACATACCACAGCCCAGGATTTCTTACAGACTGCCTGACTCAGGAGGGTCACCATTGAGGAAGTGGAGTCACTTTGGAAAGGGAGGCAAGAGCAAGAGAATGGGCTATATTTCACATTCACTTTTGATCTGCATGAGAAAAGCATTCTGGTGGCAGCTTCAGAAATTTGAGTTAGACCAATCTCAGGACCAACAATATCAGATGCTTATTCACATCCTCTCCAAAGCAACAGTTCTTGAGGCTGAAAATGAGTTACAAATCTTTTTTTTTTTTTTCCTAATAAGGTAAAGTCAGGAAAAAGTCATCAGGATAAAATCTGGCAGAGTTAGAGAATTTAACATATGTGAAAAGGCATTTTAAATGGGCCATATGGTTGTATAAATAATTTTGTGAAAATTATTTCACAAGGTGGTATGATATTATCAGTTACTATTGCTATTATTTTCACTTCCAGTCATCAGCAGCTCCAACATGCCAGAGATCACTGGTCACATATCCACATGCTATGGTCCATCTGGCCATGGGGGGTTGTGGAGACTTTAGGTCTAATTACTAATACATGGCTGTGCTCTGAGACTAACTTCTTTTTATCAGAAAATGGCACAATACTTACTTGAATCACAGAAATGGCTGTAAAATAAAGTAATGGATGTAAGTTGTTCTTGATATACAATATTCAAATCATTTTTTTTTCTTTTTGCTTAGGGAGAGAGCACACTGGAGGCACAGAGGGAGCAGGAGAGAAAGAATCCCAAGCAGGTGGTGGTATCTCTCAGATTTTTGGCTCTAGTTCCATTTCTCTGTTACTTTTATTTTCAACTGCCTACTTCACGTTTCCACGTGGAAATGTATAATCAATCATACTCCAAACTTAACATGGCCAAAACAGAACTCTTGATTCACTCCCACCTTCCAAACTGTTCCTCCTTTACCATCATCATATCCATAAATACCACCTTTCACCCTGTTCTTAGATCCAAATGCTGGGGTCATTCTTGATTATTTTCTTTCCCTTCCATACCAAATGCTATCCACCAGAAAATCCTACTGCCTATCTCCTGAACCCTCATCACTTCAATGCCCTCCACTGACTACCATCACCCTCGCAGGCCAGCATCATTATTTGCCTCAACTACAATAATCAAGTGATCTTGCTTTTTTCCTTGCTATGTCCAGCCTAATTCTCCATGCAGCTACCAGCAAGAGATTTTAAAAATTAAATTAGATCACATAACTTTCTTAAAATTTTCCTGTAGCTTCCCATCATACTTTGAATAAACACCCAACTCCTTACCCGGGCCTGCCAATTTCCTGTTCGTTTTTCTAATTTCATCTTCCACCTCTATCAGACCTCCTTCCTGACATGCTTTACTCACTCTGATGGCCCTTCCAACATGTCTCTTATTTAAGCTCCCAATCATCAAGCTCCTTTACACCCCAGGGCTTTTAAACTTGATCTTTCTCTGCTGTTAATATTCTTCCCTGAGATCCTTGCATAAATAATTGAAATAAATCCCCCCGTGTCATTCTCTCTATTTCCCTCTCCTCTGCCTTTTCTTCCCTTAGTACTTGTCAATACTCAAAATTATATTGTTTAGTCATATTTATTGTCTCTCGAAGTAAAATCTAAGCTTCATTAGGGCAGAGGCTTTATCTGTCTTGTTCCCTGTTCTACTCTCCCTGCCCAGAATATTGCTTAGCACAGTCGAGCAATGAGTCATGCACATTAGGTCCTCACCAAGTATCTGTACAGTGTATGTAAAAGAAAGGATGAATGACTGAGCCAGATATTGTTTAGGATGATGGAAGTGAGTCAGTGAGGTAGGTATAACACATTTTACTCTGAGATACTCCATGATACTTTGGTCGAATCCTGATTTTTTATTCTGTTTAAAATCATACAACTGTTCTTCTTCAGACTGTTCTCATATAAAAATCATCACCATGTAATAAGCTTAAGAAGCACCAGAACGGAAAATAATAGTCAGCATAATTTAACAGTATTTGGAAAGCAATATTTGGAAAACCACAATTATGATCTTATCTCAGATTTGTTCTGGAAGACATTAATAGCAATTTTACTTCAGAGCACAGAGGAATCTGCATTCAGATCAACTCATTTGAATAAACATAAATGCAATCATTACTTAGGCACATGGAATAAGCAATATGACAAAAGGAAGTATACTAAGCAGTGTACTCATAATAATCTTAATGAAGTAAGGATGACCACAACTTTAAAAACACAGAAGAGATCAGCATTGATAACTTGCCAAAAAAAAAAAAAAAATTAGTAGTAGAGAGGCTTCTCAGATACAAATGAGCTATAATTTCTTTATAGGGTTTATATACATTTCAGGTTCTCCTAACCATCAAAGAAGAAAAACATGGATGCAGTCTTCTTAAATTTACACAAAGACCATTATTATAGGCTCCAAACATTCAAGGGAGATAAAATTCTTGTCAAACAAAAAAAGCTTTGGGCTTTTTAGTCCTTATGATTCTGAATTTTTCTTTTTTTTTTAAGTATTTTTATTACTGCTTATTTGTGTGTGCATAACATATAATATGTTTTGTTGTATAACATTTCCCCAAAACGCACTGGCTTAAAACAACAGTTAACATTTATTATCTCACTGTTTCCATGGGGCAGGAATTTGGCAGTATTCTAGCTTGTTGATTCTGGCTCAGCTTCTCTCACAGGTTGTAGTCATGCTGGCCAGGGCTGCAGGAGACACTTCTAAGGTGGTTCACTTCCCTGGCTGGCAAATTGGTGCTGGTTGTGGGTAGGAGGCCCCAGTCTCTATCCATGTGGGCCCATGTGGGCCCCTCCAACCGGGCTGGTGAGTATTCTTACAAAATGGAGGCTCAAACTAAAATGTAAGCTTCATTAGGGCAAGGCTTTATCTGTCTTGTTCCCTGTTCTACCCTCCGTGGAGGTAGGAAGGAGGCGTGGAGGTATGGAGGAGGCCATGAGGCCTTTTATAAGCCTGGAATGGGAAGTGATGCATTGTCACCTCCACTACACACTATCGGTCACACAGACCCAGTCTGAATCAGTATGAGAGGAGATGACAGAAAAATAAGAAAGCAGCAGGCAAAATTGATAGGGTCCATCTTGAATGCCGGCTGTGACAGAGTTCTTATGAGCTCATTCCTCTCAAATCCCTTCCAGTTGAAAAGTAAGGGATACAGGAACAGAGAGAGAACTTTCTCTGGTTGTAGACAGCAGTAGGGGGGCAGGGACAAGGAGAAGGTTAGTAGTAGAAATGTTGAGGTATCTGAATTTGGGACCCGAATGGCCTTCCAAATGCTAAATGAATTAACTATATGCATACTCCTTACTTTCTCCTTCCACTTAAAATGGCATGATAAATAAAGGATTAAGTTACTAATATTAAGAGAAGAAGTAGGAAGAATCTATCTAACATTAGCTGCTTTTTAGTAGTCAAGTGGCTGCTACCTGGCCTCCAAAGATAACTAATAAAAATATTCTTAATTTCAACTGAGATTTGTCAAAACTCTCTTGCTTGTTCACTTTTCCCATCATTACATAAATGCACTATTAATATATCATAGGGTTTTTATCCTCACAACAAAGTTTAGGTCACAAGTCCCTGCCACCTCTTCCTCCTTCTTCACTTCCTTCTCTTCTCACTCTCTAAATTATTCTGTAATTATTTACGCTGGAAGTCTTCAAAGATTTTCTATACTGGAAGCAATAACAGACAATATACAATGGGAATTTAAGTAAGTTTTTCAGTCATTAAAAAGTAATTCTGTGTTATGGAGGCCACCAGTAGATATAAATGGCAATATATACATATATTTATAATAGGCATAATTTATATATATAAAATAAATATATATAATGTTTTTATTTTTTTAAGATTTTATTTATTTATTCATGAGAGAGAGAGAGAGAGAGAGGCAGAGACACAGGCAGAGGGAGAAGCAGGCTCCATGTGGGGAGCCCAACGTGGGACTTGATCCCAGGTCTCCAGGATCACTCTCTGGGCTGAAGGTGGTGCTAGACCGCTGAGCCACCCAGGCTTCCCTATATAATGTTTTTATATATGTGAAATTATTTATATACATATATATATATGTATATATATATATATATATATATATATATATATCTCCTATATCATATCCTATGCTGATGCTAATATATTCATTGAATAGTTAGCAGGGATCATTTACAAGTTCTAAATAGCTGTCATGTGAAAACCAAAAAAAAAGGGGGGCGGGTGGAGTGCTGGTGAATGCATTCTCACCTACCCTACAAGCACACAACTGCAGAACAGACTTTTAAAAGGTACAAATTCAGAGTCATTTTAGTACCCGCACCCTCACATTATACACTTTGCCCAAGAAAACAATTCCTCCATTCTAAGGAAAAGCACATTGACCTTTGCCTTTTCATTGAGAAAGTTACAGTAACTGATTAGATTACTGCAAAGAATGAAAATAACTTCAGCATGATCCTCAAGCCAAGGACTGTTAAGTCTGAGCCTGACCTTGTGAATTCCTATGTTTGGCAAGGGTGCTGGGTAAGGCAGTGGGACTTAGTGTTTAACAGAGCATTGATCTGTCGAACATTCCAGCTCTGACTCACTGGAAGCGGCTGCTAATATTCTGTGTAATCCTCAGAACACCATTTAGGAAAAAGTGCTTATTTCATCTCCCTCAGTTCTGTGAACAGGACCAGCTTTCCCATGCTACTGACTGAAACAGAGTTCCTATGGCCTCTCACTCCACCTACTCTTTTCTCTATCATTCTAACCACTAAAATCACCATCAAAGATGGAGAATATTTATAAATAACTGTAGGAATGATACAATGTTTATTTAGTCTGTTGGCCAGAAAGTCACTATCCTCTGAAATGAACATGATACATGTGCATGCCATCCTTCCAGAGCTGAGCAGAAATTCTAGAGTCCTTGCCCTTGCGCGAACTGTGCTGGTATTGTCAAGAAATTTTAATGCCTCCAACTTGATATTAATAATGGCTTGATATTTATTAAGTAATGACTATATTAAGGAAAGTGATGTTTAGAGACATTAAGTACCATACCCAAGGCCACATATAGTCATTAAAGGGAGAAGCCAGAAATGGAGCTCTGGGGTTTCTGACTCCAAAATTATTACATATTATTATACTATACCCCTAATGAGGTAATTTACACTGAATAAATTTTAGTCAAAACATCTAAAATTAATGATTTGCTTTTCTAATTCAACAAAACTTAATAGTAGCATACATTTATCAGGCCAGAATAAAGTGAGACTCAAATCTGATTTTACTTGGACCTATGATTTCCTGATAAAGCAAAACGTAATGAACAAATCTGAGGGCAAAGAGTTGATGTTCCTGAGCACACGTGGTAGTAAAAAGTTTACAGTTGGAAAGGTTTCATTCAACCATCCTTCTCTCTCTTGCACACACCATCCTTAGCATTTCCCCAAAAGTAACCAGTTTCTTGGGACTGTTTAGATCACAAGCAGATGCTACTTATGCTACTTGAGGAGCTCCAAAGACGTAAAATATGACCTCATTAATGTAACATCTATTTGGTCAATTTCCCTTAAGTCCTCATTTACTGAGTGAGGCTTCAATGATACAGAAAACAGAGATAAATCACCTACTTAAATAACTATTCCAGTCCACCAAATAAGGACAATAAAATAGTGGGAATTAAAATGAAGAAGAGTTCCACATAGAAGCATCAGGAAAGGCTTTGTGAGGAGATATTTGAGCAGCGCTCTGAAGAACAACCAGGAGATGAGTATAGGAGAACAGGGGGAAGAGTGTTCAATGTTAAAGCCAGTTAAATACAATTATTTTTTTTTAACCGCATTAAATTTTTCTTGTAAGAAAATCAATCTTTGACCTAAATCTGTTAAAACCGTAGTGAGTTATGACACTACTTTTTCTCAAAAAGATACGCTTCTTAAAATGTGCTTTATTTTAAATAAAAAGTACACAAAGTGCTCAATTTTGTAAAAAAAAAAAAAAATTATAATTTCTATAGGTGGCGAATATAGCCTACAGTCAGCCACAAGTCACATACCCCTACCCTTGAGTGTAGGCAGAACCTGTAACTTGTTTCTACTCAACACTTGACCTACAGAATCCGTGAGAGAATAAATATGTGTTGTTTTAAGCAAACTATCATACTGAGAAATGCTTTTGAGGATATCTACATGGCAGAAATTTCAGGCAGCCTCCACCCAATTGTAAGAAATTAAGGTCCTCAGCCCTACTACTGAAAAGAAATGAACTCTGGCAACAACTCGAAAGAGTTTGGAAACAACTTCTTCCCTAGGTGAACCTTCAGATGAGAATGCAGCCCAGCTGCCACCTTGATTATAGCCTTGTGAGACCCTAGGCAGATGACCCAGTTGACCTATCCTTGGTCACTTGACCTAAAGAATCTACAACATAATAAATACTAAGCTTGTGGTAATTTATTACACAGCAATAGAAAACTAATAAACTGCAGACATCCACAAGAGAAATGTTTTTGAAGGATTTGATGCATTCACTTCAGTCTTACTTAGAACTATCTTCTAAATCATGCTTGTTTGAATGATTCATCTACACTAGTGGTTAAAATAATCAGGTAAGCTTGTTAAATTACACACTGCTTGCTTCCTCCCCACTTCTCTGCTCCCTCCTCCCACCAGAGTTTCTGATTCCTTGACTTGGAGCAGGAGAATCTGCATTTCCCATAAATTCCTAGCTGATAATGATGTTGCTGGTTTGGGGGACATTTCAAAACCACTGGTCTATACGAATTTATTTTCTAAACATTTCTGTGTCAATTTACATCTCTAAAGCAAAAGAACTATGATATGTATTTTTTAAATATTATCTAAAATAGTGAAGTCTTTGCGTCAACATTATTTTAACATTGTCTCCTGTCCCTCCATCCATTATCCATAGTTCTATTTTAAAGAAACAATTACAAATAAACTCAGAAAACAAAACACAACAGGAACACAAAATGAGAATAAGAAAAGGGATCCAACTTTTCCCAACATTTCAGTTGTGACTTGGTAGTAAAGATCCTACACTACTACTAAAATAGGGACAAAATATCTGTGGCAAAAATAAGTTATTCTAGCAGTTATCATCTTTCAAAATGTTGAAATTCCTTTGATGATATTTATAGTAACTCAATTGTAAGATGTCAATATTCTCTAGAAAGCCTCTAATAACAAGCTAAAATTTAGCTTGGGAAAGTTGCTTGGCTTCCCTAAAACTAGGGGAACAGATAATATGACCTGCAGGCCTTTGCAACTCTTTATCCCTTGGATTAACTGGATGGACATGTTGGCCTCTTTTTCTACACACAATTAAATTTCTCTGCCTTTTCTACATATGGTGACCATATAGCCTCAATTTCCTCAGATAGTTGTAGTTTCATATTCTATCTCATTGTCATAGCATGTGTCTGAATTTTGACTTGAAAATATGGTCATCCATCATCTGTACACTTTTTCACTGTTAAGAATAATAACTACAGTTGAAACTCTGCTACATATCCTCTGCCTTTATGGTCCTCTCTCAATTTCCATGCCCTTGCCAAGCATTGGCCATGCTTTTACACAGGAGTAGGAACTAACCCTCAAAGTGAAGGTGTAGACTCCTCATCCAAAGCCTCAACCTCAGTGCAGGGTCCTGCTGTAGGATCTCATGGATCTCTGACCATTTGTCCACTTGTTACTTCCTCATTTGTCTGGCTGGTTAGAGTAGAACATTCACACCACTATACAGGAAAGTATGAGAAACCTCAGGATACAGAAGAAAAATAGTAATAACAGCTCTGTTAATGAGTATCTACTGTGTGTCTCTATCTATACACTGATACGATTAGTAAATGAAATCCTATCTGATCGAAAATCTGATTCTTCTTAGTCTTCGCTCCAAGGTGTCTACTTATCAGATAAACTCTACTTTAGCCTTGATACTTTATGCCTGGCTTCCAGGTGTGAATTGCTTTCTCTCTGGAGACATCTCCAACCTCAGTATGCTTATTTGATCATGCATATTTCTTAGAAAAATGGCAAGTACCTTTTTGTAGATCCTACTCCTATATCATTTCATTCCTGGCTTCCCTGGTATTCAATTATTACTCTACTTCTTTTGGCTGTTTTCCCTCTTCTAGGCATACTCTTTTTAATATTTCCCAGTTGTTATCATTCATATTGTTTGGCCTCCTGATATATCAACTAGTTTCTTATTTTTTTTAAAGGATTCTGTATTTTTAGAGTAGTTTTAAGTTCATAGCAAAATACAGCAGCAGGCAGAGAGATGGCCCATATGCCCACTACCCCAAAACATGCATAGCTTCCTCCACTGTCATCCTCTTTCACCAGAGTGCAACATTTGTTACAACTGATTAACTTACATTAATGCATCATTATAACCCAGAGTCTATAGTATACACTAGTATTCACGCTTGGTAGTGTGCATCCTTTAAGTCTGGTAAACATATAATGATGTGTATCTACCATTATAGTATTATACAGAATATAATCACTGTTCTAAAAATCCTGTTTCATCTCTCCCCCTTCTCCAAATACTGGCAGCCACTGTTCTTTTTAATTTCTCCATAGGTTTGCCTTTTCTAGAATGTCACATAGGTGGAATCATGCAGTATATAGACTTTCAGACTGTGTTCTTTCACTTAGTAATATGCACTTAAGGCTTCTTGCATGCTTTTCATGGCTTAATGGCTCATTTCTTCTTAGTGCTGAGCAAAAATCTATGGTCTGGATGCACCACAACTTATTAATTCTAGGAGTTAATATACAGCCATTAAAAATATAAAAAATTATCATACAACTCAATGGCCAAAAAAACCCAAACTGATTAAAAAGTGGGCAGAGGAACTGAATAAGCAGCTCTCTAAAGAAAACACACAAATAACCAACAGGGACATGAAAAGGTGCTCAACATCACTAATCATCAGGAAATGCAAATCAAAACCACAATGAGATATGACCTCACCTGTTAGAGTGGCTATCATCAAAAACACAAGAGTTAAGAAGTGTTGGTGAGGATGTAGATAAAAGAGAGCCTCATGCACTGTTGGTGGGAATGTAAATTGGTACAGCCACTGTGGAAAACTGTATGGAGTTTCCTCAAAAAATTAAAAATAGAACCACTATATGATCTAGCAATTCCACTTCTGGGTATTTATCTGAGAAAAGGAAAACACTAATTCAAAAATAGATCTGCACCCCTATATTCACTTCAGGGTAGTATTATTTATAATAGCCACAAATGGAAGCAATCTAAAGAGTCCATCAATGGATGAATGAATTTTAAAAATGTGATATATAAACACAATGGAATTTTTTTCAGCCATAAAGAATGAAATCTTGTCATTTGCATGGATGAAACTTGAGAGCATTATGCTAAGTGAAATAAGCCAGAGAAAGACAAATACCACATACCATTTAAATGTGAAATTTAAAAAACAAAAACAAAACACTAAATTTTTAGAAACAGAAAACAGACTGATGGTTGCCAAAGGTGGAAGGTGGTTGAGGGGGGAGTATGTGAAATGGGGAGGAGGTCAAAAGGACAAATTTCATTATAAAATAAATAAGTCATGGGGATGTCATGTACCACATGGTGACTATAGTTAATAATAGTTACTGCATATCTAAAAACTGCTAAGAGAATAAATCTTAGAAGTTCTCATCACCAGAAAAATTTTGTAACTATGCACGGTGATAATGTTAACTAGGCTTATTGTGGTGATCATTTTATAGAATATATAAACATCAAACCATTATGCTATACATCCAAAATTAATATATACCAATTCTCCCTTAGTAAAACAATAATAATGTTCACAAGATCCACAGGTTTGTAATTTTTTTCGGTCCTAGGAGGAGACTTGCTACAACTAATAAACTGACTAGAAATCAAGAAAGGCTTGTTACACATTCAAATATTTATTGGAATGTGTCATATGCTAAGCACTGTGCTAGTGCTACAAACATGTCAATATATAAAACACTGTTCTTGCCCTTAAAGCTTTATATTTTATGTCTCAGGGGTCTTCCTCCTCAGGTTTTACTGTCAATGCTAGAGTTTCAAATCCTTCCTCTTGATTAAGGGGATATTTGATCAGGGTACTCCGATAATTCAAGCAGGCTTTTTAGAATTCACATATGCTTACATAATACTTAAAGGAAGAAGAAAAAAAGGCAAAAGAAATTGTGTCAGACTTGGCGACTTAATCTGAGCTGGTGAAAGAGGAGAGAGACTAGATAAAAGCAGGGACATTTACCAGGCAGAATAAGGTGAGACTCAAATCTGACTTTACTTGGACTTAGGATTTCCTGACCTTAGTGTCATTATGATAAAGCAAAACTCAATGAACAAATCTGAGGGCAAAGAGCCCACGTCCTGAGCACACATGGCAGTAAGAAGTTTACAGATGGAAAGGTTTCATTCAACCATCCTTCTCTCTTGCACACCGTCTTTAGCATTTCCCCCCAAAGTAACCAGTTTCTTGGGACTGTTTAGATCACATGCAGATCAGCATGGGTAGTTCCTACACTTTCACTACCAAATAATGCTTTCACTACCAGAAAAATCACTTGGAATTTGTTTAGTGGAATGTATTCCATTCTAGAAGTTCATTGTGACAATGTCATAATGAGAAGGGAAGGAAAACAATAAATGGGATACATTCAGATATATATATATATATC
Source organism: Vulpes lagopus (assembly GCF_018345385.1). Lineage (NCBI taxonomy): Eukaryota > Metazoa > Chordata > Mammalia > Carnivora > Canidae > Vulpes > Vulpes lagopus. The sequence continues at coordinate 31,834,384 of NC_054831.1, forward strand.
TGAATGTATTAGAGAATGTTTTTTAAAAGGAAACATTGTTAAAATATAATGAGACTATAATACAGAAACATAATTCAAAATAAAATTCAGGTTTTCTACAATCCTGAGTCTATAAGTGCTACATCTTTTTTTTTTTTTTTAAGAATTACATCATTATTTGCCCAGCATCTCAGAGTTTCTAAACTAATGATCTCACCACTGTTTGTGCTTCAACCAATACAGAATGGGGTCATCCAATGTATTAACAATATATGAAGATGATTCAAAGACATGTAGTAACAGAAATGGTGACCCAGGGGACTGGGTCCTGGGCTCTGGTTCTGATGCTGATAATGATGGTGACAATGACAATGATAAACAGTTGCTTCCAACTTGTAGTCACTTACTGAGTGCTAGGCCTTATGCTAAGTGTTTTACATGACTTTTCTCTAATGTAATCTCAACAATCCTATAAAAGCTATTATTATATCATTTACAGATGATAAACCTGAAAGAGTATGAGTGACTTATTCAAGGTTATAACCAAGCTAATGAGGTAGAGTTAGGATTCATGCTTATGCCCGACCCCAAAGTCTATACTATTATACTTTTTACTACCAACAGGTTACATCTATCAAGTCACTGAAGTTCTGTGGTCTCCTTTTGTTTCCTAGAAAAATGGAGGGGTTGGACCAAGTGACTTCGAGGGTTCCCTTTGGCTCTAAAATTTCATCAATCTTTTGATTCACTATTGTGACACCATGAGATTAGAGCTTTGTGTTTCCCAAGGCCTTATCTTGGTTCTGTTTTGTCCTGTTAGAGAAATTGGGGTAGTAGGTCTGAAATGTTAAGGTTGGGGCCATTGTGCTGGTGCTATAGCCTGACTGAGGAACAGAGAAAAGAACTGGCTGTGCCAGGGATACTTGAGTCTCACTGATCCATATTCCTGTGTAAGCTGTCCCAACAAAGAAGCAGAAAGGAAAGAGGAACCCCAGGAGTTTTCCCACAGCAGTACTCTCTTCCTGGACACGAAGGATTCTCAAAGTTTCATTAGATGCCACTCTCACCTGAAAAATTCATTTTTATCCTCAGTTAACTGAAGAGGGAAGTGCTGATTTCATAGGGAAACATCCTATGATTGAGGCTACCACCCCAGAGCTGTATTTTTCTGAGTTGACAGCTATCAGGATGGAGAACTCTTTGCTGGCATCTGACATCTGGTTGCTCCCCACACCCCCTAAGCCAGGGAAAGCAAAGACAGAGAACCCTGTGGAGCTTTCGGACTTATATTTTCCTCTGGGATTCCCCTTTCTCTGAAGCAAATACTTCTCAGACAAAGAAAGCAAGTTCCCATCTGTTATAATTTGGAAATTTCCAAATTCCCCCCATTTATGTTGTGTTTGTTTTGGAAAACCCAGGAGATGCTCACAGATATATGGAGGTCTCCTGAAGGGTGTTTTGAAAAGATTGCAAAACTGAATCACAGTGAAAGTCAAACTGCAAGCAAGCTTTTATTTTTAGGCTCTATGCCAGACCTGAACAAACAAAACAAGCAGAAAATAAACAAGAACAGCAAGTTAAAAGGTCCAGTCAGCAATCTCATTCAAACCCTTTATCTACAGCAGATTGGGAGGACCATCTCCAATCAAAATTCTAAGTTTAACTTTAAGCTACTTACAGACCTAAAAATCATGGTATTACTCACTTACTAAAAATTAAACCATAGAATCTTTCATCACAAGTTGAGTGGAATTTTGAGCCAAGGATTGCCTTTTCACAGGGCTGCCTAATGATAAGACAAGAGACACGATCATTAAAGTCTTTATCAAAATCTACAGTGTCCTCATTTTTAAAAATCTCAGCTGTAGTTGAATTGAACTAAATCTCTGTCCTAGATACAGTGCTAGTTGCTGGGGATTAAAAAATGATAGATACTGCCATAGATATTATATTCCTGCAGAATATGATAGCCTAGTGATGCATTCAGTCAAGCATTCAAATAGATAAATGCCACTCAGTTTGACGATGAATATGATGTATCCACTAAACCCACAAATATTTATTGAATGTTTATTATGTGCCAAATTTTACAGTAGCAGCTTGGGCAAGGTGAAGAACAAGAGAGATACAAGCCTGCTGTCACAGATCCTAGATCTTGTGGGGAGACAACTTCTAGAGAGTATTTATATGAAGGTTATCATGGGGGAAGTCCTCAATGCCAGGGGAGAACACACAGGGTGACCTAATGTAATCTGGGCCTCCTGAAAAGCAGAGCATAGTGTTTGCATGAAAGGAGATGGTCAGGCAACTGAAGAATAGAGGAGAAAATTGTAGGTGGGATATTGGGAATCCAGAAAGAGAAAAAGAATCACTGTTTTCAGAAGGGAAGGAATGAAATCGGCAAGGCATTCTTTATGGTTTAGAGGAAGTCCAACTACTGACTTGTTTTCTCCTTTTGCTAAACAGAGGCCATACAACTACCAATCAGGGCTTATAATCAGCATACGTTATATCACTGTAATGAATCAAGATGACTACAGCTAAATGGAAACAACAAATCAGTCATTTCAGTTGATCTGTGCAGCCTACCAGATGTTCAGAAATACTGAAAACTATTTAAAAGCGACTATCACTGATTTTATGAAACCACAGTTGGGGAACACTCTCCTGGCAAGTTAGTGCCTGGAGCATCAGAACGATGGGTCAGGTGTGTTCACTGAGCAGAAAGTGTTTGTGTCCTCAAAACACCATACATGTGGCCTTCTTGCTAAATGAGCTACTTGTAAGGTATTAAGGGACCATCTCAGTACTACCAGAATACATTAAACAAATCTTTCTTTAGAACACACAGTCTTCTCCTCCAAGTGACTTCTAATTTACTTTTTCCTGCTCCAGGGCAAATGTGACCTCAGTACTGAGCCAGAGGTCAGAGAGTTAAGAAAGCCTCATCTCGCCTGAGGGTTAAGTAGGAGCTGGGAGAGTAGAACCAGTGTAGGTCAGATACAGAGGCCAGATTTGTTCAAGTGACACTGGGTATGGAACTCAGGGAGGATGAAGAAACCAGCATCACTCGTCAGGCTGGAGCAGAGAAGCCATGGAAAAAGGTGGCCACTTAAAGTCCATTAATTCCTCTGAGCAGAAATCGGGTCTAGTGCAATCCACAACTGCTTTCTCAGAAACCACTTAGAATAGCTCAGCACATCGGCCTGTGTGGTAATAAGCATAAAGGCAGCTGATGTGCCAGCTTCTGTCCACTCTGGAAAGCCAGAAACCCAGTAGGCTTTCTCTGGTGAAGCCAGGACATGTTGAAATGCATCTATTTCTTTTTGTGTCCTGATCTCAGGGCACTGGGCTTTTGTGTGCTCTGGCAAACAGAAAAATACAGTCAGCTGTTGGTGAAGTTTGGTTCTCTCCACTCTTCTGCTGCTCCACAATGTTCCTGTTCGCCCCGTGATGTGTCCAATATGAGCTTTCCAGGACCACTGAACTTCAGTGTAAGAGGCATTCACGTTCCAGGTTTACAGGATGTACTGACTTTTTGCCCCTTCTTTCCTCTCTCAAGACAACTATTTTTAACAGAGAGATCACACACACACAAACACACCATCATTATAAGGAAGGAATGTTTTTCAGCACTTGACTCCCTCACTACCTCGGAAGCGAGAGACCTAGACAAGAAGAGTTTCTGAACCATCTCTATTTTACAATTTCTTCCATTTTTGCTACCTTAGAAATAGAGGACACTGGCACCAATCAGATCACAGCTGTGATCCAAACCACCCGAAGTTTGATTGGGTTGTACAGAAATGAGCCATACAGGGGAACAGACTTGAAGCCAATGGGAAAAATGTGAAACTTGGGATGAAGTTAATCAAGCTCATATTACACTTAACGTTCTCCTGTATTAAATAAAGGTCACTTCCTTCAAGATGCTATTTTGAGCAAAAAAGATTTCTGCAATTCTACAAGACTGAAGTTAATTAAACAGCATAGCAAAAATGGAAAACAGATGTCACAGAACGTTTTAAAAAGATTTTAATGACATTCAGCCTGTTTCCTTAAACTCATTTGCAGTTGCTATCATTCCCTGTACTTAAGTTCATGAGCTCTTGGAATGGGAGGATTCATATCAATTTCACAAAAATGGCAGTAGAGAAGCTATTCAAAGAGATGTACGGTTGGGGGAGTCTTGCAAGGGTTTTGTTTCTGGTTGTTTTGTTTTGCTACACAACCTAACCAGCTCTTTTGGCTTAAACTCTTGAACTCTTTTATTTATTTATTTTTTTAATTTTTTATTTATTTATGATAGTCACACAGAGAGAGAGAGAGAGGCAGAGACACAGGCGGAGGGAGAAGCAGGCTCCATGCACCGGGAGCCTGATGTGGGATTCGATCCCGGGTCTCCAGGATCGCGCCCTGGGCCAAAGGCAGGCGCCAAACCGCTGCGCCACCCAGGGATCCCTAACTTTATTTTATTTATTTATTTTTTTTAAATTTTTTATTTGAACTCTTTTAAATTAACATTTTCCACCTTTCAAAATAATTTTCCATACCACCAGCTGACTCTAGCTTTTTTATGGTCCTTTCCGGTAGTCTCATGTTCAATTATCTTGAAAGCACCTGCAAGGTTAACTAAGAAACTTACTGTCAATTCCAGCTCGGGAAAAAACCACAGCATGATGAAATTTTCTCAGAGTTAACTCAAGTATGGACATCCGTGATTAGACTTTCCACCTATCTTTGGGTTATGATATCCAAAACTCAAAATTACAAAGTTTTCTTGAAATAACCAAACTTTGAAATTAGGATGAAGAAATGAAGCAATTTTCTACTCTAAATAGTGCATTCATAAAAGGGAAATGGAGAACCGTAAGGTGATCCAATAGGGGTTATTGAGAATCTTGTCTTGGTTTTTCTTTCAATTTACCTTTTAAAACATCTTTTGGGATGTTTTCCAGAGTTTGAGACCATCTGATGATTGCTGACATATGTCCCCAGTAGAATGACAAAACTTACAAATACTTTTTATACAGTGAGCCCCATCTATTGTAAATGGCATGCATCCCTTTAAGTTTGTACAGACATGGTAATTATGAGGAAGCAATGAATTATTATGCTGTCTTGCTGTTTACATAAGCATCTTCAAACCAGCAATTGTTTTAAACTAAAACAATGAGCTCCACTAAATCAGGGAAGAGATGACACTGATAAATGCTACAAATCTGAAGCAAAAGGATAGGGAAGGATTCTAATGACTGCAGGAAAAACACAGACCTGAAACAAAAATTCACACAGTAGGTGGGGATGCTTATCTCAGGCTTGCTTCTCATGATGCCTTTCACATGTGTATGGGGAGGCTTGCAGCTTCTGAACTAATTATCTTCAAAATGGGCCATTTGTCCTGCCTGGACTTTATGCTCAAAGGCCTTCTATTTGTTTTCTAAGAAAGCTTTGTAATTCAAACTATTTGTTCAATAAACAATATACTTATCACTGTTGCCATTAGTAACTTGGCGTGTTCTAAGTATTATTTACAAATATATAAGAGTAAATAATGAAAGTTAAAATAACTGCTCTGCAATTAACTGGGGTAGGTGCAACCATGTGGGGTCAAAAAGGGTCTACACGGGGTGAGACTGGAGGCAGAAAGATCAGTGTGGATGTTGTGGGAATACTTGGAAATGAGATGTGTAAGCCTACAACAAGGTGGGGGCAGCAGAAGTGGAATGGCTGGAAGATAGGTATTAAACTTTTTATTTTTTTTTTTAATTTTTATTTATTTATGATAGTCACAGAGAGAGAGAGAGAGAGGCAGAGACACAGGCAGAGGGAGAAGCAGGCTCCATGCACTGGGAGCCTGATGTGGGATTCGATCCCGGGTCTCCAGGATCGCGCCCTGGGCCAAAGGCAGGCGCCAAACCGCTGCGCCACCCAGGGATCCCGAAGATAGGTATTAAAGAAGCAAAATTAAAATGACCAAACACCGTGGACTGTTCATGATATTTGTCACACACAAGTCTCATGGATATCATCTGTCCTCCACAGAGGTTCCCTCCATCATCCTTTGTTCTTAAGGTAGCCCCTCTGCCCCCGCCCATGGTCATGTCATTGTGCTATGTGTGCATCTTTTGTGAATGAGATCTTAGTTACAGAAAGTGGCTCCTGAAGCATACTTAATTCCAAACCTTCAACTAATAACACATTTTAAGTTTTCTTTTCCTAATCAGTTTTTGGCCACAAATCAATGAAAAATGCAAAGTGAAATGACCTTGAAAGTTGAGGGAAACGACAAAGGTAATGTGGTTTAATAATGAGAGAGAATGGTCAGATTCTTTCCATGCTTGAAATTCACTGATGCTACTCCTTCAACCAGACTTCATGGTCAGGAAATGTGTTGGGCAACAGATGAGCCACACAGCTGTTGCTGTCTCTGGTCCGCATGCTATGCATGTTTTGCTCAGCCCCAAACCACTGCCGCAGCATCTCAGAAAATCATGCTGTCCTTGGTCTTTGAAGTCAGACTAGTAAACTTCCAATAAGCTATGTTCTTGTGAAGGCTTAGGAATATGAGCTGAATCATTCCTTTTTTTCCTCTTCCTCAGTCTTGGTCTGTTTCATGACCAAGGGAGGGTCAATGTAGACACAGCAAACAAAGAGTTCTACCCAACAGGTTCTTTGTAAAGCGAGGCACATACTAGGGGTTGACAAAACTGCTCCAAATTACCAGAATTTCACTGAGGAATGGAGAAAGGAGGTCAGGGAAAACAAAGCAGTGTGCTCTTGTCTTACTATACAGCACCTTGTTAGTAAAGAAAATTCTTAAGGGAGAAAACAATGGTGTCTGCCATTTATGTGAGCCATCAAGTAAAGTGAACCTTCTGTACACAGAGAAAATATTTTCCAAACTCCTCATTACAAACGGAGCCAACAATTTTCTTCTAACGTGCCTTCATCTTGCAAGTGTGTTTTCTTTAGTTTCTCACTCTACAGATGTCTTCTCCATCTGGCACTCAAAAATATTGTTACTTACAATTTTTATTTTTTAAAAATTCCCAAATATGTTTTGTATCAACAATCTTTGAATTATCTTAGAGATATGAGCATCTGGTTAATTAGTCTCCATTCCACTGTTTGAGGACTATTGATAAATACACTCAGTGTTTAACCCTATTCATTTTATAGGTCAGATTAAGTGTTCAAAAGAAAAAGGACTAAAAATCGATATTCTGTTTTGCATGCATAGTATCTTATATAACAAACAGGGAACTTGGTCATCAGTTTGCATATTCCAGCTGTGCTCCAAAAGGCATATAAAGCTGCCTTCTGAAAGAATGAAGTTTAGAACACAACACATACAAATCCTTTCTATTCCATTGTACACAGATTAAACTCCTTGTTTCCTTCTGACCTTTGAACATTTCACACTTCATGTTACTAACCACTGCATTCCCCCCATGCTATTTCTTCTAATGGTCTGCTCTTCCCTTGGTCTCTTCATCACAACTGGCAGCACATTGTTGACACCAAGGTCATTGGCAAATGGAAGCATGAACTTGAGGGCAATTTTAGTGAATGTCCTTAAACATATTGTGGCAGAAGATGTTCCCCTATTTGTTAGCTTCCTAGTGGCCATCCTTTCCACCCAAGTTGAATTCCAACGTTTTTATTTAGTACACGCAGAATCCTTTGAATATTGGGCCCTCTACAAGGCTCAGTCTTAGCCAGTCATGGGGATTCCATTTCCCTTTGCCATATACTCACTTTCCCATCCTTTCTTGGAACAAAAATGGACCTCGACATAGTTGTGGTCAATGACACTCAGAAAAAAAAGTCAGCTGGAAAGGATTTTCTTCAGAATAAAATAAACAGAGATGCACAAAACTTTTGGCCTCTGCTTCATGCTTCCTCATCTGTTGAACAGTGTGAGGACATGGCATTTGAACAGCTACAGTCATCTCACAAACATGAGAGAAAGGCCAAGAGAATCCAAATACATTCTGACAACTCAAAGCTCCTAAAACTGGCCTAGGCTGCCAAAACATATATACTTTATGTGTGTGTCTGTAATAGATGCCCAAGTAGGTATATATAGCAAAATTAAGGGCATGTAATTATTAAGGAAAAAATTTCATGCTCACAAAATTAGGCTATTTTTAAAGAAGGTGAAAAGAAAAAAAATTGCAGCAATGAATAGAGCCAAATTAAAAAGTAGTCAGAGGCAGACTTTCCACAACAGAGCTCATTCACTGATACCAGATTGTTGGAGAGTTTCTGAGTCATTCTCTGCTGTTTCCTTTCTGCAAAGTTTCTGCAAAGTTTATGTTAACCTATGGTATATTCGTTAAATGCACAGGTATTAGTAGGAATAACTCTATCTTTTCACAGAGTAGCAATAAAACTAATCACAAATGTGGGTGATAAAGATGAAGGGAAAGAGAAGATCAGAGTCAAAAATGATACAACGAATCCCTGCTTTTCTAGAAAATACTTCCAGCAACCACCAGGGACCAAGACCTAAAACCGACTTATTGCTTCTAGCCCTCCCCAAAATATTTTCGCCAACGTTGACTGTTGATTGTATATGCCATGAGGCAGTCTACTAGAAGCATCCCAAAACAACAGTATCCAATGAAGGGAAGGGACGAGAAAATTTTAAAATTAGAGAAAAGAAGTCTTAAAGTATGAATGGAGGAGCGCCTGGGTGGTTCAGTCGGTTAAGAATCTGACTCTTAAAAAAAAAAAAAAAGAATCTGACTCTTGATTTTGGCTCAGGTTATGAGATCTATCCCTGGGCTCCACACTGGGCATAGAGCTCTCCCTCTGCCCCTTCCCCACTCGCACATTCTCTTGCTCTCAAATATATAAATAAGTATGAATGGTTTTTTGCTGCAACCCCACATCTAACACCCTGGCTTGGGTCAGAACATGATAGAAATGGAATGGTTAGATGAAAAGCAGCCAGACTCAGTCAGCATACTAACATATTTTAATTTTAGTATAATAGGTGGTTACTATGAGTAAGAAAGGTCTTCTTTTCTTCGGTTGTTCTTAGAGGATGGTGAATGACCTCTTCTAAATATCTTCCTTACCTCTCACTGGCAGCCTGGAGGGAAATACTAAATGGAACTGATGAAGTGAGAGCCAGGACTATGAAGAGGAGGGCAGGGGAACAAGGACAGTAAGGGAGGGACATGAGGATTTCCTTTTATGAAATGGATGGTTTGTTAATGAGAGAAGAAGCACACAACTGTTTGACCCATCTTTTGAACTCAGTGCATATGCTGATGGTGTAGGAGTAACATTTTGTTTAGGGGCCAACAGATCTAAATATGTCAGAGCTCTTCAACAGATAATAGGGTTAATCTTTGATATTCATGAAAATGACCCTGAGCCTCCAAGAAAAGTTTCAGTTACATAGAAGGGTAGAAATTTAAGAACTTTTCTATTATTTAAGATTTTATTTATTTACGAGAGAGAGACAGAGAGAGAGAGAGAGGAGAGGAGAGAGTTCAAGTGGGGAGTGGGGCACAGGGAGAGAGCAAGGGAGAAAAATCTCAAGCAGATCTATGCCCAGTGCAGAACCCAACATGGGGCTCGATCTCATGACTCCAAGATCATGGCGTGGGCTGAAATCATGAATCAGACTCTTAACTGAGCCACTCAGGTGCCCCAGAACCTTTCTATTATTATCACACTATTGTTAAGACAATTACTCTCCACCCCCTCCTGCCCTCTTCTCCTTTCCTCTTCTATTCAATTTTGATGCTTAAAGGTATAGTGTCAGTTTTCTGGAAAATTCACTTTAAAGAATCTTATATTTTGTGAGGCTAATTTTTAAAAACCTTTATCCATAATAAAAGCTAATGAGCTTAAGACAAAGTAATAGAAAAAAGTGGTTCCTTTGAGCTGAAAGAAAGTCAAACTAGCAATATGTTCTAACTAGAAAAAAAAAAAGAAAATTGGCAACTATGTACAATCTCAAGATGTACCATCCCTCCTTCATTCCACCAAGCCCTTTAAAACAAAAACAATGCAGGAGACACATAGATTATGGCCTCTAAGACACTCTGTGTTGGATGTTTGATTGGGGCTGTCAAGCTACTGATTAGCTTTGTGTAAGCAGGATGTCCAGTTGGTTCCCTCCACCTATTGAACACAGATAACTTTCTCAGCTAAAAAAATAAATCAAACACCAGGACTTATACCACTGTTTCATATTTAACCTTAAAATTGTAAATACTGTTTTTAGAAATAAATTGAGTTGCTATAGTTAATGTTCCTCATTAAGATTTGAATTCAAATCCTAGTGATGATTTTGAAAAATGTTTCCAGGGTTCATGATTTTCTAAGTATAAAACTGGTAACTCAAATCATAAGGATTTGAGATTTTGCCAACAACAACAGTATCACTGACTAAAACATCTTACTTTTGCTTAATTCCTAATGAATGAAGAATACTAATGCTTTATAACTAAAATCATGACTAAATGCTCTCATCACATTGGTCAAATTTTATAACAAATCTCAAAAAAAATTTTTTTAATTTTTAAAAATATTTAATTTATTTATTCATGAGAGACACAGAGAGAGAGAGAGGCAGAGACACAGACAGAGGGAGAAGCAGGCTCAGAGAGAGAAGCAGGCTCCATGCAGGGAGCCTGATGTGGGACTCGATCCTGGGTCTCCAGGATCACGCCGTGGACTGAAGGCGGTGCTAAACCGCTGAGCCCCCCAGGCTGCCCTCAAAAAATTTTTTAAATGAATTAGTCAAATAGTTAAGGAAAGCCAGCCAACATCCAGCACTTGCCTACTTAAAAGGAAGGGAAATAAATAGGAATCATCCATAAGTAGCAAATTTATTGAGTTTTAGGATCAGGAATGAAAATATTTTGTATTAAATAACTTAACAGTTTTCTGGTTCAATATGGTGATATAGGAAAATCCTGAACTTACATCTTTCCACAGACAGACTAAATGTACAGCTACATATAGAACGATTTCCTTTGAGAAAAACTCAAAGACTAGCTAAGCAACTCATACCCATCAAACAAATGAAAAACAAAACCAAAAACAAAACCCACAATGAAGCAAATCAGAGAGGATGAGATGCAATCTCACCATAAACCCAACCCCAGTGCAGTGCCCTGTGATTGGGAAGGAACTCAAAACCAGGAGCTTCTCTCCCATGTCAGGAACTCCAACTTCAAGACTTAAACCTGAGAGAATGAGCCCCCAAACCTCTAGTTTTGAAAACCAGTGGGATTCATACCCACAAGATCTATAAGGCTATAGTGAACTGAAAAACAGCACTAAAGGGCTCTCTCAGGGACACATCTCCAGGGGCCTGCTACCATATTCTCCAGGGATAGAGGCTGGTGGGCACCATCTTTAAACTCCTCACTCCAGCTTGCCAGGATCCCCCCAAAAGGAGCTTATACCCTGTGTGTGTGTGTGTGTGTGTGTGTGTGTGTGTGTATGGCTGCCATTAGGGGAGATCCCTTGATCACCCAATCTGGTGACCAGTGAGTCTTATGTTTGCAGTTCCCATAGAACTGTAACCAGTAGAAAGAGAATTCTTAATTGGCCACCACCCCAAGGCACAACAATGGGCAACAGACTGAGGAATTCAGTAATTCTATGAAAGAGGCTGATCAGTTTATCTTTATAGCTGCAGTGTGAGGGTCATTAAACACACACCTAAGGGCTGACTGTAACCCTCTACAGAGACTTGAGAGGGCAGCTGCTATCTTGGCATTAGCCCTTTGCCTTGCTCCAAAGTGCCAGTATCTTCCAGAGGGGAACTTTTATATGTGTCTAGTGCCCCAGTTTCTGTGGCTGCCAACCAGGGAATGCATCTTGATTGCCTAACTCTAGTGGCCAATGGTGTTTGCATTCCTTATTCCCACAGAACTGTAACACATGGAGAGACAGTTCTTGGCCAGTTGCCACTCCCAGGCTACTGCACACACAGTAAACTTAAAAACATCCCTAGACTTTTTGTGAAAGAGATCTATTTGCGTGTCCCTGGAGCTTCAGGCTGAGGGTGGCTTATGGTTTAGTACACATCTAAGGGCTACTGAGATACACTGTGGAAACAGAGGCTGGTGAATGCATGTTTGTGTTCTCTGTCTTATGTCAGGTCACTGGAATCTCCTGGCAAGGAGCTTATACATTTATCTGGCATCCTAAGATTTTTTTGTGACTGCTGCCCAGAAGACACATCTAGAACACCTAGCCATCATGGCCAGTGTGACTTGCTCTAGAAGTCCCACAGTACTGTACATATATTTCTATACTTTAAAAGTTGCCTGAGGTTCTGGCTTCTAATAATCCTGAACCTAGGTGCTAACTAATATCCATCCTTATGGGACACCAACAGGTCTTGGATATCTTCAACTACTGGGGGCCACTAAAATAAAATAGGCTTGGACAAAAAACAAAGGCTTGAAAGACAACCAAGAGCTAGGGTAGGGTTAACAATAAGGCTCATCTACATGGGGCCACTCATTCAAGAACGAGAGTAGTGGCTATTTTGTCTAATGAATAAATACCTACAGAGAGACAAAGAAAATGAAGCAGAGGACTTTCAAACAAACAAGATAAAACCTCAGAAAAAGTCTTTAATGAAATGGAGATAAATGAGTTATCTGATAAAAAGTTGAAAATAACTGTCATAAAGATGCTCACCAAACTCAGGAGAGACACGGATGAACACAATGAGAAATTCAACAAAGATAATATATAAGAAAGCACCATACAGAAGTCAGAGTTGACAAACACAATAACTACTGAAAAACACACGAAAGGGATTCACCAGCAGACTAGATGAAGCAGAAGACAGAACCAGTGAACTCAAAAATAGGACAGTGGAACTCAACCAATCAGAGTAGGAAAAAAGAAAAAATAATGAAAAAGAGTGAAGACAACTTAGGGGACTAATGGAACACCACCAAAAGGACCAAGAGTCAAGAGTCACATTACAGGGATTCCAGAAGGAGAATAAAGATAGAAGAAGAAAGTTTATTTGAGGAAAAAATGCCTAAAAACTTCCCTAACCTGGAAAAAGATACAGATACTGAGATTCAAGAAACCCAGAGAGTTCCAAAAACGAACCCAAAGAAACCTACCAAGATACATTGTAATTAACTGTCAAAACTTAAAGTACAGAATCTTACAAATAGCAAGAGAAAAACAACTTGTATACAAGTTGGTAAAGGTAAATATACAGTAAAATTCAGTTAATCTAATATTGCAAAGGTGATGGATTAATCAGTTACAAAGCTAGCATGCAGATTAGAAGAGTAGTAATAATAACTGTAACTGTATAATAACTGTATAATTATTAACGGATACACAAAAGATGTAAAAATAAAACCAAAACATAAAACATGGGGTAGTAAAAATGTGGAGCTTTAAAATACATTCAAATTGGGCAGCCCGGGTGGCTCAGTGGTTTAGTGTCACCTTCAGCCCAGGGTGCGATCCTGGAGACCCAGGATCGAGTCCCACGTCAGGTTCCCTGCATAGAGCCTGCTTCTCCCTCTGCCTGTGTCTCTGCCTCTCTCTCTCTCTCTCTCTCTCTGTATCTCTCATGGATAAATAAATAAAATCTTTAAAATATATATCTATTCAAATTTATCAACTTAAAATAGACTATTAAAAATGCAAATTATTTTATGTAAGTCTTATGGTAATCACAAAACAAAATTCTATAGTAGATATACAAAGATAAAAAGAATGGGATCTAAGCATACTACTACATTAAATCATGAAATAATAAAGGAACGGAATAAGAAAGAAACTGAGGAACTGTGAATCAGCCAGAAAATAGTTAACAAAATGGCACTAAGTGCATACCTATTAATAATTAATTAAATGTAAATGGACTAAATTGTCCAAACAAAAGACACAGAGTAGATAAAAAACAAGACCTATCTATATGCTGCCTACAAGAGATTAATTTCAGATGCAAGGACATACACAGACTCAGAGTAAAGGGATGGAAAAAGATAATGAAAGTGAAAACGATAGAAAATGGAAACCAAAAGATAACTAGAAAGGCTATACTTATATAAGAAAAAATAGGTTTTTAAACAAAGACTCTAGTAAGAGACAAAGAAGGGCATTACATAATAATAAGGGTGCCAATCCAACAAGAAGATATAACATCTGAAAATATTTATGTATCCAATATAGGAGATAGGAACTAATATATAAAACAAATATTAACAGACCTAAAGGGAGAAATAAACAGCAACACAATAATAATAGGGAACTTTAATACCTCACTTACATCAATGGATAGGTCTAGACAGAAAATGAATAAGCAAACATCAGCCTCAAAAAGCAGGTTAGACCAGGTAGACTTAATAATAGACACAAACAGAATATTCCATTCAAAAGCAACAACAATTAAAAAAAAAAAACACCATTTTTCTTAAGCACACATGGAACAACATTCTCCTCAACTGATAATATGTTAGGCAACAAAACTAGTTTTAATAAATTTAAGAGGACTGAAATCTAATCATAGTGATGTAAAACTAGAAATAAATTACAAGAAAACTTGAAAATTCACAAATATGTGGAAATTAAATATAATGCTAAAGAACAACCACTGTGTTATAGAAGAAATCATAAGAGAAATTTTTAAAATGCCTTGATATAAGTGAACACACACACACACAACTTACAGGATGCAGCAAAAGCACTTCTGAGAGAGAAGCTCACACAGATAAATACCTACATTAAGAAACAAACAAATATCTCAAATTGCCTAACTTTACAAGAGATAAATTTTTAACTAGACTCACGAGGAACAAGAAGAGAAGATTCAAATAGGAAATGAGAGGAGACATTAAAACTGATATCACAAAAATAAAAAGGATCATAAGTGACTACTAAGAACAACAAAATTTGACAATCTAGAAGAAATAGATAAAGTCCTAGAAACACATAATCTACCAAGAATGAATCAGGAATAAATAGAAAATTTGAATAGATCAATTACTAATAAGGAAACTGAATCAATAATCAAAAACATCCCCCTACAAACAAAAGCTCAGGACCAGATAAATTCTTCACTAGTGAATTCTACCAAACTTTTAAAGAAGAATTAATACCAATCCTTTGTAAACTTTTCCTAAAAACAGAAATGAGGGAAGATTTCCAAACTTATTTTATGAGGCCAGCATTACCTTCATACTGAAACCAGACAATGACACTCCAAGAAAAGAATTTCATAGGCCAATATCCCTGAAGAACATAGATATGAAAATCCTCCACAAAATTAGCAAATTAAATTCAACAACACCTTAAAAGGACTATATACCCTATGATCAAGTGGAATTCATTCCAGGGATGCAAAATAATTCAACATCTACAAATAAATGTGATATGCCATACTAAAAAAATAAAGGATAAAACTCATGAGATCATCTCAACAGATGCAGAAAAAGCTTTTGATAAAATTCAAAATCCATTTATGATAAAAATTCTCAACACAGTGGTAAAGAATACACCTCAACATAATAAAGGTCGTATATGCGAAATCCACAGCTAACATCATAATCACAGTTGAATGATCAGGATCAAGGCAAGATTCCCACACTTGCCACTTTTATTCAACATAGTATTAGAATTCCTAGCTAGAGCAATTAAGCAAGAAAAACAAAAAAGTCACTCAAGTTGGAAAAGAAAAACTAAAATTGTCACTATTTGCAGATGACATGCTATTATATTATTATATTCGGAAAACCCTAAAGATGCCACAAAAAAGGTTCAGAACTTATAAATTAGTTAAAGCCGCAGTGGTTGGGTGCCTGCCTTCTTGCACTGTTAGTGGGAATGCAAACTGGTACAGTCACTCTGAAAAGTAGTATGCAGGTTTCTCAAAAAGTTAATAAGATTTGGGGCACCTGGATAGCTCAGTTGGTTAAGTGTCCAATCCTCGATTTTGGCTTAGGTCATGATCTCAGGGTCATGAGATTAAGCCCTGTGTCGAGCTCAGAGTTCGGCAAAGAATCTGCTAAAGTTTCTCTCTCCCTCTTCCTCTGCCCACCTCAATGTTCACTGTCTAAAAAAAAAAAAAAAAGTTAAAAATACAACTACCCTAGGATCCAGGAATCACACTACTAGGTATTTACACAAAGATTACAAAAACATGAATTCAAAGGGATGCATGCACCCCTATGTTTATAGCAGCATTATTTATGATATCCAAGACAGAAAAGGAGCTTAAAGGATTCAATTAATAAATGGATAAAGAAGAGTGGTTATGTATATGCAATGAATTATTATTCAGCCATAAAAAAAGAATGAAATCTTGCCATTTGCAATGACAAGGAATGGAGTTAGAGAGTATAATGCTAAGCAAAATAAGTCACAGTTAGATAAATACCATATGATTTAAGTCATATGTGGAGTTTAAGAAACAAATGAGCAAGAGAAAAGAGAAAGGGCAAGTGAGAGAGACAGACATACCAAGAAACACACTCTTAACTATAGAGAACAAACTGATAGTTACCACATGGGAAGTGGGATGGGTGAAACAGGTGATAGGGTTTAAGGAGTGTGCACTTATCATGATGAGCACTGGATGATATATATGAAATTGGTGAATCAATGTACCTCTGAACCTAACAACACTGTCTATTAACTATACTGGAATTAACATAATAAAAAGAAGGTCCAAAGCCATAAACTGGCATTTACTTAAACACAGTGGGTTAAACAGATCCATTTATTTTTGCTCCTTCCCTTAAAACCTAAAAAAAGGGAGAGAGGGAAAGGGAGAGGGAGGGACCAAGGGGAGGTGGAGTGAGGCAGGGAGAGAGAAAAAAAGAAATAAAAAATTTTAAGTTCGTTGGAACAAAAAGTGAATGGATGAGTTGTCACTGAGTTAGCAGGAGAGGAAAGTGGAAACCTAAGTGCTACAGAAGGTGAATCAAACAAGAAGGAATCAAATTTGATCAACAGAAAACTTGATCACTAGAATCCTCAGAAAATAGAAGAGAGGGATGGGACTGAATATGAGAGGATCGATTCAGAGTCTGTAGGAGACCAGCCATCTCCACTCCCCTGGTCTTGTAGCTAGTCCACCATTCCTCTTCCACCGTGTCTGGAAACAGGTTTCCATTACTGAGACACAGAGTCAGTATGAAACAGATCCAGAAACACCTGGTGTAGCAGAACAAAAAAGCAAGAGAGGAGGTTGAAGATGGGGATACAGAATTACACGAAAGTATCCACTAAATGATGAAAGCCTTCCCCTACCCTGTTCAGCTCCCAGATGCTGTCTGCCAAGCAAATACCAGTCCTGTCCACCCTTGCCCCAGGAAGGAAACTGAATGCCTTTCCTTCTGGAGAAACTGATTAACCTATTAGAAAAGACCTGTAGATACAGGTATCTGGAGTCCTTGCTCAATCCTAGAGTAATGTCGACCAGCTGACAAATCCCAACCAAAGTTCCTATTCAACTTGCTGCTGTCAAAGAGACATTTAACAAAATCCTCAAACATGAAATTCAGCCCAAATAAACACAGAGAAGAAAAGGAACCTGAAGGAATAGAGAAAAATGTATGGAATGGGGGTGGGGAAGCTAAATTATAACAACAGACACCCTACCCCCCAAAAAAGAAACTCCAATGATTAATATCTGTAAAGAGATAAAGGACATCATAGTATTCATGAAACAGAATTGGATGCTATAAAAAATTATAGAATGAAAAGAAGTCTTGGGAAATAAAAATACAATAGAAATAAATTCAGCAGAACATCTGGAAGACAAAAGTGAAGATATCTACAGAAAATTTGCTGAAAATTAGCAAGAAAATTAGAACATCAGTTTAGGAGTCTAACATCATGATAATACAAGTTTCAGAGAGAACAGAGAAAGTGAAGAAGAAATAAAAAATAATACAGGAAATTTTTCCAGAATATATCCATGAGTTTTAAGATCAAAAGGGCCACTAAATATCCTCTACAGTGTCTGAAAAATACTGTATATCATCAAAGAAATTTCAGAGTACTAGGGATATACAGAAGGTTCTACGTATGAAATGAAAAAAAATCACACACAAAGGAACAAAAGGCAGATGCTCATTGGATTCCTCTACACTAACACAAGAAACTAGAAGGATCTGAAGTAATTCAGATACACTACACAAGAAACTAGACTCTACACTAACACAAGAAACTAGAAGGATCTGAAGTAATTCCTTCAAAAATCTTAGGCATAGTCTATATTCCAAACCCAAACTATCAATTTAGCGTGAGGATAGTATAAAAACGTTTGTTCAGATAAGTAGGATCCAGAAACAATTTGTCCTACACTCTTTCTTTGAAACCTGCTAGAGGGTATACTTCTGGCAAATAAGAAAATAAAACAAAAAAGTGAAACAGCCTTTGGGAATCAAGGGAGACAACATATGTAAAGGTGAAAAGTACTTCCAGGATGACATTGAAGTTTTAGGGGAGTGGCTGTGTGTTAAGCCTGGAGAGCTAGTCAAGAATGGAGCAGAGGAAAATCAACAAGTCAGGAAATGACAGATGTTGGTGAGGATGCAGAGAAGGAGGAAACCTTGTACACTGCTGGTGGGAATGCAAACTGGTACAGCTACTCTGGAAAACAGTACGGAGGTTCCTCAGAAAGTTACAAATAAAGCTACTCTATGACCCAGCAATTGCACTACTTAGGTATTTACCCCAAAGATACAAATGTAGCGATCCAAAGGGGCACCTGCACCCCAATGTTCATAGCAGCACTGTCCACAGTAGCCAAACTATGGAGAGAGCCCAGATGTCCATTGACAGATGAATGAATAAAGAAGATGTTGAGATACGCACACACGCACGCACACACACACGGAATATTACTCAGCCATCAAAAACAATGAAATCTTGCCATTTGCAACAATATAGATGGAACTAAAGGGTATTCTGCTAAGCAAAATAAGTCAATCAGAGAAAGACAATTATATGATTTTTTTTACTTGTATGTGGAATTTAGGAAACAAAACAGAAGAGCATAGGGGAAGGGAGGAAAAAATAAAACAAGACAAAATCAGAGAGGGAAACAAACCACAAGAGACTCTTAATCATAGGAAACAAACAGAGGGTCACTGGAGGGAGGTGGAGGACAAGATGAGATAACTGGGGGATGGGCATTAAGGAGGACATGTGACATAATGAGCACTGGGTGTTATAGAAGACTGATGAATCATTGAACTTTACCTCTGAAAATCATAATACCCTATATGTTAATTAACTGAATTTAAATTTAAAAACTTTTGTGGTATGTATTAAAAAAAAAAAAAAAAAGAATGGAGCAGAGAATGGGGCATTCCAGGAAGGAGGTCTCCCGCATTTCAGGGACAGTACTTTTGCAGCAGGAAGATGTCATGAGAAAAAAATGTTTAAGAAAATGCTGACTAGCTGCACTGATGGTCCCAATGAGAGCTGGTGAAAAAACAATTCAGTGTAAAAAGAAAAAAAAAATCCATGACAAAGACTGGAAAAATAAAGTGCAAATGTGCCATAGTGTCCTTTTCCAAATATTTTAATAATTAATACTGATTGCTCATATTTGTATAAAGTCTCAAATAGTTTTTTGCAGTGGAATAATCCTTTATTTTGAAATGTCATATCAATATGAAACATGTCCAGGTTATATAACTAGTAGCAATAAGAGTTTCTAGAGTAAAAAATGTCAAAAATGTCTACTTGTTCTAAGTGTGGGATGACAACAACAGCTTCTATTGGAATAAATATCCAGACTTTTACTTGCCTTTATTAGGGTTGGAGTACCTGGAGTACGGTAGAAGTCTCTTGGCTTATGACTGCATATAACGGTTTTTCAATTTTTATAAATTCCACGATAATTGTCTCACCTCTAAACAGTATACTGCAGTACATGCTAAATTCACCATGGACCCAGAAATGAATAATTTCCTAGAATATGAAATGTTGATGTTTATAGATTTCATATGAAACTAGAACATGGAGGAAATTTGACACAAGGAGGGGGAAAAAAGACCTGTCGATCTGGGATTATATCTGAAAGATTGCTCATAACTAAGTGAAGTTTGCTTAGCAAGAGGAACATGTCTATTTTCTCATATCATGCAAAATTAATTTATTCTAGTCTACCCAGAGTATACAGTTCAAAACGATAAGGATCTGGGAGAAAGACATGAATTCAAAAGTTCCATTTATACATCTGCTAGACATCAACAAAGTTGGTGTAACTTCTGGTCCTTTTCAGAGGTTATGGTCTTACAAAAATGTCAACTTAACTCAAACCAACCTCCCATCCAGCTCCATGACACAGAGTTAGAGTCCCAGGATGGTCTCACCAAAACATTCCAAATTGGCCCATGTCTTAATGCCTCCTACAAGCATGAACCCTCCGCATTCTCATTCCATCCAAATCCAGATTTCTATGTTTGGGGCCTGAACTGGATCCAGGTTCAAGTCTGCATATTTGCCTGCCTGCATTTTGTCTACTCCAAGATCTTCCAGTATGAGAAGACAGGAGATCAGACACAGCACCAGATACAAAGCAAAAGCATAGCTGCTGCTCATGGTCTAGCACCAGGCGAAACTTCAGAGTCAACAAAGGGAGCTTTTGTTCATTCCCTTGTTATAATGCAAAATAACAAATGCAAATTTCTTTCAAGCTGCCTTCATGGTGAAATGGGGACCAGGGTCCTCAGTGTAACTTAACTTCTCAAGTAAAAGTAAGTTCTGCAACCACCTAATTGCTTTTAGTAACCTCCTCCAACCAGGTTTCAGTAAAACAAAAAATCCTTTATTAACTTCTCTCTAGTAAGGCAGCTGTTTAGTATCAGAAAGCCTTAATAATGACACAACCAAATATAATTCTGCTTTTTAATGGTAGAATAATTAGAACAAACATGCAGTGGAACTCTTGCTGCTATTCTAGAATGCTTCATCATCAATAATCCTCTCTCCTCTGTGTAAAACCGCTTTGTGATAGAATACAAATAAGTGTAAACATTTCACATTTGTTTTAAAGGATGCCCTTTGAAGAAAGCAAGAGCTAAGAGCTACAAGGGAGAGGAGGGCATGAGACATGAAAATACAATCATCCAAAGCAAGGATTTACCCCATGGCTAAAACTATTTGGAAGACCAAACTATAAACTCAATTTTAGAAAGTACAGAGAACAAAAAACATTTTTACTTTGCACTGCATTGTACTCAGGCCATCTTTTATGGCTTTTTTTTTTTTTTTTTTGCTACAAACACTGCATATAATGATACATTCCTGAAACCAGATGGCATATGAACTATTTCAACAAAGAAAGAAATGAAGACAAGAAAATATTTTGTGGTCTTTCCAGAAATCTTTCACAACCTTCATATTTAATGCCAATTACTAGGAAAGCAGCAAGTTTAAAATTATAGCTGAGGCATATAATTACCCGTATTTGACCTATTTATAAACTCTTATGAGGAAAAAGAATACTAGATAGCTGCACCTACTCTTTTTGGTTCCTGACATAGTGAAGTAAAAATATCTAGATAGTATGTCAGTGACTCCTTGGTTTTACTAGCTTCTCATCAGGAGGTTCGCACTGGAATCCCTTAAGTGCTACCTACTGTAGATACCCACATCATTCCATTTAAATAAAAAACAGACCTAAAGAATGCCATGAAATGGAGCAGGGCACAAAGCAAATACATTCTCAAGGTTTCTGAGTTGAGATGTGGTAGAGCAAACACAGTGGGAATGTGAATGCAGAAATTAAGTAGATGGATAAATTTACTGGGGCATTTCCTCTGAGCAGCAACAAAAACCTTTTACAATCAATGCACATACTAACAAAAGCCCTCAGAAACAGAGCCCAGATGTCCATCGACAGATGAATAGATAAAGATGTGGTGTATATACACACAATGGAATACTACTCAGCCCTCATAAACAATGAAATCTTGCCTTTTGCAACAACAGGGATGAAACTAGAAAGGGATTAAGCTGAGTCAAGTCAGTCAGAGACAAATACCATATGATTTCACTCATATATGGAATTTAAGAAGCAGGATGGAGGAGCATGGAGGGAGGAAGGGAAAAATAAAACAAGATGAAATCAGAGAAGGAAACAAACTATAAGAGACTCAATCATAGCAAACAAACTGAGGGTTGCTGGAGGGGAGGTGGGGTAACTGGGTGATGGGCAGTAAGGAGGGCACAGGATGTAATGAGCACTGGGTGTTATATGCAACTGATGAATCACTGAACTCTACCTCTGAAAATAATAATACACTATATGTTAATTAATTGAATTTAAATTTTAAAAAATATAGAAACCTGGGGCAAGAAAGGACAAAAAAGAAAAGAAAAGAAAAGAAACAGAGCAGGGAGTATTATACCAGTGAGAACCTTCATATCCAGAGGTCAGAAGACATGAACCTAGTATACCAAAGTTTGAGATTCAGCAATTAATTTATAGTTCTCTTTTGAGTAATGAAGCAAACTTATGTGCTTAACATATAAGTGATTTAACCAGCCAACCTGTTTCATGAAAATCTGCACAGTTTCTTGAATTAGCTTAATATATGAATTATTCTTAAAACCAAATGAAAGCATATTTAATACCTTTCCACATATGGAAAGGTTTTCTTTTCTTTTTTTTTTTTTTTTTGGAAAGGTTTTCAAAAATCTACATCGATTCCATTGTTATCTAGAAGGTTTGTATAATCATAATTTTAGTCAAGTAAGGAAGCAGTCATTCTTAGGTTTGTTGAGAAAATGAATCATCTGCTTTTACACATGAAATAGAAACCAACTAAAATAAACCTCCCTGTTACTAATGTTCTCACCATTAGGTGATATATTAGTTTGAATGAAAAACTTACACATTAGCAGAAAAAATAAATCAATGGTAAAAAATTGGCAACCTCACATATTTTTAGCCTGAAGTATAAGAAATAAATTCTCCAGTAGTAAAAGTTGAAGACACAAAGTGAAATTCAATATATATGGATGAGAGACCTGTTAATTGAGAACAATTGTTCAAAATATCCAAATATAGGAAATAGGCTTGTTCAATAAAAACCCAATTCAAGGTCTGCCTTGAATAGAAAAAGTTAGCAACTATAAAATGGTAGTAACAGCAAAAGGGAAAATGACTCAGAGGGAGAATGAAATGGGAAGGCAGGAAAAAGGAACAGTGGTTGTGATTAGAGGACTCTCAAAATCTTAAGAAAGAACATCCAAGTGCTGAAGGAATTTAAGACATTACCTATTTGAGTGGATAGTTGAAGTGGAAGTTAAATTAAAAAAATAAGCAGCAATCTGGAGCAAGAAAGAAAGAAAAAAAAGAAACAAACAGAGCAGGCAGTTATTATACCAGTGGGAACCTTCACATCCAGAGGTCAGAAGACATTAATTATATTGGAAATGGCTCTATCAGCTTCTAACTACAAATAATCTTCATGAAATAACAGCAAGTGATCCTCCAGGATATTCTCGTTCTCTCATCCTCTCATCTTACCTCTTCAGATGCAAACATCTCCCCTAAAGCTGTCTCCCTGTTCTCCCTTCCCTGGTTGTCATCCTTCTCCTGATTCCTTCTATTGTCTACAGGATTCTTTGACTGTTTCTAACCAACAAGGACACTTTCTATTCTCATCAGAAATGCTTTTGTCAGGACACCTGGGTGGCTCAGTGGTTAAGTGTCTGCCTTTGGCTTAGGGCGTGATCCCAAGATCTGGGATAGAGTCCTGCATCCGGCTCCTTGTGGGGAACCTGCTTCTCCCTCTGCCTGTGTCTCTGCCTCTCTCTCTCTCTCTCTCTCTCTGTGTGTGTATGTGTGTGTGTGTGTGTGTGTGTCTCATGAATAAATAAATAAAATCTTTTTAAAGAATTTTTTTAATTAAAAAAATGCTTTTGTCTTAACTGAAATGTCTTTCTTTGATGATGCTACTAACTTCATCACGATCTTCTCTGAGCATGGAGGGCTCTGCATGCTCACCTGTCTCCAAAGCTATTACAACAGTTTTGCCCGTCATTCACCCAACATCTGCTCCTTTTTGAAGTCTGTGTGCTCCACCTATATCACTCTCTCTTCCTTGGTTGTCACCAACAAGCTCAGCCATTTCCTCATTTTTCTCAATGACTTTACCATTTAGCCTTTCATTTCCTGCCATCACTTCTGGCCACCATCCATGTTAAGTTCTTTCTAACATCTTAACTTCATGGTTCCTTGACCACTTCCTCTACTGCTATGACCTTAACTTCCACTTCAACTATCCACTCAAACAGATAATGTCTTAAATTCCTTCAGCACTTGGAGGGCCTTTAAGATTTTGAACTTTCAGAGTCCTCTAATCATAACCACTGTTCCTTTTTCCTATCTTCCCATTTCATTCTCCCTTTGAGTCATTTTCCCTCTTGCTGTTACTGCCATTTTCTTGAGTCATTATCTCTTTCCCCCTTAAGTCCTGATCTGCCTTTCTCTGCTTTCCTTTCTGATGCCACACACTGCTTGGATGAGGATTTCGAGGACACTTCTCAAGGATCATCACATTAAATATTATAGCATCCCCATCTTGCCAGTTCCTCCCTTCAGAGTAAAGATTATGTTTGAAATAAAGTCACAAAACATGCTCACTGACTCTAATATGTGTTCTCACTTTTGCTAGGAAATGGCATGGCACTCCTTTCTTGGTATCCTGATCACCTCTCAGAGTTCTCTTCAGCCTTTTTCACTGTTCTTAATCTCACACTTACCATAATTATCCTTCCTATTGCAGCAAATGTCTTCATCATATATCTTACTGGTAATATTGTTATTTGGCTTAGCACTTCAGTTTTCTGTTCCTACATCTTTTCCCCTTCCCTGCTTCTTCTGAGGGAAAAGTTTTCATCCTCCTTCCTGTGGAAGGCCTCGTATGGATTATACATTAAATATCAATCTTCAAAAACAGTTGGCTTATTTTCAACTTAAAGGTGAAAAATTATCTTATTCCTGTCACTTTTGAAATGTGCAATTGAAAGAATGGGAGTTTTGTTTGGTGTGGGGATGTTAGAGTGTTCATGGAGAAGCAAAGTCATTCTGGAGTTTAGGACATTTTCTGAGGAGGGCTTCCAAAGGTGGGTCCTAGAAACCCAGATGGAATCCTGAAGCCACTGGCTTCTAGAAGAGAGAAGCTCCAACTGGGGAAAGTGAGAATATTCAGTACCAGAACATTCTGCTTTCAACTGTGCTCAAAATTGAACTTGGATACTCTTATGGAGAAGGGAGCATCTATGATGAAAAGAAGAATGAGCTGAGGTTAAATGCAGAAGGGAGGATGGTGCAAACAGAATTGGAAGTGCTTATTTCCTTCAAAATAATACTTTGTAATTACAAATGTAATAAACCTTAGTGTTGAAAAGCTGAAAAATCAGGACTACTTAACAAGAAAAGATAATCTCAAAACTCCACCAAAGAACCAATGGTATTATTTTGATATAATTCCTTCTAATAAAAACACACATTTTTAGTTGGTTTAAGTTTTTCTCATAAAATTGATATTAAGCTGTATATACATACAATTGTTTCTAGTTTTCTGGGGCTTAACACTACGTTGTTATTTTGACATGAGATCCAAGCATCATCTCTGAGCATACTGCTCATATATGGCTCCATCTGATTTCTGAGCTGAGCCCTGGCCCTTCCAAAAGGCCACTACCCAGCAGGGACTTTAATCAAATTACTTTGTAATCACTAAAGGAGCTCTCATACATACTGAGGCAAGATGAGACGGAAATGTTGAAGAAATATTGCACCATAGTTTTACTCTTTCATGGAAAGCATCTATTATTTGAGATGCACATATAGGATTTCTTATGGATGGTTGAGGACCATCTTTGAATGCACATGGGGTATCTGTAAGTATTTCCAACTATATTTTGGACACAAAATAAGACTACCAGCCATAAAAATAAGGACTAAACCTCCTTTTGGAAATGTAATTAAACATTATATTCACCAAAAAACTAGCACAGCAAAGTACTATTATTCTAATATCTAAGAACGCGACACTGTATCAGAGCCAATTTTTACATGAAAAAAATCACGAGGAAGAATATATCAAAATGTTATTCCTTAGTTAAAAGTTTCACACTTCAGGAAGTTCCTTGATTGAATTTTCCATTTCAGGGAAGGGTTGTTTTTACAGTGATCCAACACCAACACTGTTAATGCATAGTCATCATCATGTTGTATTTATGAAGAGCCCATATCTGCATGCATGGCCAGGTGCTACAAGATTAAGGCCATGATCTTACCTACATTCCTTATTCACCATTCTCCAATGTGCTTGGTGAATGTGTGCGTGTGTTTGTATAGATGTGACTTTATAACAAATTGAAAACACTGCATTCTGCTCTTTTTGCCCTAATATTATTTTGAAGGCCCTGCTCGTTCCATAACTTGCACTTTCACTGCTATTAGACTGCTTTGTTATTTGACTAGACTCAGCAGATAACAAAAACCATTTAACCAGAAATGGAAGTCGCTGCCTATTAAGTCTTCAGGATCAAAAGCAGAATGGCTTATCTTCCAAATATTAAATTAGGAAGAGAAGGCAACTGGGTTGCACTGAAATTAACTTAGGAATTAGTCATTTGCCTACAACATTTACATAACATTTAAAGATGTGTAGAATTCATTGGTGTATTCTTGCCGATATGATCTTAGTGATCACTAAATCATATATTATTCAAAGGTAATGCTTTTGTCTTTTTCATCTGTGTGTCCTCAGCACCCAACACATTGCTGATGCTCAATTAATAGTGAATGAAAAGTGTTAGATTTTTAAACACATTTATGTACACTTAAGACCTCTCTATAATTGCTTGATGATTATACCTCTTCAATCTCCGTTGCTTATTTTGCCTCAAACTGTTGTGCTTATCCTCTCCTTGCCTGTGTGTTAAACCTATAAGGTAAGGTTTACAGAACATAGGAAACCATTTATATTCTAATGTCAGTGATATAATGAGTTCTTGCATCCCAATTAGTAGAGGGTATTTATTCATGAGAGACACACATAGAGAGGTAGAGACATAGCAGAGGGAGAAGCAATTAGTAGAGGTTAAAGGATGGAAAAATGTTCAACTCTCTAAATTATACTGACCAAGCCGTATGTTGGAGTTCGAGCAGCCGTCCAACATCAACAGGACAGGAAGGGAGTAGCACAGAAGCTCTCAGTCTTTCATCAAAAGTCTGGCATCTGATGGGAGTGTTAACATGTCAAGTACACACACCTTGAACTAGCGGTTTGATTGTACTGTGGCCAACTGACACTCCAAGTATGTACTAGAGAGGGAAAATGTCCTCTCAGACCTTTCAAATGTCTCACTTTCTCCATGATATTTTAAAGTAAGATGTTAATGAAAAAAAAATTAAAATGTTAATGAAACACAGGAGAAAAGGAGGAGGAGTTGAAAGGGTCCCCAAATTGAGTAACTTGGCTGAACAAACTTTTCCAATGTCATTCTATTCCATGGGATTCTTACTTAGTTCTTCATATCATTCTGTGTATAAGGTAAATGAGGTCAGCTGGAAAAGTATGATTAAGTAGGAAAACTCTGGAACTGATGAGGTTTGAAAACAAAAATCTCAGTCCATCTAGGTATGAGGTTAAACGGAACAAACAGGCTTGCTCTAATCGTAGGAGAGCTTGCTCTTCCTTTTCATTGGTCTGTTCCTGCTTCACTCATTCAAAAATGTTTTTGATCATGTCAGCCCTGGTCTAGGTCCTGGTGAAAAGGCAGTGAAAAATGGTCAAGGTTCCTATTCTTAAAAAGCTCGCATTATAATAGAGGGGCAAAAGCAGTACACATACTAACAAGAAGTCAATAGGAAGCTATCAGAAAGAGTTACATGCTATGCGGTCATTAAAGAGGATGATTTATTGAGAAGAGCCAAGTTTAACAGCTGGAGAATTAGCATTAGATTGGGTGGTTAGGGGAGGTGGGGACATTAAGCTGGGAGCCGAAAGCCAGAAGAGGCCAGCTACTAGTAGAACATTCTGGGGAGTAGAACATTCTAGGCCAAGGAACAACTTGTGCTTGAAGTGTGGGGGAAACCTTAAGGAACTTCCAAATATAGCAAGCTGGGCATAGTTCAAACACTGCTAAAGAGAGGGACATGGGCTGCTCTCTCCTCCTCTTCGGTCTCTCCGATACACCATCCTCACTCATTCTCACACAGGCAGTGAGAGGCTATGTCTCTGATTTTACACAGTGCTGATGATCACTTAGGGCTGAAGACACCGCTTCCCTTCGTCAGGCCACAGCTGCGCTGATGTGACACACAAAACCCCCAGGGCCTCAGTATGAATGAGCATCTAGGACATGCCCCTCTCTTGAGACAAGAGCTGTGGGAACAATGAGGTGTCTAAGGGTGGGACTGAGAGGAAAGAGAAAGACAGAGATGAAGGTAATGAAATGCCATCATTTCCAAAAGCCCGATTCAGCCTGAAATCATTTTACCCTTTTCAGATAGGAAATGACGATGCTTTCTCCTTAGAGGCAAGGGATAGAGAAAGCAGTAAGACCAGGACAAAGAGTTAAATCCATATCTAGCTTAGCTGTTGATTAAGCATGTTAAAAATTCTGGAAACATTTCGTTCTCATTCCTCCAGTCAAAGGGCATGGACTCTCAGGCTAAGGCACCAGAGTGGCAAGTGTGCATCGTGTTACCTGCTGACTTGTCCTTTCCTGGGTGCGAGGACTTGCCTGTTGGTTCGCCCTTCAGAAATCTCCCTTTTGGCTTCTCATTTTGCTTTCTCCACAGGTTTATATTCTCCCTCCCT
Source organism: Vulpes lagopus (assembly GCF_018345385.1). Lineage (NCBI taxonomy): Eukaryota > Metazoa > Chordata > Mammalia > Carnivora > Canidae > Vulpes > Vulpes lagopus. Next base: position 31,863,195 of record NC_054831.1, read on the forward strand.
CCCACAAGACAGGAAGAATATTAAAAACAAAGAAGCAAATGAGATTTGAAAGCAGCATGTTATTTAGATATTGTTTGGTCTAATTTAGGAGGTGAGCTCAGCGGAAAAACATGACCACAACCACGCTTTACTATATGTTTTGCAAATCACCTACTAAATTTGGCATTCCAAAGCTTCCTTCCAGGGTTTATTCCTGGGGATCCCATACATATCCATGCCTTTGAAGGACTGTGTTTTGGCAGGAATAAAGAGAAACAGGGATTTTCTTTCCTATTCACAAACTGAGCCCTATGTTTATTTTGAATCTTCAGACATAATTTGCAGGGAGTGGGAGGCAACAGACTTATCTGGTGTACTCCAACAAGGAAAACAATGTAACAAATAGTTCCTAAGGTAGGTTTGTACTTATTCCTTTCTCTTTTTCTCTGATAAGAATTAGGACTTCAGCACCATGTTGCTTCTTTTCTTTGCACTGTCATAGAAGATTATGAGTATCGAACACATAACTCTCATTTAGGAATTTTTCCTGTGTAGTGTTCTAAGTGCACTTCTATTCCCACCGCAAGTGGTAACATTATGCCAAAAATCCAATGTGCATGGCATCTGGTACTTACTGAAGAGCCTATTGAATCATGTTAAACTTCTACTTGAGGGACGGTATTTGACACGAAGACATTGCGAGACGCAGAAACTGAAGTGGACGTCAGCAGGATGCTGAGCCAGGAAACTGGCCCTCAGGACAGGTAGGGCGGACTCGGCTGGAGGTCTGGGAGGCTGCAAAGCTACTGGTGAGGACTTCAGGTGGGATATAAGGGATCATGACTGCTAAAGAAAACAATTCATGATATTTCTATCTTTCCAGTTTAGTCTTTGATTTTTTTTTCTTCTCATCATCAGTACTGCAACTATTGAGAGAAAAAATGCAGAGATTTTCTTTTTGAAAATGATAATTCCTTAGGAATCTGACGAGTTGGGATGCCTGGGTGGCTCAGCGGTTTAGCGCCGCCTTCAGCCCAGGGCGTGATCCTGGGGATCGGGGATCCAGTCCCAAGTCGGGCTCCCTGCATGGAGCCTGCTTCTCCCTCTGCTTGCGTGTCTTTCTCTCTCTGTGTCTCCCATGAATAAATAAATAAAATCTTAAAAAAAAAAAACAAAACTACTTCTTTAAAAAAAAGAAAGGAATCTGACGAGTCAAACATGCTTTTTGGGTTAATTTATTCCAAGAGTAAATGTTTTGATTCCTACTATTTACCCCCTCCAAATTGTTTTCTATTTATCTGATTACAAATGATTCAGAAGAATGAAATGCCATAAAATATAGCCCCAAAATATAAGCCTCTCCTTTCTTGAAAGGGAATAAAATCACAGGCTAGTGGAAAAAGATTAGAGCAATGCATACTTTTTAACTGCCAACAGTAAGAGGCAAAATTTCATTTTCTCTCCAATGTCTGAAAAAGGAATAGACATGTGTAAGAATTTTAGTTGGTAGTTATCTGTCTGTAGTCCTTGTCAGTAATTTCAATGCCATTCTAAATTATTACAGATGTCATTCAATGGAATGATGAAGCATTCCTCTATCAATGGCTCACTTGTAAAACAATGAGAAACCTTTTCAGAAAAGACCATGACAATAGAGAAAGGATTGGAAGACTAGACTGAACCAGTAACACTGGTTCAACCTCAAAAAGGCAGGATGGAAGAGGAAAAGCAAATAGCATTCACTTTTTAATTTCTTCTGTATTGTTTGAATTGGCACATCAAGTATACATTTACTTTGTAATTAAGACAAATCCAAGAAAGTATTATACCTCATAAGAAAACTTTAAAATATGTATTTTGAAAGTGTTATCACATATTTTTATTTTCTACCTAGTAAACAGCAGGTACTAATACAATATGAAAAGAATTAAGTGATACTCTGAGAATATATTTAAGCACATGAAGATTTGGGGGGAAAAAAAAACAACCAGTGGTAAAACTTGGTGTAAGTAATGTTACTTGTAAGCTACCAGGTTTTATTATTAGGTGATTTGCCTTTCCCCAAATTTCCTCATGAAGCAGAGTAAACCCTCTATTTGGAGAGTAAGCAATAAAGTCCATTTTTCTATACCTTACATTGTATTGAAAATCTGGCTAATAGCAAATCACAGTTGTCACTCTTTAAACTTAAGCTACTCTTTTTTTTTTAATTGATTTATTTGAGAGAGAGAAAGTATGTGTATCTATGAGTCAAGGGAGGGGAAAAGAAAGGAGGGAGAATCTCAAGCAGACTCTCTGTTGAACACAGAGCCCAACATGGGGCTCGATCTCACAACCCTGAGATCATGACCTGAGCTGAAATCAAGAGTGGGACACTCAACCAACTGAGCCACCCCAGCACCCCTAAGCTACTCATGTCACTGAACTCAGAACTCTTTGGTAGAGATACCCCACCCCCATCACACATACTAACATCCCTGTAAAGCAGAGCCATGGGCTAACAAGTTGCTGAAAGTCCTGAGATAAGAAGGGCTGTAAACGCCTGTTCACAGCTCTTCATGTTTGTTCTCCCGTGATTTATATATAATTTATGACAGTCATTATGGTAGATACACTTCATTTAATCAATAGCTCAGTGAAGTCCTCATCATTAAAAGTCTTTCCCAGGAGAGCAGGTCCCTCATTTCATTAAAAGCCCTACAAATACAGATTCAAAATACAAAGATAAAAGGAGACAGCAGTGACAATTAATTTCTGGGATGGAGCTGCCAGGGTCTAAATCTCTTTTAAGGCTGCCACTTTTCAGTTCATTTTACCTATTCAGCATCTCAGTGGAGCTGGAACACAGGTATTAAATGTTCACCCTGTATCTTTTACACTACTGTATACACCACTAGTAGCCTAGCTGCCTGAAAAACAAGTTTGGCCAAAATGCAAAATTAAGTGTGAGGCAGTAATAGACAGATTTTTGAGAATTCAACACAAAATTGTCCAGAAGTTTCTTTTTCTAAAGTTGTCTACCCATTTGCTAACTTAAGACATTTCTGTGGCTGATGTATTTGATTAGTCTAACGAGGCTCATGAAATCACTTAATAAACAAAGTGATGTGCAAAGGTAAGATATTCTAATTGAGACATCTTATACATTCTAACATTTCTAACAAATGAGCTGATAACAGGAGAAGAGTAGGCTGTTCAGTACTAGGGAAGCAATAACTCCTTGATTCTGGTAAATTCATTCGAATGGAAATGTGACCTCATAGAGTAGACATTTTATACGATTCTGACATCTCCACTGACCTCTATCAAGGCAGTAATTCTAGGTCTGTTATGCTATGATAGAAACTACTGAGTTAATTGATTTCTGCCTCTCTCTGACATTGTAATGGCTCCATTCATAACAACTCTCCACTGTGTGGTGCCAACGGAAACAGCTCATGGAAGGTTTATCATCCTAAGAAAATAATGGATATCAAATATGAAGGTGGTATTCATGAAAAGAAGCAGTTCTATGGAATTCCAAAGCCAAGTAGGCTGTATTATGTGGGGCACTCTTCTCCCTGAGGAGCCTGGTTATCTCTGGTTTCATTCTTCTTCCCCAGGTTCTGCACACGGAATTTCTAACCTCAGCTTTCAGTTTTCCCAGGATTATCTCTGTCAGATTTCCTGATTCTTAAATTCAAAACACTTGGAAATGTTTTTAATAACAAACTCAAAGTAGGTCTCCTTTTCAATCACCTCTGGGGAGTGGCTAAATCCTTGCTATACATTGGAAAGGCCACACCACGAATAGATATTTTTATAGCTGAAACCAGTTATAGCTTTTAGCAAAGGGTAGATTTAACCAAGTTTTCTCATTTGCCTTCTTTATTTTTAGGCATCTTTTATATTTTTGAAGGACACCCAACCCCTCACATTGTTAGCAAGGTCACATCAGCTAGGGACAACTTGCCTGCAGAAAAGGCAACCTGCCATATAGTTGAGTCCAGGCAAAAAGTTTTCCCTGGCCAGAAAGGCAATTTAGCAGGGGTATGGAAAATATTATAAAACCATGCAGAAATACTCACAGTTTTGGTTTGGCAAGCAGAGGTGGTGGCTCCTTAGTGGGTGAAAGCAAGACAGCTGGTGTTGGAAGAGATTTATTACTGTTAGCTTTGCCGTTAATCAGTCCATTTACTCCATGGCTGGGATGGACTCCATTTGTTTCCCTCTCCGTAGAATTGAACTGCATCTGAAGGGCTGCCATGCTGAGTCCTAACTCAGGGCTGTTCACCTGCTGGATCTCAGATGGTTTCTTTGAAGCCAACTCAAAGGAACTCGTCTCCAAGATTGGAGGAGGAGGTGGAAAGTGTTGGAAGTGATCATTGTTGGATTCTCCCACGGAGTCATAGTTACAGTTTTCAGTGTTGGCTAAGGATGTGGAGAGAGAGGGAAAAATAATAAGACGCTATAGCTGAACTGTTATTTTCATGCTGTCAGAGACTACCTGAAAATCCCTGTGCCCCACTAAGTAGTTAAAGAGGAGGCAGCTCTGCTGCCCTCATATTATCCACAAGCAAAGCCAGATGGAGGGTCTGGTTCTTCCAAATTGGTTTTCAGGGACTGCTACCTGTTTTATTTCCTGATTGTGCCCACAAGCAGAGAGATGAACTACCAATTCATCAACAAATTTCAAACAAGACCTAAACACAGAAGTTGGTAAAAAATGACAACACAAATAACATCAACTAATAATGCCTTCTTTGCTCACATTTGTTCATTTGGTTACAAATGAACATCCTACCTGTGCCTCACTGACATTAGCTCAAACTCTAAAGGCTTTCTGTGATGGGCAATGGATATTCATTCTATGTAAACCTAAGGAAAATAAAATTGTGCCTTATGATCTCATACATAATGTTTTTCCAATTCAGATAATTGTCACGGCTGTAATTCAGTACCAAAGAAACTTACTCGTTAACTCTCAATAAACTGAAAACATCTTGTGATAAGATCATGTCATCCTTGGATTCCTCACCTTGCCCAGAGCCCAACAGAGCTCCTGGAATATACTCAAAAATCCTTACTGAGCTCAACTGAAAGCTCAAAAAATATTTGTTGATTATGTTTGGCCTGCAGCAGATTTACCTCTGGTGAAAATGGGAAAGACCGCATGCCAATTTTTGCCACAAAATTGTTTACAGACCAGAGTTTTTGGCTCTGTTGTTGGAGATGGCACTACTGCCAGGGCCATCTGATGGGGCGGTCTCAAGCCACCTCAGGATCAAACCCTGAAATCCTTCCTGCTCTGCAGCTCCAACTGTGGCACCAGACTTTCTGTTTCCTGTGTCCATATTGGCTCCATCACCAAACCAGTCAACTTTACATTTCTTTTATTAACCAAAAAAGCATTTACACAGTTTGCATTCCAATATCCTTAAGCCAGTCTTGTTTGTTCCTCTGCTGCCACCTAGCACCAACTTCTCACTCTTCTGAAGACATCAAAGTGCAGTTCAATTCTCCCCAAGTCTATCTCATGCAGCCACAACCCAATTCTTGATTCCCTACTGTATGTACAATGTGCCAGGCTTGGTCAAAGTACTATTTTAAAAACTACTGCAAAGTAAATAACAGTGATGAATCAATAAAAGTAAGTTAAAGTAAAGCTGATTAGTAAGAGGAGAAAATAGTCCACTAAAGACATAAGAAAATAAAGGAAAAAGCTTTCAGGTAACGCTTGCAAGTGGTACATCTATGAGTTTAAAAAAAATACCCAGGGACGCCTGGGTGGCTTAGTGGTTGACCATCTGCCTTCAGCTTAGCTCATGACCCTGGAGTCCTGGGATTGAGTCCTGTATCAGGCTCCCCGCAGGGAGCCTCCTTCTCCTTCTGCCTGTGTGTGTGTCTCTCTGTGTCTCTCATGAATGAATAAATAAAATCTTTAAAGATATATATATCCAGGGGCACCAGGGTGGCTCTGTCAGTTAAGCACCTAACTCTTAATTTCAGGTCAGGTCATGATCTCAGGGTCATGAGATCAAGCTCCCTGCTCAGCAGAGTCGGCTTGAGGTTCTCTCCCTCTGCCCCTTCCCCCACCACGCTCTGTCTCAAGTAAACAAATAAATCTTTTTTTTAATTCAGATTTTTTTAAAAAAGATTTTATTTATTTATTCATGAGAGACACAGAGAGGGAGGCAGAGACACAGGCAGAGGGAGAAGCAGGCTTATGCAGAGAGGTGGACACAAGACTTGATCCCGGGTCTCCAGGATCACACCCTGGGCTGAAGGCAGCGCTAAACCACTGAGCCACCCGGGCTGCCCTGGCTAGTTTTTAATATTAGTTTTAACAGGATAATATACTGCTTTAGTTTTTTTCCGTATCAGAAAATTCATTTTCAATGAAATTTGATTTCTAAGATCTTCACAGCTTCTCCAAGTTACATTAGGTTTACCTTGTATTACTTTTTCAAAAGTTTCAATCGTGGCTCAAACAATGATTTGTGCAAGGACCAGCTCTTCAGTTGGCCATTGCAGAGAATGACCACACCTCTGATTCAGAGGTGGCTTTCTGCTGTTAGCATGATTCGGAGTTAGCATGAGGATGTTAGGAAACCAGATCCATTGTTTCCAAGACCAAGCTGCAAGACTTAGAAAATAGCCCCTGTGTTCAGTTACACTGTGTTACACTGTCATTATCTTTTTGTTTTTCATCTCTACTTCCATTCCCCCTCCCCCAAAGCCTTTGTTTCACGATGAGACACTGGTTGTTAGGATAACTCCTGGAGTGGTAGCAAGCATTCCTAAGGGGTGAGTTCTCCTCTAGGGTAGTTCTTTCTGCTGTGGTGAACCACACACCAACTACTAGGGAACAGAACCCAGTCAATTTTTTACTCTTCACATACCTGAGGTGACAATCAGCTGGGCAGTGCTGGTTACAGATCCATAATCATTTCTTGCCGAGCATGCAAAGATCCCTGCATCTTCGGGGAAAGTCTCAGCGATAACTAGGGTACAGATCTCCTCTGGAAGTGAAAAAAATAGAGTAACTCATCAGAGTGAAACCAGGAAGTCACCTTGAAGAGGTCAGAGCCTCTGCCTAAAACAAGCAAATTAGGTAACAATTACTACACGATCTCTTTACAAAGTATTCATAATAGAATTTTTTTACATGTAATTTAGCAGTTCAGCATCATGGCCAAAGCTTGGGAGTCAGACTCATTCTTTGTGACTTTAGACAAGACCAGCCTTGGTTTCCTCATCTATAAAATGAGGACAATATATACCTAATGGGGCTATCTGTGAAGATGAAATGAGATGTTTGCCAAGTATATAACTCTGCACTTGGCATATGAAAGATGCCCAGTAGATGCCAGTTCTATTCTCCTCTTCCCTAGTTTAGTTGAGTATATGTGGAAGTTTTTTCAACTACAGTGCAGCTGCTTTTTATGTCTGCTCAACTGAGAAGCAATTAGCAGGGAAGATCAATCTTCTCTGAAATGCTGACAATAGGGAGAAAAGAACAAAATATGTAGATGCTAGGCCTGCACACAACTACCGTGGAAGCTACTGTTATATATTGTGGCAGTATTGGATTGTATAGCATGAAAAGCCCAGACTCTGGCACCAGCTGCCAGGGCTTCAATAATGGTCCTGCCATATCTTGCCTTTGTGACTTTAGTCAACCTCCACTTATGTGTTTATCTGTAAAATGGAGAAAATAACGAACCTACCTATAGGGTATTAATCATGCCTCATAAAATTAACTATCACAGGGATACCGTGGCAGATGATGACCATGACAGTGACAATACAATACCTGACTATAATAAAGCTCTCATCAGGCACTAGGTACAATTATCAACACTGAAAATAGATTTAATCCTTTTGTTTTTCTCACATTTTAGGTTATTATTAGCCCATTCTATAGATTGGAAGCTAAAGCGCAATAAAACTAATTGATTTGCCAAGGTGACAGAGCTAACAAGTGGTAAAATCAGAATTCAAGCCAAGTCAGGTTCCAGACTCCACACTCTTAACAACCACCTCCTCTTGTGATGGGCTATACGCTGTGTTTGGGACACTGCCTGGTACATAATAAATGCTCTGCTAGCAGTAAATATAACCTGTTAGTGTTAAAAAGCCAAATCTAGAGTGTATTAACTATTTTTCAATTGAATAATTATATTTTATCAGTAAAACAGATTATATTAGTAACAAAAGAAGTGATTTATTTTTGATTCCCACAGAGACTCTATTGATTATTCCCATATTATGTGGGCAATGTAAGACTTAGTATTGTAGACTTTTTGCAAGAATGGCTGCAATTACTGTCTTCTCTGCATCCACGCAGAGTGTGGATGAGTGTAATGTGACTCTGCAACTCCTTCTATCAAGTGGCACAATCTACTTTCCCAATCCTTAAATTCTGGCTGGCTGGCCTTGTCTGTTGCTTTATTCTAGAATACAGTCGAAGTGATGTTGGTCAGTTCGAAGTCAAAGCCTCAAGGGACCTTGTTTGCTTCTATCTCTTGGAACCCTGTTGCAATGCTAGAGGAATAAGGCAGTGCTGGTCACAGGAAGAGCTACATAGAGCAGAGATCAACCATTCTAACAAATAACAACCTAGACTAACTCATTCCCAGACCAACTCAAAGCTGACCACAGCCACATTGTTAGTCCAATGAGGTTGGCCAAGACTGACACATACCATAGAACTACCCAGTTGAGGCCAAGCCAAATGGCTGACCCACAGATTTATGAACTAAATAAATGGCTGCTGCTTTAAGCTACTAATTTAGGGGATGCTGTATTGTGCAGCAATAGCTAAGTGATACAAGTGGAGAAGAGAAAATGTTTCTCTACCAACCTCCTTCTCTGACAGCCCGCTAAGAGAAAAGTTTTCAGACTTGTAGAATAATGTGTTTTCCTTTAATCCAACTATCAGTAACAAAAATTAGTAAATTTGTCTCAAAACATATTTTAGATTTCAAAGACTGAAGAAAAAAGTACCACCTGAGGGTAAAAAAGTTTTACCTTATAAAATTAAAATACTTTTATCAAAAGGATCTTTAAATATTTCATTTTAAAAATACAAATAAAAGTAATAAATATAAACAAATCACAAAGTATAAAACGAAGTCTTCCTTTATATTCCATTCATTGACATTTATTTAATTACAAGTTACTTTAAATTCTTAATAATGCTGTTGCTTTGTTTCAAATAGCATTATTTTCTCTTTTTGAGATGATAGGATCCCTGAAGACTTCCTGTGTTAGATATGGTGAAAAATATTGGCTAATATATGACTCTAGCTTTTCCACAATTAACTGGAATACTTTTGGGGGCAAAATAATGTGACTACACTGGATTATACTGCAGCAGGTAGTTATATACAATTATATACAGTGACATCAGGCCTCATAGGACTTAAGATGAGCTGACTGTGATGGCTCATTTCACATCCTACCACTGTGTAACACACTTTTGAAGTTTTGCAATCAAAATAGACCTTTAAAAGACACATTCAGAGTATCCAGTGCAAATGTAGATTTATATGTAAAATCCTACAGAATTTTCTGGCTTTCTCAGTTTTTACCTAGGTGAAAACAAAGCCAATTGGGTTCAATATTAGCAGTTAATATTTACTTCCAATTGCTATAGTCTTGATAATAGGACAAAGAAAAATTTATTCAAGTTCTGAACCGAGATTATATACTATGTTTTATTATTTCAATATTTCTATAAATCATGCTCAAATTATGACTACATCCTATAAAACAAGAGCTGTAGTGTAATGGGGTAGGAAGGTGTAAACTCAGGCATGCTCACCTTCGTCTCAATCAGTAAAGATTCGAGATATGGATACACTGGAAGTACACAATTATTATGCGATTAAAAAGTTCACAGAAGACAAATAGAATGATAGCATGATTTAATCCTGTGTTTTGACTGTACTGTACAGTACAGTTCTTGGCCTTCCAATTGAAGAGGAAGATAAAAAGTGTGGAAATAATTCAAGTTGGAGCTTCACATAAGATTAACCATTTGGAAAGTGGGATGTATCTGGGAAGGTACAAGGGACTGGAAATTTTTTAAACTAAATACATATGGTTACAGAAGGAGTTAAACGTGTATTTAACAGAGAAGGGTAAAACCTAGTACATCACTGTTGTAGGGGATTTTAGAGACTGACTAGCCCAAATCTCTCATTTCTTCAGGTGAGGTCCAAAGTGATTGTCTCAAGGTCATGGTTAATTAATGCTGAAATAGTCATCCTGCTTCCCACGAGTGAGTTTTATTTTTATTTTTCTACAGGACAAGGCCTTTCTAGTTGTTCTGCATTTTCCTAGTTCAGGGGCATAAAGAACTCAGAGTAAAATGAGGTAAGGAAAGATTTAAGTTTCCTGAATCTGAAAATTTTAATTACTCTCATTATCCAAGTAATTCAATAGGAAATTCATCTGCACAAGGAGATGTGCTGTGTGTCCTCAGAGATATATTAGAATGGGGGTACAATGTGGACATGCTGGTATCAGAAGAAATGAACATCCTAATTGTTTGACTTCTGGCAGAAAAGATCCTGACATACTGGCTGCCCTCTAGAGATGGGCTTCGGGCAGAGGTGGGTCACCTTTATTCTCTGTAGCAGATGATGCTGGGAGTCAGGAAAACTTTCTGGCTTTCAGCACCCCCAGGTGCTTCCTGCCTGGGGAACCATCGCCCAAGTCCCTGCACCATTTTGCCAGTGTCTGATGCTCTCTGGAAAGGTCCTCTCAAAACCTTGGATAATGATGATGATGATGATGATGATTCATACCTGAAAAGATGGCAATTTCTGGAGACACTTGGATACCTGGCACCAGTTCAATACCTGAGAATGCCTTAACTGTAAACATAGACATAATTCTGTGCATTGAAACCTACATTGAGAAACAGGATAAAATCTCATCTAGCACGGATGATGTACAGTGGTTTTAGAGTGATGATCTTGACAATTTTAAGTTCCTTTTTAGGTTATCTAGGATTTTGTGATTTTTTAGTTATGGCCATTTTATATATGCCATATATATATGTTTTTATATATATATATGGCAAAATATATATACAAATATATATTTTTATATATGCCATATTTATATATATATATATAAATATGTGTGTATGTGTGTGTGTGTGTATATATATATATATATTTAAGCCTGAGCGTGCGCGTGTATACAGTTGCCCCTTCGAAACCAGAGGGCCCTTTCGAGAATGAAATTTTATCTTCGCCACATTCTTTCATGACTTTGAGGATAGATTACAAAGCCTCAACATGGTCACAGAACCCTAAATTATCAGGCTGCTACTACTTGCCTGGTTCCTTCTGGCCTCTCCCCTCCTCTCATTCTGAGCTTAGGGCATTCTGGCTTCCCCTTGCAAAGCCACATACCCTTACATCCTTAAGCCCTCAGCCTGATATTTCCACCTAAACATGACTTTCTCAGAGAAGCCTTTTTTTATTAGACTTGGTCAGATCCACCATAATCTTAGGATGGCAGACTTTCCTTGGAGACAGCTCTCACAACTATAATTTATTGTGTAATGTCTTGTTCGTTTCTGGTACTTTGACTATAGCCTCTATGAAAGCAAAAGCATTTGTTTTGTTCATGGGTATATGGCCAGCATCTCTTACACTGCAGGCTCTCCATAAATATTTTTGAATAAGTGTATGGATGAATTTTAGATTGCAGGAAAAAAGTAAGCATTTGCTTTACAAAAAGACTGTTTCAAATGTGAGCAAAACTCAAACTCATTTTATGAGTTTTCAGGAATACTTCTATTGCATAAAAGTATAGTCATGTACAGACTTGATGTGTGACTAAACATCTAGAAAAGGCTACAAACTCATGGAACAATGAAAAAAGGGGAGGGGAGGGGAGGGAAGGGAAGGGAAAAGAAAGAAAAGCATTGGCATGTTCTTCTACTGATCTTTATGTATTGCTCTGTCTCAGTAACTTTTACTAGATAGAATTTTAGTCAAATGCCCCAGAGGCTGTTCAAATTTTCTTCTCTTGGAAAATTTCATCCCAAAGTGACAATAAGCTCACATTTTGTTGAGAGAAAGGAGCATCATGGTTGTATGGTTCTGACATTATGAAAATGAAGAAAGCCATGAGGAAATGAGATGAGCTAGAGTGTAATATTGCATTCTCATCCGGTAGCATCTTATTTGAACAAATCTCTTTAAGACATCTGTAAAATACATTTTGTTGAGAAATGAAAATGAAGGAATGACTGCTTATGTCAAATAAAGGCAGTTGGAGGCTTACTTATCTGTATTAAAAACGCTGCCCATTTTAGAAAACGGAAATTTTTTGAGTTACCAATAACTCTATGATCCACTTTAATCCATTTTTCTTAAGTGAAAGGTTTTGATGGCATGTAACAAATTACTAAATTAGAAACTATTTTTGCTGCCAATAAACTGTTTTTTATAGTTACCTAAAAATTACTTAATCATATAAATATCTCTCAGAGGTCGTTTCATTCAGATTTTTGATGTACTTAACACTTGGTTAAATACAAATAATTCTGTTTGCCAAACCTTGTAAAATGATGAGCCAGAGCAAGGATAATATTACTAGGGCCTTTGGGTAACAAGGGGACATTTTTATAAATGCTTTCCTTCACAGCCTTTATTTTTTTTCCCCTTTGGGGTCCAGCCTAACTAAAAAGAAATCTAGCTTTTACCTTCCAAACCACATGGTTTGTCTAATACAACTTTTTGTTGTATGTTTTGTCTAATACAACGAATTGTTTTAATACAACAATTCAAAAAAGAAGAAAAAAGGAACCTGTACTAAAATCAACAAGATGAGATACAGTGTGGGTAAATAGAATGTTTGCATAAATTTTCATAAAGGATATTTTTTACAATTGCAAACTCTATCTTACATAGAGGATATTTCTAATTTTTAGATGAATTTTATTTTTTTAAATTTTTTTTATTATTATTTTTTATTTATGATAGTCACACAGAGAGAGAGAGAGGCAGAGACACAGGCAGAGGGAGAAGCAGGCTGCATGCACCGGGAGCCCGACGTGGGACTGGATCCTGGGTCTCCAGGATCGCGCCCTGGGCCAAAGGCAGGCGCTAAACCGCTGCGCCACCCAGGGTTCCCTAGAGGAATTTTAAATACACTGTCTATTAAGGAGTAACAATAAAACGAACCCCTATGCACTCATCATTAAGTCTAAGAAATAAAGTATTAGAAATACCTGTGTGTTCCCCAATTTCATCTTTCTTCTCCTTTACCTTTTGAGATAATCAGTCCTCTGATTTTCTTTATGCTTATCACATATGTATCCTTCAAAAAATGTGTTTAGTTGGACACCCAGGTGGCTCAGTGGTTGAGCGTCTGCCTTCGGCTCAGATCCTGGGATCGAGTCCCCAGTTCCCCACGGGGAATCTGCCCCTCTCTGTGTCTCTCATGAACAAATGAAATCTTTTAGGGCAGCCCCAGTGGCCCAGCGGTTTAGCGCCACCTTCAGCCCGGGGTGTGATCCTGGAGATCCAGGATCGAGTCCCAGGTCAGGCTCCCTGCATGAAGCCTGCTTCTCCCTCTGCCTGTGTCTCTGCCCCTCTCTCTCTCTGTCTCTCATGAATAAATAAATAAAATCTTTTTAAAAATAAAATAAAATCCTTTAAAAAATGTGTTCAGTTTTAGAAAATTGAGTCATAAGCTCAAGTCTTACTGTGTAAAGAAAAGACAAACCTGTTTCTGCTAGAAAAAGTTCACAGGAACAATCTTGGGGTATAAACTGGCTTCAACTACCCTGTGAGTTTACAAAAGCCCCCACAGGAGTAACTGGGAGACGAGGTCACGAGTGAGTTCAGGAGACCTATGGCTCACTTGGGGGGCGGGGGGGGGGGGGGAGGGTCTGGTGGGGCTGAGTGTGGGCAGGGACCGAACAGCCTACGAGAATCGGTGGTGGAGTATTCCATCCTTTGTTTTTAAGATCAATGTGGCCAACTTCCAAGTCTCAGCACCAGACCAAGTCAGGATGGTGGGGAGGGGATGAAAAGAATGTTCTCAACTGAACCAGGAGGCAGTGCAGGGAGGGAAGAGCACAAAAGACCAAGAGAAAGGAGAATCTGGGTCAGGCTTACTACCCTGTCATTCTGTCATCAGAGTAAAGGACAAAGCAAGCGTCAATGTATCTACCTCTTGCATCACACTCCTCCAATCCGGACTGGTCCTCTGTTCCTGACCCACAACTGTTACCCTCCTGCGGGCTCCACTGGGCTCCTGCCTGCATCTGATCTTCTGCTTCCCATACGCCACATCTTCCTCTTTCTGGGTGAATTCTCTTGCTGTGGTAGAGCACATCCTACATAAAGAGTTGTGGAGGAAAGCCGCTTGCAAGACACCTTGCAAGTCTGCAAACTCTTAACTATATCTGCATAAGGAATTGAAGGTTTGGCAGAGTATAGGATTCCAACTTGGAGGTAATTTTACTTCAGAATTTTGAAGGCTGGGATCCCTGGGTGGCTCAGTGGCTGAGCGCCTGCCTTCAGCTAAGGGCGTGATCCCAGTCCCAGGATCGAGTCCATCCCTGCATGGAGCCTGCTTCTCCCTCTGCCTGTGTGTCTGCCTCTCTCTCTGTGTCTCTCATGAATAAATAAATAAAATAAAATAAATTTTTGAAGGCTTTGCTTCATCGTCTCTTAGTGTCTCCCATGACTACTGAAAAGTCCTAAGTACTTCTAATCTTGTTAGCTTTATGGGACTTGATGTTTTCTCCCTGGACACTGCAGCATCCTTTCCCTGTCCTGGATATTCTAATTTCATGATGCACAGTGCTGTGAACTTATTTTCAGCCACTGTGCATGCTGCATGTCCTTTCAATCTGGAAATTGCTATCTGCTTGGGGAATTGCAAAAATTATTTCATAGATAATCTCTCCCCCTTCTTTGTTCTCTCTCCTAGAATCCCAATTATACATGTGTAGTCTACTTAAGCAGGTTCTCCAGCATTCTCTTCTCTCTTTTTTTTTTTTAACCTTTGCTCCTTTAAATTCCTTCTTGTCTTTCTGCCCTACTTTGTGGGACATTTCCTCAACTTTTTTTTCTGCTACCAACTCTTCATTCCAAGAACTTTTTGTTTTCCAAACATTCTTCCCCTCTTCTAAAAGCTTTTTACTTTTTACTTTTTGGACACACTGATTCTCTTATCTAAGAGGAGTGTTGTTTTGTTTTTACATTTTCTTCTTTCTGCAAGTCTGTTTTATCTAAGTTGCTTTTCAGGGAGTTGCTTCTTTTCTTCTGTATCATCCATGATAGATGTTTCTTCAGAGGTCTTTTTTTCTTGTCTTACAGGTTGAGTTAATTAGAAGCTCTGAGCAAGACAGAGAACTTGTCAACTTTGGCCTTCTCCCTATGGTAATGTGGATGTCCTTTGTTGGAGAAACTCCCATATCACATGCATCAATTTTTTTTTTCTCTTAGAATGTTCAGATTGCCCAGAAAGAAGTCCTTTAGGCTCTGCCAGGAAAGGAAAGGCTCACAGGCCAGCATTCTAGAAGGTCAGTTCAGAAGGCAACTGGGAGTAGGAGCATTGAAAATTCAGAATTCTAAGAGTCGGTCAATTTTCTTTTTGGTGCACTCTCAAGTGTGCCTCAAGACTTTCTGTCTCTCCCCAGAGATTAAACCAAACTTCCTTGGTCTGTGGAACCCTAACTGTCTCAGTAATAGTTTATGATGCTCCTAAGTCCAGATATACCTAACAGCTTCATTTATTTAGTTATTTTGAAAGAACAAGTATTTAGGTCTTAACAAGTTAGCTACTAAAACAAAACAAAAGTTAGCTACTGTTTGAAAAAAAATACATATTAATTGAAAGACAAGTATTATTTTACTCCTAAATAACCACAATTACTAACTAATGAATGCATGCATCTGTTGTGTACTGCAGAACTCTTGAGATCAGATGGGCCACAGCCAGCCTCATTTCATGTTCCACATTGATTTTCATGTGTCACTTGCTTTTTATCAACACATACACATCAAAAACACAGTTTCAAAAAGATATGATGTCATAGAAAAGAATGTGGAGTGATCTAATGTTGAAATTCTGAACTGTTTCAAACTTCTAGTTGTATCTATCAGATGTTGAGTATCATTGCCTTTGCTTCAAAAATGTGAAACATTACAGCACCTCTCTCGATCTGATGTGGTACCCCAGGTTTGAGAACCACAGGTTTCACACAACCCACTTTTGTTTAGCCTACCATCTTAACCTGGACTTGCATTAAGCTTTGAACTACGTACAATCTACTGAGATCTCAAACTTCCTTACTATTGCTTTCCTGCAACTCGGCACACATTAGCACATTTAACACATATAATTAACTTCACATTCTGAATCACAGAATCAAAACATGAACTCTATTATATAAGATCTAAGATGATAGGTGGCACTGGTTAGCAGAGATTCATATTGAAAGTACAAGGCACCGCATTTTTATATCTATAATTTCCCAGCCAACAAGACACAGTATTTTTAATTTTGCATGCCATTAGACAATGCTATAGAAGTAACCCAATACAGTTTGTGGCTGTTTCCAGACAGCTGAGTAAGAGCCTGAGTATTAACAGCTGTCAAATGAGTGTTCTGTGCCCTCCACACCACCCCTGTCCCAGACTAGTCTTTGAAGGATTCAATCAGTATAAAGTCAGAATGTCAAAGAAAGAGGCCAGAGCAGGTAATATGACAAACGGATGTTGGTCTTAAGTAAGCTGACTAGCTATTAATTCACAAAACAGTCTGAAAAGATTTGTGATGCAAGCTGACTTCTGTCTAGACAGAGAAGGGAGTGTAAAACACATTAGACAGATACAACACAGTAGTGACAAGAAAAACCTGTTTCAGTCTCTCCAATGCATTAGGAGAGAATCTGCTAGCTAGCTCCTTCTTTATCTAAATATCTAATCCCTAATGGGGCTATAGCTAGGTCCTAGTGAATTTCAGTTTTCTATCTAGAGCTTTAACACATCTTACATATGATTTTAAAAAAGGAAGAAGAGTAAAGAGATAAAAAGAATGAAGGAGGGAAAAAGGAGATATAGAGAGAGAAAGGGAGAGAGGAAGGGAGGAGATGGGGAGAGAGAGAGAGGGCACGCTTTAGACAGTGAGGGAAGAATAAGAGTGAATGTGTCAGAGGCCTGGAACTGAGTAGGAAGAAAGGGTAATAAAATCCAAATGCTTAAATATGTTCCTGAATTTCAAAGGCTATTTATGTTTTAGCATTTGGAAAACATCACTTGGCCCAGTCCTATAAAACTTATCTCTTTCCTCAGATGTATTGTAGTCCTGTCTGTTTTTTTCCTTTCCACTTAACAGTGGCTAAAAATGAGCTATCAGGGGAGCTAGTTCTTACATCCATTTTATATGGCTGAATCAGTTCAGTGGCCTAATGGATAAAGTAGTCAATCAGGTCATTTAAGGAATGTACACCATTCAATATATGTTGTTTCTTCCCCCATCCATTTCAACCCTCAACCTCAAGGTCAATATGAGGAAAACATTTGGCTACTAACGAAAGAATCCTAATCATGCCCAGTTTTGTCAGGCATGCCAAAACATTGTTTAAATACAAATATGTTTTAACATTTGCTTATTCTAAAGTTCTCACTCATAACAGCTCACAGAAGCAGTCACTTGAATAGCCATTCATGTGTTTAAAAGTTTTGTTTTAAAAAAATACGATCATGAAATTTATTTAACACTACATGCCAGTTGTAGATTTCCTGAAGGAGAGAATTTTAATGCTCTATTATGCAGAACAAAGGGGCAATTCCAGTTCTGTAGTAAGCATAATTATGGAGAATTTACCCAAGATTGGAGAAAACTAGCTGTGCTTCGTCTTTTAGTAGTTCCTGCCCATATACAAGTTTTTTTTTTCTTGTATTGACAGATCTGGTTGACATAGTTCTGTGCCAAGAAATATTTGTTTTCAGTGAATTCTATTATTATGGTTGGAACGGAGGAGTCTGTTTTCAGATGCTTTCAGATCAAACTGAAGGGGAAAAAATAAGAAATTCAGTGACAAGGAGGAGAAACTTTTCTCAGTTTTTTCAGTTTAAAGGGATGGCCTCCCATACTTTGCTCTTCTTCTTCTTCACGATTTTGCCTGTTAAAAGGCACTGAAGTACGTTCTAGAGGTCATTTTATTCCATGAAGCTGCTGAGAACTTTATTACATAATCATGATCAAAACTATATCCTAGATGCAAAACAGCAAATCATAATTGAAAAAGACTGTGTGGGGCACCCCGGGTAGCTCAGCGGTTTAGCGACGCCTTCAGCCCGGGGCGTGATCCTGGAGACCAGGGATCAAGTCCCAAGTCGGGCTCCCTGCATGGAGCCTGCTTCTCCCTCTGCCTGTGTCTCTGCCTCTCTCTCTCTCTCTCTCTCTCTCTCTCTCTCTCTGTCTCTCATGAATAAATAAATAAAATCTTTAAAAAAATAAAAAAAAAGAAAAGAGAAAGACTGTGTGGTATGAGAAGTAAGGGGGGAGAGGCTGGTAAAGAGGGGTGTAAGAGATGGGTCTATTCTCCTTCCTCACCCAAATTTATCTCTTCTTGGCCAATATACTGTTTTCAGTTGTCAAACACGTACACAGTCAGAAACTAAACTGTGCAGCTTCCAACCAGGGTTGTGAATTTTTGGAGGATGGTCAGTTTATGGTTTTCCAACACAGGTCATCGGAGACATTTCATAAATCATTGTCACCTCTGTAGGTGATGACGATGGATAACGAACAACATGATGAAAAAGAGTTGCATGAATTTGCACAAAATCAAAAACACAACATCACAGCAATCCCAATCTGTCCCAGTAGTCATGCTTTTAGAACTTGTGTCCCAAAACTTTAGTTTTATTTGTATATAAGGTATCAAAAGACGTAAACTGCCTATAGACTTCTCACAAACTTTTTTGTAGAGAAAGGTATTTGGCTCCTCCTATTATATCTATCGATAAGTCTATTTAAAATAGCAAACACAAAAGATGTGCCCTAAAATCTGAGCTCATGCAGTAGATTGAGTTTTAGAAGTTCCATGTATCAGGGAACCAGCATGATGCAATTTTATATAAAGACCTATCACAGACAGAATAAGAAGTTGTGTATTTCCACATTTTGGAAAGTGATGACAGTTATCTGATGTGGTGACTCACGCATTTGGTGCAGTAACATGCTCTAGTCGTAATCGTGACAAGAAGGCACTAGATCAATCCCCACTGTTCACTAAGGATGCTACTACTCAGCATCTTTTAACCTTTGGATCCTAAAAGGATCACACCCTACTTTTAATGACGCAACACTCAGATGTGAAAGGTACAGGACTAACCACAGTAACCTGGCCTGCAGGAGCCCACAGAAAACTTTCATGTTCCCAAAGGGACAGAGCAAAGCCATGGCTCCCAAGGGACATAACTGCAGAATCTGCTTGATGCTGAAGCAGAGGCACAAATCAGTTTTTCTACCTTTTGTCAAGGAGTCAGTGAAACTGGTAATTTTGCTGATGGAGAAATACAAGCAAAAGTAGTCTCAAGGAGGACATCCTATGAAATGCACAGACAAAAATTTTTGTTTCTTTTGCAAACATTGTTTTAGTTCATGAGGAGTCATAAATATACAAGCAGTCTGAAGCAGGAGAAGGTTGGACCTGGCACTTCTGGATAACACAGCACTCCGATGAGGTCAAATGACCTCGTAACTAAGAGAGATCCTAGAGCAAGATGACTTTTTTCATGCTTGTAGAACAGTAAAACTTTATGGCTCAGGGTACATAAATGAGAAATGCCAGTGGTCAGCTTGCTTACATCTTTGGGCTGCTCTCGTGTGAGACACATTTCTAAGCTGGAGGGTCGGGCCATTAGTAGGTTTTGGTAACAGCAGAAATACACAGCAGATGGTTCTCTTCTGCTGGAATTTTAGGAGGATGTTTTTTCATCATTAGCTTAGTTTGCTTTCTGAATATAAAAGACTATATTTTTAAAAAAGCCTTAAGTCACTGATCTTGACCTTTTTGTCTGAATGGAACTTAATGTTTTACTAATAAAGAAGCTGATGTGAAATGCAGTGTATAGACCCCATGATAAAGAAGATATTGTCTTTAAGGGGGTGTTGTATTTCCAGGGAACTGCAAAAACATTGTTCTACTTATGGCTTTAAAACCGAAACAAAGAACTACTGAAACTCAAAAGATATGTTACCACAGGAGGGAAAAAATAAAGAGCTTCTTACCAGGTTCAGCTGTAGATCTAGGTTCTGTTTGCCACATGAGGAAAAAAATAAATCAGAGTATTAGAATAGGGTTCCATTAATACCCTACCTATCTTTCTCTATTACTTCATACAGGACATGTCTGCAGAATAAAGGGAACTCCATAATGCAAGAGAGATCAAGTAGATCAATTTATATTTCTATAAATACAGAAACCCAAATTCCACAGCTTACACTAGGAAGTTTTTTTAAACCGCAATTTATAGAGGGCTTACAGGAGGCTTGTAAACCTCCTAAAATTATTTGCTCAACTTTGAATTCAAATGTGCTTAACATTTTTTCTGAAGAAAGAACATATAACTTTTATCAGACTTTCAAAGGGGCACACAAGTGACCCCACAGCTTTAATTTACTGAGCTCCCCATATTTACAGATGATCTGGTCTCACTACTCTTCAAAAATAAAAATCAATTCATTTGAATGGCTAAGCCCTTCTTGGTTTTTCTGAAGCTTGAGAGAAGGAAATGGATGGGTGTGGGAGAATGGGCACCTCTCCTTACTTTTCTGTAGAATTCTGAAATCTGGAGAATCTTGAATTTCATTCCCTTGTCGAAACCACTTGACCTGCAAAGGGGGTGCTCCTCGGACCCGGCACTCCAGAACCACCACCTGACCCTCTGATGCTGCTATGTTTTGTAGTTCCTAAAATTCAAGAAAGTCACTCCCCATTAGACTTTAGTGCACTCTTACACAATTTTACAACACAAAATAAAGCTTCCAAATCTTAGGAGAAAAAAATGCAAAATCTGCATCATAAAATAATTACCACTGACTCAGGTAAAAATAAACACCTTGAAATCCACTGATCGTTAGCTTGTCATAATTTCTGGGTAATGAGATTAGTAAGGTCTACCACTGGGCCTGTAGAAATTTTGGGTCTGTCTGCAAATTTATTGACACATTGATATTTATGGAATTTTATGGCAACATATTACCTTTCCCAGTCTACACTGAAGAGTTAGCTGGTGAAATGCAAACTTCCTAAAATGATTATACTCCATATGAACGTAGATTCTCGTGAAAACCAGACAGGAAGAGAAAAAAGGCATATATTTGTTCTTACATGCCCCAACCTTTTCATGTACTCTCCCCACCACCTCTGCCAATGTGCTTCCTATGTCAGGTTTATTAAGATAAGGGGTTTCAGGATTTTCTCATTTTGAAGTTCTAAGTAAAATAATAAAACCTGCAGTACTTCTCCCTTCATGACCTTCATTTCCTCTTCCTTGGTAATTATCCTCGTTGCCCCAGACCTTACTCCAACTCCAGATCAGTAAATTTTTACAGTCCCACAGATTAGAAGTTAATTTGGCTTCATGGATGCAAAGAGGTAAAGCTTTTATACTTGTTTTTAAATATCAAAAGATTAATAAGCCCCTCACATATGTCCTCCCTCTATCTTCTTCCTCCAGGATTACTTAGCAATGGGGCCTACTTAAACTTTTTGACTTTTCAACTTCTGACTAGGGTATGAGATCTTATATAGGTTATATAGAACTCTTAAAATAATTAAGATAGGACAGTGCAATCCATTCACACACCAGCCGAGAGCAAATACTTTCGTATTAAAAAGTATAAGTCTTTTCTGGTTTTGTTCATTTAAGATTCTCTGAAGGGACAGCAAATGGTGTGCTGGGAAGAACAAATGCTGCTACAAATGGCTGTAGAGAGACAGTGTGATAGAGCTCGAAGGAAATTCTCAAAGTTGCAGATGTCAGCAGAACTATAGAAGGCTAATACTAAGTCTGAGAAGGTATTTGATGATAATCTTGGTACTTAGCAAGAATTTTTTTTTTTAAGCGAAAAGGCTAAGATTATTAACTACTTCTGATTGTATTCTTTCTCCTTCCTTATTTTTAAATGTAGGAAATCTCTGGTTTTAAACTGACTTCTTGACTTTGTGACTGGGTCCAGAGAAGAGCTCATGTAATGGATCAGTGTCACGCACAGGGCCCAGGGTGTGGATTAATTATTAAACACTTCCAGTCTCGTCCAGGAAGTTGCTCATGGTAGATTTCAAATGGCACACACATATTTTTCATGTCTGAGATTTCAGGCACCAAAGGAGACTGATTTATTCCTAGGATTGTGTGTTTCATTCACACGTTGGAAATTTAGAGATAATAGGAAATGGGTAGGTGCCAGGGACCCAAAGCAGTTGAGAAAGGCCACAGCTAAACAGACGGAGCCATGAGGAGAACGTGCAGGAGCACAATGAGGAGCCCTGATGGGGACAAAGAGCCAGCCTTCATCATCCACTCAGGGCAGGACTTAGGGCCCCCTGAGTGTTTTAGGGTCCACACAAGGGCACCTCCCATCATATCCAGCCCACCTTATTGTGATTCCTTGAAGGCGCTGTACTATTCAGAAAGAAATGCCACACGAAGCTAGCTGCTCTCCTGGTGTCACATGTGTCCCTACTGCGCACCATCCCACAGTCACCACCAGGCTCTGCTGCCCCAGCTAAGCCTGTTGGTCCGCAGGCAGAGGCGCTGGCTATGCTTCTGACCAGCTGTGAAGCCTGGAAATTCTAACCAGAGGAGCATGAGGAAATAAATGGGGGCACCTATTAGACAGCAAAGCCCACCTGACATTCATAGTCACCATCATGCCCAAAAGAAAGGCCAAAAAAAATGCTACAGGTGACAAAGTGAAGGTGACTTTGAGTTAAACAGGAGATCAGCAGACTTCTCTTCTAAGCCCGCCCCTCTAAAACCAAAGCCCAGGCCCAAAAGGAGCCAGCAAAACTGGGAGAGAAGATGCCCAAAGGGACAAAGGAGAAAGCAAAACCCAGGAAGGAGGGAAACAGTCCTGCAGAGAACAGAGATAGTCTACGGTCTAGACACAGAAGGTAGAAGGCACTGGAGATGCACAGTGAGGTGTGTTCCACGCTGCTAGTCTCTCTACAGTTTGTGATTTTTTTTTAAATCAACCTTTATAAAAATATAGAATGTTTCACTTTTCATTTTACTAAGCTGTATGGTTAGCACACAGTATGTTTCTTGGCTTTCTTCTGGGGGAAGGGGATATACCACTAATATAATGTCAATGTCTCAGGAGCTAGAATGCAATGGAGGAAACAAGGTTTTGTGTCTAGCTTTGGGGGATTTCTCTTAGTGCCCTGGAGGAGTTCCATAACATCACCATATGCCAGGTCACTATGGTGAAGCCCTGTGGGGAAGGAAAGCAAAACCTCACATCCTCTCTATTTGCTTAAAGCAAGAAGTGCTTTGGGGACTCCCACAAAATCAACATCAGGTAACATAGGCTTCCTGGTGATGCACTGATGAAGTGCATTGCCTTGGAAAAGCTCTAACACCACGAAGCACCTGCGTTACCCACACCATGGCAACATTTGCTGTTCTAAGCAATAAAGGACAACTCCATGGACTATGATAGTGGCATTGTTTTTGGTCAGGTTTTACTTTTTGGGGGGTACTTTCAAAGTTGTTGTCAAATATTATCATTTGTTGCCAGTGTCTTACACTAAGGACCTTGTTTATGAAAAGCTTTTTAATAAAGGTAGATACAGACTGGCTTAGGAAGGAAAAAAAATCGTTCCCTACAAGAAAACAAGCAAGATGCTCTTCCCTATGGCCTTGCACGAGTTTTGTGGATTTGTTTTTTCATGTTCGTCTTTAGTTTACTTGGCCTGAGTTTTTGCAAAAAGTGTGAAGTAGGAGTCCAATTTAATATATTTTTTATCTCTTCTGAAGAATTCATTCTTTACCCAGTGATCTGCAGGTTTCTGTAGATAGTGGAGTGTCAGTGGGCTCTATTCTGATTACCTGCCAATTTGTGTAGTCGCATGCCAGCACAACAACAATCCTAACTACCATACCTTCACAAAGTCTTGACACCTCCGAGGACAAACCCCTTACCAGCATCTGATTTTCCTTCTTCAGAGGTACCCAAGCTATTTTTAGGCTTTTTTTTTTCTTAGAATCAAGTTGTTCTACATCAAACAAAATTAAACAACCCGTTGGAATTTCAGCCAGATCTACATTAAATTTAGATTAATTTGGGAGTCATGACTTCTTCACCATTTGCCAGTCCACAGACATGGTATGTCTCTCCACCATATCTGGACCTTTTTAGATGTCTTTCAATAAAGGTTGTTTGTTGTTGGGTTTTTTTTTTGAGAGAATTACAAAAGATATGCTACATGAAGACATTTCCAAGCTGAGCAGTTGACTAAGGAAATGGATATCATTCAGCTTGACAATGCAAAACACAAACTTAGAGAACAAGCTGAATATTAGTCCTTTTTTTCTTTCTATAAAACTTGCTGGTTTTCCTAATTTCCTATACAGCCTTTTGTCTCAATTTTTTTCTACCTGCCTTGTCTTTCCCACTCTACTGTAAGCTCTATCCAGTCACTGACCATGCCCACATTTTTCAGACCCTTGACAAAACTAGACTCAAGCAACAGCTGTTCTGTAAATACCCATTTAGCCCCAAAGGTAACCATGAGAGCCTACTGATCTGTTCATTTTAATGTTTAAAGACGACTACATGAAGCTCCATGTGAATGGAATTTAAGTACCAAAGCAAACCCAGAGAATGAGACTTGCAGATGTCAGACCTTTGTAAAAATAGGAGGAAAGTAGGCAGGAGCAGCTCCATCAGGTCGGCAGAGGTACGAGGTTGGACTGTGAGCCTGAAAAAGCAGAGATGCATGAGTCAAATTCTGAACATATAAACTGCTGAAAAGATGTGCTAAAGAAGCCTTTCATTATTGGGCTCGCTCCACATAAATGAAATGAGGGAATGAAAATATCACTATCTATCATTTTGCTAGTCTGACTCCTACACACAGTACAGACAGTGTTCTACATCCTCATTTCACATCTGTTCCTCTTCTCTATTCAAAAGGATATTCAAGGTAAAAGTTCCTTGGTTCCTTAGGGATCCATGAGCTTTTAAATGCTATTACCAAATGGATTTCTGTGTGTGGGACTTCCACAGGGGTCTTTTCAAAAGTTCTTACAAACACTACATTTTATTTTTAAATACAGTCTGGATTCATTGAATTAAAAGCGCAAGTTGCTGGCAGTAGAAGGTAAGTTATCAAACATCTACCTTATTTTTAACCTGTACTCTTTTTTAATATGAGGGATTACAGGAAACAAGTTAAAAAGTCATACATTGTTTTTCCTTGATGTGCAAAAAAACAAAGGTGCTAAAATACTTACTGAAATGGCACTCATCTCTGGGGAAATATAAAGATTCCAGAGTAGTGACTGGAAAATATTTCTCTTTCTTACTTAAATCATTTATTTTCAAACCCTTTGGATTTATTCCTTTCTATATAAGCAATTGTTCACTTCTTAACACCAGATGATGGTGATCTGATATTATATGTCTAAATATGCCACAAGTCATCATTGAGAATGCTGACAGAGTTATAGAGATAATAAAGGGCCTTATTCATTATCCTTGGAAGACTTCTCGTTGGCTTGTGATTTGGGATTGGGTTTCACTTTTTGTTATCTTTATATGTCCAAAGACTATTTGAACACTTATGTGGTATTTAATCTGTGCCAGGCACTATTCTGTGTTATACGGAGATTCACTCATTCACTGAATCCTCATGATAGTCCTGTGAGGTAGATGGTATTATCTTCATTTTACAGATGAAGAAACTAGGACAGAGAAGTTACATCAAGTGGTAGAGCTGGGATTTGCACCCAGGCAATCTGGCTCCAGGGTGTTCAACTTTATGTGACATTGCTTAAAATAATAATGCAATGGGGGATCCCTGGGTGGCTCAGGGGTTTGGCGCCTGACTTTGGCCCAGGGCGCAATCCTGGAGTCCTGGGATCCAGTCCTGTGTTGGGCTCCCTGCATAGAGCCTGCTTCTCCCTCTGCCTGTGTCTCTCTCTATCATAAATAAATAAATCTTTAAAAAATTTAAAAAATAATAATGCAATGGAGTTTCTGTGAGCCCCTCATCCACCCACCTATATGACTGGAATATATTACCTTCCATTGAGTGATATATTCCATTATTACATTATTATGGTACTTAAATATTTTCTGCTCTTAGGCTTTTTTGTCACACTTTAATATATGCTGCCACATTCAAGAAATGTTTCATATGTATATTTCCTGTTTCCCATGCATAGTCCTATAAACTGTTTGGGAATGAAGCTGGTGATGTATTTTTTTTTTCTCCAATGAAACGCCTTAGCATGGTGCTAATAAGCATTCATCACTCATCAATATTTAAATATTTAACACCAAAAAAAATCCATTGCTTTAATCAGAAAGATTTGTATATGTTCCACTCCATTTTAAGGATTTAAAGGAAGTATTTATGCCATCTTTGAATGAATTAGGCTGGTTGGTTCTTTTCAAGTTTATAAACTCAAATGTCTTTTCTCTACTGTTTCCATATTCCACATATCCAAGAGTATATATATCACATACTCCAATTACTAAAACACGTGAATGCTCAATAGATAGAGGGCCAG
Source organism: Vulpes lagopus (assembly GCF_018345385.1). Classification (NCBI taxonomy): domain Eukaryota; kingdom Metazoa; phylum Chordata; class Mammalia; order Carnivora; family Canidae; genus Vulpes; species Vulpes lagopus. The sequence goes on from NC_054831.1 coordinate 31,889,960, forward strand.
GTGATGCTCACAAAACATACTTATTAGGAATTACTTTACATTTCAAGGGTTGGGGTGGGGATGCCTTTTGTGAATGCTGTTTTTAAATATACACATCATAGCACAAAGGCAAAGTAACATACATCTGATTAAAACCTTTAGATTTTTTATTTTTTTTTACTGTTTTTTTTTTAATCTCCTGTTGTTTCTGTTTGCAACATAAACTCACTATTACTTGCCAGTAATTTGTAATTGTTCTTTCTTGGATACGGTAGTCTTATAATGAAATAAAAGCAGGATAAAAAAAATGCTTGGTTCTGCCTTTGGCCCAGGGCATGATCCTGGAGACCGGGGATCGAGTCCCAAGTCGGGTTCCTGGCATGAAGCCTGCTTCTCCCTCTGCCTGTATCTCTGCCTGCCTTTCTCTCTCTCTCTCTCTCTCTCTCTCTCTCTCTCTCTTTCATGAATGAATAAATAAAATAAATCTTATAAAAAAAAAAAAAGCTTGGTTAAGTCAAGGAACCTGAATTTTTTTTATTGTTTTTATTTTTTTCTGATTTTTTTTATTATTATCTGTTTATCTCTTGAACAAACTTTTGTTGGTATGTGGACTTTTCTTGCTTCTAATTGATTTTAAATGAGTTAGTAAATTTGGCTAAACAGAAGAGGACACATAGGTGGAAGAACAATCATAGTCATAGCTAAAGGAGATACCATTTTACCAGATTACTGGCCATTAGAGATGTTCTGAACGGATATGCAGATGTTGATTAATTGGTGATATGTTTTTGATTAAAGATTACCTTTAGTGGATTAAAAGGAAGGATTTTTTTTGAAGATTTTATTTATTTATTCATGAGAGGCACAGAGAGAGAGAGAGAGGCAGAGGGAGAAGCAGGCTCCATGCAGGGACCCCGACATGGGACTCGATCCCGGGGCTCCAGGATCATGCCCTGGGCCGAAGGCGACGCTAAACCCACTGGGCCACTGGGGCTGCCCAAAAAGGGAAGGATTTTCATCTACCTTTTTCTTTCCTCCCAATTGTGTTTCCACTTTAAAAATATTGCAGGGAGTACTAATTGGAATCAAAGCTATAATCCTTAAACCAAGAAGTCTGCTAATGAGTTTGACTCATTGGGCTCTCTGGCCCAAGGAACACTTACCTGTTGAACAGGGACAGATAGTGGTTGAATCACAGCTGTAGTCACTCCTGTCTTTGGAGATGACGATCCTATTGTCAAGGAAACCGAAGTTGTTTTCTTCTGAGCTCTGAAAAATAAGGAGGCAAGTGTATTCCATCAGAATTTCTTTTAAAGCAGGGATTATTCTATGAAAGATTTCCCACAATAGCTCAGTTTCTTTTTGTGTGCTCAATCTACTTCAATTGTAAGTGCTTCAGAAATGGGAAGCCATAATCTACAATTAGAATTGCTACAGTCAACTAATGCAGAGAATGACCTTATAGATATTAGCAAACTACACTGGTAAAAGAAAAATAACTTTATGTACCTCAGCTATTATCAGAGAACCTAAAGTATTGAACTTGGAAATCCTAAGAGAAAAGAAAATATCTGGAAAAGGTCCAATCTTTAGCAATAAGCAGACACTTGAAATCCTTAGGGTTAGGGGTCTGTATTTAATTCAAAGTTTCAGTGATCTATTTTAAGTCTAGCAGCTGCTCTTTGTTCTGGTTTCTAATTTTGTTGAGAATGTCTTGGCATTTTTGTCTTTTCTTACTGCATAAGTTAGTGAGGTGTTGAGAAAGGTTAAGAGGAGTTGGTTTCTAGGCCCAATTTTGCTAAGAGGTTGGCTGTGCAATCTCAAGTAAGTCATGTAACTTCACAAAACTTGAGATCCTTATCTGAAATCAGAAGTGACAGAGTATATGATCTCATAAGGTTCCTTTAACATTAATACTCAGGGATTATTTAATGCTGAATAGATATAATTGTTACTGCATATGCTAGCAGATCAAAGGAATTTATTAACACCGTCCCAATACTCATGGAGTTTTCTACAAAATTCTGGTAGGTTTCATTTTATTTTTACAAAAAAATAATTATTACCATCAACTGACATAATAATTATTTGGAGATATAATCCATTTGTCTTTGTAAGAAGAACAAAATTTTACAATTTTCGTGATTAAGATCTAACTAGTAATAGACTTTAGCCAAGCAGAAACCCATTTCTGACCTAATTAGACATTTTCCGATCTGTATGAACAGACTGCCCCTCATTTACATTTAGGTAATGATTTCACTAATTTCCTCTCAATGACACTGCTCTTTTCGTATATTTATGATGAGTTACTTGTCTTTGAAATTTAAGATTGTCTACTGTCTGATTTTTTGCATCTTGATGAAATGCAGACTTCAAAGTCTAAATTCCTAAGTTAAAAATTGTGTTCCACATTAAAATATTTGATCTTTGACTGACATCAGCTGACCTCTTTTTTCACAGCACAATGCACACTGCTCTTACCCCCAGTGGTTCTGTAAGGCATTCTCGGTTATACATATAATTGACGGGATCCTAGGCACTTACTGTGGCATGGCTCCAGGGTTTGATTTGAAAGCTAAATTTTCACTCTCAGAATCTGTTGAACTGGTACCTGAGAAAGTGAAAAATAATAAATTTAAGATTTGAGCAGTATCTACAACTGCTTCAAAGAGTACTGTTTTTCATTTTTAAATAGAGCATACAAAGCCTTATTTTGAAATAGGGAATGGTTCAGACCACTTTTTCCTGAACCGTTTTTTCAGAAAACTATTTAAAGTAAACATCTACTAAAAAAAAACTTTCTTTAAAGCAAAATGTTTTCAATGTCAGACTTACTATTACTTTCATTTTTATCACTTTGGTCATCACAATCATTTTTAAATGGCTTATAAACTATGAAATAAATGTGTGAATGTGTCTGTGTGTTCGTGTACAAAGCATTCATGATTTTAAACCTTAACCCTTTCCCAGGAGATTACACTGTGTGCATTATAATATCTTCATTACTCATTAATTAGGTGATGCTTTCTGACTCTCTGTTAATTAGAACAAAATAGTGGCTTCACTCTTGAACAAGAAGGTCTCTGATTTTGGATCATGTGCCCCCAAATTCATTCACTTCATTACTGTTTTTTTAATTAAGGGTCACCTTATTAGATTTTTAGTCAAAATGCAAACTGCACTAGCATTTTAATGCTTACATGTTTTGTCACATGAGATTTAAGTAACAGATTTAAAATAATTCTGATAATTAGAAGTACACTCTTGATATTTCTGTTATGAGACATATTTATTAATTTATTTGAAGATACTTTAATATAAAATAATACATGCTTATAGAAAAGTAACCAAATGACACAGAATTGTGCGACATGCTACTAAAGACCAGTGGGTACATTTCTTAATGCCATTCTTCACCTGTTAAGAGTCTGATGTATATTTGTCAGATAAATTTATTAACATACATATATTTATGTACATATCTCTACAAATGGAATCACACTATATATACTCTTTGCAATTAATTATTGTTGCTTATAAATACATTTAGAATATATGCATTTATTTAATTTCTTGGATGGCTGCCCAGTGTTTCTTTCCATGACTCTACTTCTCCAGTCTTTTAGTTATTGGTTTAACAGTCAGGTTTAGGTAACTCTACTGGAATGTTTGCTGTCCCTTCCTATTTATTTCACTACAACTTAGTATAGGCTTTCTTCAGTTCGTTCCTGGGCTACTACAATAGATTCTTATCTTGTCTTACTCTGTCAATCTTAAATGTAGGTCACTTTTTTTTTTTTTTAACTATAACACACCTTTCTTGTTAAAAAAAAAAAAAACTAATATAAGGAGTTACAACTCAGTAAATTTAAAAACCTAAAATGCTATTTAGTAGTTTTTGTCATTTCTAACCAGATTTTCTAGCTCTATCAGCCAGAACTTCCATGTTCTACAGCCCCAAGCCAGAAAGTTGAACACATTCACTGTTGTACACTCCACTACGTAATGGGCATGCCACAGCAAAGAAATATAGACAAACCACATACCCCTGCCCTTGTAGAGGTTACGTTCTTCTGAAGATAGGCAGACAAGAGACAACAGAATTACATGATGTGGTGGTGAGTTAAATGGGAAAACACATCAGAGCAAGGGTATAAGGATGGGGATGGTGTTGGATGCAATTTTGGGGAGGGTGGCAAGGAAGGCTCTATTAAGATGGGGACTTTGAATAAAGATCCAAAGGAGGTGAGGGCTTTCCTTTCTTGGTCTTTTCCCATGTTTGTAGTTTTAATTATTCACTTTCATAGGAAACTTAGTCTTCTCTCGATATTTTTTTTTTTTTAAGATAAGCCTAGTAATTTTTTCTGTGCTCTGTCTTCTCTGAACACCCTGTGTTCTTGTTTATACTACTCAGGTCCCTTTATAACATCATATCTGCTAGAAAAGTATAAGTTCTTTGAAAAACTGAGGTGGGTTTAGGAAGGGAACTACCAATTTTTGAGTATTTTTGAGTACTTAACTATTTTGCCTGGCAATCTCCTAGGTACTATATAACATTTCGTTATAATAACTCACCTCACTAAGAGGTGAATTATGTCCAATTACACACTAGAAAATTGAAGGGCCAAGAGATCAAGTAATTTGTTTTAGGTCACAGAACTAGAAAGCAGTAGTGAGAGGATTCCTGAACTTGTGATCTATGACTTTCCCCACGCTGTATGGCCTTTACGTGCTTTGGACACCTATTCCTCTGAGGGCTTAACTCCATCTCTTGTTAAAGACAGGCCTTCAACCTCTGGCAGGATGGATGAATGGAACCTTATGAACTCCAAACGTTCATTTGGGGAAGTGAATGGAGCCACACAGAAGAGCAGCATGCCAGAAGGGCAGCAGGGGAAGGCCAGCCTAGAAATGTTAGGTGAGATGTGGAATACGAGGACCAGTGTGTTTGGACTTTATGTCTAGGCCATGAATGTAGTGATGGGGAAAATTAACTATGCAGGGCGAACCGGGGGAGTAGGAAAATAAAAGAGCAGCACAGCCAGCAAATCATCAAAAAATAGGTGATGGAGAAAGCTTTAACTGTGATGAGCAGATATGGGAAGTGTGCAGGGGAAAAAAATAATCAGTAGCCTTGGTTACCAGAAAATCATGGGTAACCAGAAATAGATCAATTTTACTGGAATCATGGGAGTGTTGAAGAGAAAGGGAGGAGTTGCAAAAATCCTACAGAAGTTATCATGGATGCTCTCAAAGTGGCCAGGAACCAGGGAGACAAATAGTTGTTTTTCATCTGATTCCCAACATTTTAAATCTTAAAAATAAAACCCTCTCTTGTTATCTAGTTAGAAAGCCTTTTAAAAAAAAATTTTTTTTTTTTGCAATTTTTTCCAGTTGATTTTCAGAGAAAGGTAAAGGGCCAAAAAGGTTTGCAACCCTTGGACAAAACCCATTTGCTGGTTTTTTGCACACCTGTCCAACCCTTATGAAATCTCAATGTCACCTTCATCTCAGACATCAGAGCTGTTCTTGCAGACAGTGATGGATCAAATCTCCCTGTCTGTGCCAGCAAGTCCCCCCGCCCCCTTCCGTCTCCTCCCTTTGGTCATCTGCTTTGCACCTGCTGGTCAGGAAAGGACATTCCTGTCTTAGCTTAACATTTTTGTATTCATCAAAACATCACTTTCAGTTTTTGACAGAGGCTCTAGTCTGAAAGAGGGACATGTTCCAGAACTTGCAATTACTATCCATCTATCTCTTCATCTAATGTTCACTGGCCTAAATGTCCATATTGCTCCCCTACACAGAGAGAAGGAATCAAATGCCCATGATCTCTGCTCTATTCTGGAAGTGCAGTGCCAGTAGAAATGTCACAAAAATAGACCTGTCTTGTCTTTAAAAGATGTTCCCTTTTCATTTAAAAAATGTATAAAATTTCATACTTCCTTGTAGAAGACCCAGAAAATGCTCAACAGAAAAAATTAAAGGAAAAAAATCATTTGGAATACAACTCAGCTATTTTACAGCATATCCTTCTAAAGTTTTCCTTGTGTACATATATAACTTATTTCAAAAAGGCAATGCTGTGCATATTGTGCCTTTCTTCCTCTACTCAGTACATTATGAAACACTTTTCCATGACATCAGACTTTATAATTTTCTAATGGCTGCTTAAAGTACACGTGTACAGCTTTACCCTAATCTTATCATTCTACTAGGAATGAATATAGTATTTCCATTCTTAAATATTTCCCCAGAAAGGTGTATAAAATAGCAATACATCAAAATGCCCATTTTCTTCAAACTTATAAAAACACTATGTTTTAATAATTTTTGCCAATCTGGTATCTTCTTTAATAAAAGAAAAAAGCTTTATTTCTGAGTGGAAGCAAGCTGGAAGTAAATCATATGCTCCAACTTTGAGAAATAGGAAGTCTTCATGAAAGCAAATATCAACCATTTTAAAAAAATTTATATATTAAATATATATTTCAGACCTTGAGGGATTTTAGTGAAACTTGTCATGGCATTCATCATTTGTGCATATTTTGCCTTTCAAAGTGTAAGGAGCAAGTATAATCTGCCCCCATTCAAGTTACTCACCCTCTCCCTCCCTTCTAAATGCTATAACCACCAGTACAGCAATAACCATTTAAGACTCAGATAAGATTAATTGCAGCAATGCCAATGGTTCTAAAATTTTATAAATGGGGACACCCAATGGCACAGGTCATGATCCTGGGGCCTAGGATTGAGTTCCATGTGGGGATCCCCACAGGGAGCCTGCTTTTCTCCCTTGGCCTGTGTCTCTGCTTCTCAGTGTCTCTCATGAATAAACAGATTAAATAAATAAATTTAGAAATTATGAATGACTATAAAGACAATGAGTTTTAAAGAATGTTTAATGTGGGGCACCTGGATGGCTCAGTTGGTTAAGTGACTTCTGGTTTCAGCTTGGGTCATGATCTTAGCTGTGGGATTGAGCCCCACATCGGGCTCGGCTTTGGGTGTGGAGCCTGCTTGAGATTCTGTCTGTCTGTCTGTCTGTCTCTCTCTCTCTCTGCCTCCTTTTCCCCATGCCCTACCCACCCCCCTGCCTTTCTCTTTCTCTTTAAAAAAAAAAAAAAAAAAAAAAAAAAGAATGCCTGATGACATAGGTAGTTGTTTGTGACAGGTTAAACTTAAAACAAGGTACAAATGAGTATGTAGAGTAAAATGTTCACACACAGGATAAAGACTGAATGATCAAAATATGTAGAGTAACTGTCACCGAGTAGTGGCATTACACCTGATTTTTAGATCTTCCTTTTATCTGTATGTTTTGTTTCTAAAAATAAAAAAAATTTGCTATCTTTATAATAATAATCATAGCTCACACTATATGTCAGGCACTGCTCTCAATTCTTACAATAATCTAATTTTTGGAATGCCTAGGTGGCTCAGGGGTTGAGCGTCTGACTTTGGCTCAGGGCGTGATCCTGGAGTCCCGGAATTGAGTCCAACATCGGGCTCCCTGCGTGGAGCCTGCTTCTCCCTCTGCCTGTGTCTCTGCCTCTCTCTCTCTCTCTCTCTCTCTCTCTCTCTCTCTCTGTCTCATGAATAACTAAATAAAATTTTTTTAAAAACTTTTTTAAAAAATCTAATTTTCTCCATGCAGAGATAGAGAAAATGAAGCTTCAAGCCACTGAAAAACATTCAAGGTCATGGAGCTAAGAACTAAACTAGCCAGAAAATATTATAAAAGGTATTTAAAAATAAATAAAGTGAGGAATGCCCAAAGCTGTGTTTAGACTCCTTTAGCTCCTCATAGTATATTTTTAAAATCCAGTAGAGGATAGAGGAAACCATATACTCAGAGGGGCTTTACCCTGCTGGGTAAAGTTACTCATACATAGTGGGTAAAGGAGCTATAACTCAAACATCTCTGCATGCTTCAAAATGTCCCTCAAAAAGGGCACATATTTTATCTGATTATTCAAAGCACTGGGAACTTACAAATGTCACATAGGGTGTGCAAACGTGAATTATGCTCAAGTATTCCTGATCCTTCCCCACATGTTCATGCTGCCCTGCCCTCCTCTCCATCTGATTCCTACAAGGTCAGATTGAATCCCACTTCCTTCACCCCACATTTCAGGATCACTACCCTGATCTGCCCTCTTTGGAGCTCCTAAAGCTATAATAATCTATGTGATGCACTTTACAATGAGGAGAGGGTGGCAGTGATGGACACTTGAAGATGTCTGTATTTATTTCACTTGCATACATTTACCTTTCTTATTTATATTATGAATTTAAGATGATCTCTTTGCCATCTAATCCTGGAGGGTAGACCTTTCTCCATCTAGCACTCATGTGGGACACATTCCTTTCTCCTTTTCCAAGACTTTGATCTCATTCTTACTCTCCCTCCCTTCAGCATGAGATAGGTTTTCTCTCTTGGATTATTTGCCTTAGCACAGAAACATACTCTAGTAATTACAGTATGAAAACAAATAAACTAACAAAGAACTAAAACACCATCTTTCTTGATCCCACACTCCTTCCCAAATATTGGCCCATGTCTCTGCTGGTGGTCAAACAAAACTTCCCTGACACGATCTGTTATTTGTTGATTCTCCCCTCATACTTTGCAAACTTTTTTCAACTCATTCAATTGGATTGCTGGTGCTCTCCAGATTCACCAAACCCTTCTTGTTAAAAATCACTGATAACATCCACAGCTGCTGGACCCAGTAGTTTCATATTGTCCTCATCTGACTGGACTCTGAAGTGGCAGTAGACAGAGTTGGTATCATCCTCCTTCCTGAACCACTGTCTCCTACCCCCTCTTACACCACTCTGACTGGTTTCTCTCCCATCTCAGGAGCTCCCTCCTTCCTACTCTCTTCTGGCATCTCCTCCTCTCGGGGAAGTTCAACATGTAGGAAGGATTATCCTTGGCTCAGACTTAGGCCCTTTACTCTTCCTCATCACCTCTTTCTCCCTCATTGCTCTGATCAGTAATACTCCTAGTATTTAGGAGCTCCAAAGAGGGCAGATCAGGGTAGTGATCCTGAAATGTGGGGTGCAGCATGCAAAAAGGTTAACAGGTTAACAGGAATATATATACACCCAATCCTATAGCTTTAGTTACCACCTACATCCTGATGCTCCCAAAAATCTTTTTCTCATTTTGCATGCTGGACTGTATTCTTATGTCTACTTACTGACTTATCAAAATAGGGATTTCAAACTTAGCATCTCCAAAACAAAGCCCTTCCGTCCCTCTGCCCTTAATCCTGTTCCTCGTCAGTTTTCCTCATTTCAGAGGCTGGCAACTCTGTCCACACAAATGGTAAAGCTGAAGTCCACAGAGTTGCACCAGATCCCTTTCACCCCCATATCTAGTCTGCAGCCTGGCTTCTGGAGTCTACCTCTGAACTCCTACCTCGAATCGGACTCTAACCCTCCATTTATTATTATCTCCTTGCTTCTCCTCTGCACTGCTGCAAAAGGCTTTTAGCTGGTCTCCCAATTACAAGCCAAAGTAACAGTTTAAAAATACAGATCAGATAACGTGACCTTTCAGTTTAAACTCTCCATAATGCGTGATTTAGAATTAAGGCCAAGCTGCTAACAGTGACCAAAAGTCTCTTTGTTGCACGTCTGCTGGCCAATGCCCAACCCTCTACGCAGCCACCTCCCTGGGCTTCCTTCAGCTCCCTGAACACACAGGTTTCTAGCAGCCCCAGTAATGAGTTCATCTGCATTTTACTCTGTGGCTAAGGGGCTAGACTCAGGAGTCAGACTACTTGGCTTTCAATCCTTGAATCCCAGGTATATGTAAGAGAGATCATGGACATAACTCGGCCTGAGTTTCAGCTTCCTCAACCAGAAAATGGAGGTGATTTTTGTAAGGATTAAATGAGATAATCTATGTAAAAATGAAGAACAATGCTTGGCTCCTAGCTAATGCTAAATAAATAATTGGCTACTGTTCTTAAGCCATAATTTATTTTGTATCATACTAAAGTTGATACATAAGACAGTAAAATTTAGAGTTTTCAACCAGTAGGTTAAATTTTTAGGTAAGGTTATATTGAGATTTTTCAAGTTCTATAAAATAAACTTCCTACTCTCAGGGCACCTGGGTGGCTCAGGGATTGAGCATCTGCCTTAGCTTCAGGGTGTAATCCCAGGATCCTAGGATCATTGAGTCCAGCCTCAGGCTCCCCACAGGGAGCCTGCTTCTCCCTCTGCCTATGTCTCTCTGCCTCTCTCAGTGTGTCTCTCATGAATAAATAAAATCTTTAAAAAAAACAAAACTTCCTACCCTTGACAGACCCCACAAATGACTACATGCTGACAATAAGAGCAACATGGTTTAGGATACAATTAATTCAATAGGGATATGTCTGAGTCTGATTCAGTGCTGGAATGAGTAAATATAAACATTTCTTGGGGTGCCAGTGTGGCTCAGTCAGTTAAGTTTCTGACCTTTGATTTTGGCTCAGGTCATGATCTCATGGTCTTGAGATCAAGCCCTATGCCAGGCTTTGCACCGGGTGTAAATTCTCTCTGTCTCCCCCTCTGTCTCTGCCCCTCCCTTCTCTGGCCACCTGCATGCAGACACCCTCTAAAAAAATAATAATAAATAAAATAAAAATAGAAATTTCTTACTTTTGGTTATAACACGAGCCTAAGAATTTATGTGAAATTCTCTCCCATTACATGAATTGCTCTTTGGGATAAAAATACACTAAAATATGGGTTTTTTTCTTTTGAAATTATGATCCATACTTCACGAGGCTAATGAGCCAGTTTTCTAAAGCACCTTATATTAGGCTTAGGAGACTTTTTTTTTTAATTCAATTTTCCAGCATACAGCATAACACTCAGTGCTCATCTTGGCATGTGCCCTCCTCCTTAGTGCCAGACTCTTAATGGTTCTTTATTTTTGCTCCACCCAGCTACCTCATCCTCCTTTCACACACAATTTACCTAAACTCACAGATACTCAATGGCTGGTTGACAAAGTAAATCCAGTGTTATCATGTGGAAAACTGCACTGGAAAAAAACATTATCTTTGTTGAAGATCTGGCATGAAATGTGCATAGTATATAGATCAAGTGGTTTTTTTTTTTTTTAATTTATTAATTTTAGAGAGCATATGTGAGAGCACAACCAGGAGGAGGGGGAGGGGAAGATGGAGAGAGAATCCCCAAGCAGACTCCCCACTGAGTGTAGAGCCTGACAAGGGGGCTTCAATCCTAGGACCCTAAGATCATGACCTCAGTCGAAATCAAGTCAGGCACTTAAGTGACTGAGCCACCCAGGCACTCCAAGAACTGGTGATTACTTTTTGCATGCTGATAACTCATCTAGATGATTTCAAAGGCACAAGAGGACTGGCAGTTTAGGAGCTTCTACACAGAAAAAACAAATTTACTGAAATAAAATTAAAGACCATGGATTTGAATGTTTTGGGTGTACCAGAGTTAGATCCTGACACTGGCTTTAAGGAGGTAAAGAAATATTGTATTTTATTATATGAACAGTGGTATATCTTATATATATATTCCTGTTAACCTTTTAAGTTAATTTGTATCCTTTTAACATTTTATATGTTTCTCTATATCACTTACTATAACATCACTTATATTCTGTTGTGTTTTTTTTTTCTCTGTGTGTCCATCTCTGCTGTTAGACTTGGAACTCCTGGATACCAGGGAATAGGTCTTAATTATATTTGTGCCTGCATTATCTGCCACATAGTAGAGCCTTGATAAACACACGCTGAAATCAGTTGGTAGGCTACTAAATTGAAGGTGATTTCACAGAACATCTGTAGTACAAAAGCAATGCACACTAAAATTCACCACATTTCCAACAATGTTGAAAGCAATTAAAGCACTGAATTTTAAGAGGATCTATCTGAACTTGGATTTTGGAGACATATACAATTATCATTAGCAAACAGTTTTCTTATGCAAGTTTAAGTTCCTTTCATTGTATTCTAAAATGCTTTAAGAAGTTTGCCACACAGCCCTTTTCCATGGCTAATACTGCTAACTTATTATATTTTAAAAGTCTTTTTGTAATTCATTTAGCACTTTGAAATGTATGACACAGTGGTTCAGAATATGGGCCTTGGAGCAAGACTGACTGGGTTTAATTCACGTGGTGAATTTAATTCGCTCTTTCCCCTCACAGAACCATCTGCAGTCACCTGGTGACTTTGAAAGAGTTGCTTTAACCTCTCTGGGTCTCAGTTTACCCACATACAGGAGACAATATTAATACCTCATAGGCTTACGGGGAAGTTTAAATCATTACGCATGAGTACATGCACACTTGTAAGTGCTCTGAAGTATTACGTATTGTTCTATACAAAATGTTTGCTTTCATTAACAGGACAAGGTCCCTTGAGGAGCTCACAGATGTTTGCATTCAAAGACAATGCAGAGGATCCTTTTATTAAAAGTAAAGGTACATATGTCTACTCAGCAGTAATAATTTCTCTAAAACTACTTTTTTGGTCAAGCCTTAAAGAGCTACAAATTATGATTCATATCTTGCTTTCTTCTATCTCAAATAATAATGAAATTTTGTGGAATTAAATAGTAAAAAAGAAACACAAAAAGATAGAGTGAGGGTAATAGAGACCTCACGGATTTTAATTTTTTTTTGTATTTTAACTATTATTTTGAAAAGCAACCAATTAATAGAGTATTCATCAATTTATGGATTTAGAAATAATATGTACACTGTGGTGCTTAAAACATTTCCAACTTAAATCATTATTATTGATCAAAATCCAAAAATAACTTAAAACTGTATACTTTTATGTCAAGTTTTCTAATTTCCCCACAGGCTGAGTCTCGCCAAGAACAAAAGAAATATTCTACTTTCTGCTTATCCCTTTTTATTTATTTTTATTTCTCATTTTATTTTTTTTAAAGATTTTATTTATTTATTCATGACAGAGAGAGGCAGAGACACAAGCAAAGGGAGAAGCAGACTCCATGCAGGGAGCCCAACGTGGGACTTGATCCTGGGTCTCCAGGATCACACCCTGGACCTAAGGCAGGCACTAAACCACTGAGCCACCTGGGCTGCCCATGCTTATCCCTTTTTAATACAACACCAATTCTTGAAGTTTTTTTCACCTAGTCATTGCAAGTTCATAGTACATTTAGAAGGAATAACAGAATCTTGACAAAAGAGGAAAAACTCTAGAATAAAAATGAGAACATTTAAAAATATTTTATCATTTAGCATTTCTGTGAATGATTTCCTAAATCATTTAGAGTTAGACTCTATCTGGCTGATAGACATGGTATTTTAATATATTCCCATTCTCTATGCACTAGAGAAACCAAAAATAAGTTAAGACACTTCATATTTTAAATAAATTCAAGTTAATGTAGCTGAAATGTTTTCAATTAAAAGGAACAAATATTGACATTAGGCATATGTGATGTATGCCCAAGTGTCAGAACTATTCAATTCATATAAAATTTTCATGAGAAATGAGGTTTGAATTACAATGCCATTCTGTCGTTTGCACTGGAAAAGCATGTTCCTAGTGAAGCCTTACTCAAGCTCTCAGGCCTTGTCTTTCCCTTTAAATCAGGTACCTCCACTTACCTTCAATGAACACTTCTGCAGACGTTGTGTCGGAGCCGCTGGGGTTTGTAGCCAGACAGGTATAGCGACCTGTGTCGTCCTCGAAGGCCTCTGCTATGATCAGGGTGTGGAGGTCCCCACCCTCACTGCGGATCTGAATATCTGGAGTATTGTGTAGCTCTTTCCCCTCACAGAACCATCTGCAGGCCAAATGGAGGTCAAAGGACAGGAGAGAAAGAAAGGAAATGGTGATGTTTAAAATAATATAGCAGAAGTAAAAGGCTAATGCCCTGTAATAAGATACTCATTTGATTAAAAAAAAAAAAAATCTGTGTCAGTGTTACTAAGGGAAACTCTACATTTTAGACCGTGAAATTAAGGACTAGACAATTCCCACAGGTTTTCTTCCTAAAAGCATCTTGTACATTTTATCAACCTTGAAATAAGGGATATTGTCAAACTTGTAAAAACCATTTTAGTCACAAAATATAAGGAACAGAAATTCAAAGGATCTTATAAAATGTTTCATCGTAGATGCTCCTTACAACTTTATCATTCTTACCTTAAGAAAAAGGAAACACAAACATAATGCTCAAAATATCTAATGTATCAAGGGGAACAAATGATCCTGTTAAAAAATCACAGGCAGCAATATTTTTTGTTGACCCTAAGGCTTCTGATCAGCTGAGCAATAACATATTTAATGCTTTCCACATTTCTGATATTTACAAAACTTTCTAGCAGACGGCCTGGCCTCGGCGAGGTAGGGAAATGTAGGTTGTGCTGTAATTCATTCTTGCTGGTCAGCACTTTTCCTTTTCCAAACAACCAGGACCTCGGTGTAGGAGGCAGCAAGCTGCCAGACTGTTTTAACACACGCTCTCATTCTCACTCTCTCACATTTGCCTTATTCCCCAAACACCTCAAACTCTCAACAGGGTTTTTACAAAAAAAAAAAAAAAAAAAAAAAAATGAAGCTGCCCTAAAACCTCCACTAAATGTGATTTTTAAGAAATATGTAGGAATGTGCCACTTAAAACGAAAAGCATTGAGGTCTCTGGGACGGTGTTGTCCATTTTACTCCTCAATCAGTACTCAGATTTCCTCTAAGTCGTATATTCTATAAAATTCTTTGGACTTTGCATCTTTTTGTAAAAATATGGCATTGAAGGCTACTTTGGTAGCACAGCTTAGGTATTTATCTGTATTTAATCTGAAAATAAAACCAATTTGCTAATACTTGGGGTATTAACACCAGAAACTATGTTAAAAATTAAGTAGAAGTTACTCCTAAAAGAACAGGTAGGACATTTACCACCACCACCCTGCCAACAAAGCATCCTCTGCAACATAACATGTATTACTTCTGAGACAGTTGAAAAGGACAGTATTTCTGGATTCTGGGGCATTTAGTAGTTTCCTTTGTCTTCTTAAGCTTTTATTCATTTGAGAGAAAGTGAGCCAGCAAGAGAGAGAAAGCAGGAGTGGGGGTGGGGCAGAGCAAGAAGGAGAAGCCAACTCCCCTCTGAGCAGGCCCCCAGTGCTGCTCCATCCAGGACCCTGGGATCATGACCTGAGCCCAAAAGCAAACACTTAACTGAGCCACCCAGGTGTCCCATTTCCTTTGTCTTCATAAAGTTTCACAGAACATTCAAGCCTAGAGTCATCTTCTAGTTCCTTCTTTACTGTTCTCTTTCCACAGTCATAGACCAGATCTTCACCCATGATAACTGACGATGGATTAAGTTAACTGATTTTGCCATCTCCAGTAAACTACATTCTTTCTCTATTCTGTATCAGATTAAAGCTCTTCCCTATGTAGGTCTCTACACTTCAGATCTGTCATGGAAGCCATTCATAGACCTGGCCCTAGTTTTATTTTTTAATCATTTTCCTATATTAATCCTCCATTAAATATTTGCATGGATTTATTATTTCCTACATGGTCCTCACGTATCACTTGCTGATTTTCCCTTGCCTATCCTTTCTCTTCCTCAGAATTATCTCCTTCTCTCTTCATTAAAACCACCTAGGAACCACTCTTCCTTATAGCCAAGCTAAAGGCTCCTTCAACTGACCATATGCTTGCTAGGCATCTTCTATGTGGAAGGCACTGCATAACACATTACAGGTAATAGAATAAAGCCTGGTAAACTCTGCAACTAGTTGAGTGTCTTTATCTTCCATGAAAAAGATACAAACCAACATTTGGAGGGAAAATTAAGCATGAAAAATACAATGAAGGTTTAAGAGACGGCAAGAGCAATTGCTTGATTAGACATGCTTCATAAGGAAACCACTGCCAACTACCCAAGGGAGTGTGGTGTCTTGTCCTCTGACTCCTGGATCAGCAAACCTACAGCCTGCAGCCCCATCACCTGTTTTTGTATGGCCCATGAGCCAAGAATGGTTTTCATATGTTTAATTTTTGCAAAAAGTTAAAGGAAGAATTTACAATATATGAAAATTGCATAAAGTTCAAATTCCAGAGTCTGTCAAGTTGTTTTTAATACTGCCATGCTCACTCATTGACATA
Organism: Vulpes lagopus; assembly: GCF_018345385.1. Taxonomy (NCBI): domain Eukaryota; kingdom Metazoa; phylum Chordata; class Mammalia; order Carnivora; family Canidae; genus Vulpes; species Vulpes lagopus. The sequence continues at coordinate 31,906,090 of NC_054831.1, forward strand.
TTACTGTCTCTGGCTGCCTTTGCATTACAGTGACAGAGGTGAGTAGTTGCATCAAGGTATATGGCCTACAAATCCTAAAATATTTCCTATCTGGACTTTATAGAAAAAAATTGCCAACTCCTGCTCTAATTTCTTGCTCCTCAAAATGTGATCCTTGGACCAACAGCATCAGTGTCACTTGGGAGATTATCAGAAATGCAGATTTTGATCCTCATCCCAAATCTATTCAATCAGTTCAGATCCTCCAAGTAACTCATGTGTGCACAAAGATTATGCAGTTTAGGTCTATTAAGTTTGGGCCATTCCAACCTGCATCACTGAGTCCTGGCTCTCCCTCTAGGTTATTCACTTCTTTAATATAGCAGTCATATTTAATGTGTCTTATACCTCTGGTCCCTTGCACATAAGTGCATGTAAAATTATATTGTTTCTCTCACCTCTATACTAAACAAATCTTAATATCTTTCATCCAACAGTTGATCATACAGCACTTTGTGACAGTTTCTGTATTATTTCCTCATACCATTGCTTGAGGTCTACTGCATTTATGCCTTAGTTTCCCACCTAGAAAATAGACTTCCTCATTGCAGAAAAAAAAAAGAACTTTTTTTTTATTGATCCATAGTGTATTGTATGCCTTTAAAAATACTATCTGCCACTTGTAACTTTAGAATATGCTTTCCATGAAAAACCAAATAGTGGAGGATCTACGGATGAATAGATTTGGACGATGTATCATTTATTGATGTTTACAATTCACATTTTCTTATAAAAGGCCCTGAAAGTCCTTCAGAGAAGAAATTTAACACTGTCTAATCTAGTATTTACTCAAGTTAGTTGACCATGAGATTCTTTCAAATTTTGCATCTTTTTTTTCTACTGACTTTCCATGTGTATGTTCTAGCGAACCTATCCCATAGAATCCGCAGTTTTCTAAAGATAAATTGAGACCAATTATAATCTGAGCAGTGGTGATATGTATTATGCTAAAGAAACTAATCAGTGAGCACAATAAAATACTAGAAATAGACTTTTAAAATGTCAGAAAGATCGAGTCTTGCGTCGGGCTCCCTGCATGGAGCCTGCTTCTCTGTGTCTCTCATGAATAAATAAATAAAATATTTAAAAAAAAAAAAAAAAAGGGCAGCCCAGGTGGCTCAGCAGTTTAGCACCACCTTCAGCCCAGGGTGTGATCCTGGAGATCTGGGATCGAGTCCCATGTCGGGTTCCCTGCATGGAGCCTGCTTCTCCCTCTGCCTGTCTCTCTAATAAATAAAATTTTAAAAAATAAAATATCAGAAAGATTAAGGCAACAATTGCATATTCTGCAACAGTCTAACACCCATTTTGTCTTTTGAAGTGGTTCATCCAGTCTTCAATAATTGCATATGGTAGAATGGTTGGTGCTTACAAAACATTACACTGATCTGGTTTTTGCTTTCTAAATACTCATGCTATTTGGTCTCCAGCTCCATGAATAAAATTTAAAAAGCATCTCAGATTATAATGTATAGAAGACATAGTACAGAGAAAAGATGAAATTTGTCAAATAATTTATATGAGTCATTTATACTGCTTTGACACTCAGGGAAAGTCAGATTGTTACTGATATAAGTACCTGTCAAGTGACCAGTTCTAGGTTGTTAAAATGTGGTAAGACAGGGTGTGACTCAAGAGGGGGAAAAATTGCAAATATTTAGATGGCAGACTCCCTGCAGCAACAAAAAGGGCAGCATGGTTCCTGGCCAATATTGAGATAAATGTGTGTTTAATTTATGATTGGAACCATTTACACATTGAAGCTAGCAATGGCATAGCACAGAGGCTCGATTGTGACTTTTTTAAAGTCAGCTAGCCTTCCTGGTTCAGATTCCTCACTTACAAGGACATGAGACTTTATAGCTGTAAGTTTTCACAATTTTCTGGTTCTTGATGAAGTAGAAGTGTTTTATATTTAGGACTGCATTTAGGGGCACCTGGGTGGCTCAGTGGTTGAGGTCGTGATCCCTGAGTCCCAGGATCAAGTTCTGCTTTGGGCTCCCTGCAGGGAACCTGCTTCTCCCTGTGCCTCTGTCTCTACCTCTGTCATGAATAAATAAATAAAATCTTAAAAAAAAAAAGACTGTAAAGTTTTTCTAGAAATAATACGAAAATTCTTTGATGAAATTCTTTGATTAATCCAAGTAATTAATGGCTTCTCTTCTCTGAAATATACTAAAGAATAATAGTGTTTCTAAGATTATCTACCCACCTTGGGTCCTTAAATGTGTCCATGGTTAGCACCTTGTCTTTATCACTACCATGATATTTCCCAACTTCTTTTGAAACCAGTTCTTCATGTGTCTCTCTATCCTACTAGACTAACTTTTTCCAGGTTAGAGACCTGGTCTTTTTAACTTACTAAGTCAATAAGTGTGATATGTGGCCCAACACAATGTTGGGTATGTGGAATATACAAATCATGCCTTTATATTTTCTGTAATTCTGAGGCTTTGACACCTGGGCCATGCTGATCCCAGAAAAACTGCCCCTCCCAAGGCTAGCCAATTCTTAAAGACAGTAAAGGACTCCTTTGAGCACAGCTTTCACATGAAAGCTAATCAGTCTAGAGCCACATCTTCATCGCCTCTTCTATTGGGCTCTCCTCACTACACTGCCTCTGTTCTAATCACCCCAGAACCAGAGAGCAAAATACTAGGGGACAGCAGCCTCTAGGCCGCAGAGTTTGCTCCAATTATTCAAACTAGCCAATCTTAAATGTGCTTACCCTGCTTCACCCATTTCTTCCTGCAGATATTACAGTAAAGCTCCTATCCATGCCCACCTCCCCCTCATCTACACCCATTGCAGGAGGCACCTCCTGATTCCCCTGTGGTGCCCCCATGGTGTAGCATGCTCTTTACTCTTGGAAATTGCAAATAAACTATTGATGGTAGCTGAGTCCTTATCTGTTGGCCTCACCTTGCCTGAATAATAATAAAACCTACATTTTAAAGCACTAAACTAATCAAAGAAGGATTGGCTTACAAATGAAGGAGAAAGGATTGAATAGATAGTTGAAATAAGACGACCTATTATAGTTTTTGCCTTCAGGTGTATACAGAGAGAAGTGTATCTTCTCTCACCAGCTCATACTGAAGTGCATTTAAAAAGCATAAAATTAAACTCAAAATAATCTACTTCAAAAGAGGAAATCAGCTTTGTCCATTCTTTATGTAGCAGATCAAATACAAATCACTTTCTTATCTAACCTAAGAGAGTCCTGGAGATTTAAAGTTTTGATGCAACAGAGTAGATGGATGAGCTGTGTCATGGCATGCTTGTTTTGCTAGATTTCTTTAAGGTCATATTTCTATCAGCTTCCTGGAAAGGATTCAAAATATTTAGTTTTCGTCAAAGAAGAGGTAAACCTCAGGTTTGTTGATTAAATTTTGATCTGAAATTTTTCCTATATTAGATTCTGGTTTTAAAAAAAAAGATTCTGGTTAATAAAGATGTGCTATACACACACACACACACACACACACACACACACACACACACTGGAATATTAGCCATCAAAAAAAGAGAAATCTTGCCTTTTACAATGATGTGGATGGAATTAGAGTGTATATACTAAGTGAAATAAGTCAGAGAAGGACAAATACCATATGATCTTAGTCATGTGGAATTTAAGAAAGAAACAGATGAACATATGGGAAGGGGAAAAGAAAAAAAGGAGAGAGGGAGAAAAACCATGAGAGACTCTTACCTATACAGAACAAACTGAGGAGTAAGGAGGGAGTTGGTGGAGGATGGGCTAGATGGGTGATGAGCACAAGTGATGAATTACTGAATTCTACTCCTGAAACCAATACTGCACTGTATGTTAACTAACATTTAAATTAAATAAATAAATAAGTAATTCTGGTTGGTAGTACAGTTTAGGAAAAGCAATACTGGTATGACAAGCTACAATGTTAGGCCTACAAAATAGGACAAAACAGAGGTTTAGTAAATGCATAGAACAGGTAATGACACTATCCTCTTTGCATATCCTGTGGCAGACATCAATAATTGATCTGAGTATTCTTTGCTAGTGAAACCGAATGTCTCTGAATTCTCAGCATGGCTGTTTGGGCAGGGTGCAAAGCAACTGCAGTTGAAATCTAATGAAACACATTTGCCATGCTCTTGGAAGATACATTCTCCCTTTTCTTCAGATCCTGGAAGCTGTTTCTATTTTAACAGCAGCGAGAGGATTTGGTTGAGAGAGAGCATATATGGAAGTATATAATATAGCGAAGAGAGTCCACTTAAGTAAAATTCCTCTTGAGAACACCCGTGAATTTTTTTTTCATTCCATTTATTATACCTGGAAGCCATTTATCTAGTGGGTGAAACACTGGCTAGTATGTTAGAAAGTCAAAATCCAATTATCTACATTCCCATTGTGTACTTCTAATAAATTTCAACTTCAAGCAAACCTTGACTATACTTCATTTCAACTACAAAAATGGCTAAAATATATAATAATAATCTCAGACTTAGGATGAGGACACAGTATTTGGAACTATGATAGTCATAAGGATTTATATAAATTTAAATAGAGAGAGTGAATATACATATTCAATGCCTATTACATATCATGTACTTTGCAAATATGGCACTGTTTCCCAAAAACCTTGTGAAGCAGTTTTCATTTTATCTTTAGATATAGGCTATTTTCATTTATGTGTAAATATGAAAAAAAGAACAGGGACAATTTAATCCAGATAATTTTCACAACTTCATTTTCTTCAACACATTTAGCTTCATCTTTCATCAAACTTTTTATTATAGATATAAATTTTAACAAGGTTACTGATTCTTCCTCTCTAATCTGGTGAAGCTGGTAAGCAACTATGTGAATGCCATGCAATGGGAAGCTGAGACACAAACACTGAAAAATTCGTATGGTAAATCCTCATTTGAAAGAATTTAAGAGTTGCTCATAGAGGAGTAAGGCAGTTGAGGCTGGTTGTCAGTCTCATAACTGGTTGTTATGAGGTCATAAACAGGGCATGAAACTAACCTTGCATTAATTGGAAATGAAGTGTAAAAGGGTGAGGAGATAGTCCTACTTATTCATTCATTCATCAACGGGGTTTATTGCACTTTGACTTTTTCTTTTTTAATTTTATTTATTTACAAGAGAGAGAGAGAGAGAGAGAGAGAGAGAGAGAGGGGCAGGCAGGCAGAGAGAGAAGCAGGCCCCATGCAGGGAGCCCAACGTGGGACTTGATCCCGGGTCTCCAGGATCAGGCCCTGGGCTAACGGCGGCGCTAAACCGCTGAGCCACCCGGGCTGCCCTGCACTTTGACGTTAATTCAAAAACTGACTGAGAGGTACAGATGTCAGCTAAACTGGGTTTATTTCAGGAGATTAGTAGTAGGGCTAAAGAGATAAGAAAACCCAACTATAGACCTAGGAAATGCTGAATGCATTTCATCTAATGAATGGAGACTCTTCAATCACGTGGAAGCATGCACTGCTTTCAAAAATCTTTCAAAATTGGTTATGGCTTCATCCTTACAAATTAAAGTTGCTTTGGATAGAATACTTAGGTTGAATTTAATTTGTTAGAGAGGGAATAATGTTGATGAATTTCACAAGCCTTGAAACTTTTTTTATTCATAAATGATAACAGAAAAAAAGAACTGTAGTATTTAAAGCTCTGTAAGATGGCACATTTCTTTATATTGCTCTATGATGGGATTTTGAAATCTACATTGTTTTAATATATATATTTCTTCTTGTTGCTTAATGTCTTTTTCTCAGGATTTTTCAAACATTCCAGCCTAAAAGTGAGATGGTGCCAAAAATTCAAGGATCATGTTATGGCACCAGCAGGATATAGTAAGGTTGAAACTCAAGAAGGTGTTTTACATAGAAAAGTTCAATATTTAATTGTTCGCTTTCTACATTTCAAGATGAAGCTAAATGTAACCTCTGATTTGGTCAGAGTTGCACTGTTGGAGGAACATGGCTCTATCTGACTACAGTCACACAAAACGCTTGGTTGGAAATCCAAAGGGGTCACAGGGTAGCTAACTAAAATCAGGGGGACTGCAGCTGCTCTGAACAAACGGCTGCCTTTGAAAACCACAATCATTTCCATTCTTGGGTAGTGTAAGATAGTTTTAAAACTGACCCCCTGATGTGACCTTCCATTTTTCCTTCTCTTATGACTCTGGCAACTGGCTGTGGGGCTCAGGACTGTAATGCGGAATGGGATGTACATCTGGGAAAGCCCAGCACACTCTGGTTCTCCAAGATAGGGCAATATTGTAGATTTTTGTGACAATAAATTCAGTTGTTAAATAAAAGGGACTACGAAATCCACTGACAAAGTAGAATACATGCTACCCAGTGTGGTATACTAGTACGTTATATTTTTTAAAAATCACATATGGCATCACTTGGTTTAACAGTTAACTAGTACTATCTAACACTGTCATGTAAACAGAATTACAGGTTTTATGATTGATGGTTTCAGCATCTTTCCCTGTTTGAACCACAACTATGTATCATGGAGATTTTCTGTGCCCTGTATTTTAAACACAAACAAGTTTTACAACACAAAAATCGATTTATAAAATTTACAGGGCTTCAATGAATCTTGGCTAATATTTTCCAAGTCTAAGGAAAATGGTAAATATTGGAAATCAGTTAATAGAATAATGAGGTGCTTATTAAGTAAAAACTTTTAAGAACAGCAGAGTTGTTTTTTATTTTTAATTTTCTCCTACACCTCACTTTCCTTACCTTCTTGGAGAAACAAAGTTACGTTGAAAAGATGTATCTCTACTTTGCTTCCAAGTCCACTGATTTGTACTTCCTGGAAATATTTATCTTCAAAGGGATACCAATGATTACAGGAAGGCAAAGTTAGCCGGCAACTGCCCCCTTCTTCCTAAGTGCCAGCAGCCACATGATTTCATAGAAGCACATGCTTGAAGAAAACTCAAGGAACTAGTTTTTTAAATGCCATTATAATGGAAATCAAACGTAGGTAAGAAAAAAAAACAAAAACAAAACAAACCCAGATAAGTCAGCAAGGGTTCTATTTTCCAGGTGTTCCGTTCTCCCACAGGAATAGCAGTGCTCAGCCACGAAATGAAGAATCACCAAAACTAGGAACTTTTGCCCAAGCTGAACTGTATTTATGCCTAAGCTTGAAATCAGGCCATCTGTAAATACTGCATTTCATACATCCTCAATTAAACACCAATTAATTTTTGTGGAGTATTCTTTGTCTTGTCACCAAGCGTTTCTTAATTTTTTACATGTGTTCACATTAACCACAAGACACACCATGTTTACTCTGTCATGTGGATTTACAGGCAGACCAAAGTGAAATTATTCCTTGTCTAAATTTACTATGGCTATAATTTCATGACTGCTTAGCTTAAAGGCCAATAGCTAAATTTGTGCAGAGAACAGATGTACTCTAACCTTCTAGTTGAAAAGAGACCAAAAATAGATTGACTTTTTGAAATTCAAAGCCCAGGAAATGATAAAATAGCTTTTGAACCAAAACCAGACTCATGTCTACCAATTCTTTCCTCTCATAATCACTTTATCTCTCAAGAAAGAAAGATAAAACAGAGAGGGGGAGAAAAAGCAGCCCGAATAAAACAGAACTTCTAAAAGGAGTTTATCTTGTTTTGACCATAAGAAGTAACTTCATATCTGGACACTAGGAGCACATAGGTGTTTAATCAGTAAGCCTAAAAAACAACTATAGAAGTAGGCAAGTAGAATCTACAACTAAGTGTTTGTGCTGCTGAAGCTATTAAAATCTTAGATTGCTTCCAGTATTTTCCACACTGGTGATATAGTTGAAAGGACCCTGGGGCTGGGAATCAGCATCCAGGATTCTGGTTTTACCTGGTCAATAGACCAGCTAAGCTTAATGTAATCCAGTTGTTCTCTTTTGGGGCTTGAGTTTATTTATGAAATGTGAGGCATGAACTAGACCAGTGTTTCCTGTGTCCCAGGAGAGTAATTTTGCAGCCAGTTGACAGATACCACTGAAAAAGGTTCTGTGGCCCAACAGGTTCATGGAACAAGGAGTTAAACAAAGTTAAACATCTGTCTTTACTACAGAACTTTCTAGAACATTGACTATGCCAGTATACATTAAATTTCCACAAGAGGAAAACTGGCAGGCATCATTCTCAATCTTTCTTGACTATGGAACACATGCTTTGAGAATCATGTTGAAGGATTAATGAATGTTACATGGAACACATTTTGGGAAACACTTTAGGCTAAACTGTCACCAACATCCCATCTAACTCTCCAATAGTGACATTTAATACCTGGCCTACAACTATCTCTTCCAGTGCTCATGACAGACATCACTAATAAGGTAAAACCTTTTCCCACTGGCCTCCTTAGTTTCAGAGCCCTTCTCAAATGTGCTCTGGGTAACCACTACCAACCGTTTAGATAGAGCTGGCACTTGAGTCGAACATATTTGCTATGCCTGATTTAATTATCTATGTTATAAACTATTTTCTTAGACAGGAATCAATATGAAATGCTGTTAACCTCCCATCTATCCTTGACTGTTGACTAAGAATTTTCTTTTTTTCTTTCTTTTTTGGACAAGCAGCCATTTTGCCATGACACTTGGAATTACTGGGGTTTTCCCCTCCTTTGGAAAATGCTCAGTGTCAATATACAATATGATGTTCAAGTCAGGTTATTTCAGAAAAAGAAACAGACTACCACACCACAGTAATTACAGGAAACAATGGGGACTGTGCCAGGTTAGCCAGGATATACAGCTATCCTACTTTTATACTCTTCTGCAAGAGCACCTTGAAAATGTCATTTTGGCTTTAGTGGATATTTTGACTCTCTGCAAATGTGATTGATTCCCAGGAGCAGACAAAAGTAAATTTCACAGTCTCTAGAGGGAAAAAAAAAGTCCCCAACCTTCCTGTCGCCCGTTCACAAATTCTTGTTACACCTGTTAAAAAAGATTCCTCCTTACCAATCCTTTATACAAGCACACAAGTCAGCATGACCTGACAAGTCATACTTCAAAGTTTCCTATACTGTGAAAATCTGTACTGAATGTTTCCAAGCCTTCAAAGCATTAAGGGAAAGAATGGATTATAAAGAGAGCCTGAGAATGAGAGATTGCATGCATAAAACAGCTAGAGGTGCACATTCAGCTATTTTGTTGTTACAGTTATGGCAGGTAATTACTAGCTATTGTTGTAACTTGGAGTGCATTCCAAAGGAAATAAAATGGGAGATGTTTTGTTAGACAATGCTGTCAGTCTTCTAGGCTTTTGGAATGTGTCCATTCAGATATAACGATTACCTCAGAATTACGAAACCTGAAAGGACACAAACCAAAGCAGAAATAGGAAACAAGTCCGCTTGGTGTCTTCAACCTTACATAAATACAGGAACCCATGTTAAACAGTTCATGTATAGACCGCTAGCACGCCTAGTAGTGATTTCTTTGCATTTGACAATTACACTGAATACAATTTTTTTCCTCAACAGTGGAATATCTTTCCCCCAAATCAAAGTACAGATTTTGTCTACAACTTTTCTTAGTTTATTAGTACCTTAATTATTTGCCTTAATTGTGCTGCCGGCTAATCATGATTAGGGGTAAGGGAGGAGAAAATAGATCAAAGCAGGGATAGAAAATGAAGGGAAAATATCCCTTTCTGAAAAAGCTGCAACTTCAGCTTTCAATTCAAAGATGTCTCTCTCTCTCTCCCCTCTCCAAAGGAGACTTCAGCTAACACTGCACTGGTTGATGAGGCCTCCTCAGCTGAGCCAAGCTCTCAGCAGGCAAGGGTGGCTGCTTCAGCCTCTCATCGGATTTGGTGGACAATCTGGGTGAAGTGTAGGGGAGCTCATTGGCCTCCTCACACACTGTTCTGGCCCCACTCTAGTCTAACGATGCTCAAGCATGGCTAGTTTGGTCCCCTAGGAACTACAGAACAAACATGAAAAGCAGAGCTGAGTGCAAGCAAAGTTCAACCATACACTGGCCTTGTCTGTCAGTAAGTACATATGGAAACTGGTTTGCTTTCTTTTTCCAAAATTTTCCCAGCTAACTTGTGTCAAAGCCACCCCCTTTTCTAAATGCTTTTCCCTTGTTCTTATGTCATGTTCCTTCTAGCTGTCTGCACTTAGAGGTCAGCTTTCCAAGAAGAACTATAATAAATGAGGTATCCGGCAAGGAAGGAACTCTTTGAATTAGGCAATGAGAAATTAAGTATAGAAGGAATTCTATTGTTAGCAGGTGAGTGCTCATGTGTCCTGCACCACCAGCTATCCCATCAACTAAATAGTGAATGTTTTCACCAAAATATTGAGTCACATTTTATACACACACACACACCCCACCATACCATGCACCTACACACACAAAAAGCTGAACTGAATATCTGACAGGGTCCCTGAATTAATTTCCTGAAAGAGTCTCAAATACCCTGCAAACGCCGCTTTGCAAACCACCCTTCTGATTCTGATTCACACAGGTAATTCTTTAAATAGCATCTGTCCTCCTCCCAACAATTTGGATCCAATACATACTTGTGAGTTTGTAGAACAGTGAGCCATTTCCCAAGAAAGCTGTCTCCCTGCTTCCCTCAGATTCTGAGTGTGTGGAGCTGGAGCAGGGAGGGGCCTCAGGTATATGAGCAAGAACAGGAAGTCAGGACTAATTATACCTTGTTTTATTTGGTTATTTGAATAACAAATAAACTGGCCTGTTTCATTTCAGTTGGTTTTTTCAGAGCAAATTACCTCAGGCTGGCATTTCATTTCAATCAGACTCGATTTTTTTAAAGTGTTAAAATTAATGTGAGGATTGGATACAGACTTAGATCTATTTCTTTGAAAGATAGGGATTTTCACGATGAAGAAAGCTCTCTTTTCTGATTAGAATTAGAGCACCCACCACCTGGCTACATTCCATCAGTTACTGCTTATATCCTCCATGCCCCAAAGCTCCCTTAATGGCACAATACATGACTTTTAAAAATTGGCTTCAGAGGCACTTAAAGACTTGGCAAAAGACAAAACCAAACAAACCTCTAAAACTATTAAGTGGTATGGGGTGGGGCGGGGGGGGGGGAAGGGTAGTGGGGGAGGCAGTAGCATATGATATTTGCTAGTTAGAGGAAATTATAATAGTTCCTTTGCTTGCACAGCAAATGAAAATGCCTGTTTTCATAATTTTTTAAAAAATGTAACCAATAATAATGGCTACATGTGTTTGCTATGCCTGGAAAGAACAGTGTATCCAAAATTTGTCCTGTAGAGCAGGATTTTCATTCTGAGCTCACTACATGGATATCAGGACTTCTAGAGAACATGATTTCTACCTCAGCCACTGCTCTCTTGGGGGCTCCTCAAGAATTGTTTGTGACTAGAAGAGTTGTGGCCAACAGGTCACGCTTTCCTTTCAGGAAAAGAAAAAGCCTTTCTATACTACCTTATTCTGGCAATTTATGGATATTGAGAAAAACAAGTACTCTGTGACAGAAAAAGGTGGAGGGAGTTCATGCTATATATAAATATTGTTCCACACTCAGACCTTTTCTCAATTCTTTTGAGCAAGAAGATCCTAGTGTCCCACCAGATTTTAATATTCCATTGGTCCATAGTTTCTCCAGGTTATTTGAAGTTAGGCTTAAAAATTATTGTTCAAGTACTGTGTTAAGTCAATTTTAAAGGCTCTAAAGAAATTCCCTAAGGTTTCTTATGACCAAAATTATTCCCTATGCCTAAAGATGGGATAGATTGGAATGAGGGAGTTCCTGGTTATTGACTATGTTGAAGATGGAGGAAAATAGGCAGAAATCTTGTAGAGATAATTCAAGAATTGGATGGACAATTGATTCTACGATGACTGCTGCCATGATCTTTCTTTTAGCAAGCAACTGACAGCTCATGTGTGAAAGTGGAACAAAACATCTAATGCCTGGTGTGCTAAACACTAAAGAATGACATAATCCTCTTAATTATGATGCATTTACTAAATTAGCCTAGTTTAATCAAGATAACATTTGAGGTTTCTAGGGGCTTTTAAAGTAGGATAGTTTACTGGAGATATTAGCTGTTAAATGGAGCTTGTGTTCAGCACACAAAATGCTACATTTCCATGTTTGCAAACCATCACAACAATATATGTGTGTGTGTGTTTTAAAGATTTATTTAGAGAGTGTGTGCACAGCAGGGAGGGGCAGAGGGAGAAGGAAACTCTCAAGCAGAGATCATGCTCAACATGGAGTCTAATGCAGAACTTGATCCCATGACCCTGACATCAGGAGTGAGTCAAAACAATGAGTTGGATGCTTAAATGAATGTGTCAGCCAGGCACCCCATAAAATGTGTCTTTAAAAACTGTTTCATATGTGTACAAAAACCTAGGTCAATAGGTGACATTAGAGTATTTCCTCTAAAAGGAAGACTTTCTAAATTAAATCATCTTCATCACTAACTTTCCTTTGTATTAAAGTTTCTACTATTTCTTTGCTCAAGTTCACATTTTAGCCTCATTTCATTGACGTAGAACCTCTAACTTTAAAAATGTCTGTTACATAATCACATGCTAAAATTCAAACTCAATGAGGTATAATTTAAGTTTTCCGTAGGGCAATTATTTGAGAACTTTAAAAGAAATTCTTTAAAATTTTGTCACTTAATTCAAGAAAAACTTTCATAAAATTCTGCAAATATGTTTTGATAGTCTTTGAATACCCTCCTTTTCCCCTCATTTTTTTGATATTGTGTCTTATTTTTCAACATTCTTCTTGGAGAAAAATCACATACCACCCAAAGAGTGATGAAGAAAAATCATGATTTCTGCTTGGGGCTGGCACACACATAAAAGTATCTGTTGGGAGAGAAAAGCCCTCTCTACATAAGGAACTCCCTGCCATGCTTATACTGGGTATGAGTCTTCACAAGCTCCATTGGCTTCCTCAACATTTCCGCCCTCAGACCAAGCCTCTAGAGGGGGTTCTGGCCTTCCAGCTTCCGTGTGGTGTTTCATTTGCCTCTATCCCAGTAAGTATTGTCTATTCTCAGTGTTGAGAAATAAGAACAAAACAATATGCTAAAACTAAACCAGCCTTTGAGCTGATTGTGCAGAATCACTGTTTTTTAGTTATTTACTTCTGTTCAAAAGCAACTCTCCTGAATAAGATGTCAATATGCATAATATGCATTTATTCAATAATCATGACCGGTCCATTTTTCTAGTTTACCCTGTCACTGAGTAGAAATTCCTCCCTTTTCTCCATCTCTTCTTGTAAAGAAAGCATCATTATGATTTCTTTTTTTTAATGATGTTATTTATTTGAGAGAGAGAAAGCAGAGAGAGAACAAGAGGAGCTGTGGGGAGGGACAAAGGGAGAGGGACAAGCAGACTCCCCGCTGAGTGGGGAGCCAGGGGGCTCAATCCCAGGACCCCAAGATCATGACCTGAGCTGAAGGCAGATGCTTAACCAAATGAGCTACCCAGGCACCTAGTCATTATGATTTCTAAGTGATTAAGAACCTAAATACTAAATAGCAATAAGATTCTGGTGGAATTAGAGACTCTGTAACTAGAGAGTTAATTTTGGACATTACAAAGAAAATGTTAAATCTATTGCCAGGTCATTTACTGCAATGTTAAAAGCTGAAAGAATGAGCCTGCCCAGCACCCTAGAGTCTAATCATGTAATTGTAACTAGTGCATTGAGGAGACGGAACAGTCTTCTAACACTGCTTTAGAAGTGATTTATTGATCCCTACACAATAATTCTTCAGCAATTCACAGAACCAGAATTTATAGATTTATTTCTAACTTCAGGAAAAATTGACTTCACTCTTGAACCCTTTGCCTTCTTGCATCAATCTCTGAATTGCAATTAGCTAAGTTAAATAGTGATCCTGAAAAGGCATTCCCCCACCATCCACCCTCAACAAAATGTACATGCTTTACACATAAGGAAGGAAAGACAAGGATATTCAGACAGAATTATTATATGCATATGATTATGCAGAGTTTGCAGTCTTCTTAGTGGAGGTGGGTGAAGGAGTTTCCCAAGTGGGAACTATATGAACATCTAAAAGGAAAATGAATACATTTAAACATAAGCTAAGACTCCTATATGTTGAAAACTGTTTAAATTAATAAGGGAATATGAACTGCTGGTACAACCTTTTATTTTTTTTTATTTTTTTTTTATTTTTTTTTTAATTTATGATAGTCACAGAGAGAGAGAGAGAGGCAGAGACACAGGCGGAGGGAGAAGCAGGCTCCATGCACCGGGAGCCTGATGTGGGATTCGATCCCGGGTCTCCAGGATCGCGCCCTGGGCCAAAGGCAGGCGCCAAACCGCTGTGCCACCCAGGGATCCCACCTTTTATGAAAAGGATCTGACACCACTAATGTTGAGAATATACATTCACTTGACCCAGCAGCTTCATGCTGAGAAGTTATGCTTTGCTATGTCCACACAAGGGCACAAAGACCCATGAAATATGTATGTGTAAGGATGTTCATTTCTGCACTTTTTTTAGTAATAGAAAAACACTCATCGTGCCCTAAATGCCCATAAATAAGGACAAAAATGGCAATTCAATTATGGTATTCCACCCAAGGAAATACTATGCAGCCTTTAAAAATAATGTTAGGCGAGATTGTCAAAAATTATATTGCCCAGTAACACCACAACAGAGTTTGACAGACCACTAAACTTCCAGAGAGTTACTTATATGAGAAACTTAAAACTCTGAAGTTATATTGAGAGGAGGGACTGCAGCTGAGGGAAGATAAAGTTTTGCTTTTCATCTTGGAACTTCCTGTAGATTTTTTTTTAAAACCACAAATATTACTTCATAGATGTTAAACATATTAAAATGTACAAAAAGAAATAGAGAAGCACAGTATTTGACTACTCAATCTATGCCGCATTTTAAAAGCTAGAAAAAAGGGGGGCACTTGGGTGGCTCAGTCAGCTAAGCGTCAGACTCTTGGTTTCGGCTCAGGTTATGATCTCAGAGTCATGGGATCGAGCCCCATGCTGGGCTCTGTGCTCAGCTCAGAGTCTGCTTCAGATTTTCTCCTCTCCCTCTGCTCCTCCTCACTTATGCTCACAGGCTCTTTCTCTCTCGCTCTCAAATAATGTTTAAAAGCTGAAGAAAAAATGCTTTTTAGGGCAATTATGCTCTATTAAAAGATACTTACATCATCATTTCATCATTCATTAACTACTGGGGTCTTTTAACCCCTTTTTTATTTGTACCCCCTCATAAAGTTGTTAGAAGAACTAAACACAGCAATGCATGTCTAACCTTTGGCTCAGGACTTCATTCATTTTACTCAAAAAGGTTAGCCAGCTGTTATTTCTTACAAAAGAAAAGGGAAAATTACATTATGGGGGCAAAGGAGGCGGCACCTGGGTGGCACAGTGTGTTAAGCACCCGTCTGATTCTTGGTTTCTGCTCAGGTTGTGATCCCAGGGTCCTGCAATGGAGCCCCATGTCCAGCCCTGCACTTGGTGCAGAATCCACTTGTCCCTGTCTGTCTCTCTCTCTCTCTCTCTCTCTCTCTCCCCCTCTGTCCCCACCCTCCCCACCATGCTTTCTCTCAAATAAATAAAATCTTTTTTTTTTTTAAAAGTCTCTGGATGAATGCAACTGCATATTAGTCTTCTACTTTGTTACTTTTGTTCCTATTTCAGAGTGCCTCCACTTGATCTGGGTTATAAATATGTTTGTTACATTTCCCCTTACTTTTATCTATGAAGCTTCCCACTGCTATGAGAGCCATTGTGTACTTTCAAAAATCATAGTCACACTAAGAGTTAAATGGACTTGATTAAAGAAAACAAATGCTAGTGCGTTGTCCTATACACTTAAGTATTTAATCCTAAAGCTCGATCTATTAATGCAAAAAGACGCTAAAAAAACAAATTCACACCAGCCAGGGATTATCTCATCTTGCTTCAGACAGTGGGTGAAAAATATCACAGTGTATCGTAAATGAGGATCTGTAGAATGTGACATGTTAGGGTTGTATTCTGTTGTGTTTCCTTAACGACCAAGCAATAGCTTATAGGAAAGTTCTTGGCTCTGCTGACTCAGTGTCCCAACAACAAAATGCCTTTTACCCACGGAGTGATTCTTGCAGAGGTCCACTGAATCTAAGTTCCATCCCCCAAGCATCCTGAGTTGGATCTTGAAAATCTTTCTGGAAGACGAGAAAAGCTAATTCTAAGAAAAAGAAGACATGGCTATAGAAGAGGACAATGTGCCTACACACATGCAGGTTTTACTCCAGTGGGAGAGAGGGACAATAATCACTTAAACTGCCACAAAAGTAAAATAAGTTCAGACAGAGAAGTGCCATGAAAAAACAAAACACAGTTAAGAAAGATCCAATCTATGTTAGGTAGGGTAGCTATGGCAGAGAGTGAGGTCATTCCATGCTACAACAGTACAGTGTTCTTCACCAAGATTGTGTAAGAAAAAAGATACCAGCACATAAAAAGAACATTCATGAGGAGACCCTGACAGCAGACACTCGATGCAAAAGCATTCATGCCAAGACATTCACTAATAATAAGCATCACGTCACCTATCTCTAAAAGGCCTCCTTTCCCTCGTTGGATTTATTAGAACTAACTGGCAACTCTCTCACCTTCTGGGCAAATAGAATTTATACTTTCTTTCCTGAAAGCATGCTTCTCCTACTAATTTATACCCATAACGACCAAAAACTTTTCATTTAGGACTTTAGAATTCAAGTCTCCCTCTACAGTGAAATGGCCCATTTTCTCCCACAGTTATGCCATAGAGTTCTAGCTTTCTCTCTCAGGCTGTAAAACAGCTGTTTCTAATGCATATGGACAGATTTCAAGTTTAAGCTGCTAATACATTGTAAGCATTTCTGTAGTCGTTTTTACATACTGTTGAAGGCATTCGCCTTCATCTGAAATGTTGGGGGGGGGGGGTGTGCTCTGGTGCATAAGAAAAGCAAAAGAAAAGTAGTTTATAGGATTGTTGGTTAAGAACAGCCTCTGGTACTCTCTGGAGCAGATTAGCTCTTTATAAGAAGCAGATAAACCAAAAAACAAAACAAAACAAAACAAAAACAAAAACAAAAAAAACGAGAGAATTCATGTCACGTCAACAACAGCAGAGAATGACTGAGATGGAAAGAAAGGGAGAAGGGCCAAAGGGGGAATGATGCACCTTGTTCTAGGTGTACAATTGGAATAAATAAGGAAAACATGCAATTTTTAAAAATAAGTGCTAAATGCTTGGAAGTTCCTTAATCTGAGGGGTACACTGAAATACATGGATTACATGGAACGAATGGGGCTCTGAAAATTTACCTGAGCTTTTTCTCCCTCAACTATTTCTGAGGCTATGCTCTACTGTCCCAGGTTCAAGAGGTCACTTGGCTCATGAAGTTGTTACTGGGATCTACTCTTATGATGTGCCTCCCAGCAGCCGTAGGAACATCTCTTTAAATATTTTAATAACTAATCCTGATCTCTGAGGAAGATATATTCCATCATAGTAACTGAGCCAGAGTACCTTTTATATATTTTGCATTGTAGTCAATATGGTCTGCCAAAGCTTTGTGGAGAACTTAACCAAGCTACTCAGAGCCTTCTAAAATCTTAAATGTCAGAGAAAATAATTCTGATCTTTACTTTTCAAGACTTATAGGTTTAAAAGGCTACTGAGTTCAATTCTTTTCATATTTGATGATTAGCATGGCATCTTTGGAGCTGGCTGAAGGAATGCACGAGAGAGCGAATATTATTTTTTCTTTTGAGTGGTGGACCTTTCCATCTTGTTTCTTTATCAAACTGTTCTTGCTGTTCAAATTTAGGGTAGGCTACGTTTTCACAGTATTTTATGCAGAAGTATTGTTTTTTGTGTTATTAACATCAATACCTTAATTTAGTTGTTTTAAGAACTGAGATCCTAGCATATTTGATCATATGTGGAAAAGTTATTTATATTTTTAAACTGTATTGTTACCAGAAAAGTATAAATAAAAGTTATGTGTTGTTAAATGCTCTGAATTCTTGAATGATGAGACTCACATAGGTATCCTGATCCTCTGAGACTTCATAACGTAAGACAACGTGGCTGAGATACTATTTATTTTGTGGCAAAGGGAAATGGGCTGTTTCTATAATCACTGCTTGGAGCCATGGAAATTAATCTTATGCCACTTCTATCAAGGGGAAGCCAGAGGCCTTAACCTATGTGGTGGCGGTGGGCCAGATCTTGATTCATTCTTGGAAGGCTCATATATACCATTTCACAAGTGATACCTGGAGACCACTTTAAGTATATTTCATTTTGGTGTTAGCATTGGTTCTGCAGAGAATAATGTGTCAGGGGTGGGTGGTAAAGTTGTAAATAGGGACTGATGGACTGCTATCTCCAAAATTAGAGAGCTGTGTGCTCTCCACACACTTGTCAAAGCTTGGCAACAGAGTCCTGGGCTTGGCCCAACCCAGGACTGAAGTCCTGCTGTGGAAGCAGATTGCTGGTGGCCCTTGAGTCCCCAGCACTCATACCAAAGGCAATTCAGCATCAGTCCTGTGCTCCCTGGGTTCTACCTTAGAGCACCACCTCCCAGCTCTCCTCAAGGAAGCCCCTTGGTGATGTCACATAGGAGGTTGAGTGGGGGCAGGCCTGGTGCAGACATAGCATCTGGCAGGGGACCCTGACCTTCTTCCTTCTCCCTCAGTCCATGCGGGAAGTCTGAGATGCCTACACTCAGGGAGAGGTTGTGGATGACCTAGGATCTGCTTAGGTGAAGCTATGCGCTGCCGTCCCTTGAACAGCAGCCAGGAGACCACTTTGTCACCTGGTGATGAAGTTGGCTTCCCGCCCCAATTTCTTCTTAGAATAGCAAATAACATACAAGGCTCAGCAACCCTCTGAGGTCGTCTCCTAGTTTTTAATAATTCCTGTATTTATTTAGTGCCTTTTCCCCTCCCAAGAGCTAACACTAGGAGTTTTCCATATGTTAGTTCAATAATCCTCATCATAGCCCCGTGCCTGAGCTGGTTAGACAACGGTGCTAATAGGGCCAAGGTCAGCACTCAGTCTCTCACGAGGCCCCTGTGAGCAGCCCCATTTGCACTGAGAAAATCTGTTTCATGGCCTCACTCTATACAGCTAACCAAAACCAGTTATTTTAAGAAGCTTACAAGAGGTCATGAAGATAGCAGGTAATAATAACAACAACAATGAATGAGTGCTAGCTCTGTGCCAGTGATTTTCCGGGTGCTTATCCTATATCAACTAGTTCAGCTTTCCCAAAAATTCCTTGAGAAAAGTACCCATTGTTAGGCCCATTTTTAAGATGAGGAAAGGGAGGCCTGGGAAGTTAAGTAACTTGCTCAGGGTTACACATAAATGGCAGAACAGGGATTTTAACTTCATAGTCTGCTTACAGGGATCATACTCTTAACCATTACTCAATACTGTCTCCATAGACACACAATTCAGGTAAACAAATTCGTTATCACATGAGTACGTTAAATACAACTTAGTAATATAGAGTACCAGGTGGAGAGCTAAGGAAAGGGACACAGCTAACATGTAAAGGGTAGTTCTAACAATACACCTTGGGTGCTCTGCTATGCATACCACAGGTGTGGTCTCATTGCATCTTCACAGCAACACTTGGAGATGGGTACCACTGCCTCCATTTTATAAATCAGAATACTGAGGGTCAGAAAGACTAATTTGAATAGTGATATTTAGTTGGAAGAGCCAGAATTAGAAAAGAAATAGGTCTGCTTTTTTTTTTTTTTCTTTTAAGTAAGATTTATTTGAGAGAGAGAGAGAGAGAGCAGAAGCAGAGGTGGGGAAGGAGGTACAGAGGGAGAAGCAAACACAGAAACTTAACTGACTGAGCCACACAGGCACCCCGAAATATGTCTGCTTCTAATTCATATGTTATATGGATGGGACTTCAGGAGGCACTCCCAATTTAATTAAAGGAAATAAGAAACAGAGGTCTAGAGCTGAAGATAGCTACCATGAGTGATGGTATCCAAGATTAGACCACACTTTTGGACTTCCATTGCTGTGTCTTCTTTCCTGCGACCATCAAATGGCTCCCTCTTTTAGCCCTACTCATATGCCACAAATTGAAAACATCAGCCCCTCTGGCCACAGAGGCAATGCTTGGTGACCAGAGAGAACAGAAAAATAGGGATACCAGAACCCACCATATTTGTTTATTGGGGGTATTCAAGGATCTAGGCTATCTAAACCATTTGAGACAAAGTCAATGCTCAACAGATGTTTAAAAGATAACACCCAAAGAGCTCCTATCTGTCATTTGAAGCAAATGGGAGTAACTACTTAACTATTTCCCTCTCTGGAAGCACCAAATGGTTTTGGAAGAAGAATGGCCTCCAGAGAGGATAGTCTCTGGCATAAGTCATAGTCATACCTACATTAGAACCATGGTTCGGCACGATATCCTTCGACAGATGAATGGATAAAGATGTGGTATATATATAAACAATGGAATATCACCCAACCATCAGAAAGGATGAATACTCACCATTTACTTATGTTGATGTAACTGGAGGGTATTATGCCGAGTGAAATCAGTCAATTGGAGAAGGACAATCATTGTATGGTTTCATTCATATGTGGAATATAAGAAATAGTGAAAGGGACCATAAGGGAAGGAGGGGAAACTGAGTAGGGAAAAATTAGAGAGGAAGACAAACCGTGAGAAACTCCTAACTCTGGAAAACAAAGGGTTGTGGAAGGAGAGGAGTGTGGGGGGATGGGGTAAATGGGTGATGGGCACTAAGGAGGGTACTTGATGGGATGAGCACTAGGTGTTATATGCTGGCAAATCGAATTTAAATACATTTTTTTAAAAAAGAACCATGGTTCCGTCATTCCTCCTTGAATTTAGGTGATCTCCTTAATCTCTCTGAACTTTTTTCATAATCTGGAAAATGAAGACAATAATGGTACCTATGATATGGGATTGTTAGATCAAAGAAGAAATTAATGTAAAGAGTCTCCCAATCAGACCTTAGTAAAGGCTATCTATTATTATTAAAGTGAAGATCGTCATGAGAAACTACAATGTAAAACTCTGCCCCCCCCCCCCCAGTTTTTGCAAGATCACCTGCAATCTAGAAATAGGAGTTCACTTGCATTGTCGCTCTGCTGCTTCAGACACTTGTAACCAGTCTGCTTTCCTAAAAGTTTTCATTAGTGGAGGGAAATTTTGCTTTTTCAGCAGATAAAGTTTCAGAGTGCACTGGTAGGACATGTTGGCCCCTTGATCAATGGTTTGGTAGATACTCCTATTGGTAATAAGCCATAACTAGCACAGGTGTATTAGAAATCATATATGGCATACTGTACACTCAATACAATAAACAGCTGCAAGATCTTAAATGGGGACATTCTGGCTAGTGATAACTGTGATAGCTGTTAACAGTACAAATGCCAGTTTCTGGACTGCAAGTTCCTTAAAGCTTAAATATCAAAACCAAAAGAAATAAAAACCTCAAATTGTTTCCTGTGTATTATCCTTCAGTCAGACAACACAATTTGGATATGAATTCCACCCGAAAGCAATACTTCCACTGTGGTTAGCAAACCAGACTCCTTTTCCTTTTGAGTTTAACTTGACCTAATTAAGGATGGGGTAGAATTTTGCCATAATACACGGAGATCCTTTAACAAGTCATTTAATATCAGTGCTATTCCATAACTTGCCAAGTTATAACATAAAACAGTTTATTTCAGCAAAACTTCAGTTTTCATGTATGGATAATATTCTAAAGCTCTAAGCCTGGGCTCCCGCAAGGCTCCAAGCATCACTTTCCCCAAATATTCTTGGTATATTCTCAAAGAGCTCTCACATCTGCTAGAGATAAGGCAAGGTATACATCTGACAATCACTCAGGAGGCTCATGTTTGGAAATTTCTCTTCAGGGTGTCACAAGATAGCAGAGACCAAGGTAGAGGAAAAACACATTTCTTCTCACTGTGTTACTTGCTGTCAAAGTATGTTATTTTTTCCTGTCCCATAATCACAATCTAAATATGTTTCTTAAGAAGTGTGGGAGAGTCAAGCCTATTGTGTAGATGATGCCTGCACTTGAAAAAGGAAATACAGAAGAGGTAGTGGGTGGAACATATCTACCATGAGTAGGAGTCTAGTTAGATCTCACATAAATTTTCAACCATTATTAGTCTGCTTTGATCCCAAAAACTTTTTTCTTCAGGACTCAGGTTACTTGTACATAGTAGGGCTCAGTACTGGTAATTCAACCAACACATAATCCCAAGACTGGGATTTAGCACCATATGTAACCATCCTGGATGTGATCAGTGAAAGGTAGTAAAAGGTAGTAAGACACAACTCACAAAAAGGAGCCAACACGGTGCCTGGTGTGTTGGGGTTGTTCAACCAACATTGATCACACCACCCATTCACTCATCACTTATTAACCTACTGAATATCCAGGTTTTCAGGTAACAAAGAATTGTGATCTTACTGAGCGGGAAGACTGCAAGAACCAGAAGGTCTTTGAGAGAATTGGCTGTACATCTTTCCCCTAGAAAAGTTGGTAAGTGATCCCCAGCTAGGGTGCATGTGGTTAGAAGTTCCCCAGATAAAGACCTCCTGGAGAGTTACCAGATTCCCCCTCATGATTCAGAGTTCAGGTCCTCTATATGGTCGCATCTGGAAAGACCTCAGAGAGATAGGCTTTCTGATCTGGAGCTGCAGAGATTTACAAAATCAGGGGCCAGAGATTATCAGGAGCTGAGTGGGGAGCCAAGGCAGATGACTCGGAAGAGGGGAGGTAAACAGGTTGGCAAGATGAAGCAGGACTGAATCGGGCTGGATGGCAGGTTCTGAGAGCCCCCATCATGGGTCCAGAGTTAACAAGGAGACTTCTTGAGGCACCATGTGGATTAGGAGAGGTCTATGGTTGGTTTTTATGCACCAGCTTGGTCACAGAACAAAGGCAGATCAAATGCATTTAAAGATTCTATTCTAGAAAGCATAGCTTAAAAGAGGGTTTATTCAAATATAATCTACTGAAACCTCAGAACCCTCTGAAGTGCTGATTAAAATGCACATTCCAAGGCTCCACTCAGGCTTCATGAATCAAGACGACCTAGAGCCAGGGCCCCTGATTCTGCGTTTTTATAAGCATTCCTCCACCCTGCCCACTCACAGGGATTTTTAAGAATTCTAAGGTCTTAAAACACTAAAATATGGTAAAGTATAAGGAATTTAAAGACAGGAAACCTTGAGTTCCAATCTTGGCCGTGTGATATTGAGAGTCACTTGACTCTATTGAAACTCAGTCTCTTCATCTGTCAAATGCAGATAATGTATGTCTTCAGAGGAGTTGCTTAAGCTAATGAACATCAAAGTGGTCTATAAATGCAATTGTTTGTAATTATCACATCTCTGAGCCAAAGCAAAATCTTGGAGACCCCCGCCATTTACCTAAGTCAGATCTGGGCTTGGTTGGTTATTTCTGAATTGGCCAGTATTTTGGCCTCAGCTATGTGTCTCCTGGAAGGTTCTCCAATGATCTCTTACTATGGCCAGCACTTACAACATTGTCTAATGATCAGTTTGAGGGCCTGGTGTTGGGAGGTAGACTGCTTGCTTTTCAGATCCTGGAGCCATGAGGGAGAACTACTTTGAGGAGCCAGAAGCCCAAGGGGTCTACTTCTATATGGGTGAATTCCAGGGACATTTAATGTGCTAAGCTACTTGGGACAGTAGCTGGGTTAAGAATTAAGAAGTAGAATAGGATTAGAGTCCCAAATGAGTTGATGAATTGGAGAAATAGTCAAGAACAAAGGAAAAAAAAATTCAATAGGAAAAATTCTGAATGATACTTGGAGGAAGTGATTATTATCACACACACAGGCTAAGCAATGTCTTGCCAAATGAGGATAATAAGCTGCAAACAATCCACTGAGGTCCAGCTGTCACTTAAAACACAAGCATGAGAGTTGGCTGTACTAACTGAAACACAGTTTGAAGGCACCGTGAGGTAATCGTCACTTTATCATACCTTTATGAGACATCTTTGTCCAGTTCTGGACTTCACAGTTTGAGAGGCATGGAGTCCTTGGACACAGTTCAACAGACAGAAATAAAGATGATGAAATTGTTGGAGAACAAGAACTAAGAGAATAAGCAAAAAAGACCTGGTATTATTTAACCTAGAGAAAGAAAACTAAGGGGATACTTAACACTTCCCGTCCATGAATTACAGCTGAGAGTGACCAATTTGTTCTTTGTATCCTGTTGGGGAGTAATAGGCTTCAGTTCAGCAGAAGGGATGTATGTTAAGGAAAGGAAACCTTCCTTGTGATCAATGTTGTAGCATGACAAAGACTCAATTCCAAACACTGACCAAGGGACCCCACCAGACTAGGGTAAGTGGATGCGACAAAATGCTGATTTATACTATTTTTAAAGTCGGAAGGAAAGAGAACATTGACTAGATTTGGCATCAGCCCTGGCTCCGGCCCAGAGCTGTGATTTGGGGCAGGCAATTCTCCAGGCCTCAGTTTCTACATTCATAAAATGACCTCTGTTGCTTGCTTTCTCAACTCTCACACTTCACATTCTGTGATGTTCTAGAGCAATGTGGTAGCTGCATTTAACAGGTTAACATTTTCCTTCCAATGAAGTGAAAACAGTAAATGTGCTCAGGGGTTGGGCATTTGATCTGGACTTGATGGGCTCATGTCACAGGTTGAAGTGGGGCAAACTGTGGAGACTATAAGGTCCCTATGGAGAATTATCTGGTTCTGAAAGAAAGCTAAAAAGAATGCACGATACTCCTGAGGAAGAATATGCCTGCAGCTCAAGGAGAGCATGAGGGGTTCCTATAAGCCACCCAGGAATCAGAACACGGAAAGTATAGAAGACTAGGGTGTGAATTGGGATAAGCTGGTGAAGATGAAGCCTTAGCTACAGGGCCCAGCCAAGCCCAAAAACTTGGTACAGAATCATTTACTGAGGAGGCCAATCAAGCAACTGCCAGATCAATGCAACCTGAAACCAAGAACACTGGGTCTGTATTGGGCTAGGAAAGGCCCAAGTTCTACAGTTCTGAAAGCACATAGGCTCTGGAGCCAAACAGTCTTGGTTTCTACTTACCACTGCTATTTATATTACCATGTGATCTTGGACAAAATGCTTATTCTTGTTAGAACATAATTTCCAGATAATAAAATAGGGATAAGAGATCTACTTTATAATATTTTGGTGAAGATTAAATACATGATTATATGCCTGACACACAGCAAGTATGGAAAAACTGCCGTAATTCTGACTTGGGCCTGGGAATGGAATTAAGGCAAAATAAAAAGAAACTTCAGTGGCCTCATGATTTATGGAAAGGGTCTGACACTGTACTACCACCTACAAATGATCCAGACTAACTTTCGTAGCACGTTTGCCTATATTCCTCCATCGACCCCTAGGAATAATTAAAGTATTATTACTACCCCATTTTAAAGATAAGAAAGTGAGGCTTAGATTAAATAATGCCTTGTCCAAACTCAATAAGTTGTAGAGTTGTGGTAATCACTTCTGTTTTCTGGCTCCAAAGTCATTGCTCTTTTTCCTAACACCTATTTCATGGGAGAGAAACAGGAAGAACATTGAGAGACTGACGAGTGTTTTAATATTATAATCAGGTTAGCTGAGTAGCCTGGATTTGTCATCTGGTCTGACTGCTGGTAGTTGTTCATTGACAGTCTTTTGTCTTCTGAAGGTTACCAGACCCAACCTGGTGCTCTAGCGTGCAGAGAGCAGTGCTGTGAGGAAAGGAAGAAACTGAGGTATAGCACTCGACTCACAGGTTCAAGGGCACCATCTTCCCAGAAAAGCTTCTCCTTCCATCCCCATTCTGCCGCCAACCCTGCCAATACAAGTGGAGTCAGAACTAGATCAACACAGCTTTCTGTTTGTCACATTTACTGAATGAAAAGGATTCTTCTGTTTGTATCTTTAAATAGAACCATTACCACTGATCTGCAGTCACTCTCTCCAGGAGCCCTTAATAAACTTTAAGATCATTACTGAGTCACTTAGCTCTTTTTTTCCTCTTAGCAGAGTAACCATCCCTCTGATCTCTCCTTCCAGAATTCCTTTCCAACCAGCAAAGCATGTCTGCTACTCTCAGCTCCTACTTTCGACATCGATCCCAGGACTGGACATTCACTTCTAGTGAGGCAAGCAGCACTACTCCTGAGCCAGAGAGAAGGGCTCTCCCCACCAGGCACTGACACCATCCATAGCTCCTCTTTCTTTTCTTACCCCAGAATGCACTCAGACACCCTCCAGGGTCCGTTTCTGTTCTGGGTTAAGACACCATACATACCACTACCGACTCCAACAAAAAAACAACACAAACAAAAACAAACCAAAGATCTGACATTTTCTTCTCAAAATAGTTTAGACAGTGTCCCCCTGGAAGCAAGGAATATGACTAAGTGATTTCTTAAAATCCCTTCCAGCCAGTGATTCATTAGAGACAGAATTTTAAGTTGGAATGGACCATTATATTTTGGGCCAAAGGCCTCACTTTTGCAAATAAGGAGAGCGAGGTCCGTAGAGGCTAAGAGTTGTGGAGGCTGCCTGCTACAGTGGAAAAAGCATGCATTTGAAGTTAGAAGTTTTGGATAGGAGGCCAAACTTTACCAGTCACATACTGTGTGACCCTGAGCAAGTCATCAACTTTTAGAGACTCAGTTCCCAAAAGCCGTAAAATGGAAAGAAAGAACACTACCTACTCTAGCTGTTTCCTGGTGTCATTCTGAGCATCTCATGGCAACACACTTATGAAGGACACGATAAGTGTAGCTAACTGCTTTATCGATATATGTGCACTATTGGGTAGCTTGTTCTAAGTCATGGGGTGGTAAAACCAGGATCCTCGATTCCAATGCAGTGCAGTATCCTTCGTACAATGCTGTCTTCTTGACACTTTTCCAATTCTACAGTTGGAAGATTTTCTCATAAGCCACCACACTAATTTGATCTCCACGTGCTTTCCTTTAAACCCCTGGATGTGCATAGACTCAAACTGTGGGAATCCAGACTGGCTCAGATGGATTATAGACCAGCAACTCTGAAGACTTGCTGGGCATGCCTCAAACAGCCTTCCATGACATCACAGTTATGGCCCTCAGACCCTGGACTGATAGCTTCCAAGGGACTGGGGATATTCATGAGCTACCTTTCCCTGTAGCTCTCTTAGTCAGCTTCATAACACCAAATTGGACACTGGAGATGGCTATTTGATGGTTTGTAATGGACTATGAGGCTACAGCATGTATCCTGAAGCTAAAATGGATGAGAATAAACCACAAAGTAATGACAAATACTTGAAGTTCATACTGGACAGAGATTCAGGAACTTGCTCAGTGGTAAGAGATGACTTACTGTCCCAATTCATGTAGACCACATAGAAGAGGCAGGAGCCCACAAATGAAGTGTGGGTCCAAGGGCTATGTGTTCCCTTGGACTCCTAATGCCAAGGGCCACTGGGCTCTGAGCTCTATCATCACAGCGCATTGGAAAAGATCGACTACATTTTATTTGGCCCCATTAAAGGAGGAATAATGAGTCCTCAGGTATAAAAATCATCTCTCTGACTCATCAAGAGATGGGCATACCCTTCCAGCAGATATTTTGCGGGACTCTGGTACAAGGGTGTGGCCTGGCATGTGCCTTTCATAACTGATGCCTCCCCAAGCTTGACATGGGATATCCTTCTTTCAGTAATTGAAGACAGTTGAATCTCTTCTTGGACAATGGTCTTTGGTCCTCGAACACAACAGAGAAAGTCTACTTTTCACTGTTTTCTTGGGCATATAAAAATGTTTCAAACCTTCAGAAATAATAGTGAGATCAAGCCTACAATAAATAGAAAGTAGAGTTCTTTGCTCTAGGCAATAAAAAAAAAAGAAAAAGAAAAAAGGGGGAACACTGTGGGCCGTTCAGCCAATTTCCATGTTAAAAAAAAAAAAAAAGTTCAAGTTGGAGCCATGTGGTCTCAATAAAGTAGTAAAATATATTTTCTTTACCCTACACTTCATGTGCCCATAACCTTCCTTTTAAATCATCTCTAACCAGCCCCAAATCATTCTGACCGCAAATCATTTGGTGGCTTTGGTCTCCAGGCAATGGAATGTGCTGGAATAGACGGGGAGTCGCTACCAAGAGTGCTCAGAGGGAGCTTCCACTCCCTCTGCTCAGGCACACAGACCCCAGCAAAGCCCTGAAAGGGTTCCGCGCTGAGATAGCACATGACATCATAGCTCAATCATTCAGGAAAAAACTGCAACGGCTGCAGAATAGCACAACATGCCACAAACCACAGTGGGCAGATAAAGCCGAAGAACAGCTTTTCTTATGAAAACATTCACGAATACCACAGGCAGCTGGCAGAGACACGTTTAATTACATTCACAGAAACCCATTGTATCCATCAACCCCACCATCTTTGGAGCTGACCAACAAATGGGAAGGTCGCTGAAGCCCGGCTTCAAAATGAGAAAGCCAGGAGAGCTTGAAGTTTATGTCATTGTATTTCATAATGTGTATTACGACTAGATTTGACCCAGCTGTAAAATCGTTTGATATGCTTTGAAAGGGTTTCCAAGTGAACTAGACCTTAAGAGTAACCTTTCTTTAGATTTACAGCTGGGGATGAAGAGTAGCCCAAGGTGTGAGAAATCAATTATTCAATTCATGATTAATTTAATAGATGTGAGCTTGTCCTGGGCATAAACAAAGCTCAAGCGGCTGCCATCTGCCATCACGCCAGAGGACCCAGTCTCGTACTTTGCAAGTGCCACTGGAACTTTTTTTTTTTTAAAGAAACTGTTTAAAGAGTTAAGTATATAGACTTTGAAGGGATGGTAAATGTAGTGGGGTGTGCCTTTAGGCATCTCAGAGAAATAAAGTTCAGCATGCGCCAGTGAAGTACGATGAAAGCTCAAGAGAAAAAGTCCAAATAAACTGCTGTAAAAAGAGTACTTAAGCATCCTCTTACAATAATCGCAAAAGTAGGAGTCTGAAAGGAGACTACAGAATCCGTGAGACAAGAAGGATATGTTTGAAAAGTCCCCTGGACTTGCCTGATTTTAGCCCCAGAGCTATCATCCCTGCTAATTCTAGTCTATGATTTCACCTAAGTGAAAGGAGATTTTCAATAGCAAAAAGAAAAGACTCAGCAACAAATAAACAACAAATGGAAACACTTTGGTAAAGTAGGCCTCCTCCCTAAAGGAACAATGAAAAATTATAGAGTAGCTAGTGACCGTTAATATCTAATAGCCATAATCTTTTCAGAAACATGTTTTCTTATAGCCTCGTAACATATCTGGCAATAATCTTTTTCATCAGGCACCCAAGGATAACTTTCCGTTTCAGTTGTGGGTGAGAGGAAAGCTCAAATGTATGCTCCTAAGATCTTCAAGTAACCTCTAAAACAATGGTGGGAGAAAATTCGAGGCTCTTGGGTTCCTGAAAATAACCTGTTTGCCATTATGTGGGCAATTATAAGCTAGGGCTTGCTTTTCAAAATTGCTGGGTTCAGCAGAGATTTCCCATGGATTTATCAGCAACAGAAATAAACAAGCATTCCACTGAGCTCCACTTGGAAGTGTGAGAAGGGCTATTGAAAGTCTTTTTCATCATGTGGACAAGAATTCAACTCAACCTACCAGGATGTTAAGGGGCATTCCAGTATTGTGATGATGTTGTTCATCATCAGAAGCTGAAAATAAACTTCAGCCCCCTTCTGATGTGGTCCTCCTGCTTGGCCCCTGCCACAGACCATATCACCACCCCTCTTTCATCAGTAGCCTACCTGTCAAGTGAGAGAGGTGACTGTAGCATCCCTGGAAAGCATAGGTGGCAGGGCAGGGTCTTTATGTTTGTACTGCAGACTGGGGGAAGTTGCTTTGTAAAAGTCACGCTGGTGACCTCTGGATTAGCTAACTCCGAGAGTTCAGCGAACAAACATTCATAAAACTGTAACAGCAATGCTTTCCATAAAAACGAATGGGGAATGTCAGTTTTTCACTGTAGTCTTTCCACGGTAGACGAGTCATCAGGAATGCATTCTTCCCTATTGTATTCCGCCGGCCACTTGTTCCCTGAGAACGCGGCCAACTGAATGCTAACGAAGACAGGGAGCCCATCCAAAGGGCTTCGAGGAGAACAAGAGAATGAGAATGTAGCATTTGATTTTGCTACACAAAGGACTGCAATCAAGTGAAACCCAGGAAAACAAACAAACTCTCAGGGAACTGAAAAAGCAACAGGTGTGAAAGCGCCCAGATCTCTCGGGGGCGGGGGGGGGGGGGGGGGAGAGAAATCACCAAAACCTTCCGTTAAAGTGTTTGCAGCTAAAATGCATTGAGCAGCTGATGAGGGATTCCGCTGTCAGCGAGGGCCCGCTCGTGCGAGTTCCCCTTGTGCTTCAAGCGGGGATGGAGCAGATCACAAAGAGGAGAAGGAGCGCAGACACGCCCGCATGAGAAGCTTCCCTCCAAGGATCACTTTTTAATGGATAAAAGGCGGCGGGGGGGGGGGGGGGGGGAGGGGGCAGGGAAATGCCACCTCCCTGCCCCTGCCCCTGCCCCGCCCCTCCCCCACCCCGGCTCCCACCTCGGAGGACTCGCGCAGAGCCGGACCCAGCGCCCCCGCCCCGTCCCCGCGCCGCAGGGAGCCAGCACCCAGGACCGTGCGTTTCCCGGGACCACCTGCCGCCGCCGCCTCCGGGAAGACTTCCCGCCCTGCACGTGTACTTAACGCTCACTTACCGGTCGTGCCGGGGACTCGCTTTGCCCTCAAAAGGAGCTCCCCTCTGAGGTCCTGCGGGTCCCAGCTATTCCCCGCGGCCGCTTCGGGGCTCCGACGTCCGTCTGGGTGCAGACAACGGAGAAAAGGGGCGGGCAGCCGAGCTCTCCACGCCCGGGCCCCGCCGGCGGCGAGGAAGACGTGTCGGCGTGTGCGCCCGGCCCCGGGGAGGCCTGGAGGCGGCGGGGCTCGGTGCTGGGGGGCTCGCGGCGAGCCGGCGGGGGGCAGGGCTCGGTGGAGGGGGGCCCGGCGGCGGGAGGCTCCGTGCGGGGGCGCTCGGGGCGAGGCGCAGACCCTGCGAGCCGGCGCCCGACTGCAGCCCGGGGCGCCGAGGGGCCGAGAGCGCGGCGCGCGTGTCGGAGGGAGGGGGCGTGTGCCGGGGGGGCTGCGGGGGGGCGGGGGTGTGTCCTGCGGAGGAGCTCCGAGCCCTGCCCGAGCCTCGGAGCCTTTAGCTTGGGCCGCGGATGGCCGGCGCCGCGGGGAAGGTGCTCGCTCGGCAGGTTGCCCCCGCGGCTTCCGAGCCGGTTCAGCTGCGGCTGGAAGCATGTCCTAACGACCTCCGCTCACCGAGGACACCTGGGGGGGGGGGGGCAGGTGGCAGCGAGTAGCGGGTCTGTGGCCCTTACAGGAGGAACCGACCTCCATCCTGCTCCTCGGCACACACGCCTTCGCTCACGCAGGAGGTATCTTTTCAATCACACCCTCCACCTGCATTCCGGCGAATTGAATTGCTTTCTCCGAGGCCGCCTTCCTAAATCTACAAATTAATCACTGCGTGACACATGAAGCCCCTAGGAAAAGGAATGCCGAGAATAAATCTGGTTTTTGTTCTTTTTTTAATGTCGAACAAGCCTGCCATTAATCAAGCCTTTCCACCAGCATCTAGGGAACAGACCCAAGACTGCGACTCATTGAGAGATGAACATGTGCATGTCTGGTGGTTCTACAGTCTGTCTTTGCAGCATTATGTCATAGTGACTCAGGCACCACACAGACAGATATAATGGAGAGACAATAGGAGAAACAAAACCAACTATTCAATAGAGACCTACCTACTTGCCAACTGTAGCAGATTGTTAGGGCCTAAATTTTAAACATCTTTAAAGATCATATCACCACTTCCGTTGTTTCCCCATCTTGGAGTCACAGAACTGCTTGTCATTGGTCAGTCTGGGAAACAGAAACCCAAGATTGTATTTGGAAATTTAAGGAAGAAACTCATAAGGGACCCATGAAACTATTCATTTTAATGTAGCATGGAACATGGCAAAGGCATGACAGATTCTTGAAGTCAATTAGAAAATATCAGAAAGTGTGTTCCAGAAATAGAACAATCTTGAGAGGTCCAAAATAGAGATAGCACAAAAATATTTTTTGAAATGGCAATAAGATGTTGACAGTTTAGTGTATATCTTGAGCTTATTTTTATTATCCTGAGGAGGTGATGGGTCATGAAATACATTTTTTCTCACGTATTAAATTTCCCCCTTCCTTGGAGAATCAATGTAAAGTAGTAAGGATGAGTTTGCTTTTCAAACTGAAAATATTCTGGGTTTGGCGGGTTCAGCTCCTTCTTGTATGCCATTAGGTCTTTTGTTAACTACGCTTCATTTATAAAGTTCTGCTAGAGCCACTGAATAAGAGTCAAATATTTTTGTTTGTCTGAAAGGCATCACTGTAAAGCAGGGTGGCCTTCCTGGGTGGCTTTCTCTAAGATATTTTTCAAGTCCTAACCACCTTTCTCCTCTCCAGCAAGGGGTGTTAGAACAATCCTCTGTGAATTTAGGGGAAACATTTTATTGATTAAAATGACAAGGCAAGGGATGCCTGGGTAGCTCAGCAGTTGAGCATCTGCCTTCATTCAGCTCAGGGCATGAGGCTCAGGGCATGATCCCTAGTCCGGGAATTGAGTCTGGCATCAGGCATCAGGCTCCCTATGGGGAGCCTGCTTCTCCCTCTGCCTATATCTCTGCCTCTCTCTGTGTGTCTCATGAATAAATAAAATCTTAAAAAATAAAATGCCAAGGCAAAAGCAGAAAGAAAAATAGGGGTGGTGGTGGGATTCAGTATCACCATGATCACAAAGACCTGAGCATCCCTTTCAATTGCCTTTGCTAAAACTCTGACACTTTTGAAGTCTGAAATCTACTTGAAATATCCACCATACATAAATATCTTAGTCAAAGACAACATCCCTTTCTCCTGGATCTGTGTGTGCAGATGAGACTGAGGGAAGATGAGTTTTCTGCAGTCCTTCCACATAGTATACTAAGAGGTAAGGCTATCTCTTGGGTTGCACCTAAGGGTGGTACCAAATGTTCCTGGAAATTCCTTTTGGTTTCTGTGATCTGCCTGCATGCTTGTGCCCCAAATGAGAAATATTCCAATGTTGAATGTTCCTTAGGGTTACTTGAATTAGGAGAGGGAGCAGTGACAGTGTTCTCACTGTGTGTGGTCCACAGAGCACCTGTCTCAGAAATGGGGGAGGGGAGCTTGTTGAAAATGTAAATTCTCTGGACCCTACTCAGAGCTATTGACTTAGGATCTTTCTGTCCAGGGGCTATGACATTACCGTGTGTGTGTGTGTGTGTGTGTGTGTGTGTGTGTGTGTGTGTGTGTGTAATTGAATGTTTTGAATAAATAATATGTTCACATAATTTGAATAAAGGTGTATACCCTGCAGTCTCTTTCCTACCACTGTTTCCATAGGTCTAGTCCATATAGCTCCTCCAAGGCAACCACTGGCAATAGTTTTTTCTTTCAGGTTTCTTTATGTACATACCTGCAAATATAAATTCTTTTATTTTTATTTCTTAAAGATGCTATATGCAGAAGAGTTACTATCCTTTACTTTGCCCCTTCACTTAAATATACCTAAGGCTCTTTTTCTATATCATACATTCAATTATTCGTTCATTTAGAGACAAGCACTTATTATGTACCTGCTCTGTGCCAAGTACTGTTGTATATGCTAGGGATACAGATATGGACAAAAGCGACGAACATTTCTGCCCCATAGCATTCATATTTTGGGGGAGGGGACATCAAGAGGACAACATAATAAGTAAATTATATATTGTGATAGAATATAATTAGAGCTATTGAAAAACTAGAGCAAGGCAGTAGGATTGGGAATGTCAGATAGCAGATTTTAATTTTAAATGGTGTGGTCAGAGGTGGCATTATTGAGAAAATGCCTTGTAAGCAAAGACTTGATGTCACTGAGAGAGTGAGCTTTGGAATTATGTGGGGAATATGTGACCCAGACAGGGATCAGTTAGTGCAAAGGGCCTGAGGTGGGAGTATAACTAGCATGTTTAAAGCAAAGAGGCCAGTGTGACTGGAGCAGAGCAAGTGAGGCAGAATGTCATTGGGGGTCAGAAAGGCAACAGGAAGGGCAGATCATGTAGGATCACTGGCTTATAAGGATTTTGGCTTTTATTCATAAAGCAATGGACAGCCACTGGAGGGTCTTGAGAGGAGGAGAAACATGATACAATTTATATACATATCAGCACACAGAAAACATGCTCATGTTTAATATATTGTATTCTCTTGGATAAATACACTGCAATTGTATTCAATCAGGATGCAACTAATAGAGATTTGAGTTGTTTCCAATATTTTGCTGTTAAACAAACTTCCACATATGACATTTTACACTTGCGCAAGTATATGGTATTAACTTCTACAATTAGGATTATTGAATTATGTATATCTAATTTTTTTGATAGATATAGACAAATTGCCTAAACCAATTGACACTCCCACTAATAATGTTTTTGTTTTCCCACAGCCTTGCCAAGAGAATGTATAATCAAACTTCTGGATGTCTGCCAATCTGGTAGGTGAAAGTGATGTCTCAAGATAGTTTGACTTGCATTTCTCTGATTTTGAGTGAGGTTGAGCAACTTTTTCATATGTTTAGAAGCCAATTCCATTTCCTTTGTTGTGGCTGGCCTCTCTGTTATACTTTACCCATATTTTATAAGGCTCTTAACCTTTTTCTTTACAGATTCACTTAAAGTCTGTACATCTGAAGGAAATAAGAGCTGCAGACTGTTTTCTCCGTTTGTCATTTGGCTTTTGACTTGGCTAATGGTATCCTTTGACGTGCAAAAGTTTCTAAATTTTATTAGTAGGGAGAAAGTGTATAGAAAGGCCTTTCCTATATCATCTACTCTAATGATTTTATTTTTTGACATTTAGATATTTGGCAGATTTATATCTTATCCTGGTTTAGTTTATGAAGTATTAAAGTATGGACCCTGATTAATTTTGTTCCAAGTAATGATTCAGTTGCTCCACTACCACTTTTTTTTAAATTTTTTTTAAATTTTTATTTATTTATGATAGTCACAGAGAGAGAGAGGCAGAGACATAGGCAGAGGGAGAAGCAGGCTCCATGCACCGGGAGCCTGATGTGGGATTCGATCCCGGGTCTCCAGGATTGCGCCCTGGGCCAAAGGCAAGCGCCAAACCACTGCGCCACCCAGGGATCCCCTCACTACCACTTTTTAAAACAATAATTTAAAAAGTGTAATTGTGGCTCAACAGTTGAGCGTCTGCCTTCGGCTCACGTTGTGATCCCGGGGTCCTGAGATGGAGTCCTGCATCTGGCTTCCCACAGGGAGCCTGCTTCTCCCTCTGCCTATGTCTCTGCCCCTGTCTCTGTGTCTTTCATGAATAAATGAATAAATTTTTTTAAAAAGTGTAATTATAATAAAAAGCAGATAACATAATATTGACCATCTCAACTCTTTTTAAATCTTCAGAGATGCCAAATATATTCACGTGGCTGTGCAGCAGATTTCTAGAACTTTTCATTTTACAAAACTGAAACTCGGTACCCACTGAACCACAACTCCCTATTTCCCCCTCTCTCTGCAGCCTCTGGCAAACACTGTTCTACTTTCTGTTTCTATAAATTTGACTACTTTAGATACCTCATATAAATGGAATCATTTTTGTGGCTAGCATACTTCACTTAGCATAATGTCCTCAAAGTTCAACCATGTTTTGGCATGTGACGAGATTTCCTTACTTTTAAAGCCAAATGATATTTCATTGCATTTATAAAGCACATTTTCTTTATCCCTTCATTTGCTGATGCATTTGAATTGTGTATACCTCTTGGTTATTGTGAATAATGCTGCTGTGAACATCAGTGAGTAAGTATCTGTTTGAGGTCCTGCTTTCAATTCTTTTGGGTATATACCCCGAACTCGAATTAGTGCATTATATGGTAAGTCTATTTTTAATTTTTTGAGGAATCTCCATACTGTTTTCCACAGAAGCTACACCATTTTACATTCCTACCAACAGTGCAGGCAGATTCCAATTTTTCCACATTTTCACCAACACTTTGTTAACATATTCTTTTCTTTTTTTTTCTTTTCTTTTCTTTTCTTTTCTTTTCTTTTCTTTTCCTTCCTTCCTTCCTTCCTTCCTTCCTTCCTTCCTTCCTTCCTTCCTTCCTTCTTTCATAGTGGCTCTCCTAATGGGGATGAGGTGATATCTCATGGTTTTGATTTGAATTTCTCTAATTATTTTTTCAAATTTTTATTTAAATTCTAGTTAACATATAGTATAATACTAGTTTCAGGGGTAGAATTTGGTGATTCATCACGTAGAACCCAGTGCTCATCACAACAAGTACCCTCCTTAATACCCATCACTCATCCAGCCCATCCCCCTACCCACATTCCTCTATGAATTTCTCTATTAATAGTATTGAACATCTTTTCATATGCTTATTGGCCATTTGAGTACCATCTTTGGAGAAATGTCTATTCAAGTCCTTTGTCCATTTTTTTAAAAAAATATTTTATTTATTTATTCATGAGAGAGACACAGAGAGAGAGAGACGCAGAGACACAGGCAGAGGGAGAAGCAGGCTCCATGCAGGGAGCTCTATGCGAGATCCAGGGACTCCAGGATCATGCCCTGGGCTGAAGGCAGGAGCTAAATCGCTGAGCCACCCAGGCATCCCCCTTTGTCCATTTTTTAAAAATTTTTTTTCCTTTTGTACATTTTTAAAATCAGATTATTTGTGGGGTTTTTTTTGTTGTTGTTGTTGAATTGTAAGAATTCTTTTATATATATAGGGTGTCAACCCATTGTCAGATATATGATTTGCTAGTAATTTCTCCTATTCCATAAGTTGGCTTTTTGTTCTGTGGATTTTGCCCTTTGATGCACAGAAGTTTTTAAGTTTGCTATAGTCCCATTTTTCTACCTTTATTTCTGCTGCCTGTGCTTTGCCTTACGACTACTTTATAATAGTAATCTTCAAACTACTGTTTTAAGATGTACATTTTTAACATGTATTAAGTTCCTATATATAGTTGGGTCTATTTCTGGACATTTTATTCTGTTTTCTTGGTTGATCTTTCAGTTTCAGTGCCACTACCCTACTGTTTTAATTATTGAGGCTTTTAATTTTCGTATCTAGTGAGCCTAATTCTCTCATTGCTCTTCTCTCTGTTTCCTTTTTTGCTTATTTTTCCTCATGAACTTCAGAGTAAACAAATAGTAATAGTGATAGAAATCCTGATTTGTATTTTTATTACGATAATTACATTTAGATACTTAACAGAGAGAATCAACATCTTTATGTTGTTGGGTTTTCTTAGCCAAGAAAATGGTAAATGTTTCCATTTGTTCAAATCTTATTTCCTGACCTTCAGCAAACAGGTCTTTTCTCTCATTATATCATCTTACTGGATATAATCCCCTAATTATAGTGTATTCATTTTGTACCACTTTATTCACTAAATTCTCTTATTGTTTATAGATATTTCTCAATTCTCTTATATTTCTAACTATATATCATCTAAAAATAAAGATTAACTTTCTGCTTTCCAGTGTTTACGCTCTAATGCTCTATGCTTTTAATTTCATTGTCTATTAAATCTAGTACAATGTTAAATAACAGTGATGATTGTGGGCATTTTTGTCTTATATTTGATTTTACTAGAAATGCCTCCAGTGTTTTCCCGGTAGGTATGGGATGGGCTTTGGGCTGGGAATGATATATTTTATTATGCTAAAGAAGTGTTAGTCCATCTTTATCTCATTGAGGTCTTTTTCTGGGGTCAAGTATGATTATTGGCTTTTGTCCAAATGTTTCTTTCTAGTATCTTTAGAAATGGTCATCTAATTTTTCTCCTTAGATCTATTAATTTGGTGGAATATAATGAATTCCTTAGTAATGAATTATCTTTGCATTCCTGATTAAACTCCACTTCGTCATGGTTAATTTTTCTAATGTGTGGGTTGATGCTATTTGCTAATGTTTTACTTAGAATTTTTCCATTGATATTCATGAGATCTTAATAACAATTTTTTATTTCATTGCTTTGTGATCAGAGAATATTGTCCATAATGTTTCTATTTTTGGAATCAATTGACTTTTTCTTTATGGTCTAATTTATGGTCACTTTTCACATATGCTCCTTAGTTACCTGAAAAAATAGTGGTGTCTATATTTTCAAGTACAGAGTTGAATAACATATCTTTTATTATCACTTTTGAGATTTATGTCTTCTTTGAACTTCAGGTGTTTTGACTTTGTCATATACTGAGAGAGTTTACATTTCTGTATATTTTTCCTTGCATTTCTGTAATTTCTGCTTTGTAAGATGCCCTTTATATTATTTGGTAACTATATTCATAATTGTTACAGCTTAATTTTTAATTTTATTGTTCCGCATTATAATGAGTCCTTTTTCTTATTTATTTGCTGCTCAAATTCACCTTATCTGTGAGTAGGGTTATAACCTTACTTTATTTCAGTTCTCTTTGCCTGGTATGTCTTTCCTTACTCTTTGACACTCACACCCTCTGAATCACTTTGATCTACTTGTATACCTTCCAGACAGGATTCCATTCTGTGATGTAACCCACTGGTTCTATTCTTGCTGACCCAGTGCTGGCACCAGGTATTGCCAAACAATGATATAGCTTCCTGGCACTGTTCTTCAGGTGAGTCTTTCATCTTTAGAGAGATAATTTCTTTCTTGAGGGTTTGTGATATCCCCACACCTAGTTTGCTTACATGAGTACCTACGTACTAACTCATGGACAGAATGTTTGTATCCATTAATTTAGGCTTAGACTCACAGTAATTTTTTAGGAGTTCCTATTATTTCTATAATAGAGTAAATTTAAACAACTACTTCCAGATTCAATCTTAGGATGATTATTTTGGTGGTGATACAAGTAATACCTTACTTGGGCAGCTTGACACATAATGTTTTCTTGATATTCCTAGTAATATTGAGTTTGGAAGAGCAGATATCTTTGTTAAACAGATAGGAGATACTGAGATGAGATTTCTCAAAATTTTATTTCCTCATAATTTCTTACACAAGTAGACAATTCAGCTTTCAGATATGCTACTGAAAGACCTTGATGTGGGAGGAATATTCCCCAGCGCCTAAAGGACCAAGTTTCAAGTGAATAATAAGTAAAGTGATAGTATGTTTAATTCTCTTCGGAAATTGCTAACGTTGTGGAAACACTGGAGGGTTTACTTAGGGAGGTCATGGAATCTACCTTTCTGGGGAAACTTTCAAATAATCTCTTTGGGACAGTTTGAGTGTGGTCCTGCCCCAAGGCACAGGTGACCGGATAAACCTCTGGTGTCCTCTTCCTCCAGAACACTCACCAAGAACATCTCAGGGTCTGGATGATTCATTTTCAAACTTAAGCCCCAGAAGTATGATCTGTCAGGAGATTGTTATCAATGATATTTAAATTTAAAGTCATGAATTAGGGAACACTGGGTGGCGCAGCGGTTTAGCGCCTGCCTTTGGCCCAGGGCGCGATCCTGGAGACCCGGGATCGAATCCCACGTCGGGCTCCCGGTACATGGAGCCTGCTTCTCCCTCTGCCTATGTCTCTGCCTCTCTCTCTCTCTGTGTGACTATCATAAATAAATAAAAATTTGAAAAAAAATAAAAAATAAAAAAAAAAATAAAGTCATGAATTATTTTTGTAACAAGATGCTACCTAATGGTGAAATTTAAGGAAGAATCCAATACAGCACAATAATGCTGCTTCTCTTTTGGGCTTAGGGACAGGGAGATTACAATCAACTTCAAATTGCCCTATGTTCAAGGAAACATAAGAATTTCCACATTTCTTTTTCTGGGCTGAAAGAAAAACAGTAAAAGAGGAAAATACATGAAAATCTTTCACATTGAGACATTTTAGGATTACCTTTCCTTCTAACCAGAAATTTCCAAGTTGTCCTAAGATTCAACATGTGAATCATGCTGACTAGCGAGACATTGTTTGAGCAAGACTGGAATTCTGAACATTCTTCGAGGCTTCATAAAATCCCAAAATGATGGACAAATGCTTACGTTGTGGTCAAGCAAGGAAAAGCCCCCTCGTGATTTGGGATTGAGTTTGCTCATTTTATATTTATAGTATCCACACCAAAGGAATGTAGAATTTGGCATGGGGAGAGGATGGGGAAGTAGGAGAAAAGTAAGGGATGGAGACCAGGTTTTGTCTGTTCACAGGGGTGTATGTTTTAACTTAGAGCCTATGAGGTACGGGGAGAGGGAGTGTTTGATAATTTAGTTTGTTTTTAAAGAAGAATCTTCTTATGCTCTCTAGTGTGGGAGAATGACTGAAAGAATTTTTTACTTTCCTTGTTAGCAGCACCATCTGTTTACAATGAAAGCTTGGCTTCTACGTTTTGGTCCAAATAAAAGCCCTAGGGTGCCCACATAAGTCAAACGGATAAAGCATGTGTTCACAGACCTGAAGAATCACCCTCCCTTGCCTGCACAGGGCTTTCATGGTAGATTTACACAGCATCTTATCCCTACATAAATTCAAGATGATAAGCTTCTGAGAAGCAAAGGTGGGTCATAGGTCACTGCAATTCACAGCCTAGGCAGCTCATCTGCCATCTCACAAAATGATGGACCTCTTGGGTCACACTTGCCAAGAGAGAGGTTGGCAAGGTGGCAAAAGAGCCATTCCTGTCAACTCTGTCATGGGATTCTTAGACATTTGGATGGGGACTTATACACCAAGCCAGAGAATATGGAAATATTCATAATTGCTGAAATTAGACCTCAGTTCTAGATAAAAAGGCACATTTCCATAAACATCAAAGGATAAAGTAAGTGAACAAGAGAAAAACTTCTAGTACCAAAACATCATGCCTGGGCAGGGGTGGGGGGGGTGGCTGGAAGGCTAAGGAGTTGAAAATAGAAGCCAGGCATCCTGCCTTTCTCATTCTGATTTGTGTTGTAGCATTGCCCACAGGTGGAGTTCTACAGCTCCCTCCTACCTGGAGGCTAGGGGTTTTCTCGCTTTCCCCAGAAATAAACTTTAGATAAGGATTTATAGGACAATTACAACAGTGAATAAACTCTAAGTCTTAAAAAACGTTGGTAGTGATGAGAGAAGTTTCACATAACAATGTTATTTGCTTGCCATTAGATAAATCAAGTATTTACTGGACCCAATCTCTGCTGGATTATCTGATGGAAGGCCCAAGGCTAAACTTTCAGAGGTTTATCAATGGCTGGGAAGAGAAAACAAAACAAAACAAAACAAACCCATATGCTTTTGAACAGCTGCAGAATAATTAAGTATGTATAGACATACCTCAAGTTCAGTTCCAGATGATTGAAATAAAGGGAATGTCACAATAAAGCAAGTCTAATGAAATATTTGATTTCCTAGTAAAATTTATGTTTACATTATACTGTGGTCTAATAAGTGTGCAATAGAGTTATGTTTAAAAACCAAAATACAAATCTTCACTTAAAAATTCTTAATGCTAAAAGAAAGCTCATCATCATCTGAGCTTTTAGCAAGTTATGATCTTTTTGCTGGTGGAGGGTCTTGCCTTGGTGTTGATGGCTGCTGACTGATCAGGGTGGTAGTTACTGAAGGTTGGGGTGGCTGTAGCACTTTCTTAAAAAATAAGACAGCAATGAAGTTTGCCACACTGATTGATTCTTCCTTTCACGAATGATTTCTCTATAGAATGCAATGCTGTTTAACAGCATTTTACCTACAGAACTTCTTTAAAAATTCGAGTCAATCCTCCTAATTCCTGCCTCTGTTTTAATAACCAAGTTTTTATAATATTCTGAACCCTTGGTTGTCATTTCAACAATCTTCACAGCATCTTTGCCAGGAGAAGATTCCATCTCAAAAAACCCCTTTCTTTGCTTATCCATAAGAAACAACTCCTTATCTATTAAAGTTTTATCATGAGATTCCAGTTAAAATGAAATAAGAATGAAAATAATCTGAAATATTGTGAGAGATACCAAAATGAGACACAGAAATACAGAATGGACAAATGATGTCGGGAAAATGGTAGCCTTGCTCAACACAGGGTTGCCACAAAACTTCAGTTTGTAAGAAACACAATATCTGCAAAAGTGCAATAAAGAAAGGATGGTAAAACTAGATATGCTGTATTTACTAGTCTGGACTGTAGCTCTCAAGTTATGTGGATCAGAATCAAATGGGTCTCGATAAAATGTAGA
The DNA here is from genome assembly GCF_018345385.1 of Vulpes lagopus. Classification (NCBI taxonomy): domain Eukaryota; kingdom Metazoa; phylum Chordata; class Mammalia; order Carnivora; family Canidae; genus Vulpes; species Vulpes lagopus. The sequence goes on from NC_054831.1 coordinate 31,948,567, forward strand.
TTCCTGGCTCTACCACTTGGATTCAGAGGGGCAGGGCATGAACCAAGGATTTGGATTTTATTTTATTTTTTTAATGGTGAAAAAATTTATATTTAGAAGGATTTGGATTTTAAACCAGAATGCTCAGTGAAAAAAAAAAAAAAAAAAGAATGCCCAGTGACTTGATACAATGAACATCAGAATCCGCTTTGAGAATTGCTAGTCTAGGATATTGTATTACCTTATTTAAAAAGAGATAGAAGTAAAATAGCATTTGTTGAGTTCTTACTACCTGTAGTTTTTTTAAACACTATGTCATTTAATTCTGACAAAAATTCTGTGAGGACAATTTAGTTAAGAATTTAGTCGGGGTCTGCATCTAAAGTTTGGACTCCTGTTGGCAAGTGTGTTATTGCCTCTTCCACAGATGGGAGAAAGGTAGGGTGTGCAGGGGCAGACTACACAGCCTGGGTGTGGAGTTTCTTGTCTCAGCCTGCCTTTCCTAAACTGGCCTCCACACAGCTCCCATCATCTAGCAAATGCAAAGCTGACCATGGTACAACATTTTACTATCTTTATGACATTGTGGTTTACTTTTATCATTGAGAAGTAGAGTTTAAACATCTTTTTGTTTGGCTTCCCTGAATTTTGGCACACTGGAGGACATTTTTTGGAATTGCCATTAGGGTAAAAAAGAAATTTAGGAGCATTAATGAAGTCTATTGACTACGTTGTTAGCATGGAGCTAGGGTGGTTTGTGTTTTAGATTCAGTTAATTTTGCTGTCTTCCAGGGCAGCAGGCTGTGTGCTTTGTCCACTGGCTTTCTTGAACATTCATACTAAGAGTCAGGAAAACGTGTGGATGGATTTGTACAAATTCATCACTACTACTGGAGAAGCTTCCAATATACGCTCAATTGCCTGTTGGGTAGGAGAACTATACTTCACCATATTTTTTGTTTACATTTGGTTATAGGTACATCTGATGTTCTTGAAAACTTGCAGAAGGTAAGTCCCGGGTTGGCCCTGGACTCCGGGATTCTGTTCTTTGTTGTTGTTGTTGTTTTAAGAAATCCATTAGCAACAGGAGATTCAGAAGTGTTCGTGAAACTTAGTCAGACTTCTCAAAAACTGTATGTGTAAGATAACTCTGAAGTTTGTTATAAATCACACTCCTTAGTCATTTTCATCCCTCACTATTAAGCACCGTAAATCGAGATGGTTCTACTGGAAGATCTCCCCCGCTGCCCCCCACCGCCCAGCAATGTGAGAAAGAGCAGACTCCAAACTTCTCCAACTCTACTGTTGCCAGCACAGTCTAAGCCACAATTATTTCCAGCCCAGACAGCTGAAGGGCATCCTAATTGGTTACCCCCACAACTGCCAGTAGACCACCTTAATGTGGAGATGGGGTTAGGTCATTTCCTGTTTAGAATAACTAAGTGGCTGCCTGTTTTGATTACAGTAAAACAAAATCATTTAAGCACTCCAGAGGACACAGGGGGAGGGGGCGATGTAGCTGCTGCCTACTTCTCCAACCCCCCACATCCCGTCTATAGTATAGTCTGCTAGTTTTCCTTCAACTCCTGGTCCATATCAACTGCTCTTACACTTATGGCCTTTGCTCTAGTTTCTATACCTCCTTCAAGTCTTAATTCTTAAGTCATCCATCAGAAAGTCTTCCTCCATCATTAGACTTTGATTTCCACCACTTCTCAAATATATTTTGTGTCTTTGTTTATGTAGAGTGACTTTCCTGCAGAAGGGTGAGCTCCATGAGCATATTAATACCAGTAGCATGGCACCCACTGGGGACCTGGCACATATTAGAAGCTCAGAAAGGAAGAAGCAGTCAGGGCCTGGTCATGGCCAGGCATCCACCACTTTAAAAACTGCATATAGTGTACCAAACACTCAGATATGTTGAATGTTGAATTAAGAGTATGATAAAAATTGTTGCCTTCTAGAAACCTGGAAATGGGGGCGCCTGGGTGGCTCAGTGGTTAAGCACCTGCCTTTGGCTCAAGTTGTGATCCCAGGGTCCTGGGATCTAGTCCCACATCGGGACCCCACAGGGAGCCTGCTTCTCCCTCTGCCTATGTCTCTGCCTCTCTCTCTGTGTGTCTTTCATGAATAAATAAAATCTTAAAAAAGAAAGAAAAGAAAGAAAGAAAGAAAGAAAGAAAGAAGAAAAAGAAAGAAAGAAAAAGGAAGAAAGAAAGAAAGAAGAAAGAAAACCTGGAAATGAATCCAAGAGAACAAATCCATGTGGAAAAAAATGTGAACAAGAATCTATAGAGACCTAACTGATAATGTAACTGAGGAATGAAACAGGAGTGAAGCTGGTGAATAAGCAAATACGTATTTCATAGCAGCCAGCATTTACCTTGGAGGAAAGGATTTAATCTCGTGGCTGGGCAAAGGTCACAGCATTTTCAGACCCTGATGTTAAGAATTTCCAATCACAATGGAATGAACTCCCTGCCATGTACTTCTTTCATATCTTAGAAGAGATTTCTGCATCTTCTATTAATATTTGAATATCTCTGGCCTTTCAAAACCCTCCCTGTGTAATGAAAGACGTAAAATAGTGACTAAGATGAGTATGTCACTGAAAGATTTTTGAGATCCAGTGACATATGATTCTGGTAGGTTACCAGCTGCCTACTAAGAGTATGGCCAGTACAGCCTTGGAAAGCCCGCAGCTGGAGCCCTTTTTGTAGCTGCCTCTTATTTCCCTCCCCTGTTCTCATTAGAATTACTTTCTCTTCTTCCCTAAGAGCAATCCAGAACTTAACTGATGATTTCTTTGTATTGCAATAGTAGGAGCTTAAAATCTTATTTAAACATCTCTTTCTCCCTCCAAAACTCAACCCCTTTCAATATTTTTTTCTGAAGTTGGAAAAAAGTCAGGCTGTGGGGTGGTAGAGGGAACCTAACTTCATAACTTCATAACTATACTTCCTGATGTTTCATTTTTCTTATTATTATTTCAAAAATAACCATAATAGTTGTTTATTGAGAGATATTATTATTGATGTGCCAGACTTTATACATATATATGTATAATTTAGTTGTCATAATAACATTGTCAAGTTGGTTTTCTACGTGTCATTTTATCTTATTTATTTATTTTAAGATTTTACTTATTTATTCATGAGAGACACAGAGAGAGAGAGGCAGAGACACAGGCAGAGGGAGAGGCAGACTCCTCACAGGGAGTGCGATATGGGACTTGATGCCCAGACCCAAGATCACACACTCAGCCAAAGGCAAATGCTCAACTGCTGAGCCCCCAGGTGTCCCTGTGTCCTTATTTTATAGTGCAGGACACTAAAGTCTGAGGAGTTGGATGACTTGCCGAAGAGCCTATAGAAAATTAGTGAGGGGCCAGGATCCAGCCCCTTGGAGTTTGAGAGTCCTACTCAACACGTAGGCTTTGCTCTTTCACTTCATTATACTGTTTCTTGGACTCCGATGGTTTGCAAAATGTTGTGGAGCTCCAAATTTTGATCAGCCCCTACTTCTGCTCTGTGACCCAAGAGCTGCTAAAGCTCTGAGTCTCAAGCGAGGGAACCCATCTCCAAACCTCATTCTCCTGCAACAGGTGGTTGCTTATAAGAAATCAACTTATTGGGGTGCCTTATTGGTTCAGTCCGCTAAGAGTGGGACTCTGCGGCACCCGGATGGCTCAGCAGTTTAGCGCCGCCTTCAGCCCAGAGCATGATCCTGGAGTTTCAGGATCGAGTCCCACATTGGGCTCCCTGCATGGAGCTTGCTTCTCTCTCTGCCTGTGCTTCTGCCTCTCTCTCTCTCTGTGTTTCTCATGAATAAATAAATAAAAATCTTTTTTTTTAAAAGTGGGACTCTGGATCTTGGCTCGGCTCATTATATCAGGGTTCTGAGGTCAAGCCCCACATCAAGCTCCACATCAGGCATAGACCCTACTTAAGATTCTCTCTCTCCCTCTGCCACCTCCCACTTTCCCTTCTTTTCTGATTTAAAAAAATCAGCTTTTTGGTAATAGGCTCTAGGACCATGGAGGGGGGAGAAAACTATTTTTCTTGATGAATACATCATTTAGGATCAGGTTCAGCTGCATACAATATCAACCCTACCCCATCTCCCAATTAAAAATAAAAATGAATGATTTAAGGGGTACCTGGGTGACTCAATCGGTTAAGTGCCTGACCTCGGCCCAAGTCATAAACTCAGGGTCCTGGGGTTGAGCCCTGCCTCTGGCTCTGCCCTCAGCATGGAGTCTGCTTGTCCCTCTCCCTCTCTTCTGCCCCTCCCTCTCTCCTTGCTCTTATGAGCACACTCTCTCTTACAAATATAAATAAAGTCTTTAAAAAATAAGAGATTTACAAATTAAACAAGATGTCACATAAAGGAGATGTAAAGTTAGCACGTTTGGGAGTTCATGATCATAAACTTATGATTTTCAGGGACTCAACTTTCCTTCTATTTGCTATTTTGCCCTTACTAGTATGTGGCCTCATTTCTAAGGGTAGATGCTGGAATGCCATCATTGCATCTCTGCTCCAACTGGGAAGAAGGAAGAAGCAGTAAGGACATATGTCAGCTGTCTTTCAAGGTGCCCACAGCACTTTTGCTTCCATCTCTGTGGTCGTCTGGACTAACTCAAATTGCCACATCTAGTGGTGACAGTGCCTTGCACCTGGCTAAGACAAAGGGGTTCTATTTTTTTTTTTTGAGGTATTGCTGGGGTAAGCAACCAGGGATCCTGCTACAGTCTCCATTCTAGAATCTCTTAAGGTAAGGCATCGCATGGCAGTCATTCCCAAAACTTAGGGTCTTCAGAATCACCTGGGAAACTTGATAATAATTCAGATTCTTGGATCCACTGTTAAAGATTCTGATAGTAGGTTTAAAAAGGGACCTCATTTTTCTCAAGTAGCCTACCTCTTTACTCGGACGATCTGGATGCAAAGGGTTAGGGACACACCTGCCTCTTGAGAAATATCATATGAGGTTTAATAAGAAACCAGAGATAGGGAATAGAGGGTATGATGTAATCTGGTGAACTCAGTTAAGAAAATAAACCCTATTTGTGTCTCCTGTATTGAAATGATATACATTACCTAGTCTGCTTCTCTAGTAGCTGTGGTGGTAGAGTTTTCAAACTGAAAGAAATACAAGTAAATTCTCCTTTGTAAGAAAAGAGAATGAAATCAAATATTCTTTTAATTCTGTTAACTACCCTACTCTGTATTAATTTAGGATATTTTTCAAATTTGAGATTCATTCTTTAAATATGATCTAAGGTAGATAAGGACTTATCCTTAAGGCTTAAAATGGAAAAAAAAATTAACTATCTCAAAAGATGCATGCAGCTATTAGAATCCACATTATTTAAAATAAAGCAAGTTATAAAAAGGATAGGATATCTATGGTTACAAATTCTTTGGTCACAAAGTTAAGATTGACTCCTTTATGCAACATTACGTACACTCAATGACAAAAGGAGTATATAAAGAATAGGCAAAAAATACTGTGGCAGTCATAAAACCCAAGAACTCTTTAAAAAAAAAAAAAAAGACTGAGAAAAACATGGTAACATTATCATTCCTTCCTTAACAATCACATCATAAATAACTTTCCCTAGCTAGCAACAAACTCTTTTATCCACAATTTGAAAGCAGAGACCTCATAAATTGACTGGGATATTCTTCCTCTGTTTGACCACAAAGCAGTGATTATTTGAAACTGTAGCCTCCTGCTAGTATGTTTTTCAGAGCAAGTCACTGATGGGATTGAGAACGGTTGACATTCATTGCTTTGGTGACTGACACCTCAAAGACAATGTGAGAAGAATCACAAGCATCCCTTTGGCTTGGGATCCAGCAACATGGTCTTTCAGATGTCTCCTCAGACATCTCAGAAACTCGCCCTGAAGATCAAGCACTACCATTGCCATGTGTCCGATCTATCGATGGTGGAGGTGGCAAGGTGTGGCTACACGTGCTTTTGATTATTTAAAGAGAAGGAATATAAAAAACAAAACCTAAACCAAAAAGGAATGTAAATCCAGTCTTCTTTTGCCCTGTTGAAATGTAATGTCAGTGCTTGAGAATTATTTTTTGCCACTAAATGGGCTATGGCTAGATACTGACACTCCAATCCCAATTTCTGTTATTTTCTTTGTGGAGCAGTAAGAAGAAATCTTCATGATTACCAAAAGTATGTGTGGAGAGGTGGTTATGAAGATCAATCATTTTTTCCTTGTGTGATATACAAGCACTTTGTGGTATATATCACAATGTAGCTTTAAAAAATACATTTATTTCCATGATGATTGGACAGAAAGTGTGTGAAATTGAAGCATGAATGTGATTTGTATTGTCAAAGTCTTTTATATGAATTTTTAAAAGTAATGTCTTACAGGGATCCCTGGGTGGCGCAGCGGTTTAGCGCCTGCCTTTGGCCCAGGGCGCGATCCTGGAGACCCAGGATCGAATCCCACGTCAGGCTCCTGGTGCATGGAGCCTGCTTCTCCCTCTGCCTATGTCTCTGCCTCTCTCTCTCTCTCTCTCTCTGTGACTATCATAAATAAAAAAAAAAATTAAAAAAAAAAAAGTAATGTCTTACAACAGTTTTTTTTTTTTTTAAACTTAGCATCTACCTTAGGAATTAGGGGGAAAAAATCCAAAAGATACATTGCAAGAAATATGAGCCAAACCCTGTATATAGCAGTTTACTCTCTTGGCCTATTCCTTTAATCATGGAACTCTAATCTATCAATTTCTTAACATCCCTGCCTTAGTGCTTATTGGCTCCAGCCATCTCTCACTTTGAGGAATCTTGATGCCATTGTATTTGAAAGACCCACAACCTATTGGCACTATAACTGCTTGGTTTTTATTCATATATGCAGTTTTGGACAATTTGAACAGCTCATTGACGTGGCACTGTCCCACACTGATGTGGTTTACCCTGCAGAGCTATGGAGGAACACATGCTTTTGGAAATAAGAGAGGCCTTTGTTAGTAGGATTTATTTCATTTCATGGTACTTTTGGCTGCTTTTTCAGCACTAGGTTCTTATGAAGTTTTTCAAAATAATAATAATGAAAAAAATACTCAAGTTAGTGGACAGAATAGGGACCCAAGCACATCTGGAAGTGTAGATGAGCAATGAGAGTTCACTGTTCAAAAGCAAAGGCGAAATGAGACCATTTAATAAACACTTGTAAAAGCATGCACAATACTTATAAAGGGTTTTTCACCAGAGTTCCATTTGTTTATTGTTGCTTTATGGTTTTCCAAATTGGAGAAAGCTATTTCAAACATGTATGATACACATATGAGCAATTTCCAGAGAAGAAATCTTTGCCAAAAACCATCTAGCCGCCAGCCAGGGAAGCTGCTTTCTCTCTTGGTCTGAAGGGCAGTTTTGGGGGGCTTCCGGGCTCTCCCTAGTTCAGCATGGGCCTCCCATTAATTTATTGCTATTATTACTTTTTCAATATGAGTAACAGAGTGCACAATGTCTTTTTTGATAATAGTAAAGTCCAGAGCTTTTAAGAAAAAAATGATTAAGACCAGTGTAATACTCAGATGATAGGAAAAAAAAAAAAAAAAGACAAGAGACAGAAACCAAGCCAAGAGGTAAAGAGACTTTTCATTTTCTTCATGAGACTGGAGATTCTCCACTAGAGTAAAGGCGCCATCCACACAGACAGTGTTACATCTGATGGACATTACTTATGACGTTACTTAAGCAGAGAAAGAACAGCCGAAACCCAATTCTCCAGCCTTTAAATGAATTCCCAGCTACAAACCAGAAGAGTAACACTATTAGGTCTTCAGGGCAGCTGGAATGGAGCTGTACGACTCAGGTTTCTTTTCACAATGTTGGCATGAATTTGTGGGATCCATGTATTATTTACGTGGCACCTCTACCATGTTTTTAAATAATCTTTGGACATATGCCCATGAATTAGTTTAATCTAATTCTCCTGCTTTTATCCATAATGAGTTCTAGCCTTCATGGCCAGCTTGACTTGTGTATGCTCTATATCTCCTGGAAGACTCAGAGGGTAATCCTAGGGGCTCATTATTTCTAATTACTTCATATCTGAATGTGTAGGACTGAGCTCACTCCATAAACCAGCCAAAGGAGGTAGGATTCTTTTCTTTACCACTTTCCTCTCAATTATAAATATGTATGTTTCACAACCAGATCCTTGCAGCCAAAACCTAAAACCTGCATCAATTTCTGGCATTGTTATCTGGAATACAGGATATAGCACAATTAACTTTAGAGAGTGTTGACACATATCCAAAAGATGAGGAAAAGATGATGTGGCTAGGTAAAGACCAGGACAGGATATAGGACTGGGGATGTTCTGAAGAGAATTATGGTACATGCTCTTTGATGCAGCATGACCATCAAAAAACATATGACACTTCAGTCAAGACATTTATCTTAGCAATATTTCAGTGGGCTTGGAACTAGGGGTGACCAGCTCATCTAAGTTAGCTCTGGACTTCTTTGGCTTGAGCACTGAACCTTTTGCATCCCTGGAAAACATCATAGTCCTAGTCAAAACTGGGATGATTGGGTCACTCTACAAGAAACATAGACATAGGTGTTTAAGAGATGTACATGCATACAATGCATTTCAAAATTATATTAGAAATTAGTTGTTTCTGTCATACAACCTCTCAGAATATTTTCAGTGTTCTCCACTTGTTACTGAAGGAAGCTGGCAAGAAATAGGTATTCAAGAAGTAAAGCCTTAGGGACGCCTGGATGGCTCAGTGATTTAGCTTTGCTTTTGGTTCAGGACATGATCCTGGAGTTCAGGGATCGAGTCCCACAGCCGGCTCCCTGAGGGGAGCCTGCTTCTTCTCCCTTTGCCTATGTCTCTGCCTCTCTCTTTGTGTGTCTCTCATGAATAAATAAATAAAATCTTAAAAAAAAAAAAGTAGAACCTTAAAAAATTGAACCTTCAGCCATTACATTAGAAAGATGGACTTCTTTATGATTTAAGCCTGTTGGTTCTGTATACTATGAGAGAATAGTGCAAAGAGCTTTTTGAATTCTGTGGTTTCAGAGACAAAATCCTAAAGTATAAGGATTCATTTTTCTCACAGTCTCCTTTTTAAGGAGGATTCTATGCTATGCTGTTTGGCTCAAGGGCCTTAGGAGAAGATTTCTAGAAAGTTCAGCTTTATGAAACACTGTGAAACCCCCTCCTCTCCATCTCTAAAGAGCTTCTGGTAAAATAGGAAAATATTTTTTCATTAAGATATTTTTGGTGACACACCTCTTTTTCTCTTGGGTGGGTCACCATGTTGAGAAAGACTTTAAAGCAGGTGCAAGGCAATTTGGCTTAATTCAGCTCAGATTTGGGAACAAATGCCTTGTGTTTGGGACCCAAATAATAATGCACAGCTGCACCTTGCATAATATCATTAGAACCGAATAGAGCCAAAGAATACTTTCACCATTGTTCAGCTGCTGAAAATATGGAACAAGGGAGTGGAGGGTCAACTTGACACAAGCTGTGATTGGTTCTTGGAGTATCATCCTGAAATCAGAGAAAATGATGGAGATTTCTCTGGGACCAGAGTTCCCACTACGGGGAAAAATTGTGTGCTGAGGCTGGAGAGATCACAAGGACTGCCACATGCAGATGGTGGCATATGAGTTCCCTTAGTTAGGAAGGGTAAAAACTATAGGCTGAATTTGGTTTAAAAAAAAAAAAAACCCAGACTTCAAAGACACTGCTAAGGGCTGAATATTTGTGTCTTTCAAAATTCATACGGTAAAACCTTAATCCCCACTGTGAGATGGGACCATTGGGAGATAATTAAGTCACAGTGAAACTTTCAGGATTAGTGCTCTTATAAGAGATGGGAGAGAGCTTGCTTCCTCTCTCTCTTTTTCTCTCTCTGCTCTCCGTGCGATTTGGGGCTATAGCGAGAAGGCAGTCGTCTGCAAACCAGGAAAAGTGCCCTTACCAGGAAGTGACTACACTGGCATCTTAATCTTGGACTTCCAGGTTCTAGAACCGTGAGAAATGAACCTCTGCTGTTTAAGCCACCCGGCCTGTGGTAAGTTGTTATAGCAGCCTGCACTAAGGCAGACCCTTTATTTCTTAACAACATTGATCCATTTCAGGAAGTGGAAAAGTTTGTGGTAGACATGTTTGGACTGGTGTATCTGATTTCATTAAATAAGACAACATTTTCTGAGTTGTTTTGGTAGGACAAAGAATCAAGCCACCTTTGAAACCACTAGTGAAGGTTATGTGCTACCAGAAACTAGAAAAATCTGCAAAGAGTATCAGACCAAGTTCCAGGTGATCATGCATTAAAGTGGTGTTGGAAAGGCAAAACCTCAAAATAGATAAATGCTGGAGATAAAATGTAGCCTGTAGAATTTGTTCTTAGGATTTTCACATAGAATAAGACTTCATAGGCCTCGATTTTGATTATAGGTAATTTAATAGTCCTGCAAAATATACATTCCAAGCTGAAGAGTTGATGAGATTCCTATGCTGAAGGTTTTTTGTTGTTGTTGTTGTTGTTGTTGTTGTTTATTGGTTTTGTTGTCATTTTGTCATTCATTAACAGGAAGGAGAGAGAAAGGTCCTACTTTGATATTTGGATTTCAGAGTTTCTGGCAGATGGCCCTCTGGCAAGGTATGATGGAACACAGTTTATAGGATTAGAGACACCCAATTCAGTCAGTGGGGAGTGATTTATAGCAAAGAACTTCGGGACAAGCTTAGACTTCACCACCAATTGACAAAATGACCTGAATTTTCACTGTTGGTGGAGCTCATGAGAGGGAAGAAAGAGAATGTAGTGACCTTAATAGCCTTCAGGAAACAAGATCAAATGGTAGAGTTTGGCAAGGCTCTTGGAGTAAACTTGAGAACTAGAATGGAACTCAGCTTGCTGTTATCAAGAGCCTGGTCACTGATGACCAAGGAGCCAACCAGAGTCATCTATACCTGGTCACAGCTTCCAGAATTGGTCCTAAAATGGTGAGGGACTGATCTCTAGGCATTAGCAGGTGGGAGACAGATATGACAATAAATCTGTGACTGCATAAGGTTTGGGGAGATGGAGTCACACACATAGTCACCTTACTTGTAGTCAGGGATTTTCATATTGCACCCATGAATAAAAGAACTCCATAACACATGATTTTCCTTTCCTTACAGACCTGTCAGAACAGAAGCTAACCCAGGCTGCTGCTCATGGCCATTCTGGAACCGGACTCTGGAGGTGCATTGAAGTGGGAGGGAAGATGTTGAATCTAGAATTAACATAAAAACTGGGAGAAAGTCCTGAGGAGCCAGAAGGTAGTTGGATCACAATGTATGTGTGAAAATGTTGACTTAATATGGAGGAAGGGCTGGACCCCCTAAGGAGGTCTTAGGTTCAGGGAAAATTTTTACCTTTGCCCCCTTTTAGTCTTGTGCGTAGCTAGAATTGCCTCTGCCAGGCAGGTAAAGAATACTCAGTGATGTGAAAACCCAGCTGGAGTGGGCAGCTGATAACTAAATGTTCAGACCATCTGGCCAGCTCCAGGTATTGCCTCCTCCACCACCCTCCCCAGAGAAGCTTCCACAGTGTGGGCAGAGTCCCCAAGGGGCAGGGTCACCTGTTGGAGAAGAGGGGAATGCTAAACCCATAGTGACTGTGCCCAGAGAGTAACATTTAGGAACTATGAGCCCTTCTCTGGGAAGGGCACAGCCCGAGACCCTGGCTTTCACCCCTCTTGCCAGAGATACTTTTATCCACCAAGGAAATTAATGCCCTCAGAAGAGTAAGTGCTCTCAGTAAAAACATGGAGACTGCTAAAGAAAATAATAAGAAAAATCTCAAGAGGAAGAACTTTCCCAGATGGAGCATACCTGATGGGCTGGAGAAATTAAAAAGTTTAAAATAAGGACACATCACATATTCTCAGAGGTGAAGGAAGAGATTGAGGACATGAAGCAGAAATAAGCAGTTATGCATTACCAATGAGACCTATTCAGTAGGAAAATATACTGGTTTAAATAAATATCATCAATGAACCCAATGATGGATTTTTTAAAAGATTTTATTTATTTATTCATGAGAGACACAGAGAGAGGGAGAGGCAGAGACACAGGCAGAGGGAGAAACAGGCTCCATGCAGGGAGCCTGATGTGGGGCCCGATCCTGGGACCCAGGATCACACCCTGAGCTGAAAGCAGACGCGTCACCACTGAGCCACCCAGGTGTCCCTCCAATGATGAATTGGACATAGAAAATGAGTTAGTGTACAGAAAGACTGGAGTGCAGAATTGTTCGAAGGAACTGGAAAGGAATAAGGAAATAGAATCTATAACAGAAAATGAGGGGAGTCTGGGTGGCTCAGTTGCTTAAGTGTTGACTCTTGATTTCGGCTCAGGTCCTGAGATCGAACCCCAGGTAGGGCTCCATGCTGGGCATGGAGCTTGCTTAAGGTTCTCTCTCTCCCTCTCCCTCTGTGCCAAAAGAAAACGAAGCATATAGGACAGGAGAACCACACTGATACAGAAGCAATCCCAGAAGAAGAGAAGAGAAGAGAATAAATGGAAGGGATGACACATTTAAAGAAAAAGTAACAGAGATTTCCCAGATTTAAGGAAGCATGTAAAAAATCAGATTCAGAAGGTTCTGAACTGCTTGAGATAGGTCTTGGGTCCCATGTCACATCCTCCTAGCCCAAATTTTATGCTAGCCATTGCTCGTAGCTCCCTGCAAGTATACCTGGACAGCATCTTCCCTAACTGCCCTGAGTATCTCTTGCTTTCTGCTCCCAGGTGTCTCTGATGCGTGGCTAGAGATCATGCTGGAACATCCTCAGCACTCACTGGGCAACCTTTGTCCGATGGGTAGGTGGGACCAATGAATAAACGAAAGCACCTTTCTTTAACCTATCGGTTGGAAAGCTCTGAGCTAGATTGTGCAGATATCCTTAAGGGGTCCCAGTGGGGACAGGCCCGGGTCATGAACTGGAGCACCGTTCCTCGTACCAGCTTTTTTACTCACCCCAATCCTCCATTCCTATTTCCTAGGATCACTGAGGAGTCAAGCTGCCATGGAGCAAACACCACTAGCTCCCTTAGGGCATACTCCTGTTCTTTGAAAAAAAAAAACAAAAACAAAACCCCTAATGATTTAAGCCACTGAAAATTGGGTTTTCTATTATTCACAGGTAAACACAATTGCAGCTCATCTACACTTGACACGAGGCATAGCCAATGCCTGTGTCTAGAGGAAGCTAGCCTCTGCTGCTGAATGTTTAAATTCAGGATAACTCTTGCTTCCCCCCAGCTTTATGGAGAGGCAATTCTCTCGAGTCCCTTGGAAAGCATTTTACTCAGCTCAGCAGACGACAGGAAGGAAGAGGGGGTGGGTGTTGAGGCAGGAACTGGAAGAAACCCTGGGTGCCTCATGGGGATGGCCCCTTTGTGGAAAAGTGCAATGATTTCAGCAAGACAAAATTCAGAAAGGCAAAAAGTATTTCCAGCTTTTCCCCTTCCTTATCTTCTACTATCCCACGCCTGTCATACTGATCAGAGCAGTGGGTAGAGAAAAATGAAAGACACACACACACAAAAAAAGGTGCCAGAGTGATTCCTATAAATTGGGCCATAGAGAAAAGCAAACAAGAAACCAAAACAAGGACAGCAACAAATAGCTCTGGATGTGGAAGGACTAAGAGAAAGAAAAAAGAGAGATTGGGGAAGGAAGAAAGAGCAATCTAGTAAAGATGTTTGAAAGTTTTGATGTGTGTCATATGATGCCATTCCTCCTCTTAGCTGCTCTGAGAATCTTCAGCAAGCGCTTAATTCTATTTCAAGGATTTTGGTTATGGATTTGTGTTTGAGAAGCAGTATCATGCTGATATGGGTCATGAAGTCTCAGTCTCATGCAGATTAACAATCTAATATTTCATGCACGTTATAGTGTTTGAGAGGAGAAAATCAAACCACCTTGAGATGCAGATAGGGGCCCACCAGGTGAAGAGTGAGACCTGCCACAGGCATGCTTCAGATTTGTGCCTGCGAAAAGCTGCAGACTGCTTTAGCTACAAACCATGTTGTGACTTACATTCACAAACCCCTAGTTGTTCGCTCAAGGGCTCCTGCCAGACCCCACGTTGATAGGTGCTGCTCATGATATAGTGTGATCCTGCTTTAAGGCCACAGCTAGTTACTTGAGGGATGGGCATCTGGTGAGATGGACCAACCAGATTCTTCTCTCAGGAATTGGAGAAATAAAACCCCCAAAGAAGTAGCCAACTCTTTGGTACAATATGCAAACTTGGGAGCAGCTCCTATCTCAACATCTTCCCATGCTTTATTTATATCTTTGGAACTGAATGTTATAAGCAAGGGAAAAATCTCAGCTTCTTTCCTAAGATGGGTTCCTTTAATCATCTCCCCAGCGTTGTAGGTTTTACAGGGTGGGCATCAGGTCCCTCCAGTATATATAGTCAATATTCCTGACCCAGGTACAACCTCAAGTGTTCAACCCCAAGCTCTCATCTTTTCTTAGAACAAATAGTTTGTAAGAAAACTGACTCTGAGGGAGCTGCATCTGGAATTATGGAACCTCTTCCCCTCCAACTGAGCCAGGGCAAGGAAGGCATAGCTGAGATGGTCACCTTGGGTAGTTGGGCTCTGAAAGCAATAACAGCTACCAATACTGAAACATTCACGTGTTTCGCCAACTGGCAAGTAACAAAGAAATGGCCCCAAATCACATTTAAGGAAGCTCAAGTTCCCTAATAATCAAATTACAAGTTAAAACAGGTTTTTATTTCTGCCTCTCATACTGATAAGGATTAAGACAATTTCTACTTTACAGACAAAACCATGGAGAAAGAACAGTACTTACAGGAGTATACACAAATACAATGATTTTGGAAGGCCTTTTGGCCATTCCTATAGGAATTTAAAACATATATACCCTTTAAAAAATTGCATTTCTAGAAATGTATTCCAAGATAATTAGGCAAACTTTTAAAAATCTACAAAAAGGGCTGCCTGGGTGGCTCAGTAATTGAGCATCTGCCTTTGTCTCGGGGCATGATCCAAGTCCCACTTTGGATTCCTTGCGGGGAGCCTGCTTCTCCCTCTGCCTGTGTCTCTGCCTCTCTCTGTGTGTCTCTCATGAATAAATAAATAAAATCTTTTTAAAAATGTACAAAAATCTACATTTGCATTTGCACAGCAGAAAGTCTGAAATCCAAAGTATGAACAGTATATTCCTCTGGTGGCAAGAATACGTGTTTAATATACTTTATGCTATTTGAAATTGTTTATAAGACAAAACAATTCTCTTTTATTTTACAGGGCAATGATGGTGCCAAAAATATAGTTGGTAGAAGCTACAGAGACCAGAGAGGGGAGGCAGTGGTGCAGGAATGCCCATTGCAATCCCCTGGATGTGTGAAGCCTGGTCTCCAGAAAGCTCTATGGGGCCCATCCTTGGTCCAGACTCCATTGTCTAGTCTGTGGATCATTTTCTTGGATTCTACTAACATTCATCACAGCCCTCAGGTTCCTTTGCTTCAACACTGGCCTGGTGCTAGTTCTCAAGCAACTGACTGTGTACTGACCATTGGCTGGCCACATTTTCTTCATGCTTAATCCTTTCAATTTTGGGGGATCATTCATTGGAGACTAGATGGCCTACGTAGTCACTGGTCATGAATGTAACAGCAGTTTTTGAAGAATTTGGACTTTTATTTAGAATCACCTAAAGAACTTTGACAGATACAGATTCCATCCAGAGAGTCTGTCTAACTGGTATGGGGGGTGGGGGGGCGAGGCATGGATAATTTAAAAGATCTCCCCCGTGGATCTGATGAGCAGCCAGGTTTGAGAACCTCCACTGCAGGAGCTAAAAACACAGTGCCCAAGTCCAAGCATAAATGAGATTACTCAATCATTTGGAGTGACCACCAGAAACATCCCATTAAGGTGGGTAATTACTTGCTTGATCATGCTCCTGAACTGGAGGAGCAGTTTTCAACAAAAGCATGCTTTCAGAAGTGTCTAAATGAAGGATTCTAATAATAATTTAAAAAGCAACAAAATCCTTTCTCACTTTGTGGTGTCTTTCTCTCTTCTGATGAGCAAAATCATAGAGGGCAGTCAAATAATCATTTGACCAATGTATGCTATATTTCCATTTGCAGGAACAACACAGCATCGCAGAAAACCGTATCAGTTGAGAACTTTCGTTTTTTACCCTCTATCTGCCTCACTGAATAGGACTGAGTCTGCCAGGAATTCTCTCAGAGACTCATTAGGCCTGTGTCTGAATATTGGATGAGTCACCACCAATGGCATTGTTAGGTAGCAAGCATTTCCCCAGCAAAGTCCTTTCCATTCTCTCACAACAGGAATTCTCAGAGACATGCACTTTATTCAACCCTTTTGCTGTTAATATTCATATTGCAACAGAATAAATTTACACTTTATAGAAATATTATCTTAGTTTCCTCTAATTTCTCTGGCTTAGTTAAGCATTATTAGCCTGCTAATGTAACTCTTTTTTCTTATATCTAGTTATACTCAAATTCAGACACTATTTTAGCATTTTTTCCAGTTGTTGGGCTTACCATTAAAATGGCCACGTTATATGTTCCATTTGTAAGATCTTAGGAGATTTCTCCGGATGTTGGTTGCTTCTGAGGATATATTGAGACCTCTCCTTTGATTGGCTTCTTATCTTGTTCAAACTAAATGAGAACTCAGGGGATGGATGGATGGTTTGCACTTGGTTCCTGTCACAGTGCTTGACTGAGAGAGAAATTTGGCTTGAGATCAAGTATCTTTTTGTTCTTTTAGGTTGGTTTATGTGACACTCCTAAAGTTACTGCCTAAGCCTCAGCTTCTATGGTATTAGTCAGGCTTGCTTACCTTCTTTTCTCTCCTTGTTTCTCACTATAGCTCTCATAAACTCATTTCTTAACAGAGTTTTCAGTTATTTTCTTGAATTTCTAGAAGATAAGGAGCCTAATGTAGGGTAGCATTACTAGATTATCTTCCATGATTAATCCCCCAAAATACTTCTGGATATAAAAGATTTCATGCTCAAGCATGTTTGAAAATGCTGCAGACTCTCTCTTGGAGATTTACAAAGCACATTAGCATATATCCATGCTCTGAAATATTTGCAACTTTAAAAAAATTCCCCAAACTATTTAGCTTTGTTTAAGTCCAACATTTCCCAAACTACTTTGGCCATAGAACATACCCCCTTTTTTTTGCACCCTGTGGACAGACCAGGTCCACTTTTACCAGCTGCACATTAGGGAAGTCACTAAGCTTTTTAAAACATACTGGCCAGGGAAGCCTGGCTGGCTCGGCGGTTTAGTGCCGCCTTCGGCCCAGGGCCTGATCCTAGAGACCCAGGATCAAGTCCCACGTCAGGCTCCCTGCATGGAGCCTGCTTCTCCCTCTGCCTGTGTCTCTGTCTCTCTGTCTCTCTCTCTCTGTGTCTCTCATGAATAAATTTAAATTAAAAAAAAAACTTACTGGCCTCCTATGTCTATGTGTGTATGTGTGTGTGTGTGTGACTCTGTTACATGTGTGTCCATGTGTGCATACATGCACACAGAGATATGCATACACACACACGAAAACCTCTCTGGAGCCCAAGTGTGCATTTTAAGTCCCATTATCACAGTCAGCCAAGTTTCTTTTCTTTTTTAAAGATTTTATTTATTTATTCATGAGAGGCACAGAGAGAGAGACACAGACACAGGCAGAGGGAGAAGCAGGCTCCATGCAGGGAGCCTGATTCGGGACTCCATCCCAGGTCTCCAGGATCACACCCTGGACCAAAGGTGGCACTAAACCGCTTAGCCACCTGGGCTGCCCACAGTCAGCCAAGTTTCAACTAAGCCTCTGAGCATGGTCCCCAGTCCTCACTGTACATCTTCGAAAACCTTGCCTAGTTAGCTGATCTGATATGGCTGATTCTGTGTAGTACTGGGAGCCCTGCAGCCTCACCCTGAGGAGCCAGGCTAAGGGCACCACCCTCACCCTCACCCCCACCCCAACCAAGGCTGTGTACTCCCCCCTGAGAGCAGGAACCACTCAGAGAGGCTCCTATCTAACCACTGAGAGGGTGATTTCCCCTTTGGAGAGACCCCATGTATGTCCTGCAGCATTATTTGAAATCAGGCCAGCCCACATTATCCCCCTAGTTTTAAGAAAACAAAACAAACTAGAAATCTCCCAAAACTTACTTGCCTCAATTGTAAAGAAAGGAATAATACCTCTCTCTACGAGCTTTTGAAAACACTTTTTAACCTGAGGATTACTATAAAAATAGTAAGAAACATCCTGAGCAAAATGTAATGAACAAACTTAAACAGAATGAAGATGAAGATTTTTTGTATTTTGAAAAATAGTTCTTTCCTATAGCTATTGATGAGCTGTAATTAAGTGTTATTGGTAAAAACATATATTCATAATTAACTAGACATTTTCATTTGATTAGTCTTCTGTAAAGTCTAGTCAGAAGGAAATCAATAGGGCCTCCTGGATGGCTTAGTGTTTGAGCGTCTACCTTTGGCTGGGATCGTGATCCGTGGGTCGTGGGATTGAGTCCCACATCAGGCTCCCCGTGGGAAACCTGCTTCTCCCTCTACCTATGTCTCTATCTCTCTCTTTGTGTCTCTCATGAATAAGTAAATTAAGAAAAAAAAGAAATCAATAGCTTTAAAAATACTTCAGAATATAAGGTCTATTATTAAATAGTCTTAGATGAGGAAAAAAACTGCTGGTTATTTTTTTTAAGATTTTATTTATTCACAAAAGACAGAGAGAGAGAGAGAGACAGAGAGAAAGAGACATAGGCAGAGGGAGAAGCAGGCTCCATGCAGGGAGCCTGATGTGGGACTTGATCCCAGGACTCCAGGATCACGCCCTAAACCAAAGGCAGATGCTCAACCACTGAGCCACCCAGTTGTCCCTGGTTATTTTTTTCTTGAGAAAATAAATTCCGGGACATTTTGAATTATAACTTAGCCAGGTCAAGAATGTTTAAATGGCCTATTAAAATGTTGATAAACATTGGAAGTTTCCAGATGGCACTGGGTTGCACAGGGTCTTTCAGAGATCCTCCATAGTCAGTCCATAAATTAGAAATCAATGTGGACTTGATAGGAACAGAATTTCTATTTAGAGTGGTTAATCCATGCCTGGGATATTACTGTATAGTTTTAATACATTCAGCCAGTTACATTCTCCCTAAAGCTGCCTTTGAGGAGCCACTTTTTTTTTTTTTTTTTTCAGTTCCAGGGAGATAATATTTCCTTATTTTTCAAGGTAATTTGTATTTTTGTTTTCCTTATAGCTTCTGAAATGGCTGAGAAGGAGTGGAAACAGGGTAATAGAGGTGAGGATGCGGTGAGAAAATTGCTGGATTTCAGCCAACATAGGGGTACATCCATTTGTGCCTTCACACCTGGTAGTATTTTTATATGGGTTCCATTCCTACTTTATTCTAATTATTGGAATGTAGCTCAAAGCTCACATCCTACAGAAAGTCTTCTGGGTTCTTTGTGTCTCTGCATTCTCACGAACCTGAATACATTTCTCTATAGTAGTTGTCACACTGGATAATACTTGTTTATTCACCTGTTTATCGCCATCACTACACTCTAAGCTCCTTGGGGTCAGATGCTGTGTGTTAATGTGTGTTTATTTCTAGCATGTAGCCTCATATTTAACACTTAGTAAATGTTCATCATTGAATGGCTGAGTGAATGGTTTATAGACTGCTCACCAGGCAAGTATATTGCCCTCTTTTGACAGATACTTGTCTTTTCCAAGATCTCATTCCCAATGATTCAATTCAGGTTTTCAATGCTTAGGTGCCATATTTTGTCTTATGACTCTGCCACTCTTGCCCCACCTGCCAGACCAACTCTCTGACCCAAATATTGACCTTTACCATCTTGCTAGTAGCCACAAGAATGCTCTATTCTGAATTGTGACTTTCCTATTCATTTGTCCCCTCCTGTCTTGTTTTGATCAGTTGGAGACACACAGAAAGTACAGTGGGCAGAGAGGCAGAAGTGGAGAGGCTCTGAAAGATGGCCCCTGGAGGACAGAAATTATGCCCTAGGACACTAAGTAGAGAACTATTGCTGGGCCCTATAGCCCTGAGGTGTTCTTTTCCAGCAAGGAATGGATTCCCCCTTCTCCAGTCTGGGTTGTGCAACTGCTGAGGCTTTGCTTTCTCTTCTTTCCCTTTGTGTCCTTGCATTAAATTTCTATCATTTAAGCTGATCTAAGCACTTTAGGTTACAAGACAATGCATTTTCATTCCTATTTTTACAGATCAGAGAGCAGGAGTGAGACATGGTTTTGTGCATATTATTTTTCCCTGGGGTACACCTAAAGCTCTAAGGCAACTTCCTTTTCTTTCTTTCTTTCTTTCTTTCTTTCTTTCTTTCTTTCTTTCTTTCTTTCTTTCTTTCTCTCTCTCTCTCTCTCTTTTCTTTCTTTCTTCTTTTTTTTTTTAAAGGTTTATTTATTTATTTTAGGGAGAGAGATAACACAAGCAGGGGGAGAAGCAAAGGGAGAAGGAGAGAGAGAATCCTCAAGCAGACTCCCCACTGAGTGCGGAGTCCAATGCGGGGTTCAATCCCATGACCCTATGATCATGACCTGAGCTGACATCAAGAGTCAGACCCCAAGCAACTGAGCCATCTGGGCCCTCTCTAAAGCACATTGCTTAGTGTGGTCCTGAATCATGTGGTGGTGGTGGTGATTCTAACAAGTTCTGCGTGGCATTCTTACACATGTGAAGTTTAAGAATCACTACTCTCTAATGACGTATGGATTGAGCTAATGCCCCAGAGGTTTCCTGGACCAAAGTGACCAACAACTAGTCTTGTTCCCCTGAAAGCCATTCGTGCCCAAACAATTCTGCTCTGAAACAAGCTGCTCAATCTTTTTTATTCTGTCAAGCTACAGATCTGTTATGTATTGGATTTTTTAAAGTAAATAATTTGTCAAAAAGCTAGAATTTTTAGACCCATGTTGTAACTAGCTAAGATTTTTTTTTTACTAGCTAAGATTTTTTATAAAAAAGGTCTATGACAAATCCAAACTTGCAGGAGAGAAAACATTGAGACATAAGGAAATAGTGATAAATCACTGATTTCTTAATATCCTTGTGTCATTTAGTAAAGTATGCTAAAGACGGCTCTCAGGCAAGCCTGCACGTTCCCCTCTCTCCTCAGGCAAAGTTGACATTGTTTAGATATTATATCCTTCTTTAGGAGTTGCCATTTTCTTTTTAAGGAAGACACTCTTGCAAATGTTCTTGAATACAATCATCACTCTTACCTGAGATGACTAGAAGTCTTCTGGTCTCTAGTACTCCCTTAGCAACCACCTGAAGGCTAGAATTTCTTTATATCCTCTATTTAATCATGATGCCCTCCTCCATTGAATGACTATTCTGTTTTAGAACAAAATACACCTGAAGTAGTTCTGATCATCCAGTCATCATATTTTATTCTATTAAGGCATTATTCAAGAAATCTTGACAAATTCTGAAAGTTCTGGTTGCAAGATTAATACAGAGCAATCAGAAACAAAACCCTGTTTCAATAAAAGAAATATATCCTATATATATCTCTATAGAGATAGTCTATATATGTCTCTATATGTCTATATATATAAAGAGATATATTCTATATCTCTTTTATTATAGATATAGGAAATAAAAGAGAATACCTAAAAATTGATTAGGTCATTTCACAGCAGGGATCCTCTAAGGGATACTTTTATTTAATGTTTTAAAAAAGATGAGTTTAAAAAGAAAAAGTAGTTATTGATGCATAAGAAATTTGATTAGCAGTTGTAAATATTTTTGTTATAAAACCAAAACATTTTCTTAAAAAAAAAAGGAAGGAATAGTGCTAAAATATACAAAGATTTACGAATAGAAGTTCTCTGTCCCCTTAGTTCAATCCCTAGAGGTAGTCATTATTAATAGTAGAATATATCCCTGCCCAGAAATTTTCTACATAAATATAATACATAGGAAGTCAGTTGTGGCTGAACTATATATACCATTTTATAATTTACTTTTTTCACTTAAAATATAATTTAGATAACTGTATATATGGTATCTATTAATTATTCTTAACTTATTTATTCAATAACTATAAAGTAGGGATGCCTGTGTGGCTCAGCGGTTGAGCATCTGCCTTCTGCTCAGGGCGTGATCCTGCGGTCTGGGGATCCAGTCCTGTATTAGGCTCCCTGTGGGGAGCCTGCTTCTCCCTCTGCCTGTGTCTCTGCCTCTCTATCTGTATCTCTCATGAACAAATAAATTAAAAAATCTTAAAAAAATAACTAGTATATCATAGCATAGACATCTATAACTAAGTCTACTAATCTTCTAATACTTTGGGTGTTTCCAATTTTTCCCTCTGTTACAAGCAATCCGTCATGGAATATTTTTGTAACATAAAATTTTGTTCTTTTGTAAGGGTCTATGTAGAATGAATTATTAGACATGGAAATGTCGGATCAAAGGATATGTGATTCTAAATTTTGTCAATATTGCTAAATTGCTCTACAAATACATGATTAGAATTTCTACTTTCACCATAAAGGTGTGTGAACTAATTAATCTTCAGCTTCAGATCACCTCACTTCCATGGGCTTCTTCCAAGCCTTGAAATGTGCAGATGTTTCTAATATTTGTATAAAATAAGCACAAGTAAGATATTTTAACTACAATTGCTTATGAGTACTAGTTCTTTACTTTGACTTCCCTGCTGTCACACCCATCACATGCTAGGTGGAGTTAGAGGGACTCTTGTGTATTTTGGGGACCAGGCTTAGGGAAGATTGAGTTGGGAATACACCATTTTAAATGATTTTTTTATTTGTTTATGATAGAGAGAGAGAGAGAGGCAGAGG
Source organism: Vulpes lagopus (assembly GCF_018345385.1). Classification (NCBI taxonomy): domain Eukaryota; kingdom Metazoa; phylum Chordata; class Mammalia; order Carnivora; family Canidae; genus Vulpes; species Vulpes lagopus. Next base: position 31,971,518 of record NC_054831.1, read on the forward strand.
GAGAAGCAGGCTCCATGTACCGGGAGCCCGACGTGGGATTCGAACCCGGGTCTCCAGGATCGTGCCCTGGGCCAAAGGCAGGCGTGAAACCGCTGCGCCACCCAGGGATCCCCCTTAAATGATTTTTTTAAAAGTAGGCTCCATGTCCAGCGTGGAGCTCAACATGGGGCTTTAACTCATAACCCTGAGATCAAGACCTGAGCTGAGATCAAAAGTCAGATGCTCAACAGACTGAGCTTCCCCTGGGAAGACACCATTTTAACTGTAAGTTGTAAAGGCCCTTTTGAAGATTTCAATATAGTAAATGATAAATCATAGATTCCTGATATTGATAGGAAAAGTCTCTATTATGGGCGTCTTTAAAGTTATTTATTAAATAAATTAAATTCAGATTAAAAATTAATGGAATATGAAACCAAAGCAATAAAGATGAATGGTGAAACCAATAAAAGTTATTTTGAAATAAAGAAATGAATTGTTTAAAAAAAAAAAAAAAAAGGAGATGCTGAAATCACTCCAGAAGCAGTAATTCTTTAAAAGGATACAATGCATTTTAAGTAGGAGTAGTGAAGAGACTATTGGCTTATTTGATGATTAAATTTATGGAAAACAGTGAATCATATAAATACTTTAAAAATGATTCAGTTTCTTGTTGCTTTGACAGGAAATGCTGACATGGACAATAACATAAAAGCTCAAAGTACACCACTGTGACAGGATATCAAACCAAGAGAGTGCCATCAATTCAAAAAGTCATTAAGGGTGATTAGCCACTCTGGAACAACATTTGAAATTCCCTGAAATATTACAGATCTGTGTGAAAGGACTTTTAGAAGTTTTCTAACATTCCAGATTTAGGTCTCCTTAAAAATTTATGTGACATTTCCAATAGGTTGAGAGTCTGAAAGAAACTTTTCTGAACTATCAAAAATTTAAAAGATTTTGATCAACCATGACTTCTATTTCTATTTTCTCTATGTCAATCGTAAAATTGTCACATGAAATGACAATAAGAAATTCAGGTAAAGGGATGCCTGGGTGGCCTCTGCAGTTGAGCGTCTGCCTTCCGCTCAGGGCGTGGTCCCGGAGTCCTGGGATGATTCCTATACCGGGCTCCCCAAAGGGAACCTGCTACTCCCTCTGCCTGTGTCTCTGCCTCTCTCTGTGTGTCTCTCATGAAAAAAATAAACAAAGTCTTTTAAAAAATAAAGGAAATGCAAGTAAAAAGGTGTTACAGAGATATGCCAGGCAGTGAATTAATATAAATGTTATTTTTCTAGATTTTGCAACGTTTGTGGTGTTTGTTATCTTTTGAAAGCGTATAGGTCATTGGAATTCTTTTCATTCTAAGTTAAATTTCAAGTTTTACTTAAGGGTGTATTATTTTTCTGAAAGAGGCCTCCAAAATTGCATGAGCTTCAGGCACAAATGTTGGATCTGCCCCTGAGTTTATAAGAGATACTGTCTCCCCATGTTCTTGCCAATATTAGGTAGTATTAAAGTTTTTGTACTTGCCAATTTAAGTAATATATGGTGTATATCCATTGTATGTTGTTGTAATTTATATTTAATTATAAGTTAAATTGAGAATTTTTTGTATAATTATTTTCTCTAGATTTTCCTGTTCATTGTCTTTGCCTCTCATGTATTTTTTTAATGTTGTCTGTGAGAACTCTGGGTATAGCACAGTTCTCTAGTCTGTCAATCATATTGCAGATCCTTTCGCCAGTTATTGTTGGTCGTTTATCTTTGCCTATAGTGTAATTTTATTCTCATTCAAAAACGTTTCTTTTTTTTTATTATTATTAAACATACCAATTGACAGCATTTTGAAAACAGTACAGGCACTGCATTTAATATGTTGAGGCTCAGATAGGGGTTGACTCAGCTAAACACCTTTAATGTTAAATGAGGTCAGTATAATTTAAGAAACCTCAAAACCCTTGGTACTTTGGCTTACTTTCTCCAGGCAGAGAGATGGTTAAATGTATTTCCTTATCAATCAAGAATTCTAGGTATTACCTCACCTTTCCATGCTCTACAAGATCAAATTATACTCTATATTTGAAATGGCTCAGAGAATAGACCCAACCTATTAGACTTTCATTTTTCACTTGTAAGAAGTGACCCTGAAAATACAAACCTAAGCTACTCATGCTGCCGTCTTCCAAAAGTATCCCTGCCTTTATTCTCTCTGGATTGAAATGTGTAGAGGTTATTTCCTAAAATCTTAGTCTATGAATTTTGATGAATGAACAATGACAACCTCATAGAAAAGACAAGAATGCCCTGCATGGAAACACATTTCCATGTTTATCCAGTAGCCTCCCCCAGGATGACAAATGCTCATTGCTCACCTGGCTTGCATGCTACTTTTCACCTTTAAGGCCCAATTCAAATGCCACCTCAATACAACTTTTCTGGATCTCTAAGGACTAATTAATCATTCTCTCATTAATGTTTTCATAGTATATGGTTGACAGTATCCTTGTAGCAAGTAAGATGTATTACAATGTAATGCATATTATGCATATTTTTTCTCCATCAGACCATGAAATTTTGTAGGAGGAGTGTGTCTCATTCATCTTTAAATCCACAGAACATGTAGGATTTGGCACATAATAGGTACTAAAGACATTTTTGTGGAATGTGCATAAAATCTAAAAGTATGATTTCAATGGAGGATGGAATAATATATACTCAAACTGCCAAAGAATCTTATTGCAGATACATCTTTTTTTTTTTTTTAAGATTTTACTTATTTATTAATGAGAGACAGAGACACAGAGGGAGAAACAGGCTCCATACAGGGAGCCCAACGTGGGACTTGATCCTGGGACTCCAAGATCACACTCCAGGCCAAAGGCAGGCACCAAACCGCTGAGCCACCCAGGGATCCCTTGCAGATACATTTCTAACAACAGAAGTTGGGCAGCCCAGATGGCTCAGCAGTTTAGTGTCGCCTTCAGCCCAGGGCCTGATCCTGGAGACCTGGGATCGAGTCCCACTTAGGGCTCCCTGCATGGAGTCTGCTTTTCCCTCTGCCTCTCTCTCTGTGTGTCTCATGAATAAATAAATAAAATCTTAAAAAATATATATATATATATTTATAAATATATGTAAAACAACAGAGTGTAGCATGGATTGTTCCGGTGAGAAGCAAAAGTAGAACACTCTGTTGAGTAGGCAAAAATCATGTACTGCAGGGCAGATTTTTTTTTTAAAGATTTCTTTATTTATTTATGATAGACATAGAGAGAGAGAGAGGCAGAGATACAGGAGGATGGAGAAGCAGGCTCCATGCCGGGAGCCCTAGCGGGACTCAAGCCCCGGACTCCAGGATCGCGCCCTGGGCCAAAGGCAGGCGCCAAACCGCTGAGCCACCCAGGGATCCCCCAGGGCAGATTTTTATTCCTGGGTTATTCAGATCCTGCACCCTCCTAACTGGGTACATACCTATACTTACTCTCCAGCTCTGAGGACATGTCCACAGGAATCTGGAGACACCATCTTTCTTCACTATAAATGGGTTAACACATTTACTCCAATATAACCACACTTTATATTAAGTGAAAACTTTTAACATTTATAGAGAGGCATGACTTTGGCATTAAAACGACAGCATACTTACTTTAATAAATATGCACTTATTTAATTATACATAATAAATGTCTTAGACAAAGGCTTCAAAGCCTTTTAAGCATTTGTAGTAAATGATGTGATCTATAGAGGAAAGAAGGTCTTTGGGGTCCACCATACCATGTGCTTCTGGCGTCATCCCATCTGTTTATTATGTAGTTCAGATCTTCTCAATAAATCATTGTGCTTTGGAAGTGTAAGTTTCTCATTTATTCTTCCACACTTGCCAAAGTACAGCAGGGTTGGGAAAGTTTTGGTCTGGTATTTAATTGGTTCTAGACGTGCACACTGACAGGTATTGTTAATGAACCCAAATTATTGATTCAATAAAGAGAGCAAATAACCTCAGGCCCCACGAGAATTCATCCTCGTGGAAGTCAAGGACAGATATAGACTCATTTTGGGTCTTCAATGATGTCTAGTCAATTTATCTAATCCACAGACTTTTGCTCATTAATCATTCACTTGGGAAAAAGAGTCTCACAATGACTAGTTCAAATGCATGTGTCCTTTAGCTGTTAAAGAGATAATTCATTTACTTGGAATAGATAACTCTCCAAGAAGATTCTATTAATTGGGATTCCTTTTGAGAGTCATAAGCCCAGTAAAGTTTCCATAGCAACTCTAACAATTCCACACAGAGTTAGTTATGTTTATCTTGTTCTTGATCCACTATGCATTTAAATGTATTACAGGATAAACATATACCGAATTTGGTACAGGTTCAAACACTACAGGTATATCAATGCACATGTAACCCATCAGGCATTACTGGCAAATTTCAGAAAGCTTATGTGTCAGTTATTGAATGTTTGACACCAGCTGACGTAACAGCCTCACACTAACACTGTGTACTGATCTGTAATATATCCCAACTGAGGACCACGTAGGTTAGATCATTCGTTCAAGATCACATAATTGAGCCAGAATTCAAATCCAAGTTGGTTTGACTGCGAATACATGTCCTTTCCATTATGCTGGTTTTGTTAAGTTGTATACCAGTTTGTCGAAAAGAAAAACATTCACTTTCCATATTACAAATACCTGATCTGTGACTACAGGCACTGCTTCCTCTACACACCCCTGCTTTTTTAAGGTTACTCCTTAAATACCACCCTGCTTATTCTGTCTAGTAACTGAATAGTCAGGAATGATGGTGTCACCCAGGAAGCCCGGTAAGAAATTGTCCTCTTTTCCTAACTCTTCGCATGACTTGCCTTGCCCATTCTCCTGAGCCTTTCTTCAGCCTTTCACTAGGAAGCGATAGATGAATTCCACCTGAGTCTCTTTCACTTCTATTTACATCATGAGTAAGCAACTGCTTGCCTTCCCTCTTTTTTTTCAGTTTGCCTAGTTCTTTAAAGATAATCAAATAACCCTGTTTCCCGTAATCTCTACTTTGTATTATCTAACTTGTTACTTCCAGACTTTTCCTAATTGTGACAACAAATACAGAAGAGGCAATAACAATACACCTAAAACCAAGGAGCCATTAATTTCCAAAGCTCTGAAACTACCCAGATGGCTCCTTTCTGCAAGCCTCTAATGAACGTATCTAACCCAATGTCTTTCCACGAGCCCAGCGCTTCTGAAAAATAAAAATAAAAAAGTCACTTTTATGTTTAAAAAAATTTTTAATGGCTATCATTGCCACAGCACTGTTTTCTTCATTTTTTTATTTCAAACTCAAATGTATACAGAGCACTCAACATAACAAATTAGATGAGATTTGGGGGGTATGCTTGCTTTGTAATTTTTTTTTTATCATGGAAAATATATTCTGATTCCAAACAATGGAGTGACAAGTAAACTGTAATACATTATTTTTAAAAATGAGGACTCCTTGTATTCTCTTTCATTAGAGACAGATTATTTCCATTTTGATTAGATGTGGATGACCAAGTTGCTATTAGGATCCTCCTGTCTTCTGGCCTTCTCCTCTCCCAGTCTCTGAGTAGATGGTAATTTGGCAAAAGAGACCCAGCTGGGAAAGGTTGAGCTTCCACATGGAAGACAACATGTGCTTGTGGTGTGAATTTCAAATCTAAACTTTTGATTATTCATGGTTTTGTCTGTACCAGCTTCCCTTTCCTTTTGCTTGGGGATTGGTAATCTCTTTATTAAACAAAGTACTTTTCTTGGCTGAATAGACATGCACTGAGTAGGGAGAGTAAGCTGAGGGATTTCTCTTACTCCCTTTAATTAAAGCAGACCCAGCAGAGGGAGGCTGGAGTGAATGGTCCATTATGTTTGAAAGAATCCAAGAACTTTTAGCTGTGGTTGGTTGAAAACAAAGCTTAGTAAAAGAGATGAGAATTTATAAGAGTGGAGAGGTATTAGATCAAATTAGCCACAAACAGGGGATCCCTGGGTGGCTCAGTGGTTTGGTGCCTGCTTTCGGGCCCAGCACATGATCCTGGAGTCCCAAGATCAAATCCCATATCAGGCTCCTTGCATGGAGCCTGCTTCTGCCCTGTGTGTGTGTGTCTCTCATGAATAAATAAAATCTTAAAAAAATTAATTAACCATAAACATTTTTAAACTCCACATTATGATTTTAAAAATCCAAGAATCTATAAAATAAAACTTATACCAAACATTATTTGGGAATCAATAATTTCTTTGTGTGTTATACTTCATTAAATCTCTTGTAATCTTTGCATAGTTGACTATTTTTTAAAGGAAGGAGTCAATTATATTACATTTTATTTGACTCTAAATCTCAGAAGCAAAGCCTCAAATCACACGACTACTTGGCGTGGTTCTAGACATGTAGGTGTCCTTAAAATTTAAAGCTCAGATCTGTCGGGACAATGACCTAGATTCCTTTTCAAGTTTGATCCTGTAGGGCTCGTTGCCTCATGCAGCATAATAGCACTATTCTTCATACTTTGTCTTCTAGACAGATCAGACTAAGTTAGTAAAAACATGTTGTAGATTAAATGAACTTAAAAGAAATAAATTGCTACCTCTACAATAGTGATTTGATAGCTAAGGACTTAACTACAATAGAAGAAGTGTCAAATGGGAAATATCAAATAAGAGATTTTAACCTGATTTTTTGATGTAACTTGGTGATCTCCAGGCAGTGGAGTTCCTGAATTTTAGGAACAGACTGATTTATTAAAATTGTGTACTCCTTTTCCAACAATTGGTTGTTGAGGCACATCTTAGTATGACCCAGCCTGTTGAGGTGTCAAAATAAAAACACTTCCAGGTACTTTAGGTTCTGAATAAAGTTTCTCTTGTTTTTGGACGGTACTGTTTCTTCCCTCTGTGAATTTAGTTCTCTTATATACATTTCCTGTGGTATTTTGGGACTTCTCTCTTCAAGTTCATAACAATCCATAATAATATTACTAAGAGTAATATTTCCACAGCTAATTTCATTCATCCATAATTTGGAAATTTTCTCTCAAATAAACAAATGCTGTCTTAGGATTATATATTTATGACTTTAAAGCCTTGTCTCTTGTCTTCTCTCTTCTCATTCTTGAAGGAAAATATTCAACATCTCTTTGAAGCTAAATGAAGAATAGTATTTTCTGTCACTAACATAAAAAGGTTTAATTAAAAAAAAAATTTTAAGGAAAGAAGATGTAATAACATTTTTGACCAGTAGTTTTATACCAAAAATCATACCATTTTGGATTTTCTCAAAACATAGTTTGAAAATATATACTAACATTACATAGAAATAGAAGTAATCCTATACAAATGTAGAGTTGATATTATTGAGTGAATTTCCCAGGTTACACTTAGGGTTGGAGGTGAGATTTTCAAGAAAAGTCATTTGTACTGTTGATAAGAAAGAATCTGTAGTAGGAAAAATTGTGATTATCTTTTATGGAGTGTCTGCTATAGCCCACGCTATGTTATACATCTACATCTCTAATTCCCACACCAATTTTGTAGGGAGATATCATTATCTCCTCATAAACAGAAATCCAAGCCTAGGGAGGACAAGGACTCACTTAGAATTAAATGGCAGGTATCTGGCTCACTCAGTTTTGAACCCATCACCTGACTATAGAGCCCAACCTTTTTGTATAGAACCCCATCTTGATGCAACCCACAGATGCTAAAAATTCTGTGAATTTTCAGTAATACTGAAAATTCTCTAATTTCTGAATTAGGGTATTACTGAAATCTCTCTAATGCCATGCACTGTGTAGGGGGAGATGTTGCAGTAATTCTGCTGTCAAGAAGCTGAGAGGTGCTTAGACAATGATAGAATGGAAAGTATACGCTTTCTAGATCCCCTTCTGAGTGAAGAGAACGCTCTTCATGACCTATTCCATCCCACCCTTTACTCCATGATATTCTGTCCTTCTGCACCGAAGTATAGGCTTGCTTAATAATCAATTAGATCAGTTATTACCAAGACTACAATGTGCTATAAACATCTCCTATAAGCTCAACCAATCCCTTGCACATCCTCTTCCTGGTGTTCTAGGGTAGTCATCAGGAAGCATTCCTTACTTCTACTTAAAAAAAAAAATTTCAAAACATTATGCCCTGATACTTAGAAGGCACTAAATATTTGATTGTTGTGTTTTTTTTTTAAGATTTTTATTCATTTATTTATGAGAGACAGAGGGAAAGAGAGGCAGAGACACAAGCAGAGGGAAAAGCAGGCTCCATGCAGGGAGCCTGACTGGGACTGGATTCCGTGTCTGCAGGGTCACGCCCCGGGCTGAAGGCAGTACTGAACTGCTAAGCCACCTAGGGTGCCCTAAATATTTGATTGTTAAACAGATAATGTGGATTAGTATCTTATCGTTGTATGGAAAGCCCCAGTGCTATCCTTGCGAATTCCTAATGATGTTGTAGCAATGGTAATACTAACAGGCCTCAAAATATCTCTGAGGAAGAGAACTATATGCTGGAAAAATTTTGAAACATAGGCTAGAGGTTAGCTAACATTAAGACTGCTACAGAAGGCTTAAGACTTCTGGTCAACCTGGAGAAAAACCTTGGGGCTAAGTATGCCAGTCCTGGGGGCTCTAGCAATTTCTATCACCATGTAACATTCGGTACGAAGTGACTTCCTTGTAAAGACAGGCAAAGGACTGAGTTTTTATGCTTAGGTTGACCTGGGGCCAAACAGGGGCAGCACACGTGTATGCAGAACAGAAGCAAAGGAGATCGTCACAGAAAAAGCAGTCAAGAATTCTCAGAGAATTTCAGGGGTTTAAGTCTTTCCCAGGCATGACACTGGGCAAAGGAGCCCATTAGGCTTGATTCTTTCAGTGGCAAGAAGGTTCACATAATGTCTGGATTTCAGTATAACTTAACAACTAACCCTCTCATTCTCAATAGCTCCTCAACCTCTCTTTCCTATCTTTAATATGGAGTGTCAGTTCTGAACAGAGTTTTCAACTTGTTTTCCTCAGTCTTGGGCTTTCAAATATGAAGGGATTGGCTTAGCAATACTTTTTTTGGTAATAGGAGTGAGGGGGAGGGGGAACAGTGGACTGGGTTATTTCAGGAAAGATCTCATTGCAGAACACTTGACTGTGAAGCACAGACACAGGTAGTCGCAGGAGGAAATGGATAAGGAATCGCTTTTAAAAAAATGACTCAGAATTCTGACTCAGAGGTGTTTGGGCCAATTTCTGATCTCATCGTGAAGCTTCCTAAAGCACCTGGGCTTTCCTTGGAGGTCTCCTACCTAAGACTGGGGCTTAGGCCACACCTGTTTGGCCCTGAGGGAAAAAGCTGACAAGAGCCCTGCCTGCAATACGACGCAGCTGCTCCCATTAGATCAGGCATGGATCAGAATGATAACTTTTCTAGAAGCATAATTTACCATGTATTTCAATCATGAATGACAAATTATGGCACATTAAAGTGCTTTAAGAATGATGCAAACTTTCCCCGTTTAGGGAGCCAGTCACAGAACCAGTAAGTTTGTGTTTGATAATAGTTAGCTTTACTCTAGGTATCTAATAGCTGTCCTATTAGCTAGAGTTTTACAGAAACTCTTGTTTCAAGTTCAAATTTTGATCCAAATATGAAAACTCACTGTCAAGAAAAAATGAAAGTTCCACAAATTAAGAAATAACTTGAAAAAAAAAGAAAAAAAAATTGTATGTAAGATTGTAAATCAAGTCTTTCATAGGAAATGCTTGAAAGAAGAAATTGGCTAGAGGAAAATAATTTTATTTGAAGGGGTATTTGATAGAGATTGAACAGGCTATTCCTTATTATATTTTGTTCTGCCTACATTAAAAAGGTTTAATTTAGTAAAGTAACCTGAGAAGGATTATTAACCAGAGTCTGCCAAAAATAATAATAATAATAATAATAATAATAATAATAATAATAATAGTAATAATAAGGTATCTTAAACTATTTCCTTTTCTCCATAAAAATCTGTAGACAACCCATCTGGGGTTGATGAGGTGGGCAAATAGACTTTAAGAAGCTCTTGTCTTCCCCTGTCTAATATTTCTTTAACCTTTGAAGATTCTCAGAATGATGAGCCAAATTTATAGCTTATGGGGTTTGGCTCCAGGGATTTTTCACAAATGCAAATTCCCAAACTCCCAGGGCGACCAGTGATCTTGGTAGGAAACTGGGAATGGGGTCAGGGAAGAAAAAAGCAAATCATGACTCAGAATTGCATAAACGTATGAGATCACCACTATTAGGAATGGACACTCCACAGCATTTTCAGATCCTACTCAAGACTGACCCAAATCCAACAGTTAGCAGCAGATTAATCTTAAGAATGACTCAACCAAGTTTCTGAATAAATGAATTTGGCTCTCGAAATGAGCAGCAGAAAACTCACTTCCTGTGACAATCCTCACAGTGTTATCTCCTCCCCCAACTTTGGTCTTCCCCTTCCATTTGAATCTCCCCTCACACACCACACCCTCTCTCTGTTCTCCACTGCTTTGTCACGAGTCTTCTGTGTACAATTATGCCAAGTGGTGACTGTTCTTTGGCTATGGAGAATGCCAGAGAGTTCCCCCCACTCAACACAGTAAATTCCCCTGTGGAGGGAAAGGTGGGAGACAGTGAAATTCTTATGCCTCTGCATAGAGGCATAAGAGAAATGGCAAAATTCGTGTGAGAGAAGTATAATAGGTAAGAAGGTAGCTGGTGAGGGCTCAACGAGGCTTCACACAAGGCAACCTGAGTGGGGAGGCATTGGCAAAATTGCCCCTAGCGATCACCTTCACCTCTACTCCCCCTCACGCCAAAGCCTCCCTGCACTTTGGAGGTCCTGGCTGAGCCTGTGCTGGGCAGTCTTTCCTGGGAAATCTGGTGAGCTGTCTGCTGCTTCAACCAAGCAGGGCTGCTACTGGATGATGTAAGCAGTTCCTGTTCTTCAAGGGCAAAGGGTGTGTTCTAGCAGACTAAGTAAAAGGTGGAAACTCTTTCGATTTTTATGCAATCATTTGACCAGATGCCACCTATACAGCCTTCAAAAAATTTTTCCTTTGGGTGATACATTATCACGAAGCTAAAGTTTTCCAAATTCTTAGACTCTTGAAGACCTTTCCAGCTGCTGCCACCACTAGAAAGATGAGCAGATTGTTGTTTTTATCGACACACCAGCATTTCTCAAGTTCAGCACTCCTGACATTTGGGGAGGGGGGGGATTCTTTGTTGTGGGGAACTTTCCAGTGCATTGTCAGATATTTAGCAGCATGTCAGGCCTCTACCCTCTAGGTGCCAGTAGCAGCTTCCTTTCCCAGTTGCAATAACCACAATGTCTCTGGACACGTACAGATATCTCCTGGGAAACACAATCTCCCTGCCACTGAGAAGCACTGCCCTATACAGGTACCATCCAGGACACAGACTCAGTCTTTTCATCTACCCTCTTGCCATAAGATGTTCTTGGCCGTGTCTCCTTGCCCTGAGGAAACACGTGATTTTTAAAAAGGAAATCCAGGAGAAAATATCTTTAAAATTTACTAAATAAATAAATAAACAAATGGAGAATTGAGAGACCGAACTGATGATTTGGTATGTTAAAATTTTAAAGACTCCTGGTGTTAACATTAGGCCCATTTCACAGATGCCTGAATCACCCTCAGAAGTATGACCCCTTTGAACCCAGGAAGCAATAGACTCTGCTGCTAGGACCACTGAGGATCATCTGGCTGATGATCAGAAACTGGTTTTATGATTAGAACCCAATTCTGGATTCTAATCTATACGTGGACATTGACTCAACTTACATGTTAGCTTGATAAGTCTATAAATTTCTGGCTACCTCAGTTTTGCCAGTTCTGCTGTAAAGGTAGAGAGGTGCCCCTCTCTCCCCTCATAATTCCTAAATTCATGATCAATCATTGCTAAGATAATTGGGGCTGGCATCCAGACAATAGTCAATTCTGGGCTGTGCTGGGTGAAGAAATCTCTAGTATAGGCTCAGTTGAGAAGTCTGATGAGGTGTGCAAGAAATGTGCTCTGTATTCTAAAATGGGAATGGTTACATAAATTTGGGGTTTTTAATGGTGTACCATGAGTATAGGCAGTACTGATACCAAGGAGTGGAGAATCTCAGCTTTCTTTTTCATGGGGCTGGACTCCTGATTGGCACTGCTTGGATAGAAAGCCATCTCTTGGGCAGCCCCGGTGGCCCAGCAGTTTAGCGCTTGCCTTTGGCCCAGGGCGTGATCCTGAGGCCCCAGGATCGAGTCCCACATCAGGCTCCCTGCATGGAGCCTGCTTCTGCCTCTGCCTGTGTCTCTGCCTCTCTCTCTCTCTCTCTGTCTCTCATGAATAAATAAAATCTTAAAAAAAAAGAGAAAGAAAGAAAAAGAAAGAAAGAAAGAAAGAAAGAAAGCCATCTCTTTTTTTCAGGTCTCTTGAGAACCCAGAGAGATGATGGGGTGGACTCTCGGTATCTTGAAATGCTCAAACACTCTGGCTAAATCGAAAACTTTCAAAGTAATTTCTTCCCAACCTCAAAATTACGAGAATATAAGCCAATTGGTAACATCTAAACACAGCTTTAATACAGACAGAGCAACAGTAGTTAGCAACATTCCCCTATTGGGTTTCAGGGAAGGAATTTATGTAGCCAATGCTGTTTTCCTGACATTCTGTCTAGTAAAGGACTCTAGATCCAGTATTTTTAAATAGTATGTCATTGTGCAAAAATCACAGATCTGGTCTCCAAAGAATGCTAAAAGGATTCCCCAAGTCAACTCTGAGATTGTTATGAAAATTTTGCTCACATAGGTAGGGGATAGGCCGCTTGGTTCCACCCTCGCGGGGAGCTTTTCTTCAGTTAACTGTGTCTACAATGCTTCCTTGGCTGGTGTCTCTGAAAACAACAGGCTGTCATCAGACTGGCCTTGAGCTCTTGGAATTAAAATGCTTAGGTCATGGGCACACACGGTGCCTGCAGTGGAGACTGGATTCCTAGTCACTCTCCCTTTCCTCTTCTACGAAAGGGCATTTGCATGTGTAGTCATTACTGTAGGTGACCTGTGGGATGGCTCTAATCCCTACTTCATAAAAAATCTTAGAGCTGTTGGGTTAGTGGAGAGAAGTAGGGTGGAAGTGCAAGACCGGTTTCAAATCTTTTTTCTGGGACCTACCAATACTATTGAAGTTACATTGCTGGTCACATCTCTCATGTCCTCATCTATGAAATGGGTCAATAATGTCTTGCTTCCCCCCTCCTTCCTTCCCCTGCACACATGCATTTGACAGAACACATCCTTACATGTTCACACACACTCAGATATTTTATTTCTAGTGATAACACAGACCACTCACAAGGATGTTATGAGAAATGAACAAGACACTGGCCATGAAACCACTTGGAAAACTGCAATGTGCTCTAAACTCAGTATATATACTTTTATTATGCATCATGGATGGTATATCCTGTGTTCCTTAGATCTTTCAGAGGCTTCTCAGCACATTGAGGTTGCTGTTACATTTGTTATCAAAAACATGAATATCTGTCTTCTTGTCCATTAGAATTTCTACCATACTATGGTAGATGATTTGAATCTTCATCATAAACAACTTTACAGTTATATTGGAACTAGTATAAAAAAGCTAAGGGGGGCGGGAAATCTCTAATACACATTCCAAATAAATGTACTATGTGTGTGTGCATGTGGTACTTAGTTGGGGGTATATTTTGCTCACCACCATACTCCTAGTACCTGAGCCAGAATGAATGATAAATAAACGAATGAAAATACACAATAACTTTCCATCAAACTATCCCCCTCAAGTTGATCCATGTTCTTAGCCATCAGAGATTTTCCATCACACATGGTCCACATTTGAATGTTCATATTCAGAACACAGCTGGGTGTTCTTAAAGTTTACTCATTTTTGGATGGCAGAGACAAACCACAGATTGAAATAGAAGACATTTAAACAATGTCCTGACATGCTTTGGTGATTAAGATAGAAACCATTCTTTAGATGCTTTAAAAGTCACTTTATTTTATATATCCCACTTTTCATTAAGCAAATCATACAAATTAAGAGTGTTAACACATATTCTAATGAAGGATTAAGTTGAAATCTAAATGAAAAGATGACAAAATACAAAATAATTATTTTTGGTTGAGATCCCAAAAAGATGATTCATGATCATATTTCCTTAAAATTGTATTTGTTTAATATGAGAGACCCAGTAATTGTATCACCTTTGTTGTTTGCCATTAGATCCATGTGTGTTGGTGTTCCAAAAGTTCCTTCCAACGTCGGCTATAACATTATAGTGGTTCAGCAGAGGAATGCTTATAAGGTGTAGAAATCAGACTTAATAATACTAATTGCTGTAAATTAAAATTGGAGAAAAGAGGTAAAAAAACATGATGGTCTTAAGGTACTTCATAAGCTAGGGCCACAATGTATGTGATGTTTACATGTAATGGTTTCAGATTATGCAAAAGCACATTGGAGTAGAACAAGATCACTGGGATAGGGATGGGATCCAACCTTCATTTCATACCAACTTTGTGCCAGTCATCTTGTAGGCACTTTACATGCTTTTCCCTTAACTTCATATATTCCCATGTTCCTTATTTCAGTGAAGAAAAGTTTAAGGCTCAGAAAATGGAAATGTAATTATAGGACTGGTGGAGAAAAGATGGGAACTGTGACTTTCCCGGAGTTAGGAACCCTATACCTCAGGTGGATTTAGAAGGTTGGATGGAAGGAAGACAAGGAAGACAGGTATGATAAGCAGGTGAGGTCCCAGGGGCCACTGAGCAGCAGCAGGAGTAAAACCATGTTGGTGAGAAAAGAATAATAATATCATTAATATCCCAACAACTAAGGTATAAAATTCAGTCCAATTAGTCCTTTAGCCTTACATGGAAGAGTGACATTTCCTTTAAGCAAACTCAGTCTAGACACCTCCATTACGCAACTTAGTCAAACTGATCAGTAGATTGTAGATCTTATTAGATAAACCTGGACTAGAAAATAACCGGTCAGCAAAAGACAGCGGCTTGTGTGGTTTAGGGCCACACAAGATTTTATTTGTGGGCCTCCCTACTCAGGCGTGGTCTGCAGACCAGCAGCACCAGGATCATGAGGAGTCTTGCCAGGAATGCAGAATCTCAGTCCCCAGCCCAGACCTACTGAATCAGACTCTGCTTTGACAAGATCCTCAGGTGATTTGTATGCACATTATGTTTGGAGAAGCACTGATCTAGGAGATAATTTCTTAGTTTCAGCATCATCTATTCACTTTCACATTTTTTTTTTTTTTGATAACTTTAAGTGAAACGTCATTTGACTTATCCACAGCATACACTTAGCAAAATATCCAAGGAATAAAATCTAACGTTTAACTGTTCCTCATCCTCCTGCCTAAAATAAGGTGAAGAAATAAGACTATATTTATTTTAGTTTTGGATATACCCTACTTGTCTTTTCTCTTATTCCTTAGGTTCGATGATAAGTACGTTATGGTTGAAATATACAGAAAGAGAGTTCAAATCCTAACTGGGTGGGACACCTGGGTGACTCAGTGGTTGAGCATCTGCCTTTGGCTCAGGGCGTGATCCTGGAGTCCTGAGATCAAGTCCCACATGGGGTTCCCAGTGGGGAGCCTGCTTCTCCCTCTGCCTATGTCTCTGCCTCTGTATGTCTTTCATGAGTGAATAAATAAAATCTTAAAAAAAAAAACCAAACCAAAACCAAAACAAATCCTAACTGGGAGATAAAAAAAGAAAGTTTACTAATGAGTACTCTTTTATTATCAACTCTAGTCATTTGTTTATTCCAGTCCATTCTGGCTTTCATGAATGGTTAAGTACTGGAACCAAGTAAAAGGAAAGTCTGGGGGCTCCTGAGTGGCCCAGTGGTTGAGCCTCTGCTTTCAGCTCAGGGTATGATCCTGGTCTGGGGATCCAGTCCCACATCGGGCTCCCTGCAGGGAGACTGCTTCTCCCTCTGCCTGGGTCTCTGCCTCTCTTTTTGTCTCTCATTAATAAATAAATAAAATCTTAAAAAAAAAAGAGTGGAAAGTCTTCCATGTACAGGCAACTGGCTTCGGTTGGAGGCAACAATGAATATAACACAATATTATGTTTTAAACAAGTAAGAAAGTATTTAGAAATAAGTTTCTATGTAATACAAAAAAAATGCCTCCTTAAGCTACCAAAGAAAGGTTCTTTTTCACAGTAGGGGCATAAACATAATTCTGGTGTTTTGAAAAATTTGTTGGTTTTTTTTTTGTTGTTCTTGTTTTGTTTTAGTGTTTAGGAACACTGAACTATTTTTAAGCATCCAATATTATATTCATGTCTACCTACTTTGATATATGTTGATTTATATCTGTTTGTGCATAAACATATAGTCTCATGTAAAAGGCATTGTTGCAATATCTGAGTATTCCAATGCTTTTCAGATTCAATTTCTCAAATTTTCATAGATTGAAACTTAGCCATTGGTTGCATTTGATAGTGAAAGCTGACAGTCACGATTACTTACTCTGTGCGGCAATACGGCATTTCAGTTAATATTCACAATGTCCTTTTGGGGAAGACATCATTCTTACCTACATTATATGAAAGTAAAAACTGAGGTTTCTGATTAAGTAACTCTCAAACAGCTGGACTTTACATGGCATGACCAAAGCTGGTGTTATTAACTATTCTGTTAAAGTATTTTGACCTCCCCCTGTGGGACACTTAATGGGATTTCCATGGGATTGAAAGCAAGGCCTGCCTCAGGCAAAAGTATAGAGCTGAAGTTTATTTTTAGATTTTTTTTTTCATTTATCCCTCTCTCTGGTCTCCATATGCTCTTCTTTTCAAATAAAAACCCTTTCCCTAATTTAACAAGTAGAATACTGCTAGGAGTTTGTTAAAACTGGAAATCAAGATATACAGAGGGCACCAACTGGAACTATAAATGGTGCTTCATTGAATGTTCATGAATGTGCCTCAGTATTCTCTGCTTCAATGTCTGGGAAATTCTGGGTTTGAAAACCCATATGTGTTCTTTACCATATGTGTTCTTTTTTCTTTAACACTAGGAATCTGTATCTACCTATCCTTCTGTCATCTCCCTGTCAATCATCTATCACCTATGTGTGCAATTTTTCCTCATATCTACAAACATTGTCCATGGTCTTATAATCTAGAACATCGATTTGGGCAGCCCTTTGTAAAGGCTGTTTGATCCAGAATTGCATTTTCCGATGCTCTAAATTAATGGAGGGGTAAGTCTGGGGACACTGTTTACCCTAGTGATGAGGAAACAAGGCTAGCTGAGGACAAAGAACAGCTGATATCCCATAAACAACCCAGCCCAGGGTGGGATATGTGGGGCATTCTTCAGGAAGCTTCCAGTTGTCTGAATGTTAATGCCTTGCTAGAGGGAAAAGCAATCTAACTTGACAATGGCAAGGCCTCCAGTATCTTGTAGGTCCTTCTTAGCACATGAAAATCCTTTTGGAATTTCCCTTTTGCTTACCTCCCCCAACTCCCAGGTATATAATCATCGACTTCTCACAGGCCCCTGGCAGCAGCTAGCCCCAGGGAACGCCCAGGAGTCCTGTCCCTGTGCTTTAATAAAACCACCATTTTACACCAAAGATGTCTCAATTCTTTCTTGGTTGTCAGCTCCGGACCTCACCTATATTCCAAATAGGTGAGGAGATCACTAGGAGATCATGTAAAGCAAAAACATGTTATTTTTAAATTTTCAATTAACAAGTTGTTTTTGAATATTGCAGACCACCTTGTTTCAGTGTGTGCTGCATCTAAAGGAAGCACACACTAAGTTCAAAGAGCTTTGAAAAACATGGGTCTTTGTGAAAGATCGTGCAGGAAGTGAGGGGATTCCCAGTGCCTCACACGCATTCCTGAACTGCCTTGTTCACAGCTTCCCTCTTCCCAAAGTTCTGCTTCCCAGGCAGCTGGGACTCTGCTTTCCTACAGTCCATCACCTCCTGCCGACTTCCCTTCTCTTTTTGTCAAGGCTCCTTCAAGAACTCCTGTCGGTGAATGTCACTCTTTAATAAAGATTAATGTCCCTTCTCTTTCTTTTTCCAGACTGCCTCTTTACCCTCATTCCTGTCCCTAATGCCACAAATACCCTCTTCTATAGAAAGGGGAGAATTGCAAATGCTTTTGATATATTTTTTACCTTTCTCAAATAAGGAAAGTCCGAATTAAACTATACTAAAAAGGGCAGCCTGGGTGGCTCAGGGGTTTGGCGCCCCTTTGGGCCAGGGCGTGATCCTGGGGCCCGGGGATTGAGTCCCACGTCTGTCTCCTGAATGGAGCCTGCTTCTCCCTCAGCCTGTGTCTCTGCCTCTCTCTCTCTCTCTCTCTCTCTCTCATCAATTAATAAATAAAATCTTTTTTAAAAAAATAAAAAATAAACTATACTTAAAAAGATTGCTGTATTATGTGTGAGACTTGCTTGTGTTTCTCTAAGCCTTTTAAAACCACTGAATTTAGTAGAAAGTAAGAGCTCCTGGATTTTATCTACCAGCCATTTCCTGTACCACAGAGAAATAAAATGCTTCCACGACTTGTAAGCACTACTAATTGTAAGAGGTCTTCCAATTTTAAAGATATTAAAATGTGAAAAACTGCATTTTTGTTTTTAAGAGTGTGTGTGTATGTGTGAGTTGGATGTCTGGCGGGCAGAGGAAGAGAGAGAAAATCTCAAGCAGGCTCCACATTCAGTACAGAGCTCCATGCAGCCCTCAATCAGGATCCTAAAGTCATGGCCTATGTTGAAATGAAGTCAGACACTTAACTGACTGAGCTACCCAGGCATCCCTGAAAAAAAATGTGTCTTAAAGATAATTATAGTATATCCTTTTATATTCTGTAAGTAGTTTATATATTTTTCAGACAGTTGTGTTTGTATAAAAATTCCACAAGTGATTTTATTTCTAGACCAGTTTTCCTCCATATATGGACCATGGATTAACTATAATAGAATCACCTGGGGTTGCTCATTAAAAAACTGGGCCCCAGGTCAGGTTTATTGAAACAGAATCTTGTGACAGCACCTGGGCTGCAATATATGTTAAGCTATTCAGATGATTTTAGTATGCAGCTGGAGAAGAGAACTTCTCAGAAGTGGACCCCGGACCAACAGCAATGACATCACTTGAATACTTCTTAGAAATGCATAATCTCAAATCCCACCCCAATTTTCTGTCCACTGCAGCAAAATCTGCATATTGACTAGATGCCCAGGTGATTCATTATTGTTACACTAAAGTTAGAGTAGCATTGTACAGTGGGGTTTCTCAAAGTGTGATTTCTGGATCAGCGCAGCATTATCACCTAGGAACTTGTTTAAAACGAAAATTCTTAAATCTCAACTCAGATTTAGTCAATGAGAAACGTAGGGAATGGGGTGGAACTCAAATGATCTGTTTTAATAAGCCTCCAGGTGATTCTGATGTAGGTTAAGTGAGGGAACCTCTGCTATTACCTATTTTCTTAAACACACCTAATGGCAAGTGCTCATCAGGTTAACTCAAGGCAAAGAGTTTCACTCCGGCTCGGGCGGATACTTGTTCTTCAGTCATGGTGATTAAAAGGCATTAACTAGTGTTTCAAGGGCTAAGTGAGCCATTAATCCCAAATGTTAAAATAATAGCAGATATAATAATTGAGAAAAGCCAGGTAAAAAAATACTGGTGAATGTCAATCTCTTATTTTTAAATGAGTCAGAGAATGATAAACACATTCTAAGCCTGATAATTTTTTCTAGCTTTAATCTTTTACTTTATCATTTTGTCCCCCGGACTTTTCAGAGCATCTATTGACAAAGCCATCTAAACTCTCTGTCATTATCTAATAAGTTCTGTTTTCAAGTGCTACAAGCCTTCTACTCAAATTCGGGGGAAAGATCAGTTACTGAATATTTCCCCAGTCACATAACAGGACGGTTGATGATATGAAGGCTTTTGGGGATGATTCAACTGATTATTGAACCCCAATAATAAGACAGATGATATTGGATACTAGGAATTCAAAGATAAAATGTCAGTTCCTTCCCTCAAGAAGTATACAATCTATTAGGGAGACAGACACAGCAACTAAATAGTTTTGTTGCAATATGATGCCTGGTATAATGGAAGCATGGAATAATCATTTTATTATTATTATTATTTGGAATAATCATTTATTATAAGCACTGGCCTGAGAGCAGTTTGAAGATGGATTTGAGGAAGGTGAGTATAATAAGGCAAGAGATCAGTGAGAAGTTACTGTATGAATTTAAGCAGGAGGCCAAGTAGTGGGAAAATGTAGAAGGAATAACCATAAAAGCACCAAAAAGTTTGTCTTCTAAAACACAATAACTTACAATCAGCTATTGATCCGTTAACACTCATGAGGGGAAGGAAGGAAGTGACTCAGGTGATTCAAATTTTTTTAAAAAAAATCTCTGGCTTTGGAAGGTCTTATAAAAATCATCTTTTAAACTATCCAACAAATGTCTGATGCTTCTCAACATGCTTTTTAAATTAACTCCAGCACTCCGTGACTATATTGTTTATGCCAGTATTATGCTTAATTAAGCACCATGACACTATTGATAAAAAAGTCAGAAAGCAAGATGCGACACAGACCATCCAAAAACGCAGCTATCCTGGCAAGCTAAGGATAAACTTTACAAAAAGGGAGATGTTTCCCAGAAATTGTTTTCTCTTTAACTAGAGATCCAAAAATAAGAGGTTATATTCCAAGGATAATTGAGCATAGTAATCATGATTATGTTAGTACTCTCCAGCATTTAGAAACATAGTATCAAGGTTTATATGCCACACCAATGATGTTATGCTGCTTTATACATTTTAAGAAGGATACTCATCTGCTTCCTTGTTACAAGATGAATAGACCTCAGGAAAGAGGGCCTCCTATAAGCACTACTTTCTCCAGACAGCAGGGTCTGACTGTTCCAGCCTGAGGCAGTTCCTCCCCAACTTGCTATACGCTTGTAGAGCTCTTTGCACCCCTCCATCATTGTACTCATCCTACTAAACTGTAGTGACATCTATTGTCCTTTACCCACAGATAAAAGCCAGAAGGGTATTTGGGTTGTATTTACTTACATGACCATCATTCATTCATTCATTCTCTGTTTTAGATGCTGTTTTAGGTACTGGAGGTATGGCATAGGAAAAGACAAACTACTAGTCTTTAACGAGCTAAAGGTCTAGTGGAGGGAGATGAATAAACACATACAAAGGGAAATAAAAAAGTAATTCTAGATGGTGATGAGTGATATACTTTGAGTGATACTCCAAGAGTGAGATGGGGAAAAGTGTGTTCAATGAGTTTGGAAAGGTGGATAGGAATTGGCTGGGCATTACCGGTAGATCTTACTGAGGAGAGTAGGTTTTGTGCTAAAAGCAATAAAAAGTCTGTTGGGTTCCAAGTAGGTGAATGTCATAATTGGATTTATATATTTAGAAGACCACTCTGACTGTTCATGGAAGACAAAATGAGGGCTATTATTTAGGAGGTGGCTACTGAGGTCCAGGGAAGAGATGACAACTTGCATCTGTGTTGAACAGCAGAGTGCTTAGATTTGGAGGTTATGCCTGTAGATCTTGCTGATGAGTGGACTATGAAGGAGGGACAGCCTGAATCCCAGGCTTGGATTAAGCATCCCGGTAGATGGTGGTACCACTTACTGAGATTGTATGAGAAAGGGATTGAGAAGTATGTGGTAACTCAAGTGTTCGTTTTGGGACAAATTGAGTTTGAGGTGGCTATTAGACACCCATATCTTCCGAAAAGATTCCAGAACCCAAGGCAAATCAAATGTACACAGTCCCCTTTTACTTTCCTATCACTACAGAAAAGTAGTTAAGATCCTGGCTTTTGAAGGGAAACAGACCTGAATCTCTACCCTAGTTTTCCTATTCAATCAAATATGCCATCTTGGATAATCACCTCTTTTGAGTCTCAGTTTTCATATCTGGTAAATACCTCATGGGATTGCTGTGAAGATTAAATTAGATTGTTTACGGGAAATGCTTAGTAGAATGCTTAGATCATGGCAAGTGTTCAATGGGGACATCCCAAACTGGTGATTATGATCATGGTGATGATGAACTGGCTAACGGGGCAAATGCAGAGGGGATTTCATTGGCAAGTGGAGAGGGACTTATGTCCCCTGTTGAGATTGGCATCAGGAAGGACAGAAAGTGTATTTGTCAGTAAGCAGAGCCTTTCCCCTCATGCTTTAACTTCATCTTATTTCAGTTCTTAAGAGGACCACACTGATTCCCCCTAATTACCACACTATACGTATAATGTATTCTGTGGTCATGAATAAAATATTTCTTTTGGTATACAAGATTTTAAAACATTTTACTAAACTATATATAACAAAAAATATACCATTTTCACCATATTTAAGTGTACAGTTCAGTGGCATTATGTACATTCACATGATTGTGCAGCTGTCACCAGCATCTGTCTCTGGAACTCATTTCATCTTCCCAAACTGAAACCCTAGCCAGTTAGGAGTAACTCCCCATTCCTGCCTTCCCTAGGACCTCCAACCACTAAAGACTTTCTGTTCCTCTAGGTACCTCGTGTTAACGGAATCTTAAAGTATTTGTCCTTTTGTGACTGGCTTATTTCACTTAGCATCAGATCTTCCAGGTTCATCCATGTTGTAGCCCATGTCAGAATTTCCTTCTTTTTTATAGCCAAATAATATTCCATTGTGTGTACATATTCCATTATGTTTCTCCATTCATTTGTCAGTACACACTTGGGTGTATAAATATTCAGTTACTTATTAATTCATTTACTCATTTTCTCCCTCAGCAACTATTTTCTGAATGCTTACTGAGGCTGGCACTGATGATGCTTATATGTGAAAGTGCTATAACTCAGTCATTTGCAGTATTCTCAAGAGGCAATAGAATTATTCTGACCATTAATTTATCTCCAGGTTTAAAAACTGCAGAGGAAACTTTAAAGTCTTTTGGTTTGGCAATCCACTCAGCAAGCAATTTTTGAAGATTGATGTTGTGCATGGCATGAAATTTGCCTCAAAGAATCTTGCATTCTGCCCCACAAAACCAGAAAATGAAGTAGAAGGGGAAAAAAAGACAACCATGGTAATAAACAGAAGGAAAAATGAGAGAAATGGCAAAGATGGGAAGGGTGGATAGGATGAAGTGCAAAGTAAAGTCATGGCCCAAAGGTTTTAAGATCTCTATGGTTCTTTCTTCAAGTAAGAGTCCTGCGATCATTTTCAAAGAATAAAGCCAAAGAAATAAGCTCCAGAGAATAAAAAATCAGGATTACAAAACTGAGTCAGTCATAAAGCCTGACTGAGGCATTTATTTAATGCCTAACAAGGCGTACATCTATATTCATCTCTTTGTTATCACTATAGTGTGATTTGAGAAGAAATGTGGATAAGAGAAAATGCTTCTAATTTTAGGTATGTTGGAGGGTAAGAACTGATCGATATTCAGGAATTAACTGAGAGTGTCAATCCAGGACAAAAATGAATGTGAACAGCTGTGTTCCACAATCTGACCTCAGGACATCGGATCTTTAGTATTTCCATAATATGACTGTAAAAAATATGTCCCTCTAGCCTTATTTGCTTTCCTTAATGGATAATGCTTCTGGCTTGGATCTTTGTGTGGAAAAAAGGATCTTTTGTCTCATAAAATGTTACAGATGCTGCTATGGTAACACACTTTAATTTTATTCCTATCTCAGAAGATAAACATGGAAAAATGCAATTGGCAATTTAATCTAATATTTAGCATTAGCTTTAGGTCCACAGAGCATTTTGGTTTTTGTTTTTAAGGAATATTGGCACTTTCGTTAACCTGCTGTAGTCAATTAAGCAGAATCCTAAAGCCCTGTCTAAAAGGTATTACCCTGCCAACTCCAAAATACCATGTGGCCAAGTTTCAAAACCCACAAGGGAAAGAAAACACGCTGCTTCTATGACAAAATTCTTAGGTGGCCAGAATGAGTTTGCATTTATGGGAAGTTTCTTCTGGACCAAAAACAAAAACCAAACATCTCAGCATTTACAAAGACATTATCAATTTGGTGGAAATAAAACTCATCAGTTGAATAGAGAGACAATTATTGAATATTTTTCCTACTAGGAAACCCTGGGACACGTTGCATTAAAACCTTTATTATTAAAGCAAGTTGTTTACTTTGCATTTTGTAAATAACCGAGGTTATTGTTCCCAGAGGAGGTAATTTGAAGCCCAGATCCCCTGCTGAGTTACAACAATATACATTTACAAAGGAGGTAAAAACTCCCAAGCTTGCCAGTGTCATAAAAACAAAGCAAAAGGCACAAGCAGAAGGAAAGACACAGGAAGCGTGGTCAATATTACACTGTATGGATTTAAAGCCTGTGACATTTCCTTTAGGATTGCAAAGGAAAATCAGCTCCCAGCTGTGTTTTTTAAAAGCTTATCTCTGTAGTGACTCTCCCTTCATAATTGTTATTAATTTTTCTCTTCTGTAATATAAAGGCTTGGCGGCAGAAGAGTTATGAAGGGTGTGGTCAATTTACATAAAGTTTCAATTACAAAGCATTGGAGGTCAAGTGTGATCCAGATCCACCATATGGCACTCTCACCCTCTAACCTGCTCCTGAGTACATCTTGTGCCTGCTTCATTCATTAGGTGATTAGAAAACATGCAGTCTGCTTAATTTTAGGTATTCCAGGCCTTTCTAGAATAAGGGGGAAAAAATCATCATTCTTATTGATTCATACACTAACATTTAGTTATATCCATAATAAATATACTAACACTACAATCCTTTTCAAATACAACATACACAAATTGCTAGTAATTAAACTGAAGTGCCTACCTAAGTTGTTCTCGAAGCAAACTTTAGCACTCTGTAATATTTTCCTTTCATAAAAGTCCCCAAGTATTTACAGTCTGTAGATGAGATCATACTCTTGAAACGGTAAAGATTAAATGAGAGGAGAACAAGAGTGAAATAGAGGTTGTTCACACTAACACTACTTGTACTGAAAAGATTCGACAGCACTGTCTTGGTTCTCATTGGTCACTCAGCGGGCTGGAACAATATTTGCCCAGTTGCTATGTAGAAAGGGGTGGTTGCCAATTCACTTCACTAATAAGCCTGAACCTGGCCTTTGCAGATAAGAGTGGTTTTTGTTTGAGTTAATGTGTTTGCTGATAAGATGCTCACCAATGAAGGTAAAAGAGATATTTTTCTTTGTGGAAAACTGCAGAACTATTACAGACATTTCTCTGCCACTCTCCGAATTCTAACAGCTGTTGCAAAAAGTAAACCAGCAGAGATGATTTATGTGCTTTTTTTAAAATTAGACTTTCCCTTTTCAGGAACATATCTAAAAAGATCACATTTAAATGTTGTCTTTAAAAGGACACTATTCTTGAAATTTAGGAAAATTACCCACTCCAACTCTAAGAACGCATTAAAATATAATTAAAGCATTCATGTTGCCTTTGTGTGTATGTGTGTATGTATAATATACATATATATAATGTATATACTATATACATTACATATACATATATACTAATTATTATCGTTTTTAGTGGAGGTTTACATTAGGAAAATTTTCCCAAATTTCAGGTGAAGCAGTTTGGATTTGACAGATATACACATACACACCATCATCAAATTGTTTGTGACCATATATAATGCACACATATGTATGCAAGTTTGAATAATACAGGACTAATGTAAAGCACATGCCAATTTAAGCAGGTTTTAGACAAAAATTCAAAGGCAGTGATTTTCTTTCTACATTGAAAAAATACTCTATTATTTTCTCGATTTACATTGAATGTGCGTGTATTTTTTTGTGAGATTGTGTAAAGACCATTTAGACTCTTAATTTAACTTTATGTAATGAACGGAGGCTCATGAAAACAAGCATATCAGATACACCTTTAAAAAGTAATTTTTAGTAATGATTTTAGTGTGCCAAATACTAGAAGAAAAATGGAATAAATAATTTACCTTAACCTTAACAGATAAAGATGTTTAGGGCATCTGGCTGGCTCAGCCAGTAGAGTATGCAACTCTTGATCTCAGGGTTGTGAATTCAAGCCCCATGTTGGGTGGAGAGATTACTCAAAAAAATAAAATCCTTAAAAAACAAAACAAAAACAAATGATGTTTTCTAGTGCTCTGTTGTAGAATTTCTCAAGAATATTATAATGGAAATTATCTATGTACCTCTAATTTGCTCTTTATCATTAGTTAAGTAAAGCACAATGGATTTTCTTGCTATATATTTGCTTATTATTAATAGAAATAAAATCTAATATAATAGATTCATAATAGCAGATTAACAAAATTTTTCATGGAACTAGATGGGACCATGGTACTTTAAATTCTGCACTATAATACTGAGGAGTTTCAATTTTCATCTTGATTATTTTTCATAATTAAAATTAAAAATCTAATTACTGAAAACCTCAATGGACAACTCAACAGGTTTCTGGCATCTAAAAAAAAAGTTTCTTCAACTCAACATATGAAGATCATGTGATACTACTAAAATTTGGCTATTTCTAAGGTGGAGCTACAGGGACAACTGACAAGATAAGGATATGCTCATAGCTAGAAAGCGTGTTGCAGAATATGGTTCTAGTTGTTTTTCTGAGTTGCCTCCCCAGTGAAGACAATATGTTTTGAAGGAACAATCTGGTGAATCCTCAGTACATTTGCTGATCTTTGCTGAACCTGGCCAATCCATAGGGTCTGTATGTGGAGACCCTTCATTTTGGGTCTATGAAAAACACATACATAAATGATTCCAATGTTTATATCAATATACAGATTTCTTTTGCTTAGCACCTTACTGCAGTATCTAGTTAGGACTAAAGCTAGACGAAAAGATGGAAATTGATAATCCTCATGTCACTGTGGGAAGAAACATGCTAAGAAGCAATATGTTTATGAAACAACATGTTTATATTTTCATGGACTCATAAATCAATACAATTTCTAAATATATGTACTTAGAATTGGTAATTATAGGTAAGAGCTTTCCTATAAAAACAAAGAATTTTATTCCTTGTTATATTCCTATATATTCCTTGTTATAACAAGGTCTAAATCTAGAGAAGAGTATAAACTGATGTTGGTATCTCTAAAAATATATTACTTTTTAGTAATATATTACTAAACATTTAGTAACTGATCTTCTGGCGTTCCCAGAGAAAATTTTCTGTTGGATGATGGCCAGAGATTAGCTAAATGCTAAGAGACCATATCCTTTCTCTTACACTATCTCTGATCTATTTCACACTAGTATAATCAAAATACTCCCTTTGTGTCCAGAATTTGGTCACAGGACAGGTCCAAAGTTCTATGGGTATTTTGAGGAAGAGGAAAAAGAAAACACTATATAACACAAAGCACACTAATACTACCATAGACACCAGCATTATTTGGCTACATTTAGAAGACAAAATTTTCTCAAGGCTATAAAGTTTCATGGAGCATAAGAAATATATAAAGAGGAATCAGCTTTTCAATTATGATAGCTTTTCCTTTCAATTCAAAACAGGTTCTCTTCTATGAGTTTTTGTTTTTCCCCATGAGGCAGGCTGACCATGACAAGGTAAATATATATTCTTCAATAATGAATAAGAAATTATGTGAAACAATCGCATCTTTTGTATCTAGGAAAGGTGTTTTCAGAACTTAAGTCTGACCATGAACTTTTTTTCTTGAGGTGCTCATGGCTTTCCCTCACCCTCTAGATGATATTCCAATTGGCCATTCTATCTCTCCAAATCTTATCTTCTCCTTTTCTCTGGAGCTCACCCTGCTTCAGTTAAGTTGGAGTGGTTTTGGATGAATGAACAATGTGTGGCATTCTTCCTCACCTCCAGTTTTCACACCTAGATTTTCTTGACTTGAAACATCTTCCTTCTCTGCTTTTTTTCTTGTCTTATCTCTAAGCTTCCCCAATGTTTCAGCTTGGGTGATGTATTTTCCCCTCGTTCTATATTGCCATAGCACTCAGGTTTTCCTTTTTTGTAACACAGATCCCGCATGTAATTACTTGTGCACAAAGGAAATGGCTCTAAACATTCCTTTCCATATCCTCAAAACCTACTACAATGGATACTAGTATATAGTAAACACTCAATAAATATTTATTTAATGACCATGAGTTTGAACAGGAATGGATGTTTATTTTGGTAGCACTGGTCAGGGAAAAAAAGGGAAGGACTAAAGTGTTCTCAAAGGTAATATCATATTGACTTTGCTTCTTATTGGGAGTAAAGATGAGGAGGGTGGATCTGCTTTTGATCCATCTGGAGATCTATGACTTAATCTTAATCTGCAGTGATTTTCTCTAAAAACATGAAGATACAGACCAAAAGTTAATAATTACGTAAGTCTTCTTGGAATCTTGGGGAGATTAATTTTGTATATGTAGTATATATATCATTACCTAGGCTGCTGTCTTCATTTATTTCCATTTCTAGGGTCAGCTCCCAAGACTTTGAATTCCTCCATAGATTTCCGTCATTAATCTCAGTCATGAATTTTAATAGGCAAGATATAGTCCCTCCCTGGCCTTATATAGATAAGATCTCGTTGTGTCTACCCATAATTTTAGATAATGTCGTCTTTTCGAATAAGCTGTTGAAGAACAGTGTGTTTCATATGTATTTCTGTCTGTGCCTAACAGGGTGTTATTCTATAGAAATTCCTCAGATTCTTGCTAAATAGATGAAAGAATGAAAAATAAGCAGTTATATTTGTCTAGAAAGAATTATAAAGAGATGAAATGTTAAAACTCCCAGGACACTAAGGGGGAGTAGGTCACTTCACCTGGGACCCTGGTTATATTGAAATCTACATGGCTTTATCTAATCTCACTTTAGTAAGAAACACTGGCTTTATTAACATTTGAAAGAGACCTGGGAATGCTAATTCAGGTATCTCAGTACACGTTAAATGAATTCCTTGTGAGTCACATTTGAATAGTGTGAACTATGATAAGGTCCTAGTAAAGGACAGCAAGGTTTAGAATGGAGCTTTCATCCTCTCCACTTTGGTGAAGCTCAGATAAATTTTCTTTCATAGCGCTTTTCACAAATTCGTTTCACAATTCTTTTGCTTCCATGGAACACAGACTGAAAGAGATGCCATAAGGGGAGCTGCCTATTTCCTGAAAGATCTTAGTTTATGATCCATATCACACTAGGCAAAAACATTTTTAATGTATGTATCTATAAATATGGAACACCTCCACCTCCTCATATATACATGCACTATAGCACACAGGTACAATAGTTTTTCTTGCTAAAATGTCACACCTCAAAATCTCCATTCTTTTAAAAGATACATGTATTAAAATTGCTAACACAAAGAAAAGCTGAGAGAAAAGATTAACAATTTTATCTGTCATAAAACTGTTTCTCAATATGCTCAGTTACATTGAGATTTGGCTTTAATCCTGAGGTGGATGGTGGAAGATATTTGAATCATTTCCTGATGCCTCAGACTTTTTCTATGTGACTCCAATGTCATTTTCTAGTGGATCAGATTCATGGGATGCTATGGCTTTAAATGCCTTTTTAGGCTACCTCCCAATCTTTTATTTCTGACTTTATCCTACTGAGCTCTAGATTCTCGTGTCCAGGTGGCATCAGGGAAATACAAATCAAAACCACAATGATACCACCTCACATCAGTCAGAATGGCTAAAATGAACAACTCAGGAAACAACAGATGTTACTGAGGATCCAGAGAAAGGGGGACTCTCTTACACTGTTGGTAGGAATGCAAACTGGTGCAGCCACTCTGAAAAACAGTATAGAGGTCCCTCAAAAAGTTGAAAATAGAAAGTACACTATAACCCAGCAAATGCACTATGAGGTATTCATCCAAAGCATACAAACATTGTGATTCGAAGGGGCACATGCATTAATATTTATAGCAGCAATGTCCACAATAGCTAAAATATGTCCATTGACAGATGAACGAGTAAAGAAGATGTGATATATATATATATCATCTTGCATATATATCATATATATAATAATAACATCTTGCATATATATCATATATAATAATAACATAATGCATATATATCATATATATAATATATTATATATATACAATGGAATATTACTCAGCCACGAAAAAGAATGAAATCTTGCCATTTGCAAGGAAGTAGATGGAGCTAAAGGATATTATGCTAAGTAAATTAAGTCAGAGAAAGACAAATACCATATGATTTCACACATATGTGGAATTTAAGAAACAAAATTGGTGAACATAGGGGAAGGGAAGGAAAAAATAAAATTAGATGGAAACAGAGGAGACAAACCAAAAGAGACTCCTAACTATAGGAAAAGAACTGAGAGTTGCTGGAGTGGAGGGGCTGTGGGAATGGGGCAACTGAGTGATGGGCATTAAGGAGGGTACTTGATGGAATGAGCACTGGGTATTATATGCAACTGATAAATCTCTAAATTCTACTTCCAAAACTAATAATACACTATATGTTAATTAATTTGAATTTAAATTTAAAAATTTTTGAAAGATACTTGGAGTTACAAGTATTAGGTTTGAATTCCTATTTATCTTATTGTCTATGTGACCTTTGAGCCAATCTGTTAATTTTTCCAAGTCTCATTATCTTCATCTGTGCAATAATAACCTAGTTGTAATGAGGACAAATGCTTAGTGCCTATAAAAGTGGCTTATAAATTGTAGAGTTGAGTTAAGTTGTTGAGTAAAGACAGGCAATTTAAATATTATTATGGGGCAATGTTTGTAGATTCATGGAAGGAAGGAATTTTGGTAGCCCTTATTCATTCCCATGGCATTTCTCCTGAAATAGTTAAGTGTACCTATTTTTTTAAAGATTTTTTTTTAGATTTTATTTATTTGAATAAATCATGAGAGACACAGAGAGAGGCAGAAACATAGGCAGAGGGAGAAGCAGGCTCCCTGCAGGGAGCCCCGATGCAGGACTCGATCCCAGGACCCGGGGATCATGACCTGAACCAAAGGCAGATGCTCAACCACTGAGCCACCCAGGCACCCCTAGTGTATCTATCTTGAATCTCAAAACTGATCCCATTTCTGATAGACTAGTTCATCCTAAAACCAATGGATGGAATCTTGTCTAATTCAAATAAAGGGAAGCTTTGGTAATCCCCCTGAAAGGGCTGGAAAGAGTAAAAGTTTGAGTGATCTGTGAGTTTTAAGCGTGAACAGAAGGTTTGACTAAGTTAAGAAAAAGCTTATGAATGTGTTTTGAACTTCCTTTTTCTAACTTAAAAAAGATTTTTGAAATTGGTTATACCAAGCAACATGCTTATTTATGAATACCCGGCAACTGTCTGTGGCAACTTTGAGAAAAGGGGTCCTGAAAGTGATTTGGCCTTCAGTAGCTCATCCTTGACTGCACCCAGGGAGGCCTAGGGAGCATAGGACTCTGAAGGACAGGTTGCACAGCAGGGCCTATGTGGGTCTCACTGCCATCTCCCCAGCTCCTGGGTGGAATAGCAGATACATGAAACACTGTCTTCTAGACGATGTATGTTTTCTTACTTTTCTACTAATGGTGCTTCCATTGCAAGTAACTCTGCTTTTCTTTTCTACCAATGGTGCTTCATTGCAAGTAACTCTGCTTTCTAAAGCAAATGAATCATAACTGTCTTAGTTTGAGCTGCTATAAGGTTACTATACACTGTGTATCTTATAAACACATTTCTTTCTTTCTTTCTTTTCTTTCTTTCTTTCTTTCTTTCTTTCTTTCTTTCTATTTCTTTTTTAAAAGATTTTATTTGTTTATTCATGAGAGACACAGAGAGAGAAAGGCAGAGACACAGGCAGAGGGAGAAGCAGGCTCCATGCAGGAAGCCTGACACGAGACTCGATCCCGGGTCCCCAAGATCACTCCCTGGGCTGAAGGTGGTGCCAAACCACTGGGCCACTGTGGCTGCCCATATTTCTTATGGTTCTAGAAGCTGGAAGTCCTAGATCAGGGTGCCTGTATGATCAGGTTCTGGTGAAAGCCTTCTTCCAGGTTGTGGACTGCAGATTTCTTGCTGTGTCTTCACATGGTGGAAGGGCAAGAGATCTCTCTCTCTGGGGTCTTTTTTACAAGGGCACTAATCCTATTCACAAGGGCTCCACCCTCATGACCTAATCACCTCCTAAAATGCCACCTTCTAATACTGTCATACTGGGTTTTCAGCATATGAATTTGGGGGGGACACAAATGTTCAGACCACAGCATTCTGCATGCATCAGTCAGGGTTCTCCAGAGAAACAGAGCTAATAGGATATATATAGATATATAAGAGGAGAATTTAATAGACTGGATGATTCTAGCCCACATTGGTGAGGGCAGGTCTTCTTTATTCAGTCTCCTGATTTAAATGATTTAAATGATTTAAAAGATTTTATTTCTTCTGGTAACACCCTCAGGAGACACAGCCAGAAACAAAGTTTTACCAGGCATTTGGGTACCCCTTAGCCCAGTCAAGCTGACATAAAGAATTAATCATCATAATACCCATCATCATCTAGGAGTTATGCTAGAATATTTGTGTGTGTGTGTGTGTGTGTGTGTGTGTGTGTGTATACTTTTTTCAATAGAAAAAAATCTTCGTCTATTTCTAGATGGATATCCAAATGGCAAATCATCTCTTTGTGGAAATGTACTGAACGTTTGTTTAAGCTTCATTAGGGTAGATGGGCCTACCTTCCACAATGCTAATATGCCTGGTGCTTCACAAAGTACCTGGCACTTCTTAGGATCTTAATAAATGGTGACTGAATGGATGTCTAAATTGTTTAATGAGCTTCTTTCTCTGATTCCCTGATGCCTTGATCACAGAAACAGGTACTGGGGGACAGATGCTACCTGGGAATATACTATGCATCCCTTTGTTCATTTTAGTTTCATTTAATCCATTTAGATTAATAAGAATAATTTCTTTCCTGATAATTGCACTCTTTGTCTTCCAGTTCAAGTAAAACCTTTTACAGAAAGTTTCAAAAGAAATCTGTCTGTTTCAAATTATGTGTGAACCCGATACTAGAAACTGCTGAGTAGTTTCAGATTACACTGTCAACACTGTGTACAGTTCTAGCGCTTTCCACTGTCTGCTTGCTTTCCAGCTGCAGTTTTACTAGATGAGAAGGACTTCATTCTTAAAGGATTATGTAAGGTGATGGGTATCATTGTGGAAAGCAAGTGAATGGCTTTATAGAATAAGAGGGGAAATGTTTAGGGGCCAGGTATTTCTTTAGGATACCTAACAAATCAAGCTACAAATCTAGTTACTGGTTTTCAGAAAAAGCATTCTGTAACCTATTTCAGTTCATGCCTATCATGAAATTACTGCATTGATAATCACACTCCTCCATATTCCACCTGCCACTGTATTTTGAGAACAATACAATTGATACATGAAATATATGTTGAAGCTTGTAAAAGATACTATTTAAATTTTATGTGAACTCAAATATAATTTTAATAAGTGTCAGATAAAATACACTGGTTTTTAGATCACTTTCTTCAAGAGACTTATTAGTTCTCTACAAGTGGCTCTTATAATACCATTGCAGTAATGTTCCCTTGTTAGAGACATGCATATTTAAACATGCTATCTTAAAATATTTCAACTATGTGTGAAATTTGATATAATGCTATTTTCTAGTGATCAAACTCAGTGTCAAGATCTGGCCATACTTCACCCAGTTGGAAAGCAAATGATTTTTGCATCATTTAGCAGAAGGGTTGGGTCAATACCCCATGTCCTATTTCCTTAATGACCCTTCTTTTCAGCAAAACTCTCATGAATGTCTCCATTTTCTTTTAATCTTGCTACACTATTGGCTGGTGGGTTAACTTGTCAGACCAATTTGAGTTTTAGAGATTGAAAACTCAGTCTGAAAAGAACCTTAAGGCAGATACTCTATGGGCAAATAAAAAGTGCTGTGAAAAACTTGTTATAGCTAAACATCCAGGGTTCTTTTTGTCCTTGACTGAATTCTCCCAGAGAAAACATTTCTGCATTAGTTGTCAAAGGCATTTGAGATTGAAAGTGAGTTAAAGGGGGAATTTCTGGCATCATGTCAGAACTCCAAGGAGCTATTTTATTTTATTTTAGTTTTTTAAAGATTTTATTTATTTATTTATTCATGACACACACACACACACACACACACACACACACACACACAGAGGCAGAGACACAGGCAGAGAGAGGGAGAAGCAGGCTTCATGCAGGAAGCCTGACATGGGACTCGATCCCCCTGGACTGAAGGCAGTGCTAAACCGTTGAGCCACCCGGGTTGCCCATCCAAGGAGCTATTTTAGAGTAGATCAATCACGTGGACAGTACATCTACTCTAACCTAGTCCTATAGTAACCTCTTAGTCTATGATTTCAATTGCAATGTGGAAAGTTAATTATAATGTGAACCCTGTCATTTTATAAACACAGAAAGAAGGCACACCTAGGTCATGTTTTACAATAAATGGCAGATCATTATTGCTTCCTTTGCTATTTCCTTTGTAATGCTGATTATGATGAACTTCTGGCACTGTGACAATAAATGCCATTCCAAAGAAATTCCACATTCACTTATATAATAGGATGTTAGAATGGGGCTCTTCCGGCCTCTGCCTCAACTGAAGCACAAATGTGGTAGATATCAGATACCCATGTCTATATGAGGTAAATCCACATATATAAATTTTTACTTAAAAATTATTAAAATAAATTTATAATAATAAATTATATTTAAACTAACATACATTATATTTAAATAAATAAAATAATAAATATATTCATTTAAATTGTTATTTAAAATAATTAAGAACTAGTTTCAAGACTCTTAAGCCCTTCAAGTGTTGAACAATATAAACAGTGGTCAAAGAAGATTGGTGAGGAGATTCATTTAAAGAGAGCTGTTGTCGGATGTGTCCTTGTTGGTGAAAGGGGTGAGGGAGGGTGCTACTTCCAAACCATGAGCCAAGTGATGGGGGAAAGGGCCAACCCTAGAACTCTGAAATGTCTCCATACATTCAGGATACACAGAGGATTGGTGCCTGACTTGTGCCTGCAGCAGTTGAAGTATACTGTGGACTGCGGCCTACTGTGTCCTAGAAAATTTTATGGTGAGAAAAGGTCCAAGTTTCTGCATTTGGAGGAGCTAGGGAGGAGCTGCTGATACCTTCACTCCCAGCCTGTGGACCTACAGATGCGCGGCTGGTGCATTTGGGACGCGTAGAACTGAGCTGCAGGAGGT
Organism: Vulpes lagopus; assembly: GCF_018345385.1. Taxonomy (NCBI): domain Eukaryota; kingdom Metazoa; phylum Chordata; class Mammalia; order Carnivora; family Canidae; genus Vulpes; species Vulpes lagopus. Next base: position 32,006,914 of record NC_054831.1, read on the forward strand.
CCTGCCTCCACCTGGAGGGGTGAGAGGAAACCTCCTCAAGAAGCCGCTGGAGATGAGTAGCTGGTTTGCAGAGGATGAATAAGGAGTCCCATGAGACTCCATCTGTCTGGCTGTTGGAACTGGAGGAGAGAGCTCAGCAGAAAAACTCTGGAGCTCACACAACTCCCCACTGAACAGCCCAAATGACTTTAGCCATCCACAGGTCCAGAAAGAGCAAAGCCCCCCAACCCCTAGTTAGGACTAGCCTGTCCCCTCACTGCTCCTGCCTCTCTGACTTCCACCTTGGTGGGAAGTATGATCTGCAGGAAGGAAGAGGTGAACAGGGAGAGATTAAAGAAAGAGCTGGTGGGAGTCTCCTTCCCCACTGCCTGTTTATGGCTGGGCATAGGTCCTAAATGGGGAAGGAGAGACCAGGTCACAGTATGTCAAACTCAGAGGTTTGATAGCTGCATCAGATTAGGTCTTCATGTTACCAGTGGCAGCTGTGTTTGCGATTTCCAGCAAATGTAAGGGCTCTTAGTTAAGAGTGGACACTGTCTTTGGAGTTTTCACCCAGGGACAAGGGAAGGTTACTTTAGTACAATGGAATAACTTATGGAGACAGTCTAAGAGAAGAAGAAATTGTGATTGTTTACATCCTGTGTTGTGCTACTTCAACATATTGGTTGTATCTAGAATGAATATGGGTATAATTGAAAGGCTATGGTTTCAAAGTTGGCACGCACATAGAGAAACATAAAAGATAGAGAGTTCCATAGAGATCCTGTTTGGAATGGACTCAGATCTACTGGAATACCATCAGAGGCATGGAATACTTTAGGGCAATCTATATTAAACAAATAGCAAATGGAACTATGAGTGGAGAGCTCATTGAATATGGATGCTTCCTGGGGAAGATGGTCGCAGAAACACCTGCCCTGCTGCCTTCTACTCTGTGCGTGGTAGGTGCCTTTGGAATAAAACAGGAGTGGCTCATTTCTCTAGACTTTACACCACAGTCACAAAACACTATGGCGCACCCTACTTTAGGGGCAAGAGTGCCTCAAGCTTTGAAACTTCTCCTCACACCTTTCTCTCCAGCATAAATTTCTATACTTTTCTGTTTACTCAGTCTTTTTTCCAACTACTTTGAATTATCATGTGAAGAATGACATTAACAGCGATGTTCCTCTTAGATAGGACTTAGGTGACTTAAAAAATAACAAGGTAAAGGTTTCAGGCTTTTGGCGGGGGGTGGAGGTGGATATTTTTTGGCTTTCTGAATTCAGGCTATCAAAAGATTAATTTATGCATATTGAGCATCCCTGATGAGCTTGGCTCATTCTCATCCAGGAATTCTACTTTCAGAAAGCCTACGTTTAAGAAACGGAAAATATAAGGGACACCTTGGTGGCTCAGAGGTTGAGCTCAGGGCCTGATCACGGAGTCCCAGGATTGAGTCCCACATCGGGATCCTTGCATGGAGCCTGCTTCTCCCTCTGCCTATCTCTGCCTCTTTCTGTGTGTCTCTCCTGAATAAATAAATAAAATCTTAAAAAATAGAAAAAGAAATGGAAAATATATGTCCATAAGAGAGGGAAAGTTCTTCACCTTCTTAGAAATTCCTCATTTTGAGAGGTTATTAATAATACAGGCTACCATCTATAAGCACATAATTTGTGTCAGGAACTGTGCTAAGAGGTTTTGAGCATTTTCACTCCAGTCTGATCTTTAAGGATGTTGTGGCTACATTTTACAAAAGAGGAAATGGAGGTTTAAGAAGGTTAAACCATGTGTCCTCAGCCACAGGACTTGTTTGCATCTGAGCCTGGAATTGATCCTGTCTTTTTGACTGGATTCCCAACTCTTAACAGCTATGTTATACAGAGCTAAGCTTTTGAATAAATTATTAATAAGGTGTCAAGACAGGCCATGATGCTGAATACATAGATGGATAATGAGGGATTAAATCAACTGCCTTGGAATGAGCTGCATTTTGTTTCCAAATCTGTTATACTTGGCAGGAGTACTCAGAAATGGAACAGCTGCCCTACTTACCCTTGTGGTGATCTAAATCACCCCCTGGTTTAATTGTATAACAAAAAGCAGAGAAAGAGATGATTGATCTGCTAATATAGAATCCTTCCTCTTAATGCTCATACCCAGACACCTAAAAAAATTCGAACATAGCCTTGTGGCTGTCTGGAAGAAGCCCAGAAAGCAGCAAAATTTTGCAACAGGCAGAGTCAACAGAAGGCTGGTTGCAATGCACTGGCCTGCATAAAGTGGCTCCAAACCCAGCAGGCTAGCCCCCTGCCCACTAGGCAGATGGGAACATCTTCTTCCTGCTTAGTTAGGGAGAGGCTGTACACTGGTGAGGGTTTTTCTCAGGCCTCAGACTTCAGGAGCCATGTCTTCCTCAGTTTATGTGGTTCCATTCCATATGCTCCGTTCCTAACCAGCATTCACATGTCTCCACATAGCAATTATTGCAGGTATTTAGAACTTACCAGGTTCAATTCATTGGGGAAAATAATAGGTGAAATTTTTGATAATGGTAGATCTATATTTTCTCCCCTTATCTTTTGTACCTCATTAGAAGACTAGACCCCAGTAAAATAAACTAAATACTTTTATGTTTTTTTCTCATGATACATGTATCTTATTGCATGTAATTAAAAAATATAAAAACATATGTAGAAGGATGCCTGGCTGGCTCAGTTGGTAGGGCATATGACTCTTGAGCTCAGGGTCAGTGAGTTCAAGCCCCAAGTTGGGTGTATGAGCTTGCTTAAAAACAAACAAACAAAAAACATGCAGAAATATCACTGAAAATCATGCTACCTAGGGGCAAACATTGTTTTCATTTTGATGTATTTCACTTAATAGAAATAATATTGTATAAAAAGGAGATGGATTGGTAAGTTTGTCCTTTAAACCGCACTGAAGCCCTTTGTACTAAAAGCTGATGATTTATTTTGAGAAGCTAAAGGACTAAATTCTGGTACTTTCTGGAATCAGGATATTATTAAAAATATATTGAAGCAAAACAAAAAAAATTTCCTTACATATAGAATATTGAGGACTCTCAAATTTCTACATAATATTAAATCTTTTTAAAAATTTAATTAAGGGCTTACTTAGCCTTAAATATTTTATTTTATTTTTTTAAGATTTTATTTATTTATTCACAAGAGACACAGAGAGAGAAGCAGAGACACAGGCAGAGGCAGAAGCAGGCTCCATGCAGGGAGTCTGATGTGGGACTCGATCCCAGGTCTCCAGGATCACATCCTGGGCTGAAGGCAGCGCTAAACCGCTGCACCACCCGGGCTGCCCTGTATTATGATTTGTTAAATGATAATAGTTACTTTTATTTTTAAACATTCTAACGATATCTCATGGGTACCACTCATTGCTATGAGGCCGTGAATGTCTGTCTATGCTGACAATAGAGTCAGAGACACACAGGTCTTTAAGTCTTTCACTGTGGCTTTATAATACAGATTTCTCCACATAAAGTTGGGAATAAGGTCTTTGTTGCAGCTTGGTGGATTTTCCCACTAATTGTTAGTGACCTGGAGAATAAGAGGCACTCAATAAGGTCCTGGAGAATGTGAGAAGTGAGGCGGTTTTCCTTGCCCATCAGACTTACAAGAAGCAACGTTTTCTCAACATAGAGAAGAAAGTCACAAAAATAGAGCAAGGAACAAGGAATGACTTAATAACGGGTTTTCAAATATCAGATATTTCATGAAGGATAGTGATTTAATGTTACCCATTCCTGTAAAATGAAGCTGATGTGCTTCATCTGCAAGCTGAAGGGTTTCTTGTATGTAGCAAGGTTTTTTTGTTTTGTTTTAAGATTTTATTTATTTATTTATTCATAGAGACAGAGAGAGAGAGAGAGAGAGAGAGGCAGAGACACAGGCAGAGGGAGAAGCAGGCTCCCTGCAGGGAACCCAACATGAGACTCTATCCTGGGTCCCCAGGATCACGCCCTGGACTGAAGGCGGTGCTAAACCACTGAGACACCTGGGCTGCCCATGTAGCAAGGTTTTAATGACAGCACACTGTGTTCCAGGTGCTGTGCTGACCATGGGCTGTGTGGTTGTGAGGATTCATGTGGAGTCACATTAAATAAATATTTTTTTTTTAATGACCACTGCCTGAGGTGCTTGGGTGGCTCAGTAGGTTAAGCATCTGCCTTCTGCTCAGGTCATGATCTCGGGGTCCTGGGATGGAAACCCATGCGTGGGGTCATGCTCCTGGCTCAGGGGGGAGCCTGCTCTCCAGCTTCTTCCTCTCCTCCCCACTCATGCTCTCTCTCGCTACCTCTGTCTCTCTCTCAAATAAATGAAAAAAAAAAAAAAAACTAAAAATTTTTAAAAAATTAAAAATCACCATTGTCATAAATACCAGAAGGAGGAATACACTCAACAGAGATTCTTCCTAGAATTTAGGGTTACCTGATTTCACAAATGAAAATACAGGATGCCCTTCCCTACACTTCAGACCTCTCCATTGAATGATAGTGGGGGGGTTGGGGAGGAAAAGGGGAGGGCATTCTAGGCAGAAGGAAATACATATTCCAAGGCATCTAGCTGAGAAGGCAGTTTTGTACGTATAAAAATCTAAGTTAAATATAAGGGGGGAAAAAAAACCCATGAAACAAAGCCAGGTGGAAAAAGCTGTATATATTAAGTATAGATTAAGACTTATCGTACAGAAACTAGTTTTATTCACCTTAGTCCTCTTTTCCTGACAGCAACACCAAGGTTTCTGTTGTGGGCAGACATGGTTTTCTTTCTTTACTGCCAGCCTAAGCATAAAATATTCTCTCAAGTAATCTGGTTTTCCTTAATCCCTTGACTATACATATGTCACTTATTAGTTTATCTGAACATTTTACATTTTAAATATTTTTAATTGTTGTATCACCGGTATTAATGGCTCATATAGGCATCTACCTTCTTCCAGAGTTCGTGCACTCTATCTGCTTTAGCTTTATCATCTCTACCTTTTGTTGTTTTTTACAAGAGCCCTGGTGAGGCTTTCTCTTTCTAGACTGACTCACCGTCCTCACAGTCCAAGTCCCTTCATGGATGTGGTTCTTCCTTCCATCACATATGGGAGCAGTAAAGGATAGACTCAGTTTGGTTTCACTTCCAAACTCCTTGCTCACTGTCTGGGTAAACTTGGTGGCTTACCTAATATCTCTGAGATTCAGTTTCCCCATCTTTAAAATAGACCAATGATACTAAATAAAGGCTTACCTCAGAAGGATGTTGTATGGCTTTAATAATTCCCCAACATGCAATCTTGTTAACACGATTCCTAATACATATTAAATACCTAATGATTATTAGCTTTAAAAATTTCCCTTAAGATTTCCACATCTTTCTTACTATAGATGTGCTATAATTTTGTACTGACTAGGATAGTGTGTGCCATCGGGTTTCCAAAGAGGAAAGCTTAGCTAATAAACTGCAAAGATTTTTGCTGGCCAGTTAGTATTCAGAGCTTATGTACTTAATGGGTGATTTAAGATAGATCATAGGTTTAAGGGATTTATTGTTTTGTAGTATTAAACTTTTTAGACATAAAATCTTTCATTTTTCCACATATATGTCCACCTACCTCTGTTTTGCCAGCTCAAAAAACCAAACAAATCCAACTTCTCACATCTTCCCCACTCAAAAAGAAAGCTCATGGGACCTTAATGTTAGCTGTAAATTGGAAATGTCACTGCGTACTTCCTCTTCCAAATCATTATTATTATATTAAATCCTCTATTTCTAGCACTGGTCATAAAAACACGACTGGTTGATTCCACTCCATTTGTCCTTGGCTTCCTACCTTTACTCAACTATCTGTGGAAAGCCTGCTTGAAATCCATGATTCATGTTGCCTCTTTCTCAGCAAGTTACACAGTGTAGCTCACAACTTCCCTATCCAATTAAAAGAAAAGAAAACAAGGCAATAAAAAACAAGGAAAAAAAAAACGATTTTTTATTCTGAACTGTTGTCAAACTCCTTTGAAAGTCTTAATAAATTAATCTTCAGTTTTACTATCATCCACATACATATCTCCTCCCGCAAAGAGTAGGTAATAAATTATAGTTCATATTTTTAAAATTTTACTGTATTTCTCTCAATAACTAATATACAAAGTACTCAAGAATTTTACCACATGCACATAAAACATTGTGACTCCTGAGTTTCCTTCTTAGGAATGAGGTCACATTGCCAGTTCTTAAGCAAGCAAAAGAAATGTGGTTAACAGCTTTCTGATTTTGGCCTTGGGTTTCTTTAAATTACTGAAGTGGTGGGCGGAATATGTGAACAAACAATTCACAAAGGAGAAGAATCATAAGATTGATACAAATTTAAAATGTAATTAATATTCAAAGAATGAAAATAAAAATAGATCTGTGTTTTATCTGTCAAATTAATAGAGATTGAAAAAAATATTATCCAATTTGGGCAAAAAAGCAATGATTAACACTTTCTTCTATATAGGTCAGTGGAAATGACCTTTTGGAAAACAATGTTTGCAATAGGTACAAAAATTTATAGTATGTTACCAAGACACAGATTATAGTGCATAGATAATTCCACACCTTTGTCACTGGACTTACAAAATGCAAAACTTCCTGAAGCACTTAGGAACTTTGTAACAGCTACATACCAGAATTTGCAAATTAACCATTAATTTAAACTGCACATTAGCACTAGTAGTAAGATATGTAGTTAGAAACCACTTTTCCCTCCCCAAAATAATGCTAATGCTAGCATGTAGGTGCAACATTACAGTTCAATGAAAGAACATGAATTGGAAACAGAATATCAAACTAGAAAACAAAATTAATAATTGAAGAATTCATGACATGTGCCCCTAAGCTAACTAAAAACTGACCTCTTCCTATAAATGAGAATAATTTGCTTGCAGAGCAAAATTTGATTCTGAGAGCCCAGTGTGATTAGTAAAATTACAAAAGAGTATATACCCATGTGTGAATAATGAATGTAAACTCAGAAGTCCAGGTGAGTGTCTGGCACAGAGAGACTCTTCTAGTGGCTCTATAGAAACTCATAAATAATCTCTAGCTTGAAGTCCAGATTGGTTCTAGGGACTTACTGTATTTTGTCATTTTGCCAAAGAAGCCAGTTTTTCCACATTTGGTTTTCCCTGTGAATCTTGCAAGGTTTTATTCTATTTTATCCCAGAGGAACGTAGAACTACAATAACTGAAATATTTGTAGGCTTTTGGGAGTTCAGATGACTTGGATGTGGTAATTCTCCCATTGGATGGTGTGATTGAAGTACTTAATGTTTTTCTTTGTTTTCATTTTCTATTCTGATGAAGACTTTGTGGTTTCATACTGTCTCACACAAAGGAAGGTCATCCTTTTAAAATTAGGATTATCTCTGAGGACCTCTTTTTTTTCCCTTCTATCATCTAAATCCTTTCCCCAATCCCTCTGGGATCCCTTGGCCACAAATGTCTAATAGTTACCATCTTTAAAATTGAATAGCCATTTGATGGATATCTTGGTTTTGCATCCCTCACCAGAATATTGAAATAAATTGTGGGATATAGTTTTCCTTAGAAACAAGATACTCCTGTTTTTTGGGAGTAGTTTGGTGAAGTCTTAAGAGGGAAGGATTGGTTGGTCTGGGTTAAAAACATCAAGATTCTGTGGTACTAGATTTTTGAAAATCCATAGGAACAAAAGGTGGAAAAGATCAGTTAGTCAAGTAGTTGATTTTAACAATATGTTGCTTATCTAATTAACATTCTGATATCAAACAAGTGAGCATTTAAATATATAAACTGTTAGTACGAGTCTGTGTTTTGAGACTGTACAAATGCTTATACAGACATCTGACTTAAAAAAATTGTTTTGAACACCCACCAGGATGAACATCTGTTTTCCATTGACTGCCCTTATGCTTTTAGTTTAGATGCTGTAACACTGCCTTTTTTTTTAAAGAGGTGTGACATTGCAATCACTTGACAATTTTAATTATTACAGTAATATCTTTGTGAAAGAGGATAATTCATGACTCAAGAAGCATATTACATGGTAGTTTAATTAAACAGATAATAGGTGATATTCGTATAGTTTAAATCATCAGGTGGGTGTTTTTTCTGGGGTAGCTATTTTCTCAAGCTTTAATAGTAACTTTCATTTTATTTACCACCCTCCCCAAATCGTATTTAAATAGTTAACTCCAATAATAAAAATATTCAAGGTCATAATTTTAAAGAACCTTTAAAGGAAACAATGTGTAAGACTGTGTTTTATAAGAATTTTATTATATATATATATATATATTTAACAATTTTATTTATTCATGAGAGAGACAAAGAGAGAGACAAAGAGAGAGAAGCAGGCTCCATAAAGGGAACCCAATGTGTGTCCCTCGATCCCAGGACCCCAGGATCATGCCCTGGGCGGAAGGCAGGTGCTAAACCACTGAGCCACCCAGGCGTCCCAGAATTTTATTATATCTGTATTAGCTCACAACATAGGACTCACCTCCATAGAGCTTCCAACTTAAACTTTTGCTAGGACTTCATCTCTTCTGCAGTGATGCTCAACTGGGACCTCACATTTCCCTGCTGATTTCCCTGCTGATGTCCCGGCCCCACATCAGATCATTTCAATCAGAGTATCAGGGATGAGAATCCTGCATCAGCATTTTATCTGCCTCTTCTGAGACTTGGGCTTAGGGCATTTTTTTTAGATCAAACTAATCACTGGATGAAAAGAACTTTGTCTTCAAAAATCATCTCAAAGGATTTCTTTTTTTTTTTTTTTTCTTTCTGGTATATATCAACCCCCCCCCCCCCATCCCCCCCCCCCCGCCCCAAAGAAGTGTAAAGATAGTTTAGAAGTAATAAGATCTGCTGAGAGCATTAGAGTCCCCCACCCCCGTTTTTTTTTTCTGAGTCTAAAGGAAATGATCCCTTTTCCCTTTTTTATCTGATAAGAGCAGAGCAACAACCTTTTCCCTCTTTTGTCAGAGCAATAATAGTAAACATTAGCTCTTAGTGGCTGAACTCTCTCCTTTCATCTTTTAGAATTTCTTATCACTGGTTTTAGCTAGGACACTTGTGTCTTCCTACTTTTTGCTGTCAAGCACCTGGTGCATTTGATTTGGTATACAGTAGATGCCTAAAAAGCAAATGCTGGATGATTGTGTGTATCAAGCATTCACTTGGAAGGATATTTTTAAAAATTGTTATTATTTATTTTAAGTAATCTCTACATCCAATGTGGGGCTTAAACTCATGACCCCAAGATCAGGAGTCACATGCTCTTACAGCTGAGCTAGCCAGGAGCTCCTGAAAGAAAGCTCTAAATTCTTCATAGCCTTTGGCAGTGTTATCTTGTTCTCCTAGAATACAGGTATGATAAACATGTTAAGAATATATGTGTTTACACGACAATTATTTTAATTGGGAAAGCTGATTTTTCATGTATGTGTGTATATTTTTATGTGCACCCACACATATTAGATTTTCATAATAATCTGAGGCAAATTTGCCAGAGATTGGTTTTTCTATTTTCAAGTGGGGGAAATTGAGGTTCAGAAAGGTTAACTAAATAGCCCAGTGCAAACAAGACCCAACAATCTAGGTCGACAATTTAGGGTTTGAGATTACTATTCCTTTTCTTTTCCCACAACACCTTACAACCCCTTGCAGGGTGAAGGCATATGGATCAAATCTGCAGATGACCCAAGGGATGATAGAATCAGAACTCTAAAATATTTCAGCAGGTTAGACTGCTGGCCAAGAAAACCCAAAAGATGAAATTTAATAGGGAGAAATATAAGAAAATTCTGAAGTGGAGATTTGGGAAGGGAGGAGGGCCCTGGCTTGTTCATGTGAAAAAACTCTATGAGTGTGAGATAAGCCTTTTTTTTTTTTTTGGAAAACAGTGAAGGGACTCTTTTATTATTAGAAGTGGGAGTGAGGGGAGTGGGGACAGGGCAAGCGATGGCCCTGGGAGAGGGTTCCAAGGGGCAGAGGTTGGGGATGTCTCAGTGAAGAAGGGCAAATCATGAGTAGAGCCTCCACCCCCAGCTGGGGGCTCCTGGGTCCAGCCAAACACTTAGCTAAAGCTGGGAAACTGGGCATTAACAAAGTACAGAAGGATGTGGACAATTCGGCCTGTGGACCAGCACACACTGAGCAGAGCCCCTTTGTTGAAGGAAGGATGGAAAGTGAGGAGCTATGCCTGGGCCCCCGGTTCCCTCTAGGTAATGCCACAAGGAAGCAGCTCAAACACAGCGCTGTTCTGAGTGCAAAAAAGGAGGATGATTGGTTTACCATCCTGGACCGGTGGATCTGAAACGCATGATACAAAGTTAGGTTGCTTTTATAGCATTGTCAGAAGTATATAGTATGTTCCAGGAGATGAGAAAGGTCCCATGTTCCTTTCAGTGCTGGAAAGAACCATAAACCATTTAAAATTCTATACTCATTTTAGCCACCACATTTGTTTGGAGGAAGGTGACCACTGTCACGCATACATCAGCTGGCATCCTCAACATGTAGATCATATGGACCACTCCCTTCCATTCCAGGAGTTTGGGGCTGTTTAATGACCTGAAACACCTATGAATACACAGGACTTAAATTCTCTTGGTAACTTCTGGTTTTAAGTTCCTGATCCTTGAAATATAAATGACAGTATTTTGCCTCGACTATTCCTTCTCCATTCTTTGTGGGCCCAGCTAGCTCAGCTGCTTTTTTTTTTTTTTTTTTCATTTCCGAAGAATCCCACTCACCTCACACAAGACTTTTGGGTGCTAAGAGATGTACTGGCAATTTGGGGAGACAAGGAAGGCTTATGGAGGAGGAACAATAAAAAATTTAGATTAAAAAGCAGACATTCCCCTTGTTAAAAGTCCCTCCTTCCCTCCCTCCCTTCTTTCCCTCCTTCTTTCCTTCTACATCCTGGTTCTGGAAATTTCTTACTATCTGCTGATATGTTTTTAGCACTCTGATCTTACTGGCTGCTCTCACTCCCTATCATTTTTGTCCTTCATTAACTTCCTCTCAGATTTCCTGCAGGAATTCCATATGTTTCTCAGGTTACTACATATACCCATTTACCTTTCTCCATTTCTTACTCTTAAATTTAGTGCCAGCCAACCTGGGCATATATAAAGACTGTTAAGATGATCAGTTAAACAAAAGTGCTACTCTGAGGTTTTTTCCCTCACAGAAGCCATTCTTTCTAGAATAGAATTGTGTATTTTAGTAGCATTTTATTCCTCTGTTGAATCAAGAAAATGAAGGGTATGAAAATAGTAGCTTTCTAGCACTTATTTTAACTAATTTAAAATAATTAACTCATTTAAAATTGCTGCATGAGGGATCATCCCACCCTCCCCATCATAATCATGTATGAATAGAAACTATTCTTCTTTTTGACCATAAAAAATGCATGTTATGTAATTACGTTGTTTTCTCATTATAAATGAATACTGGTAGTTAGGACAATATCAACTTTAGGTTGGGAAAAGAATAGTTCAGTAGTACAGATGGACTAGATCTAAGACCTATCTATCAATGACATAGCAGATTATGTGGTCTTTGCCTTGTTATAGAAATAAATCAAGTACATATTTTCAATATTCAAGCAGTAAAAATAGAAAGGTTGTATGTATATAAAGCAATTATCATTAAAATTCCAAATATATGTCTATACATGAATATATCTATATATACATAAATATGAATATTCATTTATTTACCATATTTTTAAATGAGTAAACAAAACTAGAATAATTCCTTTCTTTCATGGACCTTATTTTCTCTCTAAAGATGGTGGGGTTTTTTCCCCCAAATATGCTAACATACCTGATGAGAACTAAAAGTTTGTGAGACTTTAGCAATGAAATATGATCTGCAGATTTAGTATTTGTTGTGAACTACTCGAAAGATTAGAGGAAACCAATGGTGTCTGTAAGGCAGGGCAATTTTCCCCAGTTCAGCTGGGTGTGGGAAGGTACCCTTCAAATAATGACTCAGTCTTTTGAGACAGTATTATAAGTACCATACACAATGACTAATGAAGTTAATGCTTTAGCTCACCTCATCTACCTCATTATGTTGGTGGTAATGCTTGTTCCTTATAACAGCAGCAGAAGCAGAGTAAGTAAAGTTCCCCCAAATCATGTTTTCTACATTAAACTAGATGTTCTATTTAGTAGCACATCTTGCCCAGTCCAACCACAGGCCCTGGACAGTGGAGGCAAGACTAAATGAAGAAGAAAGATAGAAAAATGAAGAATAAGGAAGATGATTTACATAGCACATACTGTGAACCAGGTATCATCCTAAACAGCTTTCATTTACTAACTCATTTATTCCTCTCAACAATATTATCAACATGAGGCCACTTGTAGGCAACCAACTTGAGTTCCAGAAGTGCCGGTAAAGTAGAAGTGCCCACGGTGCCCACCAGGCTGAATGCCAACAGGCCCATCAGGTGACCCATCTCAAAATATCCATAAGCTGTAGCTGACCAATGTGCTACTTACTACCAGACATAGGTACAAAAAAAGGACAATTCCTTTTGTTCCCATACAACCTCACCTTCCCCGTTTAACTAGAGCCCCCCACCGTTGCCTCCTAGCATCTCTCCTTTGCTCTCTTGCCCACTGTTCCCTTGCTCTGTATTCAATGAACTTCTATCCCCTTTGCTCTCTTGCCCACTATTCCCTTGCTCTGTATTCAATGAACTTCTATCCCCTTTGTTCTGCCTCGGGTGAATTCCTTCACCATCCACACTGCACCTCTGACCTCCACCAAGCAGGACACCCCACATCACATCCATTTCACAAATGAGGAAAATGAGGCACAGACAGGACAAGTGATTTTCCAATGTCAGATGGCTAGTTAATGCTGGAGCTGGAAATGGAGTCCTCGCTGAGAGGTTTCAGAAGCTGTGCTTTTAACTGCTATGCTATTCTTTCTTTTAGGAGTTGATTTAGGGTTGGCTCACAAGGATTTAAGATTTATTTCAGGAGAGGTGGCACAAAGTCTTAGCATAACAAAAGACCGCGCATAATTACATGATATGGAAAGAAGCAAGAGGTCTGAGAAACAGGTGAAGCAAGATGGGCTGGTGGAGAAGCTTAATGGAAATGGTCCTTGCGGGACACCTGGGTAGCTCTGTGGTTGAGCATCTGCCTTTGGCTCAGGGCATGATCCTGGCATCCTGGGATCAAGTCCCACATTGGGCTCCCTGTGAGGAGCCTGCTTCTCCCTCTGCCTATGTCTCTGTCTGTCCCATGAATAAATAAATAAAATCTTTAAAAAAAAAAAAAAAAGGGAAATGGTCCTTTCTCTCCATCCTGAAGAAGGAAGAGTGAAGCTGCATTTCAGCCATCTGATCTGGTGAATGTGTTCAGGATGCATTGAAGGCATTTATCTCTCCTTATGCAGAGTACAAAGTGCTTTTGCTTTATTATTTAATTAAAGTAAAATTTTCATGAAAATAAAAATTTTAAATTTCATTTGATGTGCAAAAGAACTTCTAGAGGTATTATCTCTGTTTTTCCAGATAAGAAAAAAAATGGCCTCCCTCTGTTTCCAGAAGTACAAAGGTTGTGGCCTAAGTCTGGGATAGGCCTTGTCCTGGGTGTGTGTGTGTGTGGGGGGAGGCAATGATGCATGTTTGGAGGCTATTATATAGGTCCACACTTTTTTAAGAATGTGAAAGATTCTCACCTGATGCTGGCGTCTGCCTAAGTTATTTTGTTTTGTTTTTATGATTTTATTTATTTGAGAGAGAGAGCATGAGCCAGGGGAGGGGCAGAGGGAGAGAGAGAAGCAAACTCCTCACTGAGCAGGGAGCCCCATGCCCTACTCAATCCTAGAGCCCTAGGACATAACCTGAGCTGAAGGCAGACACTTAACCGACTGAGCACCCAGGCACCCAAGTTTTTCTTATATAAGAAAAACAATTAGCTTTACATAGTCAAGGGGTTTAATTCTTTTATTTAGAGAAACTGCTGGATTGTGTTGGTGTTGAGTTAGGTAAAAGACTAATTTCCCGGGATCCCTGGGTGGCGCAGCGGTTTGGCGCCTGCCTTTGGCCCAGGGCGCGATCCTGGAGACCCGGGATCGAATCCCACGTCGGGCTCCCGGTGCATGGAGCCTGCTTCTCCCTCTGCCTGTGTCTCTGCCTCTCTTTCTCTCTGTATGACTATCATAAATAAATAAAATAAAATAAAATAAAAAAAAAAAAAGACTAATTTCCCAGGCAAGAGCACTTAACAAACTGCTTCAGAATTCTGTGCCACTAAAAATCTGCCATGGTAGTGATTAACTGGAAAGGGCAATTTTATTTAGTGTAAGAAGACAGGCTACAGAGTCAAACTTTTCGGCTGGAATCCTAGCCTTGTCACTTATTACTTGTATGACATTGGACCATTATTTATGTATTCTCATCTGTAAAATATGGTTAATTACGGTGTAATTTTAAAGGTATGTGTGTGTGTGTGTGTGTGTGTGTGCATAATGATTCAATGGGCTTAAGAATTTGGGCATATAAAGGGGAAAGGAGAAAAAATGAGTGGGAAATATCAGAAAGGGAGACATAACATGAAAGATTCCTAACTCTGGGAAACGAACTAGGGGTGGTGGAAAGGGAGGTGGGCAGGGGGTGGAGGTGACTGGGTGATGGGCACTGAGGTGGCACTTGACGGGATGAGCACTGGGTGTTATTCTATATGTTGGCAAATTGAACACCAATAAAAAATAAATTTATAAAAAAAAGAATTTGGGCATATAATAATGTTACAGATGTGTTAAGTGTTACATCCATCACCATTTCCCCTGTCACCTTTGTAACTAAAATGTCAGTTCTGGGGGCACCTGGATGGCTCAGTGGTTGAACGTCTGCCTTTGAGTCAGGTCATGATCCCAGGGCCCTAGGACTGAGTCCTGCTTCAGTCTCCCCACAGTGTGCCTGCTTCTCCCTCTGCCTATGTCTCTGCCTCTCTGTGTGTCTCTCATGAATAAATAAAAAATAAATAAATAATCTTTAAAAAAAAAAAAGTCAGTTCCAGGGGCAGAAGTTTTTGTCTGTTTTGTTCACTGCTATATTCCAGACCCCTTGAATAGTGTCCACACGTAATAGTTGTCCAGTAAATATCTATTACTTGGAAGGGTCACTTTTTAACATTTTTTTCCAGCAAATGAATTAGGTCATCAAACGGTTTATGTATTTTTTTTTATTATTATTTATTTATGATAGTCACAGAGAGAGGCAGAGACACAGGCAGAGGGAGAAGCAGGCTCCATGCACCGGGAGCCCGATGCGGGATTCGATCCCGGGTCTCCAGGATGGCGCCCTGGGCCAAAGGCACGCGCCGAACCGCTGCGCCACCCAGGGATCCCGGTTTATGTATTTTTAAAAACTGTATCTACTATAGAACGTGTGAGGAAAAAATAAAATAAATAAAAATCCAATTACTAGGTATTTCTCTTTTACAAGAAAATTTGTATCAAAACTAATAAGACAATGAAGAGAGGACATTTTTCTATGACAGGAGTCTGGATTTTGTTGCTGTAAATGCTGTTGTTTGAAAAACGTATGAGAGAAAAGCAAAAATTAAAAACCCAAATAACAGACAAATGGATGAAGAAGGAGTGCAGTTGCCTCCTTGAATATCTCCATCTGAAGTCCTGCTGAATTAAGGACTGAGCTGCTCAGTTCATTGACTCCTAAGTAACAGTGAGTCAACATATTTGCATAAACACTGCAGTGTGTTTGTACCACATTTTCCATTGTTTTCTTTCAAGTATAAATTTCATTGAAATGAACTGTACTCATTAGTAGGAGACTGTGCAATCAACTTTGTCCCTGGGGAATTCTGAGACAAGCTACAGTCTCCAAGATCAGTCAACAATTTAGAGTACATCTATTGACTTTTCACAAAAACATCCTGGAAGATGAAGGCTGAGGTAGGGGGCAAGAGGAGTGCCAAAGAAAAACCCCAGTTCCTTGTGGTTCATTCAGTAATATTGTAGTACAAAATGTCCTTTATCGTTTCAACAGCAAGTGATTGTCCCTTCTAACCTGTTGGACACTTTCCGTTCAGGGAGAAGCACCAGAGATACAGGAGAATGTGTGATACCCACAGCGTTTCTTGGCCAGGAAGGAATTTATCATCTTTCAATACTATTGAGTCATTACAAGGTAAAACAAGACAAAAAAAGAGTGAAGAATACAAAAACAAACACAAACATACTTTGTATGCATTTTCGTCAAAAATGCATACAACTAAGTAAAAACTGAAATGCATTTTAACTGCAGCCAGAACTGAGGCACTTGGCCAACTGAAGTATAATTGTCATCATTTGACAAGGCCCTCCACTCTTAGAGCCTGTTTCAGGGTGAAAACATCATGAGGCCGTCTTCAAGCATATGAAGAGTGTGGGTTGCTTTCTGCATTTTGTGTTTCAGAAGCAGAGAAGGAAGCCTGGAGAAAGGCAAAATTACTATAACAGACACAAATCAAACTTAATCACCCACTCATATAATGTGAAAGCTTTCCTGATCTTTTAAGCTTGCCTGTAATTTAGCTTTGGAGTCTCTGTCTGTGAAAGTGAAAAGTTGAGAAGGAACCTGATAGTAGCCTATCAAGGTCAGTAACTGTGGAAAGGCTTCATTGAAACCAGCGAGACCATCTGCTAAAGTGGAAATCACAAGGGCTCATGTTCCCACACAAAGACTGGATGACCTGGTCACACTACAGCGCCACAATTAATGTTCTTTTTAAGCTTCAGGTGCCTTTAAGTTTCTTAAAGTGCAACATGATTTCCTTCACTAAAAGTCTGACAATCTGAGTATATGCAGCTGTGGTTTATTTAGTTCAGAGAAATCAACCGGGTATCAACAAGGATGGCCAAGGTAATTTCAAGCCCTTAGATGAGAAGTTTGAGTGCTGCATGTCACATAAATTAGTGGTGAAAAGAAATTGTGAGAGGCCTTTGTGCAACCTTTAGCTTTTTCAATGGATCCTGATTTTTTAAATTTTAATTTTTTACTGATTGATTTTTACAAGTAATCTCTACATCCAATCCAATATGGGACTCTAACTTATAGCACTGAGATCAAGAGTCACCAAGGCAGCAGGTGCCCCCCCCCCCCCCCCCCCCCCCAGTGAATCCTAATTTAAACTTGAAAACTGAAATAACGTGACTCAGGATCAGAACACTTAGATTTGAACTCAGATTTTCTCATTTCCCGGCTGACAAACTGTGGAAAAGTTACCTAATTTCTCTAAGCCTCAGTTTTCCTCATTTGTAAAGTGGGATAGGACAGTTGTGAGAATTCAATGAAATAAAGTATTAGAACCCATCTCCCATGTTGTAGATACTCAAAGATGTTTAAAACAAAAGACCCCCAAATTATAATTCTGGAAGCTAGCTTTATTACACTTTATAAATTTATCTACTTCTGTGAGATATCTTTTTTTAAAACATCCATAAGGTGAGTCTTGGGGGGAGGGGTGCTGAGGGAGGGCTAAATTCTGAAAAATGTAAGCACGAAATCATAGCATCCTAAACTTGGGTGATTGTGGTGAAGCTAGAGGAGAGGCTTTAGAGTTGGGAAGATTTTCCTCCAGAGGTCTGGAATTATTCCAGAAGTATTCCCTGTGAAATTTGAAATTCAATAGGAAACCAAGTTTTATTTTATGTTCAACTTTATGCAATTGCCTCTGTTCTAGAGAACAGGAATGAGCTACAATAGAATGAATATAGGTACAACTGAAGCAAGGTAATTTGAAAAAGTGTCAAGGGTTAAATTTCATTTCATTTCATAATTTTATTTAAATTTAAAACAAATTTGGCCTGAGCTTGGAATGTCATGATTTTAGTAGATCCTCATTCTATTAGCTTCTCTTTTTATGCTTACCTTTTCATTTGAAAGGCAAGGGCTTTAAAACATCTTACTATATTCCAGATAGAAAAAAGGGAGTAGATTGTTAACTTAGAAGAATGATTGGTTCTTTCAGTTATGAAAGTATATAATCAGTATTTATATATAGTATCAATATATTCACTCCCATTTTTTTTCAACTCCTAGTTCTTTATCTTACTTAATATCCTACTTGCTTCAGTAAATACTTCTAAATTATTTACTATGTCTATATATCAGGACAATTTGAATAAAAACACAGCTTATTTTGGTATTGTCACTCCTGTGTGTTAGAACAGGGAAAGGATCCAAGAATATAAAATATCTCATATAAGGCAGCCCGGGTGGCTCAGCAGTTTAGCGCCGCCTTCGGCCCAGGGTGTGATCCTGGAGACCCAGGATCGAGTCCTACATAGGGCTCCCTGCATGGAGCCTGCTTCTCCTTCTGCCTGTCTGTGCCTCTCTCTCTCTGTGTCTCTCATGAATGAAGAAATAAATAAACTCTTAAAAAAAATCTCATATAAAGTTTCTTGAATGATTATTCTCACTTTAAGGGAGAGAAGTCCAATTTATGACTATGGTAACAGGTTAAACATGAATGTGGCAATAGGTATAAATTATGTTGAACTGGTTTTAAAGAAAATAAACTGTTCCTTCCCATGAACCTTCACCCATTTAAAGCTTTGAAATATTTAGATAAAATTTTCTCTCTCATTTTCATCTGCCTTTGTAGTCTGACTTTGAGCCAGGATTTGAAGCAGACATACTGAGCTCTTGCGAAAAAGCTTGTTCCCACAAGAATGCCAGCCAAATTTTGCAGACTCAAGATGTTTGGAGAGTTTGGATAATCATCACAATTTTTGGACGCCTATCTGAGGTAAACATAAATGCCAAACCTTGAGGGTCTCATTATTAGTGTAAGTATGATCCAATATGAGGTATTTCTGTTCTTGGCTGGTTGATATAAGATAATTATAAGGTTTCTTAATTGAAATTTAATTGGGAATACACAGTGATACATGTTAGTTTATAAAGCATCACAGTGAAACAATTTGCTCCATTATACCAGATGAACAGAAAACAAATTAACACATTCTTAGAACTAAGCGGCGATTATGTAGAATAATCACATCACTCCAATCTTTGGAAAGATTTTATGATTTATTGATTAACTAAAACATTTGTTTGCTGTCACAATTACATTTTAAAGGGCCATAGGTGAGACCTTTTTTTGTACCTGAAATATTCCTTCAGTTCTACATTCTCCCCCTAAACACCATAAAAAAATCCCAAAGGTATACATATCCTTTTAAGAAATGTGTCTCAGGCAGCCCGGGTGGCTCGTCGGTTTGGTGACACCTTCAGCCCAGGGCATGATCCTGGAGACCTGGAATCGAGTCCCTTGTAGGGCTCCCTACATGGAGCCTGCTTCTCCTTCTGCCTGTGTCTCTGCCTTTCTCTGTGTGTGTGTCTCTCATGAATAAATAAATAAAATCTTAAAAAAAAAAAAGAAAAAAAGAAATGTGTCTCTAAATGTTAAAGTATAGGAAACTTTTTTCAATACCCTAAGTATATTTTTATTTATTTATTATTTATTTATTTATTATTTTTAAAAAAGATTTTATTTATTTATTCATGAGAGACAGAGAGAGAGAAAGAGAGAGAGAGAGAGAGAGACAGGCAGAGGGAGAAGCAAGCTCCATGCCGGGAACCTGACACAGGACTCAATCTTGGGTCTCCAGGACCACGCCCTGGACTGAAGGTGGTGCTAAACCTCTGAGCCACCGGACTGCCCTAAATATATTTTTAAAAGATTTATTTATTTTAGAAAGAAGGAGAGAGCATGCACATGAATGGGTTGAGGGCGCAGAGGGACAGAATCTCAAGCAGACTCCCTGCTGAGGGCAGAGCCAGAGGTGAGGCTTGATCTCATGACCCTGAGATCATGACCTTGTTGAAACCAAGAGTCAGACACCCAACCGACTGAGCTACCCAGGTGCCCCTCAATACTAAATATTTTAAAATATAATACAAGGGAGCTAATAATGGGAAGGAAAATAAGATGGGTAGCTTCATGCCATGAAGGCCAACAAAGCTTTATCCTGAAAGGGATAAAACTTGTTACATAGTTTGTGGCAATGTGAGAAAAAGAGCTTTCTATAACATTTCCTTTCATTTTGTTTTGCTGAATGGGCAAAAGGAATCCGTTTGGGCCAAAAGAGAGGCTGATGTGAAGCATCAGAAATCAGGGATCTCCTGTGAAAACCCTGAGCAGGAGAGAGTCATAAGTCTGAGGTAACTCAATTATTAAAGCATGCTCAAAGGAAGAGAAGCAGAAAGCTTCTAATTTTAAGAAAAGATTCAGGATAGCTCTACTTAACTCTCTTTTCTATTAAGACAAGTAAAGGGTGATTGACAAGTTACAATTTCAGTGAAGCCTGTAGCTGGCACCTTGGTGCTTAGAATTCTTTAAATCTTGGTGTAAATTACACACCATGCTGCCTATGTGATTATTTTTGTGAGGATGTAGGAATTGTATTTTTATGTAGAAAGAATATGAGCCTGGATTGTGTGCTGAATTCTTGCTTTTGCTTAGTTACCTCCCGTAAGACTAACTTTTGGATACTTGACATTCGTATGTTCAATAATGGCTAAAAGTTTTGACTTTTGTTTTGCAGATTTTTGATAGGGAAGATTATAATTTGAAGAGGTGAATATAATTCACTTTGTTTGCCTAAACTTGCTGAGTTTCTCAATAGGAGAGTAATTGCTGTTCAGATTGGTTAATTCTCATTGTGTTGTAGCCAGTATTGCAAGGTGGTTAACATCCCATCTCATTAAATGCCACAAACATTTTCCACCCGTTGTGATAATGCACAGTATGATGACACAATATATTTCCAACTGTTTCTTGAAGAGTAGTACATGCAAACACACTCCAGCACCTGCCCTTTACCCGCCCCCACCCCAATCTCCCTGCTACCACCCCATAAAAACCACTGGCATTGGATAGGTTTAGTTCTTCAAATATCAATTATTAGAGACAATTAATAGCCACTCTGTTAGTAGAGGAAAACTCAATTAGGAATCAAGAAATCTGGATTCTGGCTTTAATACTGAATCTTTTGGAAAAAAATAATTGAATTTCTTGAACTTCAGGTTGCCTAGCTATTAAATAGTAATCAATTCTTCTGTTTAAGAAATTCTCATAAAAGTAAAATATCTTTTTGTACATTAAAATACTTTTAAAAGTATAAAAATCTATATAAGGAAATACTATGAATAATCCTTAGCGGTCATTATCTTTGTTATCACTTATTAATAAGTGATAATAAACTTAGATAAAGAACATGTAACGTTGTAGACATTGTTCTAGGGATGTAGAGAATTAAAAGGAGAATAAAGCACATGTCATATGTGTATCTCTTACCCTACAGAAGGAAAGATAGAATGTATATGGTTAAAAAGATGATAATACAAAGGTAGAGCCAGACATATGATTTAGCAATATGTACTAGAGAAGTTTAGAACAGAAAACATGTTCAATGGAAGATGTAAAAAGCTGAATATTGTGAAGGAGCCACCTCCCCTATTACAACAATGGAGATTATGATCTCTTTCATCATAATATACATTAGGAAAGCATCAATATTCTCTGTATGGCTATTTGTGTAGGTTGTGGATCTTGGGGATATAAATGATTAAAACTTTCTTCTGTGGGAAATACTATCAGATACCTCATTTGCCTGTCAACTTTAATAAAATAGAGGAGGAGTGATTGAAAACAGGAAACATATTAGATTCAAACACAGAGCAGTAGATAAAATGTCCTCTGACTGACTCTCAGACCATCTTGTTGCTCTTGGTGTCCTTGTACTCTCAGTCTTTCCTCTGGCTCTGGTCTTGCTCCTGTTGGCTTTGATCTCTGCCCTGGAATCAGTCCCAGCCTTCTCTTTGGACTTGGCATTCCTAGATATGTGGTTTGACCTCAGCTTGGAATCCTGGAAACCCATCCCTAAAGGGTTGACTCTTTGACTTCAGATGTCCTCTTGAAATCTAGCTATTATGTACCCTGGAAAGAGATTTTCTACCCTTGTCTTGCTAAGATATTAAAAAGCCCCTCAGTAATAAAGAGTTACCCATATGAGAACAATCGATGAAGCATTTAATATATTATACAAGATTATTTGACCATTTAAACATTTATTAACCTGAAATTTCTCAAATGACATTGTCAGTTGCCAAAACTTTCATTTTTACTCTTCCTCCTTAATCCTTTGATGTAGCAAAGACTTCCCCTCTTTGTTGAAAATGTCCTTCTTTAGCTGTGACATTCAACTCTCCAGATTCTTCTTTCTTTCTGAATGCTTCTTCCCAGGTGGCACTTTTTTTTTTTTTTCCCCTCTCAGCTACCTTATGTGCAGGGCTTCCCATAAGGCTCTGTCATCAGTCTTTGTCTCTCTTGTCTGTATATCTCATGGCCCAGCTATCTCCACACCTGACATTCTTCCCTAACTCCAGCCTCCATTTCAGACCACAGGCAAGGCCTTCTGTATGAATGCTCTACCTATTGCTCAAACTCAAAATAAACATAAAATCAACTTTTCCCTAATATCCAATGTAAATCTCTTCCTCTTTTGTCTTTCCTAACTGAATGGTCATTCATTTAGTCATTCAAGCTAAGAATTTTAAGAATCATCTTCATCGTTTCTTTCTTGTTTCTTCTTAATTTCAATAGCTGACTAAATTGTCAGAAATATCTTCAAAATGCTCTTTGAATCTGGGGGGCACCTGGGTCAGTTAAGTGTCTGCCTTTGGGCAAGTCATGATCCCAGGGACCTGGGATTAGGCTCCTTGCTCAATAGGGAGACTGCTGCTCCCTCTCCCTCTGCCCCTCCCTCTGCTTGTGCTTTCTCTCTCTCAAATAAATAAATAAAATCTTTTTTAAAAATGCTCTTTGAATCTGGCCTCTGATTTCTGTTGTTGTAGCTTCTTTCTCCCTCAGTTTCTTACTGGCGAGTATCATAACAACCATCTAACAGAATTAATAGCCTCTAGTCTCTTTCACTCCTAATTAATTTTGTTCACTGCTATTGAGTTAATAATTTCTTTTAAATTAATTATGAAAGTAATAAAAGATGATCCTAAAAATTAAAACAATATTAGGGGAGAAAGGAAAAAGTGGATCTTCCTTTCTACTTCCCTCAACTTCCAAAGGTTTGATGTATGTTCTTCCAGACATCATTCTGAAACATATGCACCAAATAAAATTTGCATTATTGCTCTCAAGGGTTCAGTGCCTCTGGTGAAATGTCAGGTATTGGGCAGCTTCTTCATTGTGAGTAATCTATTTTGATTCTTTAGAAGCTTTTAGAATTTCCTCTTTGATTCTGACATTTCATCAAGAGTTCTATAAGTCTTTTAACATATATTCTACCCAATGCTTCCTCGATGTGTCTTTCAATTTAAAGATGCCTGTATTTCTCCATCTAAGACTAATTTTCCTTTCTTATTTCCTTCCCCTCCATTATCTCTTTTTTCCTCTCTTTTAAAAAGATTTTATTTATTTATTCATGAGAGACATATAGAGAAAAGCAGAGAGACATAGACAGAGGGAGAAGCAGGCTCCTCATAGGAAGCCCACTGTGGAACTTGATCCTGGGACCGGGATCATGCCCTTAGCCAAAGGCAGGCGCTCAACCTCTGAGCCACCCAGGAGTCCCATTTTCTCCTTCTCTTGATGGGAATTCTACTGGGTAGATGTTGGCCTCGTAAGTCTCCCTCCAGTCTCTACCTTTTTTCTCATATTTATCCTCTCTTTTTCTTTGTGATCTACATTCTAAGAAACTTCATAACTTTTCCTTCCATTTAATCAGTCCAATCTTTTGATTTTTCAGACTATCCACTGGAGTTTTTTATTTTTGTCACTCTGTTTTATCTATTTATCTACCGATCGATCTATTTTAAAATTTTCTTTTTAAGTAAACTCTGTATCAAACGTGGGATTCAAACTTACAACCCCAAGATCAAGAGTCCCATGTGCTACTACCTGAGCCATCCAGGTACCTCTTTGTCATTATATTTTAAATGTCACTGTTTTATTCTTTTTTCTTTTTCCAAAATAACACATTTTGCTATTTATTTTCCTGTAACACCTGGTGATTATTGGTGGTTGGATACTATTTATGAATAAAGACCTTGGGTGACTGGTATAAGTAATTTGCCTATGTTTCCTCTGAGTAGTAAAGATCTTATTGCCTTGTAGGTTTTTTGTAAAAGAGTAAGGCTTATGAATAGCAAGATTCCCCTATAAGACACCCTACCCCTACCATCAAATTGTCAAATCAGGACAAGATTTATTCTGGTAAAAGAGTGCTTTCTGTTATACATGCCTTCAGTAGGGCAGCTGTTTCTGTTGACCTGATGGCCAGCAGCAGTGTTCGTTTCTGCCTTGTATCTGCACTGTATTAGCATTTCTATCAGAATTTATAATTTTTTTGGTACATGTTTCTTAAGTGTGGCCTGGATTTTTGGTTCACATATAAACTTCATATACTGAGCTTCTTAGGCCAAGTTCATTGGAACTGAGACAGAAGCCGTGTGATATATAGCATCATCCATTGTCACTGGATGTCACAAGTCATTCACTTCTAACCTTGCAGCTCTGCTCCAAATCAGAGCGTTGGCACTTTATCCTTCCTCTGCTTTAAGATGAATTATATTCATACCTGGCACATTTTCTCCAGAGATGTGGAAACAGCCTTTAGTCTCTGTAATTAGTTCAAGCAATATAGTCATAAGGTTCTGACCCAGTGGTCAGATTTCAGATTTATCATTATTGGCTTAAAACTTATCTAGTCTTTTTTTTTTAAATATTTATTTATTTATTTGAGAGAGAGAGAGAAAGAGAGAGAGAGAGAGAGAGAGAGAGAGAGCTAGGTGGGAGGGAAGGGGTAGAGGGAAAGGGAGAGAGAGAATCTGGGAATCTCAACCAGACTCCCTGCTGAGTTAGGAGCCTGACATGGTGAACGATCTTACAACGCTAAGATCATGACTTGAGCTGACGTCAAGAGTCAGACATTTAACTGATTGAGCCACACAGGAGCCCCTATACATAGTCTTTTTAAGTGATGTTTTTCATTACTCCAAAACAGTCTTATTACCCAATATTCTGACAAACAGTAGAAAAAGAAAAATAACCGTCATATAGTCCCACAATTATACATATTAATTTCTATTTATCTATATAGAGATATATAAATTTCACTTCTATAAGTGATCACTAATAATATAATATTATTTTTTGTTGCATTAAATTAGGAGTGTGTGATAAGAGAGAAAAATTTTAAAATCTGATTTATAGTTTGCACAAGAATTTCTTTTAGGGAGAGAATTCTTTGTTGAAAATATCTAGGTGCCAGACGATTTAAGACTTCAGAGGAGGGGAGCATTGTGCTGTCTAGTAAAGGAAAAACAATTTGGAGCTTCTATTGCAATCAGAAGAGAAGGAAAGGAAGGCTGAAGGCTAAGAAGTGGAAGGGGTGGGCAGCCCCAGTGGCTCAGCAGTTTAGCATCGCCTTCACCTAGGGCCTGTTCCTGGAGATCCAGGATCGAGTCCCATGTTGGGCTTCCTGCATGGAGCATTCTTCTTCCTCTGCCTGTGTCTCTGCTTCTCTCTCTTTCTCTCTCTCTCTCTGTGTCTCTCATGAATAAATAAATAGAATCTTAAAAAAAAAAAAAAAGAAAGAAGAAAGAAAGAAAGAAGAAAGAACGAAAGAAAGAAAGAAAAGAAAGAAAGAAAGAAAGAAAGAAAGAAAGAAAGAAAGAAAGAAAGAAAGAAAGAAAAAAGAAGTGGAAGTGGTTGAGAAGAGGTAAGAGCAAGATGGGGGGATAGGCAAGGACTAGGCACATGTGGTGAAATCTCACAAAGGCATGGTGGTAATTGGTGGTAACTGGTGAACATGAATGTCTTGGAATGATAGTAAGCTCTCCAGATGATCTGTCCTCTTAGCTCCCTTATATATATTATGGGCATTCTTGTGATTTCTCACCTGTTTCCTTTCATACCATTTTCTGTGAAGTTTATTAGGCTAATGAATGTGAATGAAAACATTTTAAACATGGGACTTAAAGAGATGCTGAATTTTCACATGAGTCCACTGAGTCATCACAGAAGCAGCCCACACACAGAAACAGGAGCCCAGTCAGTGAGGAAGGAAATGGAAGAAATCTAGGGTACAATTTAAACTTTCATAGGCCGTAAACTTGGTAAGAGTAGAAGACAGTTATACCCATATCTTGAGAGGCAGAAATGTCCAATTACACATATCTGTCTGTCTGTCTTCTTCCCCAAATTCTGGGTTTACTAAAGTGATGGACTAAACTGTGGTACCCTCTGACACCTGACAGAGTTTTACCCTCAGGGAGTGTTTCATAAATGTTCATCACATTCATAATATATTTCAAATTCACAAAATAGACATTCAATAACAAAATGGGGGGGGGAACCCCTGGGTGGCTTAACAATTGAGCATCTGCTTTCAGCTCAGGGTGTAATCCTAGGATCTGGGATCGAGTCCCACATCAGGTTCCCTGCATGGAGCCTGCTTCTCCTCCCTCTGCCTATGTCTCTGCCTCTTTCTCTGTGTCCCTTGTGGATAAATAAATAAAATCTTTTAAAAAAAAAAAAAAAACAACAGCAACAACAAACTCAAAATGAGAATAAAAGGACAGAGAATCTACTTGCAATGAAATATTTTGTTTAGTGAGAAGATTGAGATTATTGATTAAAATACTGGACTTCCAGTCTTTAAGATCTTAATTAACTATATTCTTTTGTTGCCAGTTACAGTGAATAAATTAGAGTTAGCTATTGCTACTCTGTTTCTGTCAAATTATATATATTCACTATTCCAGAGAATAAATTGTCATCAAGGATTTTTTCCAATTATTTGTAGTATGTAATTATTCTTACACTGAACCTGAGGACCACAGCCAGTTGATGAAATAAAAAAATTGTTAAAATGTATGCCATCTAGACTTGTGGGAAACCTGGCTGAAAAACACAAAATCAGCTTGAAGTTTTCATTACAATAAAAATAAACATTTAAGGCAATATTTTAGTGAAGAAAGTATATATTTCTTTAAACATTATTTTCACTTACCTAATCTGGTTCTTATTTTGAAAAACAAAAATGTCAACACTCAATAATGTTGTATGTAATTATTTAATTTAAAATTGCAACTCCTTTATTTGATTTTGCATCTTCTACTCTCCCCTGAGGCCTCCCCTGAGACTAGAGAAGCTGTGATTGAACTGGATCTTAGATAATTTTTGAAAATGAAGTGTCCCAAAACTTTTTTTATATTAAATGGTCATTCTCAAGTTTTAACAAAGCAGATACAACTTCAACATAGCAATGTACAAGTTTAATTTTTTGGAGGGTAAAACTATCTATGGCTTTTCTCTCTGTATCTAAGTAATGAGTTCAGTGAGAGTCTAAGTAGGCCATGCCTTCTTTAACTGTGTGATGTTCTGCTCTCCTTCTTCCTCTGGCTTGCACATTTGTGTTCATATCATGCTGCAAGTTACATGACTGAAGAAGGGAGTCTGGGCTCGAAGTGCAGAGCCCAACTCTTAATGGTACTCCTGATTCTTCTGCTGGGCACTTCCTCCTTACCATTAATCTGAACTCCTCTTCCTACCTCCAATCTTGATTCTTAATTCAAACTGTAACCCTGTTGTAATAACCACCCTCCTCACCCTTCCTCCATAGTACCCTGTGTTCTGTACTCATTAGAGTTTACTTAGGCCAGGGTAATAAACACACCAAAAAAATGCCTGAGAGTACACCTGTGGTAGCTACTCTTCAGATAGTCTAGTGAGTGGAAGAAAATAATAGATTGTTGTTTTAAGTCACTAAGTTTTGAAGTGGTTTGTTATGCACCATTAAATACATAAAGCACCACTTCAAATACATAAAGCATGAACAATTAGGAAGTCTGTCAAATAGCCAACCTTTGCAGTTAGTAATCCCATATACATCACTAACCAGGGGTATACCTTTGGGTATTTTACTTCCCTCCTTGAGCCTCAGTTTCTTATATGTAAAATAGTGATACAATAATAATAGACCCCTATCCTGTAGAGCTCTTGCAAGGATTGGATGAGAGAATGGATATAAAGTCCTTAGAAAAATGACAAGTATATATGCTCCACAAAGTGTCAGTCATTATTTTTCTCATTGACAGAGAATGCATAAATAAGGAAATTCTACTGATGACATAAAATGTGTTTCTGTACTTTCAAATCAATGTGATTCTTTTGTCAAATTAACAGAATTGGAATTGGCTTACTTAAAAATCCTAAAAGCAAACAATGAGGAGTAAAAGGGAGGATAGAGCTGGAAAAAAAATTTCTGAGCCAGATAATTTGCCAGTGAATAATCTAGAATTTACCTTAGCAATTCCAGGGTAAAACATTTTTGGAATTGATCATGCTCCCTTATCTAGATTGTGAAGATTATGGGTCATCTTATAAACAGAAGTATGGGCAAATCAGAAAAAGTTATCAGTCCTGGTGCCAATGAGGAAGAGAGGATACACTAAATCCCAATGACTCAAGGAAAGTTTCATGAAAGGATTAGATCCAAAAGTGTTGTCAAGGTATAAGGAAACCATAAGGGATAATGTATCACCCTGGGGCTATAAAGCCCGTTTCCAGTCTTGAGCCTGCAGAATTAGAGGCAGAAGAGAGGCAGCAGTTTCCTGAACACAGAAAAGAACATCATTTTGAGTGAAGACCTTCCTTGGATAGGGAGAGCCAACAGAAGGCCACAGGGAGGTAGCCAGGGGACTAAGTACCATAAATTCCTCTGACCTGCCATAGCTCCCCAGGGCTGAACCCAAACGGAGCCTTGAAGGAATGTATTGTAGTCCACCCAGTTCAGCTTTCTAGGGAAGAGTGGGGTGGAGGAGAGTGGAAAGAGAATCTGTAGGGGCCTATGAAAGATAACCAGAGGATACTGAGGGATAAAGCTGCAAGAACAGACTAATGAATCCTCGCATTTAAGTACTTATATTTTCATAATCTTAATACAATTTTGTGGCAACTTGGACCAAAGGAATATTTTCGAGTTTCTCTTCTGATCCATTGAGAAGACATAGGGAACCCAAAGGAGATATTGTCTTCATTTCCTTCTATTTCTTCTATACCTAACACTCTAAGTCATAAGGAAGCAATCTGTAAACATTAGTCTTTTCAGCAATGATTCATGTCACTTCAGGATTGCTATCAGGTAAGTGTTGTGCTGAGCAAACAGCTGTTTGTTCACAAGCAGCTGAGCAAATGCCACAACTGCTCAGCAAAGCAGGGGATTCTTGCTTATTATTTTATTTCTCCTGGACATTTGATCTGGAAATGTTTTGTATATGGCTGTCTTGATGGTCTCTAGCACTCAACCACCTTCAGCTCTGCCTTTTCTCATTTCTTCTTGGAACAGTTTCAGAAATCATCTGCTTCAAATCCGTTAGCCTTTCCTCTTTCTCCATTTCTCTTTGTTGAGCCTTCATTTGCCTCTCTGTAATGTTTTAACCCCTGACTTCAAGCTTGCTGACTGCTTTGATAGTCTCAGATCTGTTTACTGTAATTGGCTGACCAAATATAGCCGTGCAGATGAGTGTTTGAGAAATACATGCCAACAGCCTCAGATAACTTCTAATAGTCATCACCCATCGTCCCGTGAACATTAAGTGGAGGTGATTTGTGTAGGTATAGCATTTTGTGTGAATGCTGGAAGGCAAACTAAGTTGTGTTTCTATAAATCCACCTGAGGAGTGAGCAGTCCACCTAGACAAAGGTGAAGCAAAGAGGGCAAAAGATACATTCGGTGAGGCAAAATAAAAAGGAGTTATTTGCAATGTGGATAGGAGTGAGAGAAAAGATGAACCCAATTCATCTTTCGGTTTGGATCATAATTTAGTCTAATTCCATGGAAGTGAGAAAATTTAACATTTCAACTGGAGCAAACTGTAATGAAAGACAGGTTTTGGCTGGGTTTGATCTTTTTCTGATTTGTCAAAATGTGAAAGCCAAAAAACCATCAAAAGAAGAGAAAAAACACATGTGGGGAATTGAAGACTTGAGGAAGACCCCATGGAGTCAAGAAATTGCAGAGACCACAAAGTGCATTCTGAATTGGAGGAGGCTAAGAGCTAGTAATGTGTTCTGAGAAAAATATGGCTTTGTGAGCTCCTGAGCTATGTGTGGGAAGCTGAACTTTGTGCTGGAAGGCAACAGGCTGCTTCTAGGTCTTATTAGAAGACACACCTTGAAATTCCAAAGAGCTAAAGCCATTTTACATAGTATCCTAGATGAATAATGTTAAGATTTTAAGATTTACAGATGAAAGGGAGTAGGTAAGTATGAAATTTTTTAATTGGCAATGTAAGTTACAGGTATATATTATCTATTATACAATGGTAGTAAAATTACTTTGATTTGGAGTAGGATAGACACACCTTGTTAATGGATTCATCGTTCTACCTGCATTGGCCTGTTAGGAATTGGAAAAAAAATACAATCCAAACACAAGTCTCATACTAGAGTGATTTTACTTGTTGTTTTTCTGTGGACTATCTGTTATTTAACTGGGAGTTATGGCATCTCTAATCTGAGGTAGCACATTAGTATATTCCATTAGCCAACAGTTAAACAAATGAGTACTTAAAACATATGCCCCAATTCCCTCCAATTAAAAAAATTTTGGGGGGGGGGTTAAATTTAAGGGTCTAGGATAGAAAGGAATTAGTCAAGATACTTGTAGAACTGAATGTGTACACATATTTCCTGTAAGTGAAACTGACCCACCCTGAGGTAAGATGGTATTTTCCTAGAGAACTCCCCTGATTACATGTATAACACCCACCCCCTATAATTACCACACCATGTGGCCCTTGATAAATTTTGTGGTGAGCTGAGGAACATCTGTCATTTTGGTATGCATACTGGCTTGCACATGCTATGACAACACGCATCCTATCTACTATCCAAATGTTGACCTGATTTCTTAATACTGATACTTCCTTCTTAATAGCTGCCTGTTCAAATTTAAAGCTATTTAGTCTGTAAAAAAATTACCTTATTGTATTATATTTTACAATGGCCTTTTGTAGAAAAGGTCTATCAGAAATCAGTTGAGCTAACATGTTGTTGGTATTGTTGGGGCCCGTTCCTTCTTTATTTCAGGCAGTGATAATTTGTCCTTGTTCTTGGAGCACAGAATGACTCCATGAATCAGGATTCTGGCCAACATATGCCAACACATTCTTAATTAAAATGCTGGCCACTACACATAAGAATTAAAGAGTACCGTACTGGATTACAAATCATATCTCTTATGTTCTGTTTGGGATTATTGCTCTGTTTACAAGAGAAAGAGAGAGACCTTGGCTAACTGGCTTTGATGGTAGAAGTTATAACCCCATGGGCCCACAAACTGCAGGAATGGAGATTGTTCCTACTAATCAAGATGCTGAGTCTCCATCAACGATGACACAATAGAGTGACTAGAAGTATACACAACATAAAGTTTTCTCATGAGGACCAGGAAATCACTGGTCATGTTTCCTTTCTTTTCCAAATTTTCCATCTTGGGCAATGGAAGGAAGCAATTCATGAACATTTCACTTTTCAAGAAATAATGACTACTGTGTTAGGTGTTTCTAATGGCAAGCTGGGGCCCACCCAGACTTTGCTGGGGCACCATTCTATAAGAAATTCTTTGTGTTCCACTCTGACTTTTTGGATGTATAGGGTAATGCTAAAAAGTAAAGACTCTGGGCTATTGGACAATTTTCATAAGCTCTTCATGCTTTTATTTCTTGTTTCTAAAACAGAGATTTTATAATATTATAGCTCGCTGGACCTAATATACCACTCATTATACGACACTATTATTTCATGAACTATTAAGAAAGAAAAAAAAACAGTATGCAGTACCGAAAAGGCAAACAGCTCAATTAAAATGACAAAACAAACAGTTCTGACCAAATTTGTGTATATACAATCACAATCGTATCATAACTATGGTCTGATAATGATTGTGAAATGCTGTCTTCTGCAAGATGCATTCTAATTATAGACACGTTAAAGTGTGACAAAGTATATATCTTAGTACTCAAGAAATATGGTAGTCTCTACCTTGTAGGAATAGTGAGTTTATCCGTGAAAAGAATGTCTGGCATGTGCTAAGTACTCAAGAAATGTTGGCTATTAATATTATTATATATACTGTTTTTGAAAGGGGGAGAGGGAGCATGTTGGGGGGGAGGGGCAGAGGGAGAGTAAGAGAGAGAATCCGAAGTAGGCTTCACACCCCGCATGGAGCCTGCACAGAGCCCAGTCTCATAACTCCAAGATCATGATCTGAGGCAAAATCAATAGTGGAGGCACAACTGAGCCACCCAGGTGCCCCAATATCTACTATTATTACTAGGAAAATGATAGCAACATTTATGAGGTTTTAATTCCCATACTCTCAGGAAAATAAAGAGGAATTATTTTAACTTGGGACTTTAGAATGATAAACAAAGGGTTTGAGAATGGCTTAAGCTTCCTACAACTTAGTGGTCTATGTAATTCTGCACAATGACTGCACAGACATGTATGATGAAGTTGAATACTACAGTAAGTTTCAGGTGTTAACTTAAAAAGTTTCCTCATGAGGGCCTGACAAAGCCTCTAAATATTAGGAGTGCCTAGGCCTAAGCTAAGTCTTTATTTTTGACCAAATCATCTTTTTTGTGAATAATACCTTTATAGTATCATTATTCTAGAAAGCTCAGTAGCCCATGGTGTTTCCTTCATTATATCCAAATTCATATAATGATATAGAAAATTCTTGCTTTTTTTTTTAATAGGCTCCATGCCCAATGTGGAGCCCAATATGGAGCTTGAACTCACGACCTTGAGATCAAGACTTGAGCTGAAATCGAAAGTCAGATGTTTAACTGACTGAACTGTCTGGGTTCCCCAATGATGTAGAAAATTCTTAATTTTTGTCTGTGGCAGTTCAAAATCCAAAACTGAAACAAATATTTTCTACTTCCTCTTCTTTTTTTTTCTTTTTTTTCTACTTCCTCTTCTTAGCCTTCATAACTGTATATCTATTGCGCTATGTATAAGCACAATTGGAATATTCTCTGCTAATGAAATTGATCTGTGATAACTTCTGTGATGGCAAAAATGATTTTTTTTACTACACTGTATATAATAAGTCTTTCAAGTAACATCTTGTTTCATTAATATATAAGTATTTGTAAACTTAAATGTAGAAGTATATGGGAAAGGTCCTATGCTTAACTCATTGAACCACACTGTGTATCAACCATCTTTCAAGGTTTCAAGTAATATCTTCTTTCATTAAGATATAAGTGTTTTCAGGGGCACCTGGATGGCTCAGTTGGTTAAGTGCCCAACTCTTGATCTCAGCTCAGATCTTGACCTCAGGGTGGTGAGTCTACGCCCTGTATTGAGCTCCACACTGGGTGTGGAGTCTACTTTTAAAAATGTGCATGTGTGTGTGCGTGTGTGTGTATGTGTGTTTGTAAATTTAGATGTAGAATATGATGGCAAAAATGATTTTGAAGATCTTTCAGGCTTTTAAAGACAGAACCAATTCACTTCAAATATAAATTTTCTTTTTTTCCTTTCATATGTCCTCCCTTCCTTCCTTCTATCCTCCCTTCCTTCTTTCTCCTCATTTTCACCTTTCTCTTCCTCTACCCTCTCCTCACCCTCCTCCTCCTTTTCCTCTTCCTTCTTCAAAGATTCTCCTCCAAGACTTGGAAATCCTTTTCACCAGACTTGTTTTATATTTTCCCCTTAGAAAATACTTACCAATTCCAACAACCAAGACTAAAAGCTGTTACTTTAGGAAAAAAAAAAATCCTGTTTCCTAGGGTATTTTTATTTAAGTGTTCTAGCCCACATGTGAACCATATAACCACTCATTGGAAACTTGTTTCTGTGGCCTAATTTCCTCTATGCTATTATATAGAATTAGACTTCACTCTTACAACTCATGATCAAGAAAACAATGTTTCCACTTGGAATTAGTAATTCTTCTGCCAGGAAAAGCTTTTGATTGGGTTTCACTATCAGTGCTCACATGACTAGCACTTTACTCCTATTCCAGTACATGTTCAATATGACCCTGTTTCTTGGCTCAAAGAAATTAAAATTAAATAGGAAAGAATCAGTTCTATTGCTACACATCACTTGAACACATCAACTGGTAGAAAATCTTTGTTTGCATCTGGATCAGCACAGTAAGCTGCATCAGGTTTCAGACTTGCAATTGTCTTTGCTACAGTTGTATTTATAAAATAACTCCTTTTAACCGTCAAAAGAATGCATCATGGAAGTGAAGTTCTTGAATTGCTGTAATTATGCCTAAACAGGTTCAGTGATCCATTATGTGGCCCTGCCTCAAGGCAAATGAAGAAACATGTCAAGAAGTACTTTAAGCAGCTCTACAGAAAAGACTTAAGACATTGAGTAGTTTTGACTGTGAATGTATCCATCCCAAATTTCAGAGTCAAATTTTTTTCAAAACAACTATTTCACAGTAGTTTGCATAATAGTAAATTAAACTTCCAAAACCACATTCTTTTCCTTTTGAGAGCTTTGCTGTATGGTATAATACTTAGTAGGAAGAAAATACAAAATCAAAGCCAATTTATCTAGCTGGGGGAAAAGCCTGCATTTGTTACTCCAATTATTTTTAGAGTTTTCTTCCTGCTGAAATTATTGGAACACAAAAACAGGGAGTGGTTAAAGTGTTAGGGAACCACTTTCAATTGGTTTTAGTAAGTATTTCACAAAGAGTCATGAAATTAACTCAGGAAAATTGCTAAACAATTTTAAAAGCAGCAAGAAAACAATAGTCAGAGACTTGATTTTAGAAGGCTTTCCAAGTTGTCCGGAGTCCACAATAAGGCTGACCTTCACAGCTTTGAGGTTTGGGAAGAGAGGATGTGGGGATGATTAGTTGTAGGAGGAAGGGTAGAGATGGAAAGAAATTACTTATCTTTGGCTCTAATCCCACCCCTGCGGCCATGAAGGAACAGAAGGCCAAGTGAGGTAAAAGTTACTAGACAATGACAATAGAGATCAGGGGACAATATCCCAACAGCCCTTGGCAGCCTGGGTATTGATTCTGACCTTGAGATAGGAATCTGAGACTCACTGTCCAAACAGGATTAGAAACATGTTTTGAGATATATTGTATTCTTTATATATTATGTTTAGCCTTTAAAGTTGAAGTGTTCCCTCTCTATAAACCCTACACCATTGGAAATATGAGCAGTACAAAAGAAAGTTGTAGCATAAAAATTTTAAAGAAAAAGAAGAGATTCAAAGATTTTTGAGAAGGTAGAGTGTAGGGAGCATGTAACAAATCAATGACAATAAACAATAAAGGTGAACACTTTATAATAATAATAAATAACTTTATAATAATACCTTAATATTTATTAAGCTATGTGCTGGCAGAGTTCTAAATTCTTTACTTATGTTAATTGACTTAACACTCAACACTAGAGGTAGGTAGTTTTATTATTCTCATTTTACAGACAAGGAAACTGAGGCAACAGAAACAATACCAATTAATGTTGTAGGGAAATAATAATGTTGAAAGGTGTTCAACATTTCAACAAAATGAAACAAAGGTTTCAACATAATGTTGAAAGGTGTACAACAAATAATGTTGTAGGGAATAAATAATGTTGAAAGGTGAAATAATTTGCTAACATGACTGGACATGTGATAGAGGCCAGATTCACACTCTTGCTTCAGTATCTTTATGATCAGCTGCAAAACCCTTTTGCTGTTTGTTCTGTAAGCATTTTTTTTGTAATGCATAAACATATATTTCTTAATTGTAAAAGGATTTTCTGACCACCTTTATTTCCTAGGAAAATTTGTGTTGATGTTTGTTTATTTATCAGTTTTCTTGTTAAATCCAGAAACTTGGCTATCAAGATGTAAACTGAAATGATGGAACCAATTCTTTAGAATAGATCCTACTATCTGATTTGGCTGCTGCTACTTTATAACTATATACCAATGATTGTTATTACTATATTAATACTCCATATTTGCCTTGAATATCAAGTTTGCTTCTTGATTCATTGAGATATCCATATGAACAGCATTGTGTACAGTAGAATTGGCCTATCACAGCATCACAGGTTCATGGGTTGGCCAAGAACAGATGATAGGGCAGTTGCTGTCACTCTGTAATGTTCAAATTGTTAAACAATAGCTCCACAAAACAGAGCCAATATTTCCTGGGTTCATTGATACTGAGCTACCTCATTTTACTCACTGGTCTACAAAAGCAGATTCAATATTCATTTGAATATAAGTTTAATTCATATTAAACTGCTTTTAGCAGTTAAAGCATTGTAGAGGTATAGGTCATTTTTCACATGGGAATTACAAGTGGGTGGATATTGGATGGAAATAGGGGTTGAGAAAGAATGAAAAGGATAGGAAAGAGGATAAATAGCATAATAGGGCATATTGCCTTAATTTATTAACTCATAAAAATCACCTATGAGGGGGAATCAGAGATAAGTTTATTTCATTTCAATGAAAATAAAGCTGCTACTCTGTTGCTTAATCTCCTTTGGTTTCTAGTTCAATGGTAATTTGATGTTGAGAACACTAATTGTCCCCTGTAAAATACAAAAGACTTAGTTTCTCAAGCCAATCCAAATGTATGGAAAAAGAAAACAATTAAAAGATTTAGAAATAAATTAAAGGAAATGATAAAAGAATAAGAAAAATAGGAACCTAAAACATTTTTTGAAGATTTTATTTATTATTCATGAGAGACACAGAGAGAGACAGAGACACAGGCAGAGGGAGAAGCAGGCTCCCTATAGGGAGCCTGTTGTGGGACTTGATCCCAGCACCCCAGGATCATGACCTAATCCAAGGGCAGACCCTCAGCCACTGAGCTACCCAGGTGCCCCAGGAACCTACAACATTAATTGGTATTGTTTCTGTTGGATTCTGCCCCATTTTGCTTGCTCCCATTTACCACATATGATAATATGGGAGGGATAATTGGGTTGGTGAAATGACAATATGCAACTCTTGTTAGTCTTCAGATTTTCACTATTTCAAAAAAGGTACCACGTGTGTATGCGTGTGTGTGTGTGTGTGTGTGTGTGTGTGTGTGTGTCTAAATGCAGGAATTTTGTCTTGGGAATGAGAGACTCATATACAAATTTCTCTATCCTCTGTAGTCAATAAATTGGGTAGACTAACCATAGAAGATCTCTGGCAGAAGACTGAGTACATATACCATTCTATTGCCATGAATTTAAAATAAGAAAAATTTTAAAAGCTTTAAAACAACTAAGACAACTCAGAAAATTGATGAACTTATAACTCATGAGGGCAAACACCGAAGAGCCAGCGTATCTAATTTGCATTGCTTACCACCCAGACATTTTCTAGATGTTATGTATAGACTAAATTATGCCATTCATTTATTGGAAACATTGCTGTGAACATACCAAATACATAACTGGGATAGTAGAGTAAAATAGAAAGCTATTATTTTTCAATGAGTATAAAATTAGCATGAAATATAGCCAGGAGTGAAATTCATTTATATATTCAATTCATATTTACTGAGCACCTGTTATATGCCAAGCACCATTCTAAGCTCTAGGGACACAACAAGAATCAGATGGCAGTCCCTATATTCAAGGGTTTTATATTCTACTTAGGAAGACAGACAATGAAAAAAATTAAACAAGTAAAATGCAGAATTTATTGGATAAGTTCTGTGAAGAAAAACAATGAGTGAAATGGAGAGTAAGCTGGGCAGGGCCTTTTCTTTACATAGAGTAGTTAGGGAAGGCCATACTCTGAATGAAGGTGATATTTAAGGAGAGATATGAAGGAGATGAAGGATCTAATCCTGCATATATCTGGGGAAAGAGGAAACAGTATGTGCATAAACCCTGAGACAGGAACACACCTGGCATGTCAGAGTATATAGCAAGAACACCATTGTAGCAGGAGTGGGCCAAACAGGGGCATGGTAGGAGATGAAATCGGAGAGATGGTGCCTTACTAATGTTTATAGGGCCTACCAATTTTACTCTGAGTGAGATAGAAGGCACTGGAAAGCTTTGCACTGTGTTGTGACCACAATTTCATTAAAAAGGATCATGCTAGGTGCAATAAAGAGTATAACGAGCAATGATGGAAACAAGGTGACAGATTAGGAAGGTTATGCAAATATCCCAGGGGAAGATGGTGGTGGCTTAACCCAGCCAATGTTGACGTCCCGATTAGTGGTCTGAAGTGGTCTGATTCTAGGTATATTAAAGGCAGAGCCAACTGCATTTGCTGGGTGGATTGGATGATGTGAGATGTGAGAAAATGAAGAGCCAAGGATGACCCCAGAATTTTTCTCTTAAATAGCTGGAAGGAAGATTGTCACTTATTGACATGCAGAAGATTTAGAAAGAGAAGGGTTTTGGAGGAAAGGAGATCCACAAGTTCAGTTTTGGATATATTAAATTTGATATACCTATTAGATATCTGAGCAGAGATGTCCAGTAGGCAATTGGTAATTACATGAAAGTTTAGGTTATGTACACCTTCGGCTTTATTGTATATCACAAAATTATTCCCCAAATTATTTATACCTATTTACATTTCATGTTCATGTAACAACATGGTCAATCTTTCATTCTGGTAATCTAATGGTAATATCTGGTGTCGCATTGTGAAGATACTCTTTAACAAAAAACAAACAATACTCCTGGAACTCTACCATCTGAATCTTAACAATCACCACATGTTTATAACCTACTAGCTAGTGGTGCTATTGCCACATTTTCCCAAACCAAAGTAGTCAATAACTGGAATATACTGATACTCCTAGGAAAAAAAGTGAATCGGTGGTTTGTTTCTATTTTCTTTTGAGGAGATGGAAATTTCTACAGACAGCATGCATAGATTTGATATGGCTAATTCTCTTGTTTTGGGTTTTGATGATGATCAATGTCTCACTAATGTAAACTAATTTGGAAGCATTGGAGGTACTAGATTTTTGATTTTTGAAGGAAAGAATGTAATTTTGTATATTCATTAAAACTTTACTAGGCTAATAATGATGATGTAATAGCCTCCTTATGATTAGGTGTAATTGTACTTAGAATATTAAATGTGCTTGGACTACTGCTGGACTCGCTTTTACTGCAATAAGTGGACATTTAAAGGTGTTTTTCTCTGAGTATGTTCACATTTACCTCAAAATACAATTTGAATATGAGGATGGTTTGGACTACTGTTTATAAATTGAGAATAATTTATTTTGTTTGTAGTTACTTGATGGGGAATTTCTGCTTTCCCCCATGCCCAAACATTTTTTCGTTTATGTTGATTGACTTACTTTGCAGTATTAACTTACTGCAAAGAAAGAGAATAACCATGAATGGCTCTGTGTGTGTGTGTTTTTTTAATAGAAAAATATTGTGGAAATTATCAAGATATTATTTTCTTTAAAGGTATTTGGAATGAATTCCAGGTGGCAGTTTTGCTCATCTCCATTTCTGGAGCTTGTCAGTAAGCCATCCACAACAAGCAAAACAGTAGTGACAGTGGCCAAATCTTCTTGTGAGTCACTCAGTACCTGATCAGGAATTAGAAGAACTGAGTTATATTCTAGTCTCTATGATTAATTAATTATTTTTCTATTAGTAGGCAAATAATTCCCTATTTCTCAGTTTCTTTAAAATGGTTTGAAATATATGGTTGCCATAATAAAATATTTTTAAAAATATAAAGCGAAAATGAGAGGTCTCATTTTTATAGTACTTTTGAACTAAAATTCTTCGTGAATTTTTCTCCAACTCACAAAAGCTGAGAGTGGAGGGAACAGGGAAAGTGAGTGATGTAAGGGAACATGTTTTATAACTACTATTATAAAGTAGTGCATGAGAAATACCAAACACTGGGACATATCAGAAAAATGTGTAAATTCTGACTTGATTTAATTTAATGTAATAATTCAAAATGTTAACAAATAATTTGTGTGTAATTTGAGTAGTATCTAGATTGTATACAGCCTCAGTTACTATACATAAGCTTTCTTCCACCAGCCTTTCTCTTTTTGTTGAGGTTGTGTTGGAACTATGCAAAAATAAAGAAGGAAAATACATTTTTTTCAGTTCTCTTTGTGGTTATATCTGATATTTATGCCATATATTTGTGGGAGAATAAAGTAGAAAAGCCTTGGACTGAACTGGCCTGGCTTCGATCCTACTGTTTCCACCAATCCTCCCTTTTGCTGGGACCACTTTATCTACCTTCATTAAGTTTCACTATGTCCAGTTTCCCAGACCAAATTTCTATTCAGGCCAAATTTAAGTAGCTCCAGGCCAGCACCTTAGTAGCCCAGCCATGTTAGTCTAACAATTTGTTTCCCTATTCTGGACGCAGCACAAGTTTAGTCACTAAAGTCTCACCTCATTTAACCATACCTGAGTCTCTATTTCCTGAACTGCACCTCTCCTATTGTCCTTTGGAGCAGTAGCCTTGCCTTTTCCTTAAATTCCTGAAGGGCAGAACTTTCTCCCTGTGCTTCAGACCCTGTATCTGGATGCAGATACCTGCTGCCATCTTTTCCTGTGATGCATTTCTTTGAAGAAAGTTGCACCACATCTTACTCACCTGCCCTATAGCTGCTGACTTCTCAATAACTGAAATGTCTCTATGCTTACCAGTCATCGTCTGTTGGTCTTCTGCTTATTGGTTGCTTCAGGTTCCTCTGATACCCCTTGCTCTCTATGGGTCCTGTTACCTGCTTCTGGGATCTTAGGAGGTAGCCTAGCAATCAATAGGTCTGTGCAATCTCTGGGTTTAGAGTCTCCTGGACTGACTGAGTCTGAGCCAGGTTCTAAAATGCTCCAGAGGAGGGCACATTTTATTAAAGGTAGTGTTCTTCATATGAAGTTTCCTTCAAAGAAGATGATCTTTTTAGACTCTCATGTCTCATGTGGAAAAGGAACTCAGTGTTCTTAGGCATTTGGTATACCTACAAATGCATAAAAGAGAGTACCAAAATCTTTGGAACAGAAATTAAGAAAATCCAGTACATTTCCCTCTCAAAATACAAAATAAAACAAACAAAAATTCCAAAGAATACAAAAATGACCAGCTAATTTTAAACAATGGTGCATTTCATCTAAGACTTAATTAACTCTAGAAGGGCATAACTTGTAATGTTTAAGGACATTGGTCATGGACTTTGCTAGACCAGGAGGTGACAAGAGAAAACTAGTTAATAATTCTGTAGTTACTAACTAAGTTAACGCCCTCAATCCCAGTAAAAAGAAGGGAAGACAGAAGCATGAATTTGATGTTCCCCAAATTACTAAATGTTTAAGTGAACCTTAACATAATAATTATGGTCTGCTCACTTGAATGAACCCTTTGATATTAAGCAGAGTGTTTTTGTCATTTTTGAAAGGGCATAGTAGTATATTTACTTGCCACAGTAATATGTTTGAAAGGGGCTTATTTTGTTTTTTTGGTTTTTTTTTATATTTTTAAAAATTAAAAAAAATTTTTTTGAAAGGGGCTTATTTTGGAGGTTAATGTCAGTGGAGTCATATGTAGTATGAAAACCTGTGAAACTGTTTTGAATGACGTATGAAAGTATTAGTCATAAAGAATTATTTGTTGACAAGATTAGTAGGTTGAAAGCAATCTAAGTAGAATCCAAAAGAACCACACAATTTCATCTCCATCATAGGCAAAAATGATAAGAAAAATTCTGTATCGAAAAGATACATAAATGCAGAATTTAGGATGACATCTTGAATGGAATGAATCCAGTAAGAAGTTTTTTACTGCCCCCTGCTGTCAGTTTCTAAAAGAAATATAGTAAAATTACTGTAAAAACTGACTCCCGAGGAATTAATTGAACAAATTGGTTGGAAAAAAAAAATTCCCTGCCTTTAATTACACCACTTTTTAGCCAATAATGCTAATGTTTACTTCATGTTTGTGAGCAATAACCTGTCAAACTAAGAGACCAACTCTAGCGGAGTGTCTATTAGTGGATGTAGGGTAAGAGGTCAAGTTTGTGGCTTGTGAAATGCTATATTAATAAGAATGTACCAGTATTGCAATTTTTAGCCAATGATGCCTACTTAACATTTTGCCAAATTTCACAATTTTGAGTTTACTTTTTAATATTTACGTAATCCAAGTAAAACATCCTTCATTAATAAAAGCAAAACTTTCAAAATAACTGAATGAATAAATGGCTTATTTTTGTAGTATAATCCAGTTTGTAATGTTATTTTCATTTTGGCATATAAAATTAAGTAATGAGAAATAATAAAAGTATTAGGTACTACTAACACAGCAGTCACAAGGGGCAAAGCACTATTTTATTTTTTCACATATTATTTTACTTGGTCCTTATGAAATAGAATGAGGTAGGCATTATTTTAATTCCCATTTCACAGATAAAAAAACTAAGTCACAAAGTAACTTGCCTCAATGACACAATTGGCAAAAGGTGGAGCCATGATTGGAAACACTGCAATTTGATTCCAGAGTCACCCTTCTTTAACTTTTTGCAGAGAAAGTATGAACTCTGCAAGAAGGAAGAACTCTAGACATTAGAATAGTCATGGGGGTGTAAGTGTATATGGATTCCAACTAGCCTCATGCTCATGTAATTGTTTGCTTTTTTGTTTTTTGTTTTTTGTTTTTTTTGTTTTTTGGTTTTTGTTTTTTTGCTATACCTCTGGCTGTAGTGGCCAGAGCTGGTGTATGAGCGACAGACCTGTATGACTTTCACCATGGTTTATCTTTCTTTGTTTCCTTGGTTGCATCACATTGAAGGTATGTGGGTATGCTTTTTTAAACTGAATATGTGCCCACTTAGCCCAGGCCTTAGATCAGATTATATATTTGGGGGTAAATCTTGTGGTTGGCCTCTGCATATCTGTGCCTTACATCTCTGTACTGGCAGAAAACTTCCAGTTTTCCAGTTTTTAGCCACACTTTCAACCATCTTCAGCACCTCGTATTCAAGTTATGCACACACTTTCATGGTACCTTAAATGAATCAGTTTACATTTTAAGTTTCCTGGGATGTTATTCATACCAGAGTCCTATTTAATGACCTATTTGTGCTCCTCTATGCCTGTCTGATACTTTGCCTTCTCCTTAGCAGCACATGGTTCACGATAACAGGCACATCCCACCAGTGATATCTACTACAACTGGTATTTGCGATTCTGGGATGCTTTTTCCTTGCAGGTATTTGAAAACATCATGTCAGGCTCCAGAGGGCTCACTATACAGGAAATTTCTTCTCATTGAACATTAAAGTAAAATCAAAAGTCAACACAAATCATTTGATATTCACGATAAAAAGTTCTTACCTGACTCGAGGAGTTGGGTTTCCAGTGACTCTACACTCCAAGTAAACTCTACTTCCTTCTGCCACTTCTTGGCTCCGAAGCTTCTGGATGAATCGTGGAGCTGAGGGGAAGTGGAGTGCATTCTGGGGCTGTGGGTGAGAGATGTTATTGGTTGGCACTGCCTTGTCCTGGTCTGCTTGGTAGCAGTGCCTGGATTTGGGTAACTTGACCTTCGCTTCTATCTCCTGTTGGTCTCCAGTGGGGCTCTGGCTGGCTGAGGCACTCATCAGGGTTGACGGCTGATTTTTAGGAGACAAGTACCCACTGTCTGGTGATGAGGACTCCCCAGTTGGGCTTCTATTTCTTGGCTTTGCTGCTTCTCTAAATATGGATGTCAGCTCCTCAATGAAATTAGCTGCCTTGTCACATAGCTGGCTCTGGGGGCCAGTCTTAACTTGATATGCTGGTTTGGGCTTTACATTTGTGTTGGGAGTTTTTGCACCACGTTTTTCAGCCTTTCGGAGGCTCCGGATATAGCTGGGACTGGCAAGCAAGGGTGATTTGGCAGGTTTCCTCTTTGAAGCAGATGAAGAGATACGGTCAGTCTGTTCTGGCAGAGGTTGGACAGGTGTTGGCCTGTTACCATGAGGTCTTCCTGAAGAGGTTGGTTCTCCAAATCTGGTCTCCTTATGGGAAGGATTTTCACAGACACTTACAGGAGAAGTGTTGAAAATCTGTGAGATCTCCTTTTCTGAGTCAAAATCTTCTGTTTCAGAGTTGGCTATCGCTCTCCGGGCCAGATCAAGACTCTTGTTTATCTCTTCCTGGCTGAGAAAAGCAGAGAGCTCAGGGAAGAAGTCAGCCTTCTTGCTTTCTTCCTGCATGTCTGACAGGGAATCGTAGAAGGAGTCATGGGAGGAAGTCTCCGACATATTTCAATAGTCTTCATACACTCTTTGTTTGCTTTCAACAGGAAGGCCGGAGGCACTGGAAACCAGTTTATTTCTTGTGTTCTGCAAGACGACATAGAGAGAGTTGCCGTTAGTAGTAATGGTTGTGTGTGTGTGTTTGTGTGTATTATCATAATACTACTAATTTACAAGTTGGGAGAAACATTAAAGTGAACAAATAAAGTTTTGTAAAAATACTTTTTTCTCTCTTATTCAAGTTGGGAGAAATATTAAGTATACTTGCATTTATTATTTATCACTTTAATTTAATATTTTCCCTGTGAGTG
Source organism: Vulpes lagopus (assembly GCF_018345385.1). Lineage (NCBI taxonomy): Eukaryota > Metazoa > Chordata > Mammalia > Carnivora > Canidae > Vulpes > Vulpes lagopus. The sequence continues at coordinate 32,051,567 of NC_054831.1, forward strand.
AATATTAAGTATCCTACTAACCACCATTGAATAGCTAAAAAAAAAATATCTGCAGCAGGCATTAAAAATATAGTAGGGCATTCTGCTCTTCTTAGAGCCTCCTTCTTTTCTATCTCCCCCCACTATATACCTCATTAAAGCTCTGATTTCATTAATGTTATGAGATTAGTGGCTTATTGATACTTTAAGTAAATCTGATTCTGTTTATCTCACTCTAAACCACAAATATATTTGGATTTCAACTTTCATTTATCTTTAATTTTCAATGAAATACTTGAAATCTTGTTTCATTTTTTCCTTGTGTCCATTTATATGCATTCATATTTACTCATTCAATAGTTATTTCAACACATAATTAATAATAACTTATTAAGTTTCAGGTGCTAGAGGTATGGTCATTTTCTAGACTGGAGATTGGCAAATTGTTTTACCAAAGGCCAAATGTAAATACTTTTGACTTTGTGGGCTGTACATCTCTGTTGTACAAAGACACAATGCCTCTGGCCTTCCTGTTGAAAACAAACAAAGAGTGTATGAAGACTATTAAAATATGTCGGAGACTTCCTCCCATGACTCCTTCTACGATTCCCTGTCAGACATGCAGGAAGAAAGCAAGAAGGCTGACTTCTTCCCTGAGCTCTCTGGTTTTCTCAGCCAGGAAGAGATAAACAAGAGTCTTGATCTGGACTGGAGATCAACTTTGCATTGCGACATGACTGGCCAATGACAATATATAAATGAATAAGGATGGCTAAGTGCCAGCAAATCTTTATTTATGGACACTGGTATTTGAATTTTATATAATTTTTACATGTCAAAAATATTATTTTTCCTTTGAATTTGATTTTTTTTAACAGTTAAAATATATAGGGACACCTGGGTGGCTTAATCAGTTCAGCATCCGACTCTTGATTTTGGCTCAGGTCATGATCTCAGGTCATGAGATCAAGCCCCGTGTCTGCTTGGAATTCTTTCTCTCCTTCTGCCCCTCCTCCAACCTCCCTCTCTCTCACTGTCGTCTCTTAAAAAAAAGAAAAGTATATATATATATATATATATATATATATATACTTTTTAAGATTTTTTAAGATTATATATATATATATATATACACACACACACACACACACATAATTGTTAGTCTGCAGGTCACATAGAAACAGGTGGTGAGATGGATAGATGGATTTGGCCCAGGGTTTGGGTCAGTTTGCTGACTCTTGATCTAGACTGAGGTCACAGTCCTTATATTCAAAGAATTAAAAGTCATATGGGATTGTAAAGGGGAGAAGTAGAAAAGACATTAAACAAATAACATGATATAAAAATTAGAGTATTAAAGGAAAACTAAAAGAGCTTTGTTGCTATGAGAACCTAACAATCTTTTAAGGACATGTGAGAGAACTTTGTGCCTTGTATAGGACATTTATATGGAAATACCACCAGCATTTCCATGTTCATTATATAGAAATGCCACTACTGGTTTCATGATCTGCAAAATAATGGGGCAGCAGCTGAAATTCCACTGCATTTTGAACTAAATATTATGAGGTAATGACTCTCCTGTTACTCTAAGTATGCTATTCTTTTTCTATATATTGTTCATAGAATGATAGAGGGAAGATCTGGAAAACTTCAGAAGGGAAATTTGCCTCAAGGTTGAGTCTAGATGTCAACAAAGGAAGCTTATTGGATGTTGTGAAACTCAACTTTATAGGTTGGGTCAGGAGTAAACTTAATAAGAAATTCATTCTCCATAAGGGAAGTGTTCCTCAGAATTGGGTTGCTTGTCCAGAAGTAGTTTCCCATCTAGGGATTCTTAGAGTGATGAGATTTTGTCTTATTAAGTGACATGTCATTTTCTCTCCTATGACCAAAAATGAGCCAGCTTGCATTTTTGACTCCTGTAAGTCTCCAATCTCAAAGAACATTATGTAAAGGGGTTCTAGAAATCTACCTCAAGGACTTACTACCACATAGGATACAGTGATTCATAGAATCTGTCAATTTAACAGAAAATATGTAATCAGATCCTAAAGCTCAATATTAACCTACCATGTTTTCTTTAGTCAAAAGTTGTACTTGTGTTGTAGGCATCCTCTTAGAAAGATTACTCTGTTATACTTGAATTATGAGATCCTCCATATTCTAGTACTATCCTATCTACTAAACCATATTACCCCCTATTCTCCTAGTAAATCTTACAAATCTATTGGACTGGTTTTGTCACTATCTGCCTCTTTATAATATTATTGTAATTGCTTTGTCCTGTCTGTGCTCCAGAATGGAATCATTTTGATTCCTCACTGATTCTTTAAATATAGTTCATATATGGAGAGAAGATGTATTCAGTTTTGTATATTTTAATATGTTTTGTTCACAAGACGTAGGCAGTTAATATATGATTTTTAAAAGGCACATCAAACATAGAGATTATTATGTATATAATATATAATATAGAAAAAACAAAATTAAATATGAAAATATATAGCCTGATTTTACTTTTCATACTTTCATACTTTTCATCCTAAGTACCTATTAGCTTTTACTTTCCTACCTAGCCTTCTCCCAAGACTTAAGTATCAGGAACTAGAAAATTCTCTTTCAGTTTGTGTGCCACTTTCCCTTAAGGTCAAAGCTTTCTGAATCTCAAAATCCAGAAACATTGGTAGGAGCTTGGAAGTTTATGAGGGTAGAAGGAGAGACCACATACTAGTGTTCTAGTGGTCATGGTTCTCAGTGGGAAGCCAAATCTGGGGAACAGTAATAGAAAGTTTGGAGCTTGTGCTTCTCCCTCTATGTCTCTCCCTCTCTCTGTGTGTCTCTCATGAATAAATAAATAAAATCTTAAAAAAAAAAAAAAGGATGCCTGGGTGGCTTAGTGGTTGAGCATCTGCCTTTGGCTTAGGGCAAGATCCTGTCCCGGGATCGAGTCCTGCATCAGGCTTCCTGCGAAGAGCCTGCTTCTCCCTCTGTGTCTCTGCCTCTCTCTCTCTGTGTCTCATGAATAAATAAATAAAGTCTTAAAAAGAAAGAAAGAAAAAAAGAAAGAAAGAAAGAAAGAAAGAAAGAAAGAAAGCTTGGAGCTTGTTTCTGGCCACAAAAAAGAAAAAAAAAAGTAAAATCATGGCAAATATACAAGTATCAAAATAAACATTCATGCGAGGTTTTATTTACCTAATTAATGAGGAAACTGGTAAGATATATAAGTATTTCTTTTTTTTTATTAAAGATTTTATTTATTTATTCATGAGACACACACACACACACAGAGGCAGAGACACAGGCAGAGCGAGAAGCAGGCTCCATGCAGGAAGCCCGATGTGGGACTCGATCCCGGGTCTCCAGGATCAGGCCCTGGGCTGAAGGTGGCACCAAACCGCTGAGCCACCCGGGCTGCCCCGATATATAAGTATTTCAAAGCAGACTCTAAAGTATATGGATACATATATAAGTATAATATATATGTATATATAAGTGTGTAAGTGTATATGCAGACAATCAAGAATGCTAAAATGAATTTACTAATAAATTTGAAACTGGTTAATATATAGAGAGCAATAAAATATAATGTTTGGAGTCATTTCTATGGAGTACAAACAAACTAATAGTATTTTTACTGGAAAAAAATTTATTTGTATATCTATGCTGAAGTATAATTTGCATTGTTACCAGGTTTTTTCAATTTACAAAGTTATAAAATTACCTGATTAAAGACAGCAAATGTAAAGACCACAATAAAATCAGATGACCTTGGAAGGAGACCCTACCGAATATTTCATTGAAAAGATACCAGTTCTGTATTGCTTATTTTAAAGTCTTTCATAGTTTGTCCTGAGAAGGCAGATTAGTTTCTCCCAGGACAGAACCTTGAATTACAATTAGCCCTTCAGTCAGCAAAAATGGTAGATGGTTTAGGAGAAGTCAAGGTCAGGGTCAACTCTTAAAACATGTGAAAATATAAGCTACCAGGCAACATTAATTCAGAAGACATGAAAATTGGAAGAGAGAGATGCTAGGGCCAAAAGTATATTGATATTCTGAAGGAAAAGCATACCATATTTTCATTTATTTATTTTTCAAATTTCAAAATTTATTTTTCTTTGGAAGAGAAGTTTCTCTTCTCTGTTGGTCTGTTTATTTGTTTTTGGCCTTAGAGAAATTAATTTTTTGTATTGAACTCAGTGTGAGAGAGATTGGAAAATGTAATTTAAAAAAAAACAGGTTTCTGCCCTCATGGACCTTAGTGTATGGGGGATTTAAATAAGTAATGACCATATATAATTTAGCGTGTCAAGAGCTATGATGAGAGAAGAACAAACTGTTATGTTAGCACTCAGAGGGGATAACAGGGTTATATGATCAAGAAAAGTTTTATGGAAGATGAAGCCTATAAAATGGTATGTGAAGAATGAGGGAGAGTTAGGCAGGTAAAGAGAACACCGGCAGAAGGATGGCCAAAGTTGTGGATCCCAGGGAGAGTACGGCAGACTCAGGTAACTCAGAGAGGTTCCGTGAAACAGAAATCTATCTGGAGATGGGGGAAAGTCACCAGAGAAAAAGTTAGAAAGCAGGAGTGGTGTCAGAAATCCTGAAACCATGTCAAGAACTTGAATTTTATCTTAGGTGCAGTTAGAGGACAAAGAAGACTGTTAAGTACATGAGAAGTATCACCAGAGTTGCATTTTAGAAAGAAACTCAGGGATTGAGTCAGGGGAAGAGGAAGGCAAGATGAAAGTCAATGGGAAGGCTTGTGTCCTATTCTCAGGCTGTATATATTTATCATTGCTTTATCTTTGGTTGCCCATAATCTGAACATCCTTATTAGTTTTGGATAATTCATGTTTTGAGCCTCAGTGAGAAACTAAGCTCACTTATCATAATGGAACATGGATTCTCCAAATATTTGCTTTCCCAGCCCCTTGGAGCCTGGCACAAGTCTTGACACATGGCAATTATATGTATCCATCTTGGACTTCAAGGCAGGTTCCATGGAGAAAACATTCTGACTTCTGGTAGTAGCTGTAGATGCAGCAGCTTGCAGTATGGAGGGGCAGGAGTGGCGGCTGTGCAGAGAGTGGGAGGTGGAAGCTGTGGTGTGGACCATTTAGCTGGTGGTAATGGTGTGGACCATTACCACAGCAGTGGTAGCCATACATGAGCCTATTTCTGGCCTTGTGGTCTTGCTTCCAGCATACACTATGGGCCTCATTCTGTGAATTGCCACAACTCCTATCAATAATTTGTTTTGAAAAAAAAAAATTTGTTTTGCACTCATGTTGACCAAAGAATATTTCTTGCCATTAAGGAGCACAACTAATAGATTAAAAAGAAAGATGACAGAAGTCTGAATAAGTAACACTGGGATGGACAACAGTGAACTGAAGCAATAGGTAGAAGATAGGACAGAAATCTGATTGATTAAATGAAGAGATGAAGCTGAGGAAGGATTATAGATTTCTTATTCAAACAATGGGTTGGATGGTGCCATTAACTCACATGATACAAATAGGGGAAGAAGTTTTGAGAAAAAAAATTTAATTTTGATTTGCACCTTTTGCAATTAAGAACTCTGTTAGCGATTTCTGGAAGGCAATTTGAGATACTGGTTCAGAGTACATAATAAAAGAGAGCAAAACTAGATTGGGAATTATTAGCCCATGGGTGGTACTATAAGACATGGGGGTAGATAAGGTCATCAAGGAAAGAGAGAGAGAAAAGGAAACAATCCTCCAGAGAGTTGGGAGAAAACCAGGAGACTAAGGTGTCATGGAAACTGGGCAAGGAAATGTCTTGTGAAGGAGGAAGTATCCTTTTGACTTAGCAACTGGAAACATTTAGCAACATTGGCAACAGCAGTTTTGGTGTATGTGACAGAGATTTAAGCCAGGTTCTACATATGTTGAGAAACTCTGAAAGGAAAGAAAATATAGATTGTATATGCTATTGACTGTTTTGAGAATTTTATAGAAATGAGGAGAGACAGAGTTAGTAGGTGGGCAAAAGTATGAAATCTAGTGGGTTTCTTTGTTTAAGAAGTGGCTCAGGAACATGTTTCAGTGCTAATGGAATTAGATAGGTGAGAGGAAGAAGCAGATGACCCATGTAAGAAAGTGGGGGTGATGAATAGACCGGGTCTTCCAGGATGTAAGAGGAAATGGGTTATTATAGTACAAATGACTTCAGATTGGAAGAGAACAGTTCTTCCATTATTAAAGGAGAGAAATAATTGAAGTGTGTATGTGAGAGAGAGAAAGGGAGAGAGAGAAGGGGCAAGAGGTAATCTAGATAAATTTGTAATTGAAAGAAAGGAGAGCTCCTATCTTGAGATTTCTGAGGATTGGGAAGTTTATGAGGACAGGAGACAATCTGAAATAGCTGATGTAGAGAAAGGGGAACATTTCCTTAAGGATTTATGGGCAGGGGCGCCTAGGTGGCTCAATGGGTTAAGTGTCTGCCTTCGGTTTAGGTCATGATCTCAGGGTCTTGAGATTGAGCTCCATGTCAGGCTCCCTGCTCAGCAGGGAGTCTGCTTTTCCCTCCCCCACTTCTATGCACTCTCTCTCTCAAATAAATAAAACCTTTTTTTTTTTTAAGAGGGATTTATGGGCAAAGGTGAGGACCTAGTTGAAGTTAAATGTATTTATAGCGTCATTAATCAGTGTGATTGCCCACTTCTCTTCACCAGAGCTCAGCAGTCCAGATGAAGATGTGGAGATAAGATACTCCAGGTTTTTACACACAGGTAAAATGGAAGGGGAATGGTTGAGGTCGTTGGGAATAACAGCAAGATGGGGGGGTGGATTCTAAAATCTACCCTGGATTTGGATTCATGGGTAGGAGTTTGATCATAAAGAGCTTAAGGGACTGGAGGCCCAATGAAAGCAAAGGGAAGGTGTAGTGGGAATAACTGAATGAGAGATCTGGAAGGATGTATCCAGACAGTGAGAGGTCTGAATTGATCCTTTCAGAAGCAGGGACTTTTGACTCCTGATTGCATTTAGAGTGTGACCATGTGAATGTCTTTGACTTTGAAGAACAACGCCAGAGTTTAGTAGTTGCCACAGAGATTTTATGATTGACAAAACCTAAAATATTTATCCAGACTTTTACAGGAAGAGTTTGCCAACCCCTGCTATAGAACATCAGCTACTTAATAACTTCATCTAGCATAAGCACTACTGATAATAATCCTGATAATGATAATGGCTAACAATGTACTGCTCATTGTGAGATAGGCATTATGTCAAGCACATTTATTTATTTATTTATTCATTCATGCATTTATTTATTTATTTATTTAAAGCATCATTATTTAGATTATTTCATTTAAAATTCTCATAACAGGCACTTTGTAACTTCTTTACAAAGAAGGAAACTGAGGCAGAAAATGTGATTAGAAGAGCCAAGATTCAAACCCAGACAATGACTTCAGAGCTCATTATCTTAACCATACACTTAACTACCAATATATTATGGTTTCCACAACCAAGAATCTTAAGCAATATATCATACTAATAGAACTGTGGATCAGTTTTCTGCTATTTCTGCTAATATCAGAGTTCTGCTATTGATTTAACTATACGTAGTGCAAAGTAAACATAATAGGATAAATTTTAAACCTTCATAAAAAACATTATATGAGGAAGCTTAAAGTAAACTTCTGAATGATGAAACACTTTTTAGTTCATTTTTTAAAATAAGGAGTGTTTGCTGGAGGCAAATTTAATCACCTGCTTATTAACTTGTATTTTGGTTTTAAAGAGGCGCCATCTGACAGGATCCAGTTGTGAGGATTAGGTATAGCTTAAAAACTGCTTGCACAGTGAAAAAGAAAATAATAGCTCTATAGGTTTGGGTTTAATTTGCAATCCAGTTATTGCTGCTAGAACATGCACATGGGCTAGGGAAAATGTTCATTCAACATGGATGAACAAGGGAGGTTTCCAGGTGGCCCAAACTCACTGGAAAATCATGCTTCAGAGATTTTCATGTCAGTCAACACCCCACAATTAAAAGGTTGTAATCAAAAGAAATACAACGGCAAACATCTCCTTTATTTCCCTGAGATTTTATGTTTTATTTCAAATAGCACTTTTGGTAATTCTATGCTGGTGTAATAGACACAGAAAATGAAATAGAGTGAAAAGAACTAATTAGGTGTCTTTAATGAGTAAAGAGGTGAGATAAATGCCAAAAACATTAAAGAGTTTCAATTTAGCAGGTAGAATAGAAAGATTTTGAAATTTTGAGGAATAAAGCATTTTCCTACATCTTTAAATCTTCTCTTCCCCCTGACTCTATGCTCTTAAGGAATTTGAATTGCTTGGAATTTTTTTTCTTTGTATTTTTCTCTTTCATATATTCTGCATCCATTATTAATAATTCAGCTTAAAACTCTGATAAGCCACAGCCATTTTCTAATTTCTTGGAATTTGTGTAGGTCTAGCTTCTTCCCCATGGGAGACATGGCTCTTTGTTGGCCCTGTGTGTTTTATCATTACACTGACAAGAAATCAATTGAATGATCATTTATTTATCACTTAATATGCTCCAGGGAAGCTTCAAGGAGGGCAAAGATGAGCCAGGCATAGTTTCCCTCCTTTAATGATTTTATAATCTAATAGATGGGATTAGAGGGACAGGACAAGAGTGAGAAATAAATACATGGAGAAACGTGGCAATTGCTATTAAAGTAGTTTAAACATCTTGTAGTAAGAGATCGAAGATGGTGGGAGAGAATATATTTACAAATTTGACCATGTCATTCTTTTAATATTTGTTTTCCAATGGTACTTTCCCAGTGGAGAAGAGAAGGTCCGAAACATGATATGCAGGTTATCTATGTGCTTCTGGACAGCCTGCCCTGCAGGAGACTCCAACCTAAACCAATTCCATCTTCACTCTGACACATGCTACCACCATGCCTTACTGGCCTATTTGCCATTCCTTGAACATTCCATGTTCTCTCCCATCTTCATACTGTTCCTTTTACCCTTCCTTGCTGTTTTTCTGTTTCAAACTCCAGTTTATCCTTAAAAACTTAATTCCACTTCCTTTTGGTGATTTCTGGTTCCCCAGTCAGTATAATTCTCTTTCTTCCAAACATGACACTCTGCACAGTATTTTATTATAACATTCATCTTACTGAATTACTAATATGAGTTAGACAACTCATACTCCATTAGACTGTGAACACTTTGAAAGAGGATATGTAACTGACCGTCTTTGAATGGCTAATGCTCAGCACAGTGTCTGAGTCATGGCAGATGATGGAGAGAAACTAAGAAATACTTGGTACTTGAAATGTGGATTGAACCCTAAAAAAGATTTGATGGGAGACAGAGCCATACAAGGTAGAAATGTTTCATTCCCCCCTTGCTCTCAGCCATCCAGATCTCACTGCAGCATTTCTCTAGGACTTGCTGTCCTTAGTGAAGCATTGTTCTGCTCTTTACATGCTGTTTCATCTGTCTTACCAATAGTTACTCATCCCCTGAGCTCTGTTTTCTAGTAAGAACTTGATAAGGAATCAGTACTATATATTAATAGCTGTCAATGTAAAAATACAAAATACATCCTCATTTCCCTAATACAAGACAGTAGTAGGTCTGACACAGCATTAATAAAAACCTTATCTATAGAGACATTGATTTTTATGTTTCTCAATACTTGCCAAGAAACTTTCTCATGAAAAAGTTCAGAACCAGAAAAACATTTTTGTTTTTTGGCATTCCACTAGACAATTCTGTAACCTTTGATGATGCTCTTTGGCATGGATGCTAGCTAGCAAGCTCAGAGTTAAATTTTGAATCATAGAAATACAAATGTTTTTACTCCCCTCTCCTATTTTTTTTTTCTCACTTTCTCGGTTTACTTATTTAGTCAGCATATTTTTGTTGAGTGCCTACTGTGTTAGGCTCTCCTTTAACAGGCTGGGGACACAGTTGTAAGACAGAATTCTCTGTCCTGAACATAAAGACTCCTAACTCGGGGAAACGAACTAAGGGTGGTGGAAGGGGAGGAGGGCGGGTGTTGGAGGGGAATGGGTGACGGGCACTGAGGTGGACACTTGACGGGATGAGCACTGGGTGTTTTTCTGTATGTTGGTAAATTGAACACCAATAAAAATTAATTAAAAATAAATAAATAAAAAAAGAATTCTCTGTCCTAAGGAGTTAACATTCTAAAGGAGAAAAGGCAAAAGTAGGAAATTGATATAATGTCAGGTTCTAAATTTCTTATGCTTGGTTTGGTCTTAATCTTTTAATTGACTTTGAGCAATTGCATTGTGCTTTTGTTGTATACAGTCTCAAGTTATCTTTGAAAGTTGTTAAAGTACAAATGAAACAAAACAAAAACACTAAATATAATAAAATGCATATTTATGTGTTAATATTGGTGTTTGCAAACCATGGCTGTTTTAGGAGGCATGCTGTTGGTGGGAGGGTGGTAACAGTCGCCAGAGGATACTCTCAGGCTAGTGGTGCTTTATGTGCTCTCAAATTGTACCATGCAGGCAGCTGCAGGTTCCTCATGGTGCTCTGGAGGCAAATTTTTCCAGGTGAACTTTGACATTTATGTATGATGCCAAACTTAAGCAAATATTCGGTGAATCAAGGCTTGGGAAGATCAGCAAATACTGTGAGACATTATAGATTTCTTTCCACCTTGAACTTCAGTAGACAGCTCATCAACATCTGGACTTTCCCAAGTAAATATTGCTTTCGATTGTAGACTTCCATGGTCACCTATTTTGTTTAATTCCTGTGGCATATTTCATTCATTCTAAGGACTTTTATGCCACATAATTTATAGATTATTTCTAAATAATTTTATGGTTTACAACTTTTCTTTAAGTTAATATCCTGTTGGACTCATGATCTACTATGAAATATAGAACATGTATGTAAGTTTTCATTGAACTTTTAAAATATGCTATGTATATTGCACATTCTACACAAGCTATTTTTTCATCTTTAATTGTCTTGGAATTACCATCCTTGTATTTGGGAAAATATTTATTTTTGAGTGCCTGAATATAAATATAAATATATATGATTCAACACATATGAATGTATAAATAACAGAAAAGAGAAAGAAAGACAAATTTAGAAATTATGAATGACATTTATTTTTTGAGTTGCTGACTTTTGGGAATAATTATGTGAAAACCAGATCTATGATAACTGGGATAACCTTCTATATTATCAGCAAAAAATTCTTGTGGGACATCCCCTGCATGATCCCTATGAGGCAAGGCACTATAGGCTGTTGACCAAGACTTACCTGACTAGGGAAAGGGAGGTCAAGGTAAATGCATGAGAAACAGCAGAGCCTAATAGAAGGAATTCAATTGCAAACAATAAAAGCTAGCCTTCTCTGAGAATTTCCTACATAACAGCTTCTGAGTGTTGCATGTTCCCTGCTTTCATATAATAAACTATTTGATCCACAGAATAATTGATGGGGTAATCATTATTTTTCTTTTTGTTATTTCTGTCCCCAAAACTTCAGCATAAAAACATTCAATTATTTGGCTAAAGTTGAACTATCCGGAAACAGCAGATTTGGAGTTCAAACCTGCATATAACCACAAAATTTTCTTTTCCCATTAGAGATATTATGGGTATTGAATTTAGATAAGGGGAGAACTTTTGCAGTCTGTTCATGCGATACCTTGTAGAGACATTGACAAGCTAATTTTGAAAGAAAAAGTGTTTGATGCTAGAAAATGGCTGACAGGTACTAAGGATCACTCAGTATCCCATGCCACATGGGCCAGGTACTTATTTACTTACTTACTTACTTACTTAATTTATTGAAAAGGAGAGAAAGAGGGAAAGAGTGTGATATCATGACCTGAGCTAAAATCAAGAGTCAGATGCTTAATCAACTGAGTCACCCAGGTGCCTAGGTATAGTAACATTTCAATAAGCATTTTAAAATTCATATGTAGTTAGGAATAAATACATGAAAAAATGTTGTAAGAAAATGCACCAAACAATGTTGATTACCTTGTCGTAGAACTTGGGCAGAAATAATGTTGAGGGGTGGGACATGTATGAAAAATCTTTGTTTATTTCACATTCTTTGAAAAAAAGACCCAGTTAAATTATAAGTGATCTTACAATTTAAATTAAGCATTTTAATTTGCTTATTTTCATATTTAAACAATTTCTAAAAAAGTAATAACAACTTGGTACAAAGATTCAAAATGAAAAATATTTCAAAATAAAATCTACCCTATGAAAACAAAGTTGAAAAAAACTTAAAACTTTTTATTGTTGTTGCTTGGGAATCAGGCAATTCCTAGACCAAATGTCTTCCTTTCATTTTTATTTTTTAAAACTTTTCAATTATTTATTTTAAATTTCCAGCATAATTAACATATGGTGTTTTATTAGTTTCAGGTATACAATATAGTGATTCAAGAATTCTGTACTTTCTATCACTTCTCGGCCTTTTGGCTAAGGGAAGGGAAGAATTTTGTACTTTCTCAGTGCTCATCACAATAAGTGTACTCTTTTTTTTTTTTAAGATTTTATTTATTCAAGACACACACACACACACACACACACACACACACACACACAGAGGCAGAGACACAGGCAGAGGGAGAAGCAGGCTCCATGCAGGGAGCCCGATGTGGGACTGGATCCCTAGTCTCCAGGATCACGCCCTGTGCTGAAGGTAGCGCTAAACTGCTGAGGCACCCGGGCTGCCCAATAAGTGTACTCTTAATCTCCATCACTTATTTCACTCATCCCCTCACCCACCTCTCTTCTGGGAACCATCAGTTTGTTCTCTATAGTTAAGAGTCTTTTTTTTTTTTTTTTTTTGAAAAACTACAAAAACAACCACAAAACCAGTAACAAAATGGCAATAAAGATCTATTAATATTAATTTGAATATTAATATTAATTTGAATATAAATGGACTAAATGCTCCAGTCAAAAGACATAGAGTGATAAAATGATGAAAACCAAGACCCATTTATATGCTGCCTTAAGAGATTCATTTCAGACCTAAAAATACCTGCAGATTGAAAGTGAAGAGATGGAGAAACATTTATCATGCAAATGAATGTCAAAAGAAAACCAGAGTAGCAACACTTATATCAGGCAAAACAGACTTTAAAACACAGGCTGTAAAAAGAGGCAAAGAAGGACACTACATAATAGTAACGAGGACAATTATTCCACAAGGAGGTATAACAATTGTAAACACTTATGCACCCAACATGGGAGCACCCAAATAGATAAAACTGCTAATAACAAACATAAAGGAATTAATCAATAGTAATACAGATAGTAGGGGACTTTAACCCCTCACTTTACATTGATAGACAGGTAATCCAAACAGAAAATCAGCAAGGAAACGGTAGCTTTGAATGACACACTAGAACAGATAGATTTAACAAATGTATTCAGCACATTCCATCCTAAAAGAGCAGAGTACACATTCAAGTGCACATGGAACCTTTTCTAGAATAAATCACATATTAGGCCACAAAGCGACTCACAACAGATATAAAAAATTAAAGTCTTATTGTGCATCTTTTCTGACCACAATACCATGAAACTAGAAAACAACTCCACACACACACGCACACACACACACACAATCTGGAAAGACCACAAATACATGGAGATTACATAATATGCTACTAAACAATGAATGAGTCAATCAAGAAATAAAAGAAGAAATCAAAATGTACATGGAGACAATTGAAAATGAAAACACAATCATTCAAAATCCTTGGGATGCAGCAAAAATGGTTCTAAGAGGGAGTTTTATAGCAATACCAGTCTACCAAGAAGCAAGAAAAACCTCAAACAACATAACCTTACACTTGAAGGCACTAAAAAAGGAACAACAACAAAAACCTCCCAAAACCAGAAGAAAGAAGGAAATAAAGATTAGAGCAGAAATAAATGATAAAGAAACTAAAAAAACAAACATAAAACAAAAAACCCCGATAGAACAGATTGATGAAATTACGAGCTATTTTTTTTTAAGACAACAAAATTGATAAAACCAAGAATGTTTTGTCTATATGGATCTGGAAGGATGCTGCTTGGAAAATCTGAACAGGACAGTTCCACGTTTCTATAGCAACCACATTTAACTAATTTCCGTTAGTTGAATAAGAGGTATTATGTTTGTGGAGGGGACATTTATGGTGCTTTGGATTGTGTGGAAACTATGCATTTTCTGTTCAAATGCTATTTTAATTCATTATGTTTAGGAAAAAAATCAGTTGATTTCAATCATTCATCCGCTTCAAGATTCAAATTGAGTAATATAATACCATATTGAATTTTAGCTGAAGAACTCTATGAGCATGTATGTTTTTGCTGTAAAAATGTAGTTACTGTATGGCACTCAAGTACTATGTTAAATGATCCACTAACATTTTTGCTTGGCCCATGATTAGTGGAATGTATGTTACTGGGTAGGGTGAACTACAATTAAAAAAAAAAAAAGTCAGACTCATCAAAAAATATTTTAAAAAAGAGAGAAAGAAACAAAAATGTTCTTGCTTCTCTCTCTTTTTTTTTTTTTTTTTTTTAAGAGAGAGAGAGAGAGAGAAAGAGCAAGAGCCAGGGGAGGGTCAGAGGAAGAGAGAGAAGTAGATTACCCACTGAATGGGGAGCCTGACATGGGGCTCAATCCCAGGACCCCAGGATCATGACCTGAGCTGAAGGCAGATGCTTAACTGACTGAGCCACCTAGGTGACCCACTTCTCTTTTTCTTTGTTTTACATCTTAAATCACACATATGAATTCAATCATATGGTATTTGTCTATCTCTCACCAAGTTTCACTTGGCATTATATCCTCCAGATCTATTCATGATCTATTCATGTTGTTGCGAATGGCAAGATTTCATTACTTTTTTATAGCTGAGTAATAGTCCATTGTATATATGTACCACATCTTCTTTATCTATTCATGTATGGATGGACACTTGGTTTGCTTCCATAATTTGGCTATTATAAATAATGCTACAATAAACATCGGGGTGAATATATCTTTTTGAAGTGTTCTTGTTTTCTTTGGATAAATACCTAATAGTGGAATTACTGGATCATATGGTAATTCTATTTGTAATTCTTTGAGGGACCTCTGTACTGTTTTCCACAGTAAGTGCACCAGTTTGCATTCCCACCAATAATGCATGAGGGTTCCCTTTTCTCTACATCTTCACCAATACTTCTTGTTTACTGTGTTTTTGATTTTAGCTATTCTGACAGGTGTGAAGTGATATCTCATTGTAGTTCTGATTTGTATTCTCCTGATGATTAGTGATGTTGAGCATCTTTTCATGTTTGTTGGCTCTCTGTAAGTCTTCTTTGGAAAAATATCCATTCATGTACTCTGATCATTTTGGAATTGTTTTGAATTTGTTTTTTGGTTCTGAGTTATATAAGTTCTTTATACATTTTGGATATTAACCTCCTTATCAGATATATCATTTGCAAGTATCTTCTCCCATTTGGTTGGTTATCTTTTTGTTTTGTTGATGATTTCCTTTCCCTTTTCCTTGCAAAAGCCTTTTATTTTGGTATTGTCCCAATAGTTTAATTTTGTTTTTATTTCCCTTGCCAAAGGAAACATATCTAGAAAAGTATTTCTATGGCTGGCATCAAAGAGATTACTCCTTATGTTTTCTTCTAGGAATTTTATAATTTCATGTCTCACATTTTATTATTTGGCATAAAGTTATCCAGTTTTCCCAAAACTATTTGTTGAAGAGACTTTTTCTCATTATATACTATTGCCTCTTTTGTTTTTTGTTTTTTGTTCTTTTTTTTTAAAAGATTTTATTTATTTATTCATTCATGGGAGACAGAGAGAGAGAGGCAGAGACACAGGCAGAGGGAGAAGCAGGCTCCAGGCAGGGAGCCTGACATGGGACTGGATCCCCGGTCCCCAGGATCAAGTCCTGAGCTGAAGGTGGAGCTAAACCGCTGAGCCACTGGGGCTGCCCCTATTGCCTCTTTTGTTGTGGATTAATTGACTATATAATTGTGGGACTATTTCCAGGCTCTCTTTTCTGTTCTATTGATCTACCTATTTTTGTGCCAGTATCATACTGTTTTGATAATTACAGCTTTGTAGTATAACTTGAAATCTGAGATTTGGATACCTCCAGTTTTCTTCTTCTTTTTCAAGATTGCTTTGGCTATTTGGGATCTTTTGTGACTCTATACAAATTTCAGGATTATTGGTTCTAATTCTGTGAAAACTGCTGTTGGTATTTTGGTAGGGTTGCATTAATTCTGTAGATTGCTTTTGGGTAGTATAGATATTTTCACATTTGTACTCCTGGGGATCCTTGGGTGGCTCAGAGGTTTAGTGCCTGCCTTCAGCCCAGGACATGATCCTGGAGTCCTGGGATTGAGTCCTGCATGGAGCCTGCTTCTCCCTCTGCCTGTGTCTCTGCCTCTCTCTCTTTGTGTCTCTCATGAATAAATAAGTAAAATCTTTAAACACACACACACACACACACACACACACACACACACACACACACACACACACACACACACCATTTGTACTCCCAATCCATGAGCATGGAATATTTTACCATTTGTGTCATCTTCAATTTCTTTCATCAGTGTTTTATAGTGTTCAGAGTACAGGTCTTTGACTTCCTTGGTTAAGTTTATTCCTACGCATTTTATTATTTTTGGTGCAATTGTAAATGGAATTGTTTTCTTAATTTGTCTTCCTGCTATTTCATTAGTAGTGTAGAGAAATGCAGCAGATTACTGTATATTGATTTTATATCCTGTTACCTTTATGTATCAGTTCTAGTAGTTTTTTGGTTGAATCTTTTAGGTTTTCTATGTATGTATCATGTCCTTGGCAAATAGGGAAAGTTTTACTTCTTCCCTTATCAATTTGGGTGCCTTTTATTTCTTTTTGTTGTCTGATTGCTGTGGCTAGGACTTCTAGGGCTATGTTAAATAAAAGTGGTGAGAAAGGATCCTTGTCTTGTGCCTGATCCTAGAGGAAAAGTTCCCAGTTTTCCATCATTGAATATCAGGATGTTAACTATGCATTTTTCATATATGGCCTTTATTTGTTGAGATATATTCCCTCTACGCTCACTTTTTTGAGGGTTTTTATCATGAATGGATGCTGTGTTTTGTAAAATACTTTTATGCATCTATTGAGATGATCATGTGGCTTTTTTCTTTCTCTTGTTAACATGATGTATCATGTTGATTGATTTATGAATACTGAATCACCCTTGTACCCCTGGAATAAATCCCACTTGATTATGATAAATGTTTTTTTTTAAATGTATTGTCAAATTCAATTTGCTAATATTTTATTGAAGATTTTTATGTCTATGTTCATTAGAAATGTTGGTCTCTAATTTTCTTTTTTTATAGTGTCTTTATCTGCTTTTGGCATCAGGGTAATGCTGGCCTCATAAAATGAATTTGGAAGCTTTCCTTCCTCTTCTGTTTTTTGAAATAGTTTGAGAAGAATAGGTATTAACTATTCTTTTTTTAAAAATATTTATTTATTTATTTTAGAGAGAAAGAGAGAGTATGTGAATGGGGGAAGGGCAGAGAGATGGAGAAAGAATTCTCAAGCAGACTCCCTGCTGAGTATGGGACATGAGGCTCCATCTCCTGACCCTGAGATCATGATCTGAGCCCAAATCAAGAGCCAGATGCTTAATCGACTGGGTCACCCAGGTGCTCTGGTATTAACTATTCTTTGTGTTTGGTAGAATTCACTTGTGAAGCCATTTGGTCTCGGATTTTTATTTGTTGGGAATTTTTTCATTACTGATTCCATTTAATTGCTATTAATAGGTCTGTTCAAATTTTCTATTTCTTCCTGGAGGTTTTCTATTTCTTTGGGAGGTTATATGTTTCTAGGAATTTCTCCATTTCATCTAGGTTGTCCAATTTGTTGACATATAATTTTTCATAATATTCTCTTATGATTATATTTCTCTGGTGCTGTTTTTTATTTCACCTATTTCATTTCTGATTTTATTTGAGTCCTCTTTCTGTTTCTCTCTCTCTCTCTTTTGATGAATATGGCTAAATGCTTACCAATTTTGTTGATCTTTTCAAAGAAACAGCTCTTCATTTTACTAATCAGTTCTAGTGTTTTTTTAGTCTCTATTTCATTTATTCCTACTT
Organism: Vulpes lagopus; assembly: GCF_018345385.1. NCBI lineage: Eukaryota > Metazoa > Chordata > Mammalia > Carnivora > Canidae > Vulpes > Vulpes lagopus. The sequence continues at coordinate 32,069,743 of NC_054831.1, forward strand.
TAATCTTTATTATTTCCTTTTTTACTGGCTGTGGGTTTTGTTTGTTCTTTTTCTACTAGCCAAACTATGGTTAGGTTATTTGAGATTTTTCTTGCTTCTTGAGGTAGGTTCTAAGAGGGAACTATATTGCTATATATGAACATATATATGCAACATCTATATATTATATACATCTATATATTATATATTCCCTCTTAGAACAGTTTTGCTGCATCCCAAAGATTTTAGACCATTGTGTTTTCATTTTATCTCCATGTATTCTTTTTATTTCCTCTTTGGTTTCTTGGTTAGCCTATTCCCCATTCATTGTTTAGTAGCATGTTATATAACCTCCATGTATTTGTGGTTTTTCCACATTTTTTTTTGTAGTTGTTTCCTAGTCTCATAGTGTTATGATCAGAAGAGATGCATGATATGATTTCAGTCTTTTTGATTTTGTTGAGACTTGTTTTGTGGCCTATATGGGTTCTATTCTGTTGACTATTTCATGTGTACTTGAAAAGAATGTGTATTCCTCTGTTTCTGAATGGAATGTTCTGAGTATATATGTTAGCTCCATCCAGTTCAATGTGTCATTCAAACCACTGTTTCTTTGTTGGTTTTCTGTCTGGATGATTTACCTTTGATGTAAGTGGGGTGTTAGGGTTCCCTACTATTGCTCTATTACTATCGATTTCTCCCTTTGTGTGTGTTAATGGTTGTTTTACATATTTGGGTGCTCCCATGTTGGGTGCACAAATATTTATAATTGTCATATTTTCTGCTGGATATTCCCTTTATGATTATGTTGTCCTTTTTGTGTTTTGTTAAAGTCTGTATTTTAAAGTCTATTTTGTCTGATAGAAGTGTTGTCACTCCAGCTTTCTCTTTGCTTCCATTTGCATGATAAATATTTTTCCATGCCTTCACTTTCAATCTGTGTGTGTCTTTAGGTCTGAAATGACTCTCTGATAGGCAGCATGTAGTTAGGTCTTGCTTTTTTATTTATTCAGTCATGCTATGTCTTTTGATTAGAGCATTTAGTCCATTTGCATTCACAGTTATTATTGATAATTTCTTCCTTTTATTAAAATAATCTTCTAGGCCAATGATGAAGCCACTTCTGCCTGAGGATCCCTTCCAAGCAAATTGAAACTTAGATAATTTGTGACTTGTAAATGCTCTTTTGACCAGAAACACAATCAATCAATCAATCCCCAAATGCCAAGCAACTCCAGGCTCTATCTGTATTTTCTTGCTCTTTGTTCCTCCAAACAAGGATGACTAAGTGGCCCTTGCCAATAAGATATTTTCTATTTTTCTCTTCCTTGTTCTTCATTTTTTTTCTAAAAAAGCTTCCTGCTTTCCACCCCATTTGCAATTCTCCAAAAGAAAGCTATGCACTTAATGAAATTTCAAATAAAATTTGTTTTTATCACCTAAATTATTTAGTTTAATAATTTTTTAACAGTTGTTAGTGACAAAGATGGAATCTGAATGTGACAGGTAATGACCTATAGAGATGCTGCATAGTTAAGATGCCTTCTGAACCCTTTGAATTTTCTGTTCCTTTCATTGTTATGAGGGCTATGGGTAAGTCACTGTCACATTTGAATTCTCTACTTCTTTGTGTTCAGCTCTCTGATCCAAACAAACTTTATTTTAGAAAAATTTATTTAAAAATGTATACACACATACACACACACACACACAGAAAAAGTGTATATAAACAAACAAATCCAAGAAAGATTCTGGGAGTCTTGTAAGGGCTCTGGAATAGTCATATTGGGAGTCTGCATTTGGAGGTACTCATTAGGGGACTCACAAAGCCTGAGGTGAGTCCATAGCATAAATTACTGGGGTTCTTGGGAAAATAAGAAGAAATTCAGACTGTTTAGACCATCAAAACCAACATCTAAGTAAGCACAAGTAAAAGTAGTTAGGGTATCTGCCGTTATAAAGATACCTTGTGAAATGAATAATAGATCTAATGCTAATGGGAAACTTGGAAGTCAAAGCCACAAAATTGGCGGGCAGGGATAGAGCAATTAAAAGCTCTTATCAGCACATATTACTTAATTCTAAGACTCCCAAGCTGGGAAGTTGATCATAGAGCAAGTTAGTTTAGTTGAGGTTGGTGGGTAGTTGAGGTTGGTGGGTGATACTAGTTCACCCACCAACCTCAAAATTTCTGTGAAATGAGGCACATTGAAAACACCACAAAACCTCCAATCCAGTGGCACATCCCTCTTAGGTTTTAATTTGGCTCTGAGAGAACCAAGGCTTAGCTAAAGAAACAGATTCTCAAGATTCAAAGAATTGAGCATATCACATTTTGGCACACCTGCTTATTTAATGTCTAAGAACTATGGTGTTGGTAACTGTAGATACCTTAAAAAAAAAAAAAGCAAAATATTACTAAAACCTAGAATTACAATGGCCATTATGGGGAACATTCCAATTAGACAAGATCATTCATTTAAGAAGTGTCCTTGAAAGCAAAGGTTTCCAAATCAACAAATGGAATAAGTTACGTATTTTAATTGGCATGCAGAAGTCTCCAAAATGGCTCAAGATTCTAAACAGTTTCATTGAAAGATTCATTGCAAAAGGCTAATGAAAAATTATCCTACTTAACCTGAGTACTCACCATCTACTAATCCTCTATATGAACTACTTTTCCACTCTGAAGAGACCACAAGACTGTAGGCAAAAGTTCAAGTTGCCTTGTAAGTGCAATAGCCTCAAGGCTAGAAACCTAAAACCCTTGGGCCTTTCCCATCACATTCTCATCGTAATCCTATTGCATTCTCACCATAATCACACCTTTGGTCTAGAAATTGGTATCACTTGCAATCAACTGGGACACTGGAAATATGATTGTCCCTGAAGGTTTTATCAAATTCTTGACACCAACTCAACACCCCCATATTTACCCTCAAAAGAGGGTTTCCATATGGGCCCCATCCAGGGTTGATGGACTTAGACATTCTCCAGTCAACTGCTACCAGTTATCCCTTACATAGCCAAGGGGAAATTAAAACAAAATTAATAGAAAACCTTGCAAAAAATTCTGGTTGATACTGGTTTACACTTTAGATGTACTCACTCTGGAGCTCACAGAAAGGATTCTGGGAAAACTGGCAGAAGCTGGCAAAGGGTGAAAATTATTCCCAGAATTCAGCTTTCCTGGATCACTAGTGCCAGTGAGAGAGGAAGGTAAAATTTCACAGTTTCTTCCTTCCAAATCCAGAACCATTGCTTATTGATTCTTTCTCTCCCAGGGACAACTATTGTCTTCCCATTTGTCTTCTTCTGTGTTCTGAGAATTTGACTTGGCAACTGTCAGTGTGGGGGCACCAAAAATATGGTCAGGCAGAAAAGTGGGTTGCATTCTATTTTGCAGCAGAGGCTTTACTGACTGGGTCCACTGTCTTGGGTCCATGAGGTTGTTCAATACTACCAGGAATATTTACTGTTTGTCCCAGCTGAAACCCAAGAAGATATTTGGAAGGATTTTTTTAAAGTAGTGCTATGGTCAAAAGTTGGCCAAATTAAAAGCTGATATTCAGAGCCTGATAAAGTTTTTCAAAGGCTTTTTCTCCTAAGATAAGTAAAACTAGGTACTAGGGAAGAACAACATTCTAGAGACAAATCGCTGTAAACCCAGAACACAAGAAACTTCCGATTTTTATCTTAAAGATCTCACTGATTAAAAAAAAAAAGATCTCACTGATATAAAGAAGCAAACTGAGGACAATGTAGGTGGATCAGTGCCTTGATATATTCAGATTGCAGCCCAATTCTTTGAGGAATTAAAAATAGATGTACTACCAACTGAGGGCAACTTGTACAACTGGTCTTACAAATTGAGTCTTTACAAGAACAGAAAAAGCCCACTTATCCTTTTTACCAATCCCCAAACCTCCCGTTTATCTCAAAAGCCTTGTTTGTCTGATCTTCTCTAGGAACTGAGGCCATCTTTTTGAAATGCAAAATTCAAAGGAGGTAATTCTTATCAGAAAGGAAAAACAAACAAACAAGAAAAGGAAGGAGGCAAATAATCTTAAGAGTTTTCTCCACAATTAGTAAAACATTTCAGCCATTCAGCAGGTAACCTTAGCTTATTCCATCTTCTAGAAACACGATTTGGATCAAAATTGTTCTTTTATAAACTAGTGAGTTTTGCATTATTGTACCTATCTCATAGCTACAATTTTAAAATAAAAGCTATTAAGAGCTCTGTTTGCATGTCTCTGTGTTTATGTGTGTAGTACATAGTATCTTGCAGATGAAATTTTTACCTCAACATAGTATTGCCAAAATTAATTTGTAAAGAGCTCTATTTAACTGGGTTAAAGGCAATCATTGATATAAATCAAGTATATTCTCAGAAATACAGAAACCAACTCAAATGTTTTTCAAGTTCACATGATTGAGGATAATCTTCAGGAAAAAAAAAAGCTAGTTTAAATTTGTTGGTTTAATTAGGACAGGAATGTCTTTAGGATTATCAGCATTAAATGTAATGGGACACAACTTTTATTTCACTTAGATTTACAAAAAGTCAAGTAATCTCATGTTTACCTGTGTTACATAATTTGAAAGCAAGAAAGATAATGTGATGATAAACTGGGTGCCTGGGTGGCTCAGTGGTTGAGAGTCTGCCTTAGGCTCAGGGCGTGATCCTGGGGTCACGGGATCCAGTCCCACATCGGGCTCCCCTCAGGAAGCCTGCTTCTCTCTCTGCCTGTGTCTCTGCCTCTCTCTGTGTCTTCAATAAATAAATAAAATATTTTTTAAAAATGATGATTAGCTATTCAATGTCTCATGAAATTTTCATGAATAAACATAATTATCAAGTAAATTGAATATACATAAAAGTTCATAAATGAATTTTAAACAGTAATTATGCTTTATGATATGTCTACTTAAAAGTAGTTTTGAAAGGGGTCCTGGGTGGCTCAGTCAGTTAGGCATCTGACTTGATTTTGGCTCAGGTCATGATCTCAAGATTGTGAGATTGAGCCTCCTGTTTCAGGCTAGCACTGGATGTGGAGCCTGCTTAAGATTCTCTCTCTCCCTTTCCCCACCACCGCCTCTAAAACATTTTTAAAAAAAATTTCCAAAATATTTTTTGTAACTTAAAACCTTAAAATTACACTGAGATAAATTAAATGATGAATATGCATTGAGTATATCATTTCCAAATAAGATAAAGTACTGAAACATTAATAACTGAATATAGGTTTATCCACTTTTGGCATCCTTTTATAGTGGAACTAAAAATATTTGGGTCTATTAGTAAACATGTTTTGTGCCACACTGAAAATTTTACTATGAGGAAGAATATACTTCTAGAAATTATAAATGTATTTATAGGGCAGTCCCAGTGGCGCAGCGGTTTAGCCCCACCTGCAACCTAGGGCATGATCCTGGAGACCCTGGATCGAGTCCCACGTCAGGCTCTCTGCATGGTGCCTGCTTCTCCCTCTGGCTGTGTCTCTGCCTCTCTCTCTCTCTCTCTCTGTGTCTCTATGAATAAATAAATAAATAATCTTTAAAAAAATTTTAAAAATAAAATGTATTTATAAATTTGCCAACTCACAGAATGCTAGTGTGATAGTCCACAATTATGTACTTCTTAGTTTTTGCTAGAAATTAAGGATTCTAAGGGTTAAGAATTCTAATTAGCATGTGTCATTAAAACCACTAGAAATATTAAGGGAACCATTTCTATGCAAGGAAAGTAGTATGAGTATTTGGTAAGAAAAGGTATGAGGTATACAAATTGTTAAGGAAAAAAAATAATTTGTCCTAAAATAAAACAACTAACTGATTGTTTTCAAAAGAAAAAAGAAAAAAAGGGAATGAATATAAAAAATTTCAGAAGTTTTGTGAAAAAGGAATCTTGGAAAAGAAATTTTACGTGTAGTCAAGCTGGCTTAGGTTGAAATGGATTTACTTGTGTTTTTTTAAAAATGAGTTTTAATATCAAAAGTATGCAGGTTAAAAATTAGTTACCAAATTTGTTTCTCTATTCTCCAATATAACAGTTACAAATTATAGTCAGTTACTTCACTCAATATTTGTTTTCTTTGCTAGAATTTAGCTAGGACATAGCCGTTAACTCCAGATAGCTAAAATTCCTGACTGTAACTCAGTTATCTCAATCCCTTTTGATATCCTCCACACACATATTATTAATAACGAAGTGGAGTTCCTTGTTTTGTCCTTACACATTTCAGTTGGTATATCTTCAGGAATACATCATATTTTTTGAAACTTGACTAGTGTTTTCCCTCTACACTTTTTTCAATGAAGTAAGGAAATTAAAGTGATTGTCATTGTCCAGTATAATCTAGATACACACTGTATTACAAAGTATGCTACAGGACCCCTCAATATTCAGTTTTAGCAATAAAACAGAGAGAAGCTCAGATGGAACTGACATAGAGCCCTTAAAATACAGACCCTAATCCATAGTAGACACTAGAATGGGAAACAACTAATCTGTATTCTAGGAATATGTAATCACATATTTACAGAGCATTTATTGGCCAAATAAATCTTATACCTTGTCTATTGTTACTAATAATTTGTCAAATAGACTCGATTTTTAAAATCTGAATAATCGAGATGAGCATTCAAGTTCTTTGAGAAAAAATACTGGAAAGGATATTTATTATGTAATTTCTGCACATACATGATCAAACAGATTTTGCATAGTATTGTTAGGCAATGGGCTTGATATGTGGTCACAGTATTCATACTAGAAGGTGATTAGTATTTTTAGTAAATGTTAAAAAAGTAATATGACCCTCAAACCATTCTGTATCAACCTCATATATTGGATTCAAGACAATTTCATGTGTAACTTAAAACAACATGATATAAAATCATACTGTGATATTTAAATTTGCCTGTAGTTTTCCCTTAGTAAGCTTTATCTTTTTTATAAATAAACATGTAAACTTTATGCATAGATATAATTTACTATGTCTGCAATTACTATATAAACTGATTTTAAAAATCTGTTGGAAGTATAGTTAACAACTTAAAATGTTACTAAGACCTACCGTACACAACTGTAAGACATCAGTATTTAGCTTAAGTATGGGCAAAGTTCAAATTAACTGCATTCATGTTTTCTGTGAAACATAACACATATATTATCAAACAATCTTGACAAATGTTGCTTCCATAACTACACTTCATTCTTCAGGGACTGATAGCACCAATTTAGCATATTTAAGATTATAAGAGAAAATTCAGTTATTTGACAGTGGGGGTAGAAATAAAGGTAAATCTTATGTATTATTTTCTTTTGGAAAGAGTACAAAATTCCCATTTCTCTCCAAATTAAAGAAAAATCAAGGCATTGTCTAAATAGTATTATAATTTCAGGGAAACTATTATATTTTTAGCTTAAAACAAGTTGAGAAAATGTTGCCCTAATAGTATATTAAGAAATATCTTACAAACCTTTTCAATCCTTGTTTATTTTGAAGACTCTGAAAAGGTGATGGGTTTCAAATGAGCATTTCTTCTTCTCTGGGAGAGCGGAGGTTGGTCTTGCCTATTCATTAAAGACGGCTTGGTCCTTGGTCACTTTGAGGCAACTGTGGCCTCGGACTTGCATCTGTCCTCTTACTCCACTCAACTATATTTGGTAACTGAACTCATGTTTCAGCAGACTGCCACGATCAGGAATTCCAGCAGTGGGCTGGGAAGCAGTCCTAGGTCTGAGGGCTGGGTTCTTAGAAATTAAACGGACTTAGTGTAGAAAGAACTATATTTATAGATCTAATAAACATAGGATTTACACATATCCCTCTACACTCTGACCTTGTGGCTTAAAACCAACATCTGCCCTTTTAACATATTCTTAATCAATTAAAAGTACAGTATGTGATTCCAAGCAGAAAAAGTGACACTAATAAGAAATGCTCTTCTTATAATCTTCTGCTCTGTGCATTTAACTTTTAGTCATATGGTAGATTATCCTAAAATAGTAAATCCAGTTAACTATTTAAAAATTTGGGCACCTGTCAAATTGAATGGAGAGTCATACTGTTCTCCTACTTCAAGTTGTTAATTAAAAGTTATTATAGGACTATGATGTGTATTAAATACATAGTCCGTAGAGGATTAAGTAGGTATAAACACACAGGGACCGAATCTTACAAACTTTGCAACACTGAGTTCTAAGCTCAATGCATGTTATGAGCATCCAACAAATACTTGTTGAAGAAATAAATAAATGCTGAATGACTATTGTCCAGGACAAGTATGAATCTTCTTACAGTTACAATAAAATGTTTCACTACCATTTTATTGCTTATTCTATAGCATTTCATTGTAACATATTCTATTATTTTGAACTTCTAAATAATGAATAGAGCTAACAAGAAAAGAAAGCATTTCTTTTAGCAGAGCAAAATCTAAGGGGAAAAATAATCACAAAACCTCCCAGTTAATTTAGAAATGAAGTTCTGAGTCTCCCTTTGTTTAAATAATACCATCACAGTGATCCAAAAAAGAAGTTTTTGCTCTTGTACTTTTCTTTCTAGGCAAAACTGGTTCTTTATAAATGGTTCTTGCAACTGGTTGCTTTTGTTGGCTATTTCAGTCATTACACTTATTAATAAGTGTTTTTAAAAATTTATATTTATTGGGAAAAACCCTGATTGATGAATTTGTCTTTTTATTAAAACCTCATAAGATAATAGTAAAAATCCAAAAGGACAGAAATTGGTAGAGAAGACAGAAGATGCTGGAAATAGACAAAATTGTTGGCAAATACTTAACATAAAAATGAGTGATCTAACTCTAACTACATTAGAAAACTTAAATGCCTGCAGAAGGCATGCCTATGAGAAGCAATGATTAGCCCCAAAAAGTCCCAGAAAGGCTCAGGAATTGTAGGCACCAGGCTCCTCCTTGAAAATAACTTTTCATTGGCAATTCTGGATATTTCTGGAATGACGTAGGAGCTGAAAATAGGTAATTGGTTCAAAGAATCCCCCAAAAGCATAGGCCCTGTTGTCTCTTATCTGCTTCAAGCAGCCAGATGACCTCTTCCCATGTCTTGAGAAGAGAGGAGGTATGTTCTCTGGGAAATTTAAAACACACAATCTCCAGTCTCAGGAACACGAAATACAGATGAAAAGGATGAGGCACTGGAAGGAGTTTCTAGGGGTTCGAGTAGAGAAGGGACAGAGGCTTCAACTGTATCTATGCATATTTCTAAAAAATAGCAGTGATGGGAATATGAAAAAATGGTAACATTTGATACATCTTAGTGTGCATATCATTTACATTAATATCTGTACTTTTGTGTTTAGTGAAAAATTAAACAAAAATCTCTGTTGTGTCCTAAGGCTAACTAAATATAAAGAGATTATAGGAATCAAAATATTGTAACCTTTTCATGATATTACCGTAGTTGTGGAAAGAACTGCTGAAATTAACTAGGCAAGTTGTTAAAAATAATATATGTACAATGAAAATATAATGCTATTATTAAGATAAATGGATACTAGACATATAACTAACTCACCCTTCATCTCAATGTTTTTAAGATTTCAATGTTGTATTAATAGTAAATGGTGCAGGGCAGCTCCGGTGGTTGAAATAAAGGCGGTTTAGTGCCGCCTGCAGCCTAGGGCGTGATCCTGGAGACACTGGATCGAGTCTCCCTCTGCCTGTGTCTCTGCCTCTCTCTCTCTCTCTCTCTGTCTCTATGAATAAATAAATAACTAATTAAAAAAATAGTAAACGGTGCAGGAGCAACCAAACATATGTTTTCTCTACACCAGAATGTATCTAGCATTGTAACTTTTATATATTTCAGGTTAATTTTACAATCCCACCTAAACTGTATGCTAAGAACAGGCATATTCATGCTAGTATTTTTCTTTTACTGAAAGATCATCTATCTGAAAGTTGCTAAGACAATTGATTTTAAAAGTTCTCATCACAAGAAAAAAATTTTTAACTGTGTGTAGTGATGTTAACTAGATTTATTATGGCAATCATTTCACAAGGTATACATATATCAAATCATTATGTTGTACCTCTAGAACTGATATATGTCAATTATATCTCAATAAAAAACCCCAGAAAGATAAATATTCTTTAAATTCCTAAAAAGAGAAAGAAGAGAAAAGAAAAGAGAAAAGAAAGTGGCAAATTGATTCTTTGACTTGCCGATCTCTCATGATCTTCAGCTCTACTTATAGATGGCATAAACGGATCTGCTCCATTTCTCAAATCATGTATTGGTTATCTACTGTTTTATAACAAATTGTTGAAAAGTTTGTGTCTTTAAACAATAAACATTTGTTGTTTGGCACAATTTCTGTGTATTAGGATCCAATAGAGTCTTGACTTGGTGATTCTGGGTCAGGGTATCAAAAGATTGCAATTGAGATGTTGCCCATGTCTACTTTTGTCTGAAAGTGTGAGTGGGGCTAGAAGCTCTACTTCCAAGGTGGCTCACTCATGTGCCTAGAAAGTTAATGCTGCTCTTAGCAGGAGCCCTGTGGACTTCATATCATTGCTTGAGTTTCCTTGTATCATGAAAACTGGATTCCTCTAGAGTTAATGATTCAAGAAAGAGCAATAATAAGCCACAGTATCTTTTTTGACCTAGGCTTGGAGGTCACATTCCATCTTTTCTGCAGTATTTCTTGGTTACAAGAGTCAGTACTATTCAACATGGGAGGGACTTCACAGGGGTATACCAATTGGTGAGATCATTGGTGGTCACCTTGAAGGGTAACACACCTTTACTCCATTAACTATACTTGGACATGTTCCATTTTTAAAACCGTAAACTTCCATCTTCCACATCTCCCACTCAGTGACTACACTGACTTTTTCTTCTTTACTGAGACTTCCAGGCTATAGATCACTCTACTTTCATGTTATCTATTAGTCTGCCTTATAGTTTCAGGTTAATTAAGGACATAGTGTATTTTAGTACACTGGTTTAAAAGATGCAGATACTTATTGTTCAGACAAAAAATAGATAATCAAAACTTCTTTAATAAAAGGGTGTGAAAAGGAGTGTGCAGACTTGCTTACTCATCCTTCCTTAACCTTTTCTCTTCTGGTGGCCCTGGAAGCTCTGAAAATTCTCCAACTCCAGGAGCTGGCCTACTTACCCCCACTTCTGAACATTTTACTCCCCCTCAATCCTGGCACTCTCTACCAGCAGAGATCACCAGGCAGCAAATAAAATAGTAACTGAGAAAACTGATCAAGAAACAAACTAAAAATTGAGGCAGAAAATATTCAGTTTAACACAGATTATCCACTTGTTGGCCTATCTGGTGATGATAGGAACAAGTGTGCTTCAAATCATGGTGTCTTCCTATTTCTTTCTCTTTCTTTGTATCTGGCTTGGATACATGCCACAGAATCAAAGTCCTCAAAGACTTGTTTGATTAAAAGTTATTTCCACCTCGATCTAGCAGTAAACTTCAGATTTGTTTCGCATGACTTCTCTTTTATAAACTATGGTTAAATCTGCTGCACATGTGTAATCCAAGGCTGTGGGTGGTCTTTTGATCACATGCTTCTGCTACTTGCGATATTTGCTGCCAATTTGTGTATATGCACAAAAATGAATAGAGAAAAATAAATTTTATCATAACAGTAACAAAACTAGAGTTGAAGTATAACCATAGATTACATAATCCGTGTTTATATACGGGTATTTAGGCACTTTTAGATATGACCCTAAATCTGAAATAATCTCATTTTCAACTCGGTTTATAGGGTTTAAGTATAAAATGTTTATTCTTCTGGGCTTGAAAGCCAGTATCATTAATTTCAAAAGCAGCTTTTGTTGAACTTAAGCAAAATAAGTGTAACATTTCTTCATAAAGACAGAATAATATGGATATAAAAATGAATAAAGTAATAAAAGTACAGATTGATGTTTTAAATAGCAATATAAAATCTGGAAAATTTATTAGTAAATAGAAGTCAATTGTGTATTAAAAGAAGAATATAGCATGGCCAGCTGGGTTTTACACAAACATCCAAAGACCTGGGACGCCTGGGTGGTTCAGCGGTTGAGCCTTTGGCTCACGGTGTGATCTCGCGGTCCCAGGATCAAGTCCCACACTGGGCTTCCTGCGTGGAGCCTTCTCCCTCTCTCTGCCTGTGTCTCTGCCTCTCTCTCTCTGTGTCTCTCATGAACAAATAAATAAATAAAATCTTAAAAAAAATACATCCAAAGACCTAACACTTAATTCCTATATTAATAAGTCAAAAGAGAGAAGCTATATGGCTATCTCCATAGATTGTTTTTTTTTTTTTTCATAGATTGTTAATGGATCTTTGGATAAAAATTAACATCCATTCCACTCATTAAAAAAAAAAAAAACAACTTTATGGAATGGGTAAAGATTGGGAAGAATTGATTTTGTAACAAAATCCATAAAAATGATCTACAAATGTCATATAATTTCAATAAAACAGCATTTTCCCCCCTGAAACTGGCAAAACAAATATAGGTTTTATCTAGAGGAACTAGCATGGTGAAATATCCAGAATGATTGTGTGGAAAGAAATAGTATTAAAGGAGGAGACTTTCAAGACTGCTAGAGTACTTATAAATTCCTATGGATGAACAATAAGGAATGGGACAATGGATTAAAAGGAATGACATATCTTTTTCTTGTATCGGAAGAACACTACATTGAAATGGGAGCACATATTAAATAAATACATGTCTATTTCTTGACCTTGTTCAATTCCAAAGATCTGCTCCTCATTATGGTTAAAGGAACTGGATTCCTTTTTTCACTTCATTCAGCAAAATAAAAGTTGTTCAGGCTCACACAAATTGGAAAAAAAAAGAATGTGGAATGAATAAATAAGTGTGCAGTTATGAGATTATAGTAGAGATAGATGATTAGGGTCAAAACAGTATACATATTTGTGGCATCATCATCATATGTATCTATGTATAATTATATCTATATGTCTGTGTCTACAATTTCTTTTGCAGTCTTGGTATATGAATGGACAATTTTAAAGTTTTCCTGCAAGGTAACAGTGTTTAATCTGGGAGAGTAAATGCACTCTGACTGGGATGGTGAATAGGGTTCGGTGGGAGACTTTACTCCATGTATTGTTACTTTTAAAAATGGCATCAGAGGGAAAAAATGGCACCGGATAATCTTGACCATTACAGTTTTACTCCTTATGTTTTTCCTTATTAATAATAATTTTTAAAATGTACTTTCCAATATAGTATAATAAGAAGTGATATGGATAAGATATCCTAAATATAGTATTAAGGAGACAAGCACATTGTATATTAGTTATTGTATCTGAAAAGTAAAATTAAAGGAAACCTTCAATTATCTTTTTATTTTTGGATTTCAAATTTGTATGTACTTGCATTACATTTACCATTAAAAAATTAACCATATAATGAGCTTAAAGTTATTTTAATCTTTTAAAAGCCTTTCTTGGGATCCCTGGGTGGCGCAGCGGTTTGGCGCCTACCTTTGGCCCAGGGCGCGATCCTGGAGACCCGGGATCGAGTCCCACGTCGGGCTCCCGGTGCATGGAGCCTGCTTCTCCCTCTGCCTGTGTCTCTGCCTCTCTCTCTCTCTCTCTCTCTCTCTCTCTCTCTCTATCATAAATAAATAAAAATTTAAAAAAATTAAAAAATAAAATCCTTTCTTGATTGATAAATCTACTACATAGTAAAACTTTTTGAAGTCCTTTGCATATAAAATAGAGCGTAACTAATTAAAGAAGTTTTGAGTTCGGTATGTCTTAATTCAGAGGATTCAAAATAAACTTCATTGTTTTTAAATGTCTTAAGTAAGGTTTTTTCTAACCTTGATCAGCTTTTGCCTGCTGATTGGCAAATCTTCAGATCCATTTATAAGTGGACCTATTCTGCATTTATGAACATTCATCTTCATCTGGCGAACTTTAAATGTCATAGCCTTTAGATGGTAGCTACACTTGTGGTGACCACAGCATAACCTATAAACTTGTTGAATCACTATATTGCACACCTGAAACTAACGTAACATTGAGTTTCAACTGTAATTTTTAAAAAAGTCACAGCCTTTGACCAATTCTGTCCTAAATCTGCTTTAAGAACATAATCCTAACTAGAGGAAAAATCTTACATAAAAACACATTCAACTCTGCACTATTTGTAATAGCAGAAGACTGAAGTAACTTAAATGCAATTTATGGGGCAACTTAGTAAATTCATGGAATTTTGAAGCAGCCTTGAAAGTTGATTTTTCTAAAGTGTTTATATTAACATAGAAAATGCTCATTATATTATGCTAAGGGAAAATGAAAGAAAACCAATAGTGTTTATTATAGTTTGACTATAACTTAAAAAAAAAAAACTTAGAACCTTTGTACGAAAAAAAAAAAAAAAACCTTTGTACGGCTGAAAATTTTAATGGTTTAAATTGAGTTGGTTTGATTTTTTTTTTTTAATGAAGACTTCACTAAACTGTATGAACTCATGTGTTTATTTTTTCTCTATCAGAAGGGCAAGACAAAGCTACTAAAATAATTGGCTATTTAAAACTGGCTTTTATTTGATCTAAATAAAAACTGACAGTCTTCTGTTTCTCTTAAAGTTCGCATTTTAAATGCTTCATGGAGATATTTAGTGGGAATATTAAACTTGAAAAGTGGTCACTGCCAGACAACTAGGGACAGCTGTATAACAATTTCAGAAGTTGCTTACCAAAGAAAGTCTAATGTGGAAGGGTGTGGCTGTTATTCCCTGGGAAAACAGAAAGGAAGGAAGAATATGACAAAGGAGGAAATCAGCTGTTAGACCAAAGAAGGATTTAAACATTGAAAAAATGCCAACCGTTCAAGACAGTTGCTCTATCATACAAAATCCTGAGGCCTGTCCATGCTCTACTTCTGTTGGCCTAGCAATTTGCTCAGCTATTGCTATTTTGGGAAGGAATTTCCACCGAGCTGGCATATCTTCAGCCCCTGAGGTTTCCTCTGATTGACTGATCAACAGGTGTTGAAAAAGCCTGTGGCAGAAATATCACAGACCCAGTGTGCTCATTTGACTTCTGTAACTATGATTGTAGTTTTGCTCAAGTGTATCATTTCATAATCAAGGAGCCTTCCTGTAAGAGAAAACCTAAACAAATTATTTATGACATTATAGGCAATTGCTCTTCCATACAGTATATACATTTGTTAATACCATATGTATTCATAATTTATAAATTAAATATTGTACTGATGATTATACAACTGAAACCTAAATAAATGGTATAGATTTTTTTTTTTCAGAGAGAGAAAGGGGGGAAGGGGCAGAAGGAGACAGAGGGAGAGAATCTTAAGTAGGCTCCATGCCCAGTGCAGAGCTTGATCTCATGACCCTGAGGTCATGACCTGAGCTGAAATCAAAAGTCAGACACTTAACCAACTGAGCCACCCAGGTGCCTCAGTAATGAACTTTTCAAAGAAATGTTACAGAGATTATAATTCTAAAAAATATTAAACTATCTTGACTTAATTTTGTCTTGCAAGCAAATTGTCAGAATAGCTATGAGAATAATGGTCATATTGGTAGCAGGAAAAAAAAAGAAAAGTATATATCAATACTAGGTTGTCAAACATTTAAGGAATAGAATAGGTTACACCGTTTTTATACTGAATTTCATGGGTTTTTTTCTTTAAAATGTATCCAGAGTAAAAGAAACACATGTATATGAATCATTCAAAGTTTCAATAAAAATAAGAAAATTTAAATAAGGCCAAAATTCTCAATGTTTATGTGTCTTCTGTACATATTTTGGAGTGGAAAGTAGAAAGAGCAGTGTTAACATTTATGGAATCCTCACTTGATAAATCTGTGTCATAAAAGACAAAACAAGACACTATCCTTTACATTAAGAACTTGTGGGGCTGATTTCAGGAATAGTGAAGAATCAGAATGAAAAGAAAACAAAATTATCCCATGTGCTTTGGGGTAGAGTGCTAACACTGTAGCACCTAAAGCACCTTATGAGATAATTTAATAGACACCAAGAATATTGTACTTAAGCAAAGATATTTAGAGTCATACCAAATTTCAGAATCTTGGTCACCATTAACCAGGGGTAGGATCATACATCTATACATGATCTATAGGATCATACATCTATCTAACTAGGGGTTAGATCATACATCTAACCTCTATAGAGAGGTTATAACTTAACCTCTCTAAACTTTATTTACCTCATCCATAAAATGGAAACAATAATAGTGTGTGCCTTATGGTTATTTTGTGATGATTAAATGTGATAATAATACATAGTAAGGGCTTACCATATTGCCTAGCATTCAAAAGAGCTCAATAAGTGCTTTGCTAGTAGTAGAAAAGCCTAATTTTCTACTACTAGCAAATATATTCCTATGAAATATAAGTCCAGTAAGCACAATATACTAGTGAACTGATATAAGATGAACTCATGACTTAATCACTGGTCAAGTTTCAGATTCTTTTATTTTCTCAATATCACCATCACTGACAACTATTTCAATAAAAAAACCCAAAACATAACAGAAGTGATCAATGCCTCAACCTCCTTTTATTTTTTTTAAAGATTTTATTTATTTGACAGAGAGAGTGGAAGAGAGAACACAAGCAGCAGGGTGGCAGGCAGAGATGGAGGGAGAAGCAGGCTCCTTTGCTGAGCAGAGACCCCCAGGTGGGCTCCATCCCAAGGCCTTGGGATCATAATTTAAGTGGAAGAAAGACACTTAACCAACTGAACCACCCAGACATTCTTCATCTTCTCAAAATAACTTTATCTTTAGGCTTCTGAGAAGAAACCTTTTTTTGGGCTCTTACCATTGTGGACAAGTTACCTTTTCTTTGAAGATAAAACTGCTGGCTTCCAATTCTTTCCATTTACTACCCAACTCTACTAGTGGGGCCCTCACCCCCACCTTAATCCTAACATATTCTGCAGGTGTACATCATCATGGAATTAAGTGCCTGGCACACTAAGAGGCAAAACCAGGCTAGGGTTGAAACCCAAAATGCAAACATGAATAGGTGTCATGGCAAAAATAAAGGGCATTTCTCCCCTCAATTTAAATTCTTTGTGGAGTATTACCAGCGTTACAAATATTCACAGTGGACAGAACCAGTATTTAAAGTTCTTCATAAAGATGAAATTCTTTTTTTCATTTCATTTTATTTTTTATTTACATTTTTAAAATTTAAATTCACTTTGCCAACATATAGTATAACACCAGTGCTCATCCCATCTAGTGCCCTCCTCAGTGCCCATCACCCAGTTACCCCATCCCCCACCCACCTCCCCTTCTGCATCAATTTCTGTATTAGTTAAGGGAATACTAACTTCTGTAACAATTAGAAACTCTACATTTTGGTGGCATAACATACTAGAAATTTATATCTTACTCTTCTAAGAGTTCAAAGCAGAGTTTCCTCTTAGTGGACAGCCTTTAATGGTGATTCAGTGACTCAAACTCTTTCCATATTGTGGTTCCACTGTCCTCCCAAGTCTTAATATTCTCTGCAGTTAGCTTTTTAGAAGGGAAATGACAATAGACAAGGCATACCTGCTTTTAGGGAGTCCTGCCATAATTTCCACTTACATTCCGTTATAGTAAAAACTAATTTTATGGCCACTTCCAGATGCAAAAGAGTCTGGAAAATGTAGTTTTGGGCCAGATGGCAACTTCTTAGAACAGCTCTAAACTGTGAAAGGGGAAACATGAACTTTGGTGAACACAACACTTAAAATATTTTTTTTTCTAGTTTATCTTTTCACTTCAATTAGAATCTAAATAAAGTTCTCACATTGCAATTAGTGGATAGGTCTCCTAAGTGTATTTTAATCTGTAGGTTTCCTCTCTTCTCTTTCCCTTTCTGTCTTTCTCTTGTTCTTGTTTGTAGAGGCAGGATCACTTATTTTTTTCAATGATTCTTATAGATGGAGTTTTGTTCCACTCAGGGACAGTTATTGTGCTTTCTCTATTTTAGTGGTATTAGTACCTGGGGCTCAATATCTAAATCTACTAATTCATTAAGCATTTCAAAATGAGGATAATAAAATTTCCTCATTCCTTCTTAATAGGTTTTTTGAACTGGGTTATTTCTATAAAGACATACTGGCCCTCATACTATTTGCTTAATCAGAGATACAATTTGTATGGGAAACATGGGATAGATATTTGGTTCTTTAAATCTTATTTTTTTGTTTGTCATTTGTCTTAGTTTACTAGAGCTGTCATAACAAATACCATAGACCATGTGGCTTAAACAACAGAAATGTATTTCTCTTGATAAGTCTAAAAGGTCCATATCAAGGCTTCAGCTGATTCAGTTTCTGTTGAAAGTTCTCTTCCTGGCTTGTAGATGGCTACCTTCTCACTGTGTCCTCACAGAAGGTAGAATGGGGGTCGGGGTGTGGGGTGAAGGAGAACTCTCTGCTGTCTCTTCTTATAAGGCCGCTAATTCTATCATAAGAACCCCACCCTCATGACCTCATCTGATCTCCATAAGCCCCATCTCCAAATGCCATCATGTGGGGGTTAGGGATTCAACATATGAATTTGGGGGAATATAAACATTCCGTCTTTAATATCATCTTTGGATACTATCTCTGGATTTCATGTTGTAAAAAAAAAAAATTGAAATAGCATACTTACTTCTTTTTTCCACCATTTTTTTTTTTTTACATTTACCAAACTGGTTAGTTATATTGGTCTCTTTATATTGTCAGTGTGTAAAATATTTACATTGCATTCTCTGAATAAATTAAATTCATTGTTATTTACCTATATATTTAATCTAAAACCTAAAAAACAGTAAAAAACATCTATAACATTATAACTAATCCATATTCATTGTGGAGTCAAGTTTTGTAATTAGACCCAAATAGCAGAAAATGTATCCTTTATCATTAAAACTGCCTATGGTAGACTTTTAGAAGCATTAAAGAACATGAAAGACATTGGTCATGTGTCAGAGCATTCAGTGTTGATGATGATGATAGAAGAGCTTACTTAAATCAGTTCAAACTCTGGCCAGGTACTCTGTGAGCAATTTATGTATTAACACATTTTATCTGGACAGTTACTCTAAGATAGTAATATTATTCCAAACTTGCAGATGAGGGAACTGAAGCAAATAGAGAGAATAAGCAAACTTGCCTCAGTTCACGTAACTTATTAGATGGAGAATTAAGAATTCAGTTCAGCTCATGCATCCTGGCTTCAGAGCTCATGCTTTCATTTGCCTCATGGAACACTGCTTTTCATTTTCATCCCACTGTAGCTAAAATGTCTGGCAGATTTTTATCCCTGGTGCTTTGAAATTCTACCAGGATGAGTCTAGGTGTGGGTTTCTTTTTTTTTTAATACCAAATTTGCTTTGTTTTTGAAGAATCTTTAAAACCCAGGGATGCATATCTTTCTTTAGCACTGGGTCAGTCTTTGAAAATTACATTTTCTCATATTATATTTTTGATTATTTTTATCATTCATTTTTGTATCGCAGTTATTTCCTGTTAAATTGATTATAGACTTCAATTTACCTTTCAAATGTCTGAATGTTTCCTGTTTCTACATCTTTGTGTTTTCCTCTGTATTTTGGGATATTTCTGGACTCTCTTTTAGCTTACCAAGTGGGGACTCAATTTTGTTGTTTAGCAAACTATTTTATACCTGCAGTCATACTTTTAATTTTCAAGAGTACCTTCTTGTTCTTGATTTTTTTTTCCTTTTCAATAGCAGCAATCTGTTCATAAATTCAACATATTTTTGATTCTCTATGAGAACACTAGTTAGAATTTTTTATAGTTCTCTTCTGACTTCTAAACGATCTCTTGCAAAGTAGGTATTTTTTCAGTCTGTTTATTTTGCTTCTCTTTATTTTTATTGTTTATTTTTCTGTCTAAACATTATTTTCTGCCTGATGATCCTTACTTTTATATTCATATTAAAAATAAATGCAGTGGTTAGGAAAATGACTGACTTAGGTTTCCCTAACCTCTTTCTCCCTTGAATAGGAGAAGTGAATATAATATGTAATATATGAATATGATTTGAACATTACCAGGTAAAAGTCCGTGTAGTTTTAAACTTAAAATAAAAATACTCCACCTATAAATGGTTTCATAAACACTTAATATTAATGGGACTGTTGGAGAAATAGGTTAGAGTTAATAATAATATATCTATGTATTATATACATATATACATCTTTTGTGATGATCCAGTTTTTACTTTAGTGGTTATACAAAAGGAATATGTGATAAACTTTTGAACTGGCTTGCTCACAGACCCCATAGTAATGACTGTGACAATGACTATGACTGTGTCATTTTGATGGTAAGTTCTGTGACCATAATAAAATTGAGCTTATATGAATTGCCTTCCAGCTCTTCATTGAACAGTGAAAAGTATTATATTACAAATAAAAACTATATTTTGAATGAGATTAAAATATATATAATAGGAGCAGTACTTTAGAAAGTATATGATCTGAAAAAAATCACACTGTATTGTCCAGTGTGTATGTGTACGTATGCATGAAGATCTATCTATTATTTCAAATAGGTATTCATCTCATTAGGAAGTACACATACATGGTATTTCCACTAAAAATATCAGATATTGTTATAACCAGGAAAGATAATTTAAGCTTTTAGGAGTCTGCCTATTACCAGGAATATGTATGCTGATATAACCCTAGTCTTCCTAGACATATCCGCTCTTTTCATGCTACATGATTGTCCAGCTGATTGGGTGCTGATAAATATCAACATAATTGTGCCCACAGAAACTCAATAATTAGGAGGGACTCACATGCGAAAAGAGAACCCCATGAAGCCATTAAAAATGTGGCCTTAGAAAATAGATTAGGGAATCTTTTATTAGTTTATTCTTTATCCTTAGTGTGTCTTTCCCCAACCCCATGTTTATTCCCACCTTTCTCGGGGCTGATATAATTTCTTTTCAGAAAAATCTAGAAATATATGAGTAAGCATGCCAATTGAATATGTAAATAACCTACTTATGTAACTAGCTATCAAGATTTTGTATGGTGTGTTTCCAAAACGGTTTGATTTTTGGTTGTTATACATACAGGTACAGAAAAAAAAAACAAAACTCTAGTTCATCTGTATCCTTTGTTTGTAAAAAGTGTTCCTTAGGTCTAGAGTGAATTTAATCTTACCTGCTGGAATTTTTTGTGCCTTTTGAATTGCTACATAGTGAAAGAAAATTGCCAGTACCTTCTCTTAGCTATAAGCTCCTAACTTTGGCTGTGTCCAGAGTAGTGGTTTTTCCTTTCAGAAATGCTGATAGAATATTCTAGATCAAGGGTTGACAAAGTTTTCTGAGGGCAAGGTTAGTTTTAATATTTTAGGCTTTGCAAGCCAAGAGACAAAATTGGGACCATGATGATGTGGGTACTTATATAACCATTTAAGATGTCACCTTTTAAAAATGTTTAAAACTTGCTTAGCTGGGAAGCCAAAGAGGGGGAATCCTCCGCTCCCTTAAAATAAGTGTTTTTGAGATCTGGCCTTGTGGGTCTTTGTTGATCTGTGTTCTAAATGGATAAATTATTTGATTCTGTCCCTACCTGCCTCTTCTGCCAAATGATAGAGGTAATGTCCAGATTTCCCTCCCCCCCTCATTAAACTTTTGTTTTAGTGGATCTCAAAATTCTGTGACGGATTTTTTGGTCAAGTTGTTTCCATTAAAAAGTGCTGATTTTAAAAACCAGTAAAACTGCCACACACATGGGATGCTTGGGTGACTCAGCGGTTGAGCGTCTGCCTTTGGCTCAGGGTGTGATCCTGGAGTCCCAGAATCGAGTCCTGTGTTGGGCTCCCTGCACGGAGCTTGCTTCCTCCTCTGCTTGTGACTCTGCCTCTCTCTGTCTCTCATGAATAAATAAAATCTTTTTAAAAAAACAAAACTACCACACACAGAAAAATTCCCCAATGGTCCACAAAACATTTTTTTCCTTCTAAAGGTTTTACAATGCATTGTTATCATTAATCAAGTCTTTTACTATTAAACTTAAATGGCCAATTGACACAAACAATTCTGAGACCGTTCTTCCACCAAGGATGAGACTGGGGTGGTAGGTATTGGGGATAACATTCATGTAGCCTTCTGAATTCCTGGGCAGACTTGATGACCTTGCCAGTTCCAGCTGCCTTTTTGTCCACTGCTTTGATGACACCCACAGCAACCGTCTGTCTCATGTCAGGAACAGCAAAATGACCCAGAGGAGGATAGAGAAGCTGTCAACACACATAAGCTTGCCAGGAACCAGATCAGTGATGGCAGTATCACCAGATTTCAAGAACTTGGGACCATCTTCCAGCTTTTTTTCAGAACGATGATCTGTCTTTTCCTTCAGCTCAGCAAACTTGCATGTCCAGGTATTCTTGGAGTAGGACAGCATAGCAGACCTCTCCCTTAGATAATTATATTTTTAGCATATTAAAATTTGACTTCATTAGCAAAGGTAGACTAAATTACTGTTTTAGAGTTAAAATAATAATACAACAACAATAAGAAGAAGAAGAATGCATGATGATTTGGTGTGGGGTAGAGAGGACATTATATCCATATATAGTAATGGTTTTAAGTACTCTTTATATTTTAAGTCTTTCTATTTCAGAAAAATCTAGAGACCCACACATTCTTGATTTTGTGAAAAAGAATCAGACTTGTGAACAGTTTTATGGGGGAATTATAGAATCAATCTCTTCAAAAATCATTGTAACTCAAACTACCCAGTGAAAAGAGGATTCCAGTAGAGCTACCTGGACTGTTACAGGTAGTTTCTATATATTTTACCTAAGTTTTTTTACATTGTTTTGCTTTCCTTAACTTGATGTATGTTTGTCTCCTGGGAGCTTTTTTTCTCCTGCTTTTCTTTCTTATGTTTGCTTGTAAATGAATTTTTATTTTACATATTTCACATTAGAAATTCTAAGATAATTATATGGAATTTAGTACCTTATCCTTTTTCTGATAATAGAAGATAGATTTATCTGATAAAGAATCTAAGGCATGAAATGATTTCCTAATCTACGTTCCTGTGTGGACTTAGAAATGCTGAATTTAAGTTAAGAGAAACATTTATTTCTTTAGTTTATTTCAATGAAAGTCTTTTTACACATAGTTGTTAAAAACTAGTCTAACACCAGCTTTGTTATTTTGCTTGAATTTTGAAAAGTGTCTGAACATTTATAAATTATTTAATGTCATTAATCTATTGGGTATTTGTTTGGATTGAAAGTAAGAACAGTCTCCTTTCTGTAAGGGAGGGTCTCCTCCATACTTATTTTCTTTCTGTTTAAGGGATATTCTTTTTGTTCTCTACCCAGGGCTATATTGGTGGACATACATAAAATCTCTGTAATTAAAAAATATTTTGGGAAAAAGATAATGCAGAAAAGGATCAGGTACTGTAACTATGTTTATAACTGAACAAATGGTTATTTTTATGACATTGCTTGTGAAGATACCACTTTGTGATCATTCTTTGATAGGATTTTGTTAGGATTTGTACATCTTTCCTGGCTTCATGGTTGGGAATTAAAAAAAGAAATTTGTTTAATTAAAACTCCTTCTGAGGTTGGCAATGCTAAATATTTGAGGGAGCACATACCAAACTGATGACTAAGGGCATTTATCATAGATGCCTTACTAAATTTGAATGGGTATGAAAGTATTTTGGGAAATGAAAAATAAAGACTTCAGAGGAAAACCCCCAAATATGAAAATCTTTCCCCTTCCCACCAATTTCAGGAAATTCTTTTTTTTTTTTTTTAAGATTCTATCTATTTATTAATGAGAGACAGAGGGAGGGAGAGAGACAGGCTCCATGCAGGGAGCCCAACGCCAGCCTTGATCCCGGGTCTCCAGGATCAGGCCTGGGGCTGAAGGTGGTGCTGAACAGCTGAGCCACCCAGGCTGCCCCAACTTCAGGAAATTCTTAATGGAGACCAGGACTCTTTTTTTTCCTTACCAGATCTGAAACTAATAGATTAGAGTGAGAGCAAAAGGACTCCAAGGAAACATGTATCATTTAGAAAGGGGATTTTTGCAAAAGGTTTTCCAGATAACAATGGAAAGTCATCACCAATGACCCTAAAATGTTCTTGGCAGTGCTATGAGATCTGTCTCCTAGAACTATTCCAAAGGTCCTTCAAGCTGTCTCTCCAGAACTCTTGCCGTTTTTGGCTATAGAGGCTCTACCTTAGCATACAGATTTCACCACTTCCCGGCTGACGGTGGCTAGGTGGGGCACTCTGGGGCAGAGGGTTAGGCTTTGCTTTAAATATAAGAACCAGAAGGAAAATAGTGTTCAGAAGTCACCCTCATCTGCAGCCATCTGCAGAAGACTTGCTTAGCCTCCCCTTACTCCCAAGACTGGCTCCTGGTACATGGCTTGAGAACCAGGCTACTGTGCCTCCACTCCTTCTAATGAAGTGCTGTGTGCACTGAAATTCAGGCAAAATAGGAATTAAATGGTAGATTCAATTTCTGGGGAGATGGGATAAATAATAACTCCTCCAAGAGTGTGTGGTTCCTCCATTGCCTATTGGGATTTCTCTCTTTCTTTCCTTTTTCTTTTTATTCTTCTTTTTTCCTTTTTCTTTTTTGGAATGTTGAATTAGACCCTTTTTTAAAAGTATTTAAATTCTAATTAACTTGTAATGCAGTAAGCGTTCCAAATGTACGCTATAGTGATTCAACATTCCACACATCACCTAGTGCTCATCACGCGTGCACTCCTTAATCCCCATCACCTATTTCACTTATTCCCCCCCACACACACACCTCCCTTATAGTAACCATCAGTTTGTTCTCTGTAGTTAATGTAGATAATGTGGAATCGGAGGCCAGGAAGTAGGTGGAAATGAGAAGAGCTGCTTTCCTTTCACTGTCTCCTTGATGTAAGCCCAGTTGTGTTAGAGAACTCTGGTAACAACAGACAATGCCTGGGAATCCATGGTTAGATTATGTGGCCAAGAGAAGGTCATTTGTGACAGGCAAAGGACCCCAGAGTCTTGGTTGACTAAACAATTGGCAAATTGTGACACGCAAGAAATCATTTTGTGTATCACTGTGCCCATAGAATGTTTCCACAAATTAATTCAAATTACTTAAAATCCTGAGTATGGGTTATCTGCAGATTTCTGAGGAAAGGCCATTTAGGGAATCTTTGAGTTACAAACCTCAGGATGTTTTTTTGTTGTATGTGTGGTTTAACTTGGGATTGTCTGAAGCATCCCTACATAACTGCTTACCTTGCCTTCATGGTGGCTTCTTTTTCTCCTAGTTGTCCCTTATTATAAATATTAGGTTAAACCTGACCAAAAAGCGTGTTCCCACTGCAATAATAGGAGATGTAAGGTTACAATTTAGGTTACATTTATATTGTACAGTAATTGGTGTAGGGGAGGGGTTTGGGAGACTAATTTGGTTAAGTTAAACTCTGAGGTCATTGGTCTCTTTAAATTTGCCCTACTATGCCTATTCCAAACTGGGCTTTCCCAGTTGGGGATCTGGATGGAGTTCAATGCTCTTAGAAAAACCTTGTCATAAACCAACCTGTCATGGACTCCCAAAACTCTGTAGGGAGCAGTGATGGTTATTCTCCATTTGCCTTTCCAGATCCATTCTCACCCTTCTCAGCCCTGTTCTGTGGCCTTGGACTCTGAACTTTACTGACTGTGCCCATGTGGCCTTCCTCCCTCCAGGTCAGTCACCAGCAGGAAGTCAAAGGGCCGGAGGAGAAAGGTCAGGATCACTGTTCATCTCGGTCTCTGCACTCTGAATCACTACATTCCTCCACCTGAGGCCACAGCTTCTATCTAGCAGCCCCTTTTTATGATGCTAGGTCTTACTGGCACTGGAGACATCTTTCTCCCTTCTTTTCCAGGCCCAAAGGTGATAATGATTTCAGTATCCCTGGGGGCTTCATCATTTCTTGTTACATCTTTGTACTGGCCTCTCTGACTACATCCTTTATAAATAGTACCTTCATTAGACTCTTTAGTTAATCACTTTGGGTATGCCAACTTTTTCTTGCCAAGACCATGACTATACTGAGTATATGTATAGTCGTATGCCTATGGTGCAGCATTTTGGTGAATATAATTACTACTATTATTCTGTTTTCCTATTAATGTTTTCTATTGGTTTAGTATATACAACTTTAACTAGCATGTTGCAAAAGGTGTTATCCTTGAGATGAAGGGATGGGGGAAACCAGGAGCCAGAAGTGGTTGGCACTGGTAGTCACCCAATTAAAGTGGGTTCTAAGCAGGTTGTCATGCAGTCCATGAGGTGGGGCAAAAAACCTTGAAAACAAATGTGAAATAAATACATTAACTGTTAAGTTACTTCTGGGTGAAATATGATCATATTCCGATGAATGTGATTCTAGTGTGTTCATTTTATTTTCCCAACTATATTGAGAACACTTTGAAGATTGATTGCTTGATTTAGGGAGCACAGATTCATGGGGGTGGGGGACAATCTGAACAAGGGGCCCCACGAGGTGCTGACCTCACCACCCTGAGCTTAAATCAAAAGTCTGACCCTCAAGCTACTGAGTCACCCAGGTGCTCCTGTGTTGAGAACACTTTGAAACCATGGATATATGCTACACCTTTGGTCTCCCTTATAAAACTCAGCATATAGTAAGTACTTGATAAAGGTTTATGGGATAGATGGACTCAAAATAGATGAAAAGTACAATTAATCAAATGTATTTATTGAGTAGCCACAGGTGGCTAAGTGGAGAAACCTAGAATACATACAATCAATAAGATAAATTTTTCCTTCAAACTTTATCAGAATAAAAGTAGATATAATGAGTGAAACTGCCAGACCAAGGAATAGATGATTAAAAGAGGGACAAGGTTAATTTATGAGAACTAGGTAAGAAAGGGTAAGTGCAGGAGAGAATGCCAAGTTAGGGGTAGGAGTGGGTGATATAATACTAAGAAATTAAGCAGAAAACAATGGATTTTAACACAAAATAGGAAATGTTTTTTAAAAGTATTAAAGGCAATTACTTTCTTCTGAATCTTACAGGATTCGGATTAAATATTGACTGTAGACTAAGGAGCCATCAGAATTTAAGAAAATGTTATAAAGATATAATAAATGAGTTAGTGATATATGAAAGTAGTCTGGCTTCTTTTCAGTGACAATATTAGTATAAAAGCAGATGTCATTTCATGTCAAAATTATAAATTGTACATATGATAAAGTCTTTAGTGGCCACTGCCTGAAAACAAACCAAAGAGCAGAAGAATTGAAAACTGAGAAGTCAAAGATTTTCACCTGTTATTATTCACTTTCCATGTCTCTTTATCCCTGACTATAGTTACTAGAAAGTTTTATATGATATATACATGGTTGTTTTAGTAGTTATTACATAACTAAGCTTGTTGGCTGGATACTGTCATGTAAAAAGCACAATACTACAGTTATTACCTCCCTTCATTGTAGAAAGGGCTTGGATAAACAGGTGTACTTTGTACCTTTCACATTAGACATTTTAGTCTGAACTAACAGCTGGAAAGTCAGATCTGCATAAAGTTAGCATGTCCTACAGCAACTTCACATTTTAAATTAGAAAAAAAATGTATGTTTTAGTTTGCAATTCAAGTCCCACTCCTTTTAAGAAGGACAAGTTGGGGTAAGATGATATGATCATATATAGTGCCCTAAAAAACTGTGTGGAGGAGGATGTGCGTGTGTGTGCACACTCTAACTGGACTAGAACCAGGAGGAATGACTGGAGAGGCAGCCAATGGAGAAAGTGCATGTGGCCTGGGAGGTGAGCAGGCTGTCTAGATGTGTCCTACAAGGAAGGGGTCACTTTCCTGGTATGGGCACCAGCCTGTGAAGTCTGATCTTTAGTTTGGTTGGCTTAAAATTCAACTTTGCTAGAATGCAAGGTGACTGACCTACTAGAGACTGACTCACAAGAATTATAGTCACGAACACTCTAAACATTAGAATATAACTATTAAGCTTGTTAGTAAATTTTCTTCCTGCAGACTAGTCTGGACAATGACTCACACAGGGAAGGAGGTTGGGAGTAGAATTGGGGGTGGGGGATGAATCTCCCTATTGAAAAGGAGCCTCAGTGTCCCTGGGAAAGCTGGTTAAAGCTGACGTCCTCTCCACCCTCCCTTCTCCATCTGCCTCTTTCCTAACTCCAGACTGCTTTGTGATTCTGATAGCCCCTTCCAAGATGGCATGATGCCAGACTGAAAATTAGTATTTCTTTAGGAACAGTGCAGTTTGCTCAACAATATAGGAGAAAAGGTAGAGAATCATTGCCTTGGGCTGGAATTGTCCAATTTTTTTTTTTTTTCTCAACATTAGAATTATCTAAGGTGGGTACCTGGGTGGTTCAGTTGGTTAAGTGTCTGCCTTCTGCTCAGGTCATGATCACAGGGCCCTGGGATTGACAGCCCCACATCGGGCTCCCTGCTCTGTGGGAAGCCTGCTTCTCCCTCTCCCTCTCCCCCTGGCTTGGGCTCGCTCTTTCTCAAATAAATAAAGAATCGTTCCAGGAGCTTACTTAAAATGATGTTTGGAATCCCTCCCCTGAAGATGAATTAAGTCATGAGTGGGCTTCACATGATGGTAATTCTTATGAGAATCAAAGCACTGTCATCACTTTTATGCTGCTGCTGCTGCTGTATTTTTCTAAGGCACTTGTTCCCACTACCCTCCAGGAGACTCTCAGAACTATTGTTGCCATTTCTCATGTAGTCCAAACACGTACCCTTTTATGATAGAAGTGAGTGTCACACAGTAAAAACAAAGCAATCTCCACATTAGCCCAGACCCCAGAGGTTAGACCTGCCCTTACTACTGGTTCAAGTACCATATTTCGAGATTCTCCCTAATAGTACTGGGAGAAGACTCGGTACTGTTTTCTGCAGCCCAGTTTATTCCCTTTCCACACCTGCTCCATCCACATCTGTGCACTATCCTAATTGACTCCATGGCTTCCTATCTTGACCAGTAAAGCATGCCCACCCCCCCAACCTCCACCCCTACTGGATATTTCTCTCTTTTCCCCAAGGCGTGCTACTCAGAATTTTAAATCCATTTTCTCCTGCCTATTTGCAAAACATTGTCATGATTTGTCACTCATTGTCAAGCATATCTAAGTGCATGTAGTTAAGGGCCAGTGAGTGGATTTTGGATCCTAAGGGAGAAAAGGAGAGGAAGTACTATTCCCATAGTACTTTGGCCTATGAATGGGACAGCCAATAATAAATGAGATCATTTGCACTGTGATTAATCGCCTCTTGATATACCTCCTGAACCCTATTATGCTAAATTAGTATGTCTTCTCTTCAGCCTTTAGTTACATTACACAAGACTACCTTTTACTGCCCTGGCTTTGGGAAAAGATCAAGCTGTCAGCTCCAGAAAAGGTAGGGGGTGAGTTTAGGGAGAAAATCTCCCCTACCCTACTACCTGCCTATTCCACCTTCATACATGTTTCCATATGATTATTTCTATAATACTCTGTGATTTTCCCTGACTCCCTGAATCTACCCATGGCTCCCTAAACCCTTCTCCTACTTGAAATTCCTACTTTATGATCACAAATTCTCTGATCTACTCAATTGTGTCTCTAAATATTCCTTGTTTATTTGACCTTAACTGCAATCTGGGGACATGCTTTCCCTGCAGCCTGTCAAGGATATCCAATTATCCTCTCACACTCGATGTACTTGAAGTTGAAAAGTAGGGTCTTTGATTTCTAGAGATACTTCTGGACTGAATTATGCCAGGCTTTTGTAAAGTGCCCTGCTCATTTGAGGCATTCACATCTTCTATACTATCTCCTTCCTTTCCTCATTCCAACTTATTATTAATTGTTTGGCACTTGATTTACTGTCGTCTTTTCTGCCCCTTGTTTGGCCCTCGTTCTGGGTAACTTCAGCCTCTATAACAATTGCTCTTCTAGTGCCCTGAACAACTTCTCTTCTCCTTCCCTCCACCTCATCCTCTCACTCACAGTCACATTTCAGGCCCTGCCATTGCCCATACTGCTCAGATAATAGTTCATAAATCTCACCACCCAAATCTCCTGTGCTTCCAAATTCTTCTCTCTCTCTTACCCCTGGTTCCCATTTCTGCAATGTCTCCAGGATCTTTAGGCTACTAATTCTTTTACTTTTCCCTTATCCCTTAGCCCCCTCCTCCTTTTGCTTTTCTCCCTGACCATCTTTTATTCCCTAATCCATTGCTTCATGGACACTGTCCTAGACTCCCTCCCTCCCTGTCTGTCTATCCCATCTACCACCTCCATTCTCTCTGCCCATGCCCTGGTGTTTGAGTGCTGCTAGAGAAAGACACTCTTGCACCACTATGGCCCTGTACCATCTATACAGTCTTCAGTACCATCTGCCAAATTTATGTTTTCTCTAGTTAATGTTATTTTTTTAAAAGATTTTATTTATTTATTGGAGAGAAAGTGAGACAGATAAGGAGCAGCGGGAGGGGCAGAGGGAGAGAGAGAAGCAGATTCCTCTGCTGAGCAGCGAGCCGGAGGTGGGGCTTGATCCCAGGACTCCAGGATCATGACCTGAGCCGAAAGCAGATGCTTAACAGACTGAGCCACCCTAGTGCTCCCTAGTCAGTTCATGTTCTTACTCTCCAGTGTGGCTACTTTAAACTTTTCATTCTTTCTAAAACCACCCACTGCTCCCACTTATTCTCAGTTGACAATGTTGCCTTATGGTCGGCAGAATGGGCCCCCAGAGATGTCCACACCCTAGTTCCTGGAACCTGTGAATACGTTAGATCACATGGCAAAAGGGACTTTAGAGATGTGATTAACATTATGGGTTTTACTATAGAAATAGTAGCTTGCATTATCCAGGTGGGCCCAATGTGGTCACACAAGTCTTTTAAAAACAGCTAACTTTCTCCAGCTAAGGCAAAGAGATGCAGCAGAGCAAGAAGTCAGAATGATTCCAAGTGTGAGAAGGGTTCCACACTCTGTTGCTGGCTCTGGGACATGCCTCTGGCTGTCAAGGGTGGCTCCCAGCTGACAGCCAGCAGAGCAACACGGAGACTTTGATTCTGCAATGAGAGGGAACTAGATTCTGTTCAGTCTGGAAGCTTGTCGGAGCCTACTGGTAAGAGCCCAGCTTGTCGACACCTTGATTTCAGTCCTCATGAAACCTGGAGCTGAGAAACCAGCAGAATCTGGAAGACTACTGACCCGCAGAATTGTGAGCTAATACCTTGTGTTGTTTCAAGCTAGTAAGTTTGTGATTTGTTACAGCAGCAATTGAAAACTAATACACACCTCTGAACTCACAGTAAAATGGAAGCATGGAGAGCAAAGATTTCAACTTCCTAGAAGCAGTCTACAAACATGATTCCCATGCTACTTTTTCCCCTTTTCCCTCCTGTGGTAGAGGAGTTGTTCCTTCTCTTCTGCAGAAAGCCAGGTCAGTTCAACTCCAGCTGGCCCCCTGCCAGCTCCAGCTCTCCCTCACTTCTACTCAGTAAGATTTCACCCCCTTCCACTCCCCACCCAGAGTAAGGCCAACAGAGACCTTCATGTCATCAACTCCATGGACTTTGTCTTTATGTGCTCTCTCAGGAGAATTTTAATGTAGATGGCCTTTCCATGTTTCTCAAATAGCCTTTTCCTCAGTTTCCTTAACACTACACTCTATTTTCTTCCTAGCTAAGTGTTTTCAGGCCCATATGTAGTGTTCTCCTTTACCAACCCTCTAATGTTGGGCCCTCTCTTGGACCTCTTCTCTTCTTATTCTGGATACTATTTCCAGGCCATCTCATTTTTTCCCTGTGGCTTCCTTATTATCCTTCCCATGCTGACTATTCTAAAATTTATATCTCCAGTTCCACTCAGGTCATGGTCTCAGAATCCCAGGATGGAGCTCCACATCAGGCTCTCTGTGCTCATCAGGGAGTTTGCTTCTCCCTCTCCTCTGGCCTCCCTCCCTATGCATGTGCCCATATGCTCTCTCTCTTAAATAAACAACGTACGCACTTTGAAGACAGAAGTACTGGTTTTATTTTTATTTTTTTAATAATAAATTTATTTTTTATTGGTGTTCAATTTGCCAACATACCGAATAACACCCAGTGCTCATCCCGTCAAGTGCCCCCCTCAGTGCCCGCCACCCAGTCACCCTCACCCCCCGCCCTCCTCCCCCTTCCACCACCCCTAGTTTGTTTCTCAGAGTTAGGAGTCTTCCATATTCTGTCTCCCTTTCTGATATTTCCTACCCATTTCTTCTCCCTTCCCCTCTATTCCCTTTCACTATTATTTATATTCCCCAAATGAATGAGACCATATCATAGAAGTACTGGTTTTATGCCCTAGTGATACTACTTACTTCCATGTGATCTTAGGAGGATAATCATCTCTCTTACCTTTGGTTACCACCTTTGAAGAGGAGGGTATTTTGAGTACCTACCTCAGATCATTGCTGAAAGGATTAAATGAGATAATACAGCTAAAGCAATTTGCATAGTCCCTAGCATATAATAAGTACTCAATAATTGTAGGTGTTTGGTCTTTGGATGGGCCTGGCAAAAATGAGCATTGAAATTCCAAACCCAGAAGATGAACAGCCTTATTCTCTAGTTGTTCCAGCTATCATTGTCTCTCCAATGAGACTATAAACCCCCTATGTCATGAACTCATAGTACTGTCTTCTTAAGTTATAATGTTGCTTGTGTTGCTATTTTTAATTTCAAAAATACAGATTTTCATTGAAAAATACTCCAAAAATACAAGTTTTTCCTTCACACTCTGCCCTTCTTTATCTCACTGTTAATAGGTAACATAGCTTGGTTCTGGATTTTTTCATGGGAGTGGTGTTTGTCAAAAAAGGTGGGTGCCTGTGTGTGGGGGGGGGTGTATTTTCCCTTTGCTTCCTTCACTGTTTATATTTGTCACTAACAAGGACAGTTTTATTTTTTTATTTCTTTAAAGATTTTATTTATTTATTCATGAGAGACACAGAGAGAGAGGCAGAGACAAAGGCAGAGGGAGAAGCAGGCTCCTCTCAGGGAGCCTGATGTGGGACTCGGTCCTGGAATTTGGGGATCACGCCCTGAGCCAAAGGCAGATGCCTAAACGCTGAGCCCACCAGGTGTCCTTGTTTGTTTGTTTTTTTTTTAAGATTTGTTTATTTCAGAAAGAGAGAGAGCATGTGCACCAGTGGAAGAGGCAGAGGCAGAGGTAGAGAATCTTAAGCAGACTCTGTGCTGAGCAGAGAGTCCAACCCTGGGCTCCCTCTCACAACCCTGAGATCATGACCTGAGCCAAAACCAAGAGTCAGATGCTTAACCTTTTGTGCCATCCAGGCATCCCAACAAGGACAGCTTTCTAAAGTCTACCTATGGGATTATTTTAACCTTTTATTGTCTACATAGTATCCCACAACATGGAGTCACTTCACTATTGTTTTTGTTTGTTTGTTTGTTTCTTCATTTGTTTATCTCATTGAATATGACATGCCAGGTGCTATGCTGGATCCTGGAAAAATTACAAATAATGCTGCGATAAACATTCTTATGCAAAAATTTTTAAAGAAAACTTTCCCGTTGTGAGACCGATGTTTAGAAGATGCACATGAGGAAAAAAAAAGGAAAGAAAAAGAAGATGCACATGGTGACTCTTAGATAAGCAGCGTGGGCACAAAGTAGGAACTCAATAAACATTGTTGTTGAGTCAGTGATTTCGGTTATGTCTAAAGTAGGAGTAATTATAAGAGGAGATAAGTACTATGAGTGTTTCCCTAACTTAATCAGTATGTTTCATAACAAAGAAATACCTATCCAATGGTATTTATACTATGCGCTGGTTTCGAAAAAATTGACAAGAACACAGTGGTCAGCCCTTTATTTCCCTTAAAACATTCAGCAACTGTAATTTTTAGAAGGTGACTAAATCAAGGACTTAGGAAACTATAATACATTGTATAAGAAAGTTAAAAAAGTTAAAAAGGAAAAAGAAAGTTAAAAAAGAAAAAAAGCACCTCTTTCTGTGAGAAGGACAAGTTACTATTTTTCATAACATATAGAAATTAAGATGAATAACTTGCTTTCTGACATGTTAACAGTGAATAAAATGTAAAAAGTTCATGCAACTCAATCACTCAATCACATTAATCAAATGTAATATACTATTACATTTACCAGAGGATATTTAAGTGAATAATAAAATGACCTAATTATTTATTTCACAGTATTTAAACCGAGGCACATTAACGACCACAAATCCAGAACTATCCATTAAATAGACTTCCATACAGACAGGGGCCCTCCCCAGATGGAGCTGCAGGATTTACATCATGTAGTAAGACAGCAGGATGTGAGGCTTTGTTCTGAGCTTTTTGACTTCATCATAGGCCCAAAAGCCCACACATCATTTTTTGAGAGCTGTAGCAAACCTTATTTATGCTGATCTCCATGATGTCCAAATACTTGAACATTATAACATAGGGAGTCAGTAGGCTATTCACCCAAACGTGCCTGTGGCTACGCATTAGAATCCAGTCCCTCTGTGTTACCAACCAATGGACAGGACATTCAAGCTTCTGATTAGGTCTGTGATTCTCTTTTGTGTGTGTGTGTGTGTGTTTTTTTGTTTTTTTTTTTTTTGGTCTGTGATTCTCTATAAAAAAATGTTGGTTTGAATTTCCATTTACTTTGCATCCCAGCAAACCAATCTATTTGCTGTTGTCTTCTGGGCAAAATGCCTGGGCTTTGTAAAGTTGGAAACAAACTCCTACTGAAAAAGAAAAATAAACCCAAGGAAAATAAACTTCAATTGCTGGTGTTCTCTTCTAGGTTCTTACCTTTCTGTAGCTTTTTTTTTTTTTTTTTTTAGATTTATTTATTTATTTATTTATTTGAGAAAAAAAGAACAGAGGATTGGCAGAGAGAGAGAGAGAATATCAAGCAAACTCCCTGAGGAGGACTGAGCTGAGGAGGGGCTCCATCTCACCAACCCCTAGACCTGAGCTGAAATGAAGAGTTGGAAGGCTGAACCGACTGAGCCACCCAGGTACCCCTTACTTTTCTGTACCCCTAAGTGAGTGCAATTTTCACCAGTGATGCCCAGTCTTTGATTAATTTCAGGAGCCTCTTCTTTTGGGGGAACTTCTGTAGTGGCCTCTTACAGTTATGTGTTTTGGTACTGCCCTGCATATTTTTTCATTACAGTAGTTTTTAATTACCATAGATAAAGGGTTGTTACCTACAGGATTTCTGCAATAGGCACCTAGAGATGCCTCTGGATTATTTCTGTTTTATTATATGGAATCACCCACAAGCCAGTGCAAATTCTAAACATAATTATCCTGTCCAGAAGTAGAAAACGAACGTTAAATATTCATCATTTAAATTCAATCAAGTTTTGGCCACATTCTAATTCATCCTAGTGGAATCTGAGACTGAGCTTTTTTACTTTGAAAGGTGCCCAGCAGGTGTATGAATAGCAACTCCAAGAAACATAGAGCCTCGACCATTTTTGAAGAAGGCAACACCCTTCTAAAAACATAACTGCTGAGCTCATCAAAGAAACCACATGCCCAGCACCCTGTGCTCCGAAAGCTGCGGAAGAGTGCAATGTTCACTTGAGCAAAGAACGAGGCTTTCCCTGTTTATTTGGTTATGGTCGCTTGTCCTTAAAGAGAAGCAAATGAATTAACAGGACGAATGACACGGTAGGTAGTCACCGAGGGGAAAGTATTATTAGCCTCATTAACTTGGAGCAGCCTTCCCGCTCACACCTAGAGCAAGCCACCGGGGGACCTACCCTGCCAGACCACCCTGTGGGGTTTGGAAACCCACCTCTGCGACCTAGGCCTGGGCTAACACCCTTCGAATAACCGAGTAACTGCTGGTGTCCCCAAGCCCACTCACACGGACGTCAGGAAGCAGTTCCCGAATAAGGCAAGGCGCGTGTGTTGGGGGGATCCCTTCCCGGCCCATCCTTACAAGTTGCTGGGAGTGGCACCGAAGAACTTTGCCCAGAGTGGTCTGTGCCACCGCTCCGGGAGGTAAGCTCCGGGCCCTGAGGCTTTCAGCCCAGGATCCAACGGCCCCCTGCCAAGCTCCTCCTTTCCCGCGCCTTCACCGAGAGGGGGCGGGTCGGCTGGGGATTTCTTCTTCGGAAGTCGCACGGGTTTGTGGAGCGGGGACAGCCGCAGGGGCGGGAGCCGGCGCCGCTGCCACCCGGGCGGGGGAGTCACCGTTGGGAAACGCAGGGGGCGGGCGAGGCTGTGAGAGAAAGAGTGACGTCAGGAGCGCAGGGCGGGGAGCGAATGAGTGACGTCAGGAGCGCAGGGCCAGGGGCGGGGAGAGAAAGAGTGACGTCAGGAGCGCAGGGCCAGGGGCGGGGAGAGAAAGAGTGACGTCGGGAGCGCAGGGCGGAGGGCGGGGGGCGAATGAGTGACGTCGGAGTGCGGGGGCGGGGAGAGAATGAGTGACGTCAGGAGCGCAGGGCGGGGAGCGAATGAGTGACGTCGGGAGCGCAGGGCGGAGGGCGGGGGGCGAATGAGTGACGTCGGAGTGCGGGGGCGGGGAGAGAATGAGTGACGTCAGGAGCGCAGGGCGGGGAGCG
This sequence comes from Vulpes lagopus, assembly GCF_018345385.1. Taxonomy (NCBI): domain Eukaryota; kingdom Metazoa; phylum Chordata; class Mammalia; order Carnivora; family Canidae; genus Vulpes; species Vulpes lagopus. The sequence continues at coordinate 32,106,419 of NC_054831.1, forward strand.
AATGAGTGACGTCAGGAGTGCGGGGGCGGGGAGAGAATGAGTGACGTCGGGAGCGGAGGGCGGGCCCCCGGCCCCGGGAACCCCGAGCCTCGCACGGCGCCGCGGGCGGAGTGGCCGGGGAGAGCCCGCCCTGGGCGCGCAGGGGCGGTCCTGGCCACGGAGCCCCGCCGGGCAGCTGCGCCTCTGGGAGCGGCCTCGGGAGGGCCCCGGAGACGGCTTCCCCGGGGCCGCTGCGCGCTCAGCCAGACCGCGAGTCTGGTAGCGGCTTCGGCCGGGGGTGGCTGCGGCAGCGGGCCCCGGGCCCTGGCCGATTCCGGGCCGGGAGCGGGTGGGGAGCGCCCGGGGGGCCGGGAGGAGACTGGCCTGCGTGAGCCGAGCGTTGGTCGCAGCGCGGGGAGGGAAAGGGGGATGGCGAGCGCGGAGGGGGCTCTTATTGGGCCCGGCCCCCGCCCAGGGCGCCCTTCCTCGGGGTTGCCTGGGAGGGGTTGGATGTGTGGCGAAGTCCTCTTGCTCCGAGCTTTCCTCTCATTCATTTGCACCCGTTTTGGGTAACTCGGTCCTGGCCTTGGAAGGACGCAGATTAACCCAGACGTTGTCCGGGGCGCAGGACTGCGGTTCGGGGGGTGGAGAGGGCCTGTCTTTTTCTCTTCTGAGAGCCGCTTACTGACCCTGTGAACAGCAAGAGTCCAGTCCTGGGCTGCACACCCTGAAACCTTGGCAGCCCCGAGCCGGTCCGCTTAGGGAAGGGAGAAGGCTTGGCTTCTCCGCGCAGGTGGGTGAGAATGCACCTGCCTACCCCTCCCAGACCCGGATTGTCGTCAGTAACCCGTGGCCACCTCTTGAAACAACTCAAGTGTTCTGTAATTTTTTATTTCGATTTTTGATCTTTGCCATTCATTCTTATGTTTCATCTCGTTTGCTCTAATATGACCTCAAATCGTTTTTGACATTTGTTCTACATTTTAAGGACATTTAACTATTTAGTGACTCTAGGTTGGGGGTGGATTTTGAATTTAAACTTTGCAAATCCTTGGTGACCCTCGTAGTCTCGTCTATTAACGGTGGGTTCTCAGTCACATTAAACACTGACTCAGTAAAATGGGACAATAACTAGAGATGCCAGGTCTTTCTGGCTATCTAATCTATCTATCTATCTATCTATCTATCTATCTATCTATCTATCATCTATCTATTTTTGGAGTTCAATTTGCCAACATATAGCATAACACCCAGTGCTCATCCCATCAAGTGCCCCCCTCAGTGCCCATCACCCAGTCACCCCAACCCCCCCACCCACCTTCCTTTCCACCACCCCTTGTTCGTTTCCCAGAGTTAGGAGTCTCTCATGTTCTGTCTCCCTTTCTGATATTTCCCACTCGTTTTTTCTCTTTTCCCCTTTATTCCCTTTCACTATTTTTAATACTCCGAATGAATGAGACCATAGAATGTTTGTCCTTCTCCGATTGACTTATTTCACTCAGCATAAACCCTCATTACTCTCAATATCTGGCACAAAGCAGACCAAAACAAATTGTAACTGTTTACGTACAGACAGTGGTGTGTTCCACAGCTGGCATGGGTGATTGCCAATTAATGTCCACAAGGTTTCCTGCCTATACACCTGGTGGGCTGAGGTTTAGCCTGGGAAATCCTTTGGCAAGTTCCTTGGATCTTCAGGATGTTAAGCATTTCATTGTGGATACCTGAAGGGTTTTTGGTTGCCACCCCATTTCACTGGAACTGGGGATCGCTGTTTAAACTGAGTCAGAGCAACCACTTAACAAGACAAATCTGGAATTTGCAGGAAGATTGGACTGATGGTAAACTCGAACCTTAACCTTTTTTTTTCCTCTAAAATAAGCAGTGCAGAATTTCCTTTTTATAGTCCGTTCCTTGGTTTGTCGCCTGTCTTACCTCACAGTAGTCTTCTGGTTGAAGTCTTGTTTTATGAGTTAATATTTAATTTGGCTTCTTTACTTTTCATTTTTAAGTAAAGCTGGTTGACTTAGGAACCTGGAAGGAAACACTGGACACCTTTGGGTTGCTGCCTCCTGGCCTCAGTTTCTCTTCTCCCGGGATCTTACAAAAGCCTGAGGAACTATTTGGAAGGATAGGAAGTATTTGCTCAGGTGTTATTGGAAAGATTTGTTCTTAACCATATCTGCAACAGCTTTTAGGGTCAAAGGTCATAGGGAATTTTTAACACCATATGATGTGGAAAGGTCTTGGGCTTTGGAATCCAGGAGACTTGAGGCTATCTGCATGGTAACTTACTTGCCATATTTGAGCAAGTAACTTAAACTTTGGGAATTGGTGAGGGGAGACTTTAAACAAAATATAGGGCAAAATAGAAATAATCTGACATCTATGAAAATAGACAATGGAATACAAATGGGAACTTTTTCTTTTTTAAAGAAGTGATACTTTCAAATGAGTTTTTGTTTTGTTTTTTTGTTTTGTTTTGTTTTTGAGGGGGTGACAATTACTGAGAAGTCTAGACATTTTCGGATGAGAGTAGCCTACCCATCTTTACCTAGTTCTCTTACGGAGGAATTGAAGCCTCTAACCTGAACTATTAGACATTTATTCACTTCCTTCAGCTGTTAAACATTTAGTGAGCAGCTACTATATTCTAGTCACTAAACTAGATACTAGTGATGCTAACATGAAGGAGATTCTGTACCTGTCCTTGAAGCTTCCAGTCCAGCAGAGAGCACCCTTCACCTTGATGATAGCAGGGAAAGAAGAAACCAAACAAACCAAACAGGAGGAGAGAATGGGGAATTGGGAGGAAACCTCCTACTGGTAATACAAGATCCAGTGGCTTTCCAATGAGTCCTGAATTGGGGCTCATAAATTCTTAAGAGGCTGAACAATGCAAATATGCCTTGCTTTGCCCAATAAAAATATTAGAAACAAGTTAGGCTATTAAGTTAAAATAGGTTTGTTTTTTTAAAAAAAGATTTTATTTATTGGAGGGAGTGGGGAGACAGAAAGCGCGAGCCAACATGAGCAAGTGGGAGAGCACCAGCCAGGGGGGAGAAGGCAAAGCAGACTCCCCACTGAGCAGGGAGCCTGATGTGGGGCTCCATCCTAGGACCCTGGGATCATGACCTGATTCAAAGGCAGACACCTAACCCAACTGAGCCATCCTGGTGCCCCAGTTAAAATAATTTTAAATGAACTCCAGAACAAACATGTTTAAATGAAATTTGAATGGTAAATTCAGCTAAACCAAGATTTATTTACTGTGAGCAAAACACTATGGTAGATTTTTAAGAAGATAACCACTGTGTGAGAATATTCCAGTTTATTACATAAATAATGTAATAAGTAGTATTACCTATAGTAAGTAGTATGTTACTTATGGAAGTTTAAAAGTGCAGATTAAACAAACCAGCAATCACCTAGAAAATCACTTAATGTTATATCCTCAAATTCTTTTTCATCCCTGTAAGAACATATCATGAAGAGAGCTAACGTGTATTAAGAACACTGATTTGGTCCTTGTGCCTCAGTGAGCAATAAACAATATGTCAGGCTGGGAGTCTTATTACAAAAACGAGGGCGATGAAGAAGAAGAGCAAGAAGATGGCCTTGAAGCCGGTGGAGAATATACATATTCAGGAAGAGATAGTTTGATTTTTTTGGTTGATGGTTCTAGGGCCATGTTTGAATCTCAGGGTGAAGTTGAACTGACTCCTTTTGACATGAGCATCCAGTGTATCCAGAGTGTGTATACCAATAAGATCATAAGCAGTAATCAAGATCTCTTGGCAGTGGTGTTCTATGGTACTGAGAAGGATAAAAATTCAGTGAATTTCAAAAATATTTACGTCTTACAGGAGTTGGATAATCCAGGTGCTAAACGAGTGCTTGAGCTTGACCGGTTTAAGGGGGAGCGGGGGAAAAAACATTTCCAAGACCTAATTGGCCATGGATCTGACTACTCACTGAGTGAGGTGCTGTGGGTGTGTGCCAACCTCTTTAGCGATGTCCAGGTTAAGATGAGCCATAAGAGGATCATGCTGTTCACCAATGAAGATGACCCCCATGGCAATGACAGTGCCAAAGCTAGCAGGGCCAGGACCAAAGCTGGGGATCTCCGTGACACAGGTATCTTCTTGGACTTGATGCACTTGAAGAAACGTGGGGGTTTTGACATATCCTTGTTCTACCGAGATATCATCAGCATAGCAGAGGATGAGGACCTAGGGGTTCGCTTTGAGGAATCGAGCAAGCTAGAAGACCTGTTGAGGAAGGTTCGTGCCAAGGAGACCCGGAAGCGTGTGCTCTGCAGGTTGAAGCTTAAGCTCAGCAAGGATACTGCACTCACTGTCGGCATTTATAATATGGTCCAGAAGGCTGTCAGACCTCCTCCGGTGAGGCTTTATCGGGAGACCAATGAGCCAGTGAAATCCAAAACCCGGACATTTAATGTAAATATGGGCAGTTTGCTTTTGCCTAGTGACACCAAGAGATCTCAGAACTATGGGAATCGTCAGATTGTACTAGAGAAAGAGGAAACAGAAGAGCTGAAACGCTTTGATGAACCAGGTTTGATTCTCATCGGTTTCAAGCCCTTGATAATGTTGAAGAAGCACCATTACCTGAGGCCCTCCCTGTTTGTGTACCCTGAAGAGTCCTTGGTGAATGGGAGCTCAACCCTGTTTATTGCTCTGCTCACCAAGTGTCTGGAGAAGGAGGTCATGGCAGTGTGCAGATACACCCCCCGTCGGAACATCCCTCCTTATTTTGTGGCCTTGTTGCCACAAGAAGAGGAGCTAGATGACCAGAAAATTCAGGTGACACCCCCAGGCTTTCAGCTTGTCTTCTTACCCTATGCTGATGATAAACGCAAGGTGCCCTTTACTGAAAAAGTCATGGCAAACCCAGAGCAGATAGACAAGATGAAGGCTATTGTTCAGAAGCTCCGATTCAATTACAGAAGTGGCAGCTTTGAGAACCCAGTGCTGCAGCAACACTTCAGGAACCTGGAGGGGCTGGCTTTGGATTTGATGGAACCCGAGCAGGCGGAGGATCTGACACTGCCTAAGATTGAAGCAATAGATAAAAGACTGGGCTCCTTGGTGAATGAGTTTAAGGAGCTTGTCTACCCACCAGATTACAGTCCTGAAGGAAAAGCTCCCAAGCGGAGACAAGATGATGAAGGTCTTGGAAGCAAAAGGCCCAAGATGGAGTTATCTGAAGAGGAGCTGAGGGCCCATGTCAACAAGGGCACGCTGGGTAAGCTCACTGTGCCCATGCTGAAGGAAGCCTGCAGGGTGTGTGGGCTGAAAGGCGGGTTGAAGAAGCAGGAGCTGCTGGACATACTCACTAAGCACTTCCAGAAGAACTGACCAGCCAGCCAGCCACCCTTCTGCACTACAGCCAGGCTGCCTAGTTTTGTTCTCATCAAGTTAAAATATGTTTCTCCTGAACCAGGAAGAGTCTGCCTGATAAAAGTCAAGAACCTTACACTTATGGACCTTACATTTAGTGGAGACTTTCTGTTGCCATGGAGACCGCATAGTCCTCCCACTTTGCTGTGCTTTACTGTCTGAATAAAGATCCCTAACTTTGTACTATAAAAAAAAAAAAAAAAAAAAAAAAAAAAAAAAAAAAAAAAAAAAAAAAAAAAAAAAGAACACTGATTTGGAGAAATAACTTTCCTGAAGTTGCACTGCTGGAAGGTCATTCTCTACAAAACTAAGTTTGATCCATACACACTGTTTCTAACTTGTTTTTTCATCCAAATATGGACATCTTTATCACCAAAATACTCTTACATAGCAGCTTTTATAGTTTTCTATTACATGGCTGCATCCCAACTGAACTGGTCCCCTGTTTTGGGACAGTTAGTTGGTTTCCCGTTTTACTATTTTAAGCAACCCTGCAGTAAGTACCCTTCTAGCTATATCTAAGTGTATATCCATCGTGATTTTAGTTATTTTGCATTTTAAAAAGTGAATTACAGGGCACCTGGGTGGCTCAGTGATTGAGCATCTGTCTGCTTTTGGCTCAGGTTGTGATCCCGGGGTCCTAGGATCAAGCCCCACCTTGGGTCCCTGCTCAGTGGGGAGTCTGCTCTGCCCTCTCCCTCTGCCCTTATCCCAGCCACCCGTTTGTGCTGTTTCTCTCTCAAATAAATAAATAGAATCTTTTTCTTTCTTTCTTTCTTTTTTTTTTTTTTTTTACAAAAAGTGTTCAAAGGGTAAGTTGTTATTTGCTGATTGGTTTTTCCTGATGATTTGCTTCTCATTTAAGATTCAGCTATACAATTTTGTGTATTAGTATGATCACATCACTTAAAACTTTCAAACCAAACTTGACACATTCGTAGTTTTTTTTTTTTAAGGAGCACCAAGTGGATTGAGTGTTTTATATGTACATCTTTTCTTTCAATATACCCCTCTGTACTGTTAAAAAAAAATAAAACCACATATTGAAATTGTTAAAGAGGAGGGGATAAAAGGAAATGAAAGGTAACACATTCAAAGCCAGATTGTCAGTAAAGACAGCCAGCTACTAAAAGTCAAACTGGGTGAAAGAGTCTGGAAGAGTCTGGAAGGGCCCTTTCAGGTAAATGTCACTTCTCTGCTTGGTAGTGCCTGCACCGAGGTTCATTTATGTGATAACCTTTCACCTGTGGAAAGAAAGCTGCCCAGTTGTCTGGACTAGCCTCAGGCAGAATTGAGAAGGAGCTGAGATACCCACCTTCCAGCATCCTTGACTCCTAAGTTTACCTGGCAGTACTTGCTTCCCCTAGAAAGTCTCCATGAGTATCTGAATAAAAGCAAATTGCTATCCAACTGAAGTTGTATAACTGGAGGTATCCTATTTATGGAGACTTGGAGAATGTGTGTCTATCCCATGGAGGAATTTAATTACCTTTTTAGTAAGATGATTAGAAATGCAAAATATATGTTAAGAGTTAAACTCTTGAAAAGCTTTTCCACAAGTAGGAAGTTACTGAAAGGAGGAGGAGCCCTGGAGGTGGAGAGACCGCTGCAGTTGCAAGGATGGGAATGAGGCAACTCTGTGCCCCCTGGAGGGTCTTATCCAATCCTGAGGCTGCTGGGGATTGGCTCCTCCTCTTGGAACTGCGGTCTTGTGTGATTCTGGAGGGGCTGGCCTGGCAGGAGTGAAAACATGTCAGAGGCCTTTCTTGGCCTGTTTCGCCAATGAGACGCAAATCTCAGGAAATAGTAGCAGTTGTGTGAAATACATGGTCTCAGGGCATCCTAAAGATGCACTCATTTGGGAGGAAGTGGAGTGTTGTGGGTCCCAACACCTCTGCTCCGCACTAGGTGATCTTGGGCAGCTTCCTCACATGAACCTCCATTTCCTGCTGTAAAAAGGGAATAAAATACTTACTGCATAAGGTGACCATTGAAACTTTGTGAGTAAAACACTGAGGGTAATGCTTGGTTCACATACATACTCAGTGGCTTAGCTTTCATTTTTTTTGCATACAGACTGTATCTCTAGCTTTTAAAACAGTGTTCAATCCTATTACCTCAAAAGTCAAATGATTTGTCATTTCTTTTATAATAGAATAGCCATTTGTCATGCCTGTATTGGTAGAGTCTGGGTCCTGTCCTTTACCCTTCCCTCGTCCTTCTCATGGGGGTTAAAATAAAATCATTGAAGTTGTTTGTACGCTGCCATTGAATTCAAGAACTTTCATAAGAAGTATATAACATCAGCTGTGAATGCTGAAAAGCTTTCAAAGCAGCAATCACAATATGCCAGCCCTCTCAGCAGATGCTGTGAGCATTTATGGAGCACAACTGTTACTGTGCCTTACAGAACTCAGCTTTTGGATGAGTATTGTACCATGAACACCACTATCCCAGAAAATGCCTGGGCCCGTTAAGAATCACAGACCCCACTGTCTTCCCGGATGCTGTAGTCTTTCTTTAGGAGGCCCTGAGAGGTTTATTTCACACAGCTGCTAGTGTTTTCCTCAGAAAACAAGTTGTTTGCAACTTGTTCTGCAAGTTGTTTAAGGTCCAGTTATGAACACACCAGTAGCTACCAAACTTTAATAGCAACAGAGGGCATTGTTTTTATTAAATTGTGTGTGTGTAGGATATATCCTCTATGATGGATTAAATGATGAATATTTAATGTTCATTTTCTACTTCTGGACAGGGTAATTATGTTTAGAATTTGCACTGGCTTGTGGGTGATTCCATATAATAAAACAAAAATAATCCAGAGGTATCTCTAGGTGCCTACTGCAGAAATCCTGTAGGTAAACAACCCTTTATCTATGGTAATTAAAAACTACTGTAACGAAAAAATATGCAGGGCAGTACCAAAACCTATAACTGTAAGAGGCCACTACAGAAATTTCCCCCAAAAGAAGAGGCTCCGGAAATTAATCAAAGGCTGGGCATCACTGGTAACAAATGCACTCACTTAAAGCTACAGAAGAGTAAGAGGTACCTGGGTGTCTCAGTCGGTTCAGCCGACTTGGCTTGGTTTCAGCTCAGGTCATGGTCTAGGAGTTGGTGAGATGGAGCCCCTCCTCAGCTCAGTCCTCCTCAGGGAGTCTGCTTGATATTCGCTCTCTCTCTCTCTCTGCAAATCCCCTGTTCTCTTTCTCTCTCAAATAAATAAATAAATCTTAAAAAAAAAAAAAAACTAAAGAAAGGTAAGAACCCAGAAGAGAACACCAACAATTGAAGTTTATTTTCCTTGGGTTTATTTTTCTTTTTCAGTAGGAGTTTGTTTCCAATTTTACAAAGCCCAGGCATTTTGCCCAGAAGACAACAGCAAATAGATTGGTTTGCTGGGATGCAAAGTAAATGGAAATTCAAACCAACATTTTTTTATAGAGAATCACAGACCTAATCAGAAGCTTGAATGTCCTGTCCATTGGTTAGTAACACAGAGGGACTGGATTCTAATGCGTAGCCACAGGCACGTTTGGGTGAATAGCCTACTGACTCCCTATGTTATAATGTTCAAGTATTTGGACATCATGGAGATCAGCATAAATAAGGTTTGCTACAGCTCTCAAAAAATGATGTGTGGGCTTTTAGGCCTATGATGAAGTCAAAAAGCTCAGAACAAAGCCTCACATCCTGCTGTCTGACTACATGATGTAAATCCTGCAGCTCCATCTGGGGAGGGCCCCTGTCTGTATGGAAGTCTGTTTAATGGATAGTTCTGGATTTGTGGTCGTTAATGTGCCTCGGTTTAAATACTGTGAAATAAATAATTAGGTCATTTTATTATTCACTTAAATATCCTCTGGTAAATGTAATAGTATAATTGTGATTGAGTTGCATGAACTTTTTACATTTTATTCACTGTTAACATGTGAGAAAGCAAGTTATTCATCTTAATTTCTATATGTTATGAAAAATAGTAACTTGTCCTTCTCACAGAAAGAGGTGCTTTCTTTCTTTTTTAACTTTCTGCTCTTATACAACGTATCAAAGTTTCCTAAGTCCTTGGTTTAGTCACCTTCTAAAAATTACAGTTGCTGAATGCTTTAAGAGAAAGAAAGGGCTGACCACTGTGTTCTTGTCAATTTTTTCTAAACCAGTGCATAGTATAGATACCATTGGATAGATATTTGTTATGATGAAACATACTGATTAAGTTAGGGAAACACTCATAGTACTTATCTCCTCTTATAATAACTCCTACTTTGGACATAACCTAAATCACTGACTCAATCAACAATGTTTATTGAGTTCCTACTTTGTGCCCACGCTGCTTATCTAAGAGTCACCATGTGCATCTTCTAAACATCGGTCTCACGATGGGAAAGTTGTCTTAAAAATTTTTTGCATAAGAATGTTTATCGCAGCATTATTTATAATTTTTCTGGGATCCATCAGAGCACCTGGCGTGTCGTATTCATTGAGATAAACAAATGAACAAACGAACAAAACAAACCAATAGCTAGTAAACGTAGAAAGATAGAATCAGAAAATCACCATTTGGTAAATAAGACAGTACTAATATGATTCACCGATAATTATCACTGGGTGCTACACGTGTGATAAGAAACAAGCTAACTCATCGTCTCTAAGGATCTCCCTTTAAGACATTTCATTAATTAGCTACAGTGGAGAAACCTGGCAAGACACCATTTTGACTGATAAATATATTTCTAGTAACGGGACAAATCAGCATTGTTTACCACCTCAGAAGAGGCATGGAGAAAACAAACAGCATCACTTCTGTGGTGTGAGCCACATTTTATAGAGTAACTGGTCTATACTCTACAAAAACATCAAGGTCACTGAGAGGAAAGGGTCAGCAGCTGGCCTACAGCCCATTTACCCTTTTTATTAGGGAATGCCCAGGGGAAAAAAAAAAAAAAGATGACTTGGTCAAATCCCCTTGGGATCTTCCAGTAAACCCACTAATTTACTTTTCTATGGAGTGCTTATAATAACAACATGTTCTAGGTCTGTCTGGAGTAGGTTATGATAAAGAAATCTGAAATTAATGAATTTATGCAGCAGAGTTTGAAAAAATATCACATAACGTATTTGATTACACAAGTGTAAAATAGAGCTTTCGTAATTGAAACAGCTCCCCCTTTTGTGTAAGCGATGTATCACATGCACAACTTAGAGACCTCGGGTTAAATTTGAACCAGAGTAGAGTATTAAAGTTGCAAAAAGGGCCTAGGAAGCATCCTTAGCAATCCTGATTTCCTCATGTTTCACCTAAAATTATTACTAAAGCTTAATTCTGGATATTATCTTTGATTTTGTGGCTCTGATCTGATGATCTCATCCTCCATGTTCTGTCATGAAAGAGAACAGACTGGGGAAGTGCTCTATATTGAAAGAAGGTGAGGTGCGTGGGGGATGGGGTGACCGGGTAACGGGCACTGAGGAGGACGCATGATGAGATGAGCACTGGGTGTTATAGGATATGTTGGCAAATTGAATTTAAATAAAACATAATTAGGGATGCCTGGGTGGCTCAGCGGTTGAGCATCTCCCTTTGGCTCAGGGCGTGATCCCGGGGTCTGTGGATCCAGTCCCTAATCAGGCTCCCTGTGAGGAGCCTGCCTCTTCCTCTGCCTGTGTGTCTCTGCCTTTCTCTCTCAGGGTCTTTCAGGAATAAATAAATAAAATCTCTAAAAATAAATAAAACATAATTTAAAAATTTAAAAAGAAAGAAAGAAAGAGGGTAAAAGAAGACAGGCTAACTAAATATAATGTGTGATCTCAGATTAGATTCTAGACCAAAGAGGAAAAGGAAAGAGGAAGTTTTCTTGCTTATTTCTTTGATTTAACTATTAAAGGACTTTATTAGGGAACTAGGGAATTTGCATGGAATCTGTGGACTAGATGTCAGTACTTTAACAATGTTAAGGTCCTAATTTTGGGTTTACTACAGCTATTTAGGAGAGGGTCTGTGTCATGGCCAACAAGCACATGAGAAAATGCTCCGCATCACTTGCCATCAGGGAAATACAAATCAAAACCACAATGAGATACCACCTCACACCAGTGAGAATGAGGAAAATTAACAAGACAGGAAACAACAAATGTTGGAGAGGATGTGGAGAAAGGGGAACCCTCTTGCACTGTTGGTGGGAATGTGAACTGGTGCAGCCACTCTGGAAAACTGTGTGGAGGTTCTTCAAGGAGTTAAAAATAGATCTGCCCTACATACAACCCAATAATTGCACTGCTGGGGATTTACCCCAAAGATACAGATGCAATGAAATGCCAGGACCCCTGCACCCGATGTTTCTAGCAGCAATGTCCACAATAGCCAAACTGTGGAAGGAGCCTCGGTGTCCATCGAAAGATGAATGGATAAAGAAGATGTGGTCTATGTATACAATGGAATATTACTCAGCCATTAGAAACAACAAATACCCACCATTTGCTTCGACGGGAATGGAACTGGAGGGTATTATGCTGAGTGAAATAAGTCAGTCAGAGAAGGACAAACATTATATGGTCTCATTCATTTGGGGAATATAAAAATTAGTTAAAGGGAATAAAGGGGAAGAGAAAATGAGTGAAAATATTAGGGTGACAAAACATGAGAGACACCTAACTCTGGGAAAGGGGTAGTGGAAAGGGAGGTGGGTGGGGGTTTGGGGTGACTGGGTGATGGGCAAGGAGAGGGGCACTTGGTGGGATGAGCACTGGGTGTTATGCTAAATGTTGGCAAATTGAACTCCAATAAAAACAATTTAAAAAATAAAAATAAAGAAAAATAAATAAATGTTGCTAAATTGAACTGCAATAAGAGAGGGTTTGTGTTTTTAGGAACCTTAGGACAAACTGGTCATCATGCCGGCATCATGCCACTCTTAAATGATTCAGAAATAAATTATAGATATATATACATAAAGAATAATAAGGTAAATGTGGTAAACTTAGCAACTGAGGAATCTCAATGCAGGTAGCATATCTACTATTTTTAAACTTTTCTGTAAATTTGAAATTATTTCAACTGAAACTAAAATATAAAGGTGAAATAAGCATGTTGAAGTAAAGAAAGTACAGAGAAAAGATGAGCTCTACTATGAATTAAGTTATCTTGAAATCTGGTGAAAGATGTTTTGTCTGTTTTACCTTTTAGATTTTAAGCTAGGTTTGGAAGAAGGCTGAAGGAATTCTCTACTAGATGCGGAATCTCTGAATTCTCCAATTACGAAAGTATAATTTTATGCATATTTCCATAAAAGAGCTGAATATCATTAATTAGGTCGTTGGGGAAGATCATACACTGAAACAGAAAACAATGTTTGAAATACCTGAGTCTTCACATAGTCACATCACAAAGTAACATATAATATTCTGTGGCTGTAAATGTGTAAGTTTATTTTCTTAGGTTGGGGGTGGGTGACATTTGATGTTTACTGCTACTGACTAGCATTAAGTTATAGGTAGCTCAGGCCCTGGCCTTGGACGTGGTAACTTCACTCCTCTAAACTCTAGTCTCATCAAGGATAACATCAAGTACCAATCTTTCTCAGGGGTTGTTGTGAGTGTTAAAGTTCAAATGTGTTTAAAGCTACATATACAACAAACTGACTGTGGGCCGGGTGATACTCTAGTCCTTTCGTGCACATTAATCTAGTTAGCTTTCACAACGACTCTTTGAGGTAGGTATATATATATATACATCTCCACTTCAAGGATGAGTAATCTGAAGCACAAACAGGTTAAGGATGGGACGCCTGGGTGGCTCAGCAGTTAAGCATCTGCCTTTGGCTCAGGGCGTGATCCCAGGGTCCGTGATTGAGTCCCACATCACGCTCCTTGTGGGGAGCCTGCTTCTCCCTCTGCCTGTGTCTCTGCCTCTCTCTCTTTGTCTCTCATGAATAAATAAAATCTTTAAACAAAACAAAACAAAGAGGTTAAGGATACATAATTTATAGGTGGTGGTCTCACAGACATTTAACTTTAGCAAATCTAGAAACCAGGCAGTAATATAACTAAATACTGCCAATTAATAAAATAGTGGTAGAGTTGAACATCTCTGTATTAGTCCACCTGAATTTATATATACAAGAAATTTTATAGAACATGCTTGTATTCCACATTTAAATTGGACATTAAGAGGGGTACCTGGGTGGCTCAGTCAGTTAAGCATCTGTCTGACTCTTGATCTCAGCTTAGGTCTTGATCTTGGGGTCATGAGTTCAAGCTCCATGCTGGGTGTGAAGCCTACTTAAAAAAAAAATAAATTAGACATTAAGAATTAGACTTTTTTAATTAAAAATTTTTTTAAAAATATTTTCTTTATTTATTTGTGAGAGACACAGGGGGAGAGAGAGAGAGGCCCAGACACAGGCAGAGGGAGAAGCAGGCTCCATGTACGGAGCCCGACGTGGGACTTGATCCCAGGTCTCTAGGATCAGGCCCTTGGCTGAAGGTGGCGCTAAACTGCTGAGCCACCAGGGCTGCCCAGAATTAGACTTTTTAAGTGAAAAATTGTTAAAAGAACATAGTAAGTGTAAATTGAAATTTATAATAACCAAGATAGCAGACTTTAAAAGTTTAAATCAAGTGTGAAAATAATTGCCACAAATCATACATTTGCAAAAGCAAGATTATAAATACCTGTAATAGTATTGTGCTCAAATGAGTGTTATTCAAAATAACTGCATAAAAAGTTCAACTGCAACATTCCCATAGCTGATCTATACTAACCGATAAAATAACAAAGCGGAATTGGTTCCTCCCTTCCCCTGGACAATAAGTATACCATCTCAAGGAATCTAGTATTCTCATGTCCCAAAGACCTACCTGAAGTCCCAACTCAACCCCATCTTAGATGGGGGTCTTGACGGGTTACTTGAGCTCTTAGTTAGGTTTGTCAACACGACCCTTAATATAACACATTTCTTGAATTCCTGTACATGAAGCTCCCTTTCCTTGGAATATCCTTCCTCATTTTGGTCCCCAATCCTCTCCATCTTGCCAACTCCTTATTCTTCAAGATACCTCAAAAGTCATCTCATTTTAAATGGGGTACCCTTTCTCTGTATTCTCCAGATTCCAAAACACAGCTCCATCATGGCCCTTTGCGTATCATACTTTCATCACTAGTCTTCCCCTTAGTCTGCAAGAACCTAAAGGACCAGGACTGCATCTTTCATCTCTACAGACTGGCACCCTCTACTCTCAATACATGTCCATTCAATCAATAAATGAAATGTTGCCGAATCATGCAACTGTACCAAGTTCTAAATCACTACAAATTCATGCTACCTACTTTTAATCACAGGTTCCAGGATTGTTGTGGTATGTTACTAAGTGCTTCCATCTACAAAGCATAATTCAGTTTAATTCTTTTGTTTTGGGGGAGTCTTTCTGATGAAGAGAAGATAAGGAAGATAAAGCTCAGAGGAGATGAAATGGCAAAGATGGATCTTGAATTGTTTCAATTCCAAATCCAAGGTCTTTCCGTACTCTGCTCCCTTAACACACTGCTGACAAGATCGATTTCAAATCTTTTCACTATTTTTTAACTCATCCACCCCTACTGTCCCTTTGAGCAGATGATCTAGCCTCCTAATTACCAAAAAGATCATGAACTATTCTACATCACCTCTACATAAGCATAAATATCCTTTTATCACTTCATATTTTAGAAGCTATTTACCATTTAAAAACGAGAACAGAGGGATCCCTGGGTGGCGCAGCGGTTTGGCGCCTGCCTTTGGCCCAGGGCGCGATCCTGGAGGTCCGGGATCGAATCCCACGTCGGGCTCCCGGTGCATGGAGCCTGCTTCTCCCTCTGCCTGTGTCTCTGCCTCTCTCTCTCTCACTGTGTGCCTATCATAAATAAAAAAAACAAACAAACAAACAAAAAAAAAAACGAGAACAGAAAATGAGGAGGAAAAACACTGCACCTGAAAGTCTACTACCAGAACATAACCACTGTTCATATTTGGTGTGTATACTCCTGCAATTTTACCTATGTAGCTGTATATAGGCACATTAAATTATTTTTACCAGGAGATCTCAGTGTGTAAACTTTAAAATAATTTTTCTTAATTAATGAATAACTTCTCATATCATTTTATATAGAATCATATCATTGCTTTAATAGCTTCAAAATATTCTGTAAAGAAATAATGCCTTATTTTTGGACACTTAGGTTTCATTTAACTTCTTGCTGTTATAAACAATACTATGGTGAAAATCTGCCCATTTTTACGTAATTTGTATGTCTCATACATACTTTTTATATCAGTAATAAACACCAATTAGATGCTTAAGCAATTCAGCTCAAATAGAGCTAATATCTAGGTTGGAATTATTCCATTGCTGTCTATTTTGGATTTTTATTTTCAACATCATATCCTCCATAAATTGCACAGCAGACACTGAAATCTCAAACTGAGTTCGAGTTGCAATCACTAAATCCTAAATAGTAATTACTTTGAGTTCAATAATGACCATTTTCCTCCTATTTACAAGTCTACCCAAAGAATAGGTGCCATAATACATGATAACATCTAACATTTACATAGGAAAGCTCTCTCATGTTACCTTCACAATTCCGTATGGATGAGAAGCTAGATATGGTAAACTCTCATTTACGAGAAAGGAAATGTAATTTCAGTGATGTCCAAAGTCATACACAGAAGTGTGACTGAAAGTCAGCCTGATTCCATGATCTAAACTAATACTCTTCTTCCTTATAACACATCCCTGGGTCTAGATACGTATTTTGGGTCATTGGTAGTATTAGGACATGTTGAAATTCTTACCTTCAGTTACTAGTAACTCATCCTGAAACACCTCAGCAAAATCAACGTTCTACAACCTTCTGGAAGTATTTGTTCTATAATCCCTGGTTTATGCAAAAGGGCTCTGCCAATAGAGATTTTATTCAAAAATGATTTTATATAAATTAAAATTTCATTAGTGTATTTGGCAAATCTCACAAGTAGCATGCATAATGCATTAGTATATATATCTCATGTCTTAAATCCTAATATAGATAATTTTTAAAAGAAAATTTGTTTTGGAAGTTTCCTTGAAAATTATACATGGTAGTACAATCATTGCTTTCAGTTAAATATTACCATCAAAACAAGAGCTCCCTAATATAAGAGTAGAGAGAAGAGTAAAATTAGATTCTCTTCAGGTCTTACATTTTCATTATTTGTGAGAATTTGATTATAGTTAGAAATTTGTCTCAAGAAAAAAAAGAATATACCAAGAACATGATATAAGTAAGATGTCATAGAGAGACATTTAAATCTCCATATAACTATATTTACCTGGTCTCTTCTAAAGAATCTTTGAGGTGAGAGAACTGAAATGTAAATTTCTCTGTAATACTCAGATGTCCACAAACAAAAGAAACTTCATTACTATATATATATATGTGGCAAAGAGGAGTTCTAAAACAATACACTGATTTCTATATCCCAGTAGAGAGAATAGGGGGGAAAAACCCAAACCTGGTCATCTAATTTCTCCAAACGTCTGTTTCTATAGCTAGAATACTTATGTGAGAAACAAAACCAGATTCAAAGTTGAGCTCTTTACATTGGGTCTATTATAATATTATGTAGTAATCTATCATTCAAGTCTCTTTTTAAATGTTTCCCACTCAACAGATCAAAAATAAAACAATTTCCTAAATTATATATCAGAATAGAACATAGCAGAGCACAAAGGTCGAAGAAGGAAATACTGATATAAGCATATAACCCTCCCTCACTGGGAGCTGATGATTTCCTACTGACACGTGAAATGTTGTGAGCCTCACTTATTTTAATATATCCAGGCCCTCTAGGCTAGGCAACAAAATTTTATCATACAAGAACTCTGAATTCAACATACAAGAAAGTTCCCTGTGTTTAAATCACATCTAAATCTAAATGTCTAAATTTGACAAGATTTTTGTATATTAAACCATATTTAGAAGTACCAATTTTCTAGAAGCACATGTGTGTGTTAAGCTAGCCAAGTTAAACACTCTACACATTTCTAAATACAACTTGATCCTTTCAAATAATTCACGACATTCCCAGAAATACTACAAACGAATCAGGTGTGTTTATGCACAGTATATTCTTTCAGTAGTTCCTAAATCTTTTCTAAAATTGACCTACCATCGTTAGGAAGATTGTCCTATTATGAAGTCTGAGGTGCCCATTTGCACAAAGGAAAACAGGCACCATACATATGTCTAGAAAAGAAGGTACAATGAAAATACAGCAGATGGGTTTCCTACAGACATTTCTTCCTCGCATCATGGTGGACGACTATCAGTTATACAAATTTTATCAAGTTTTTCATCCACCGGTTCACTAATAAGTAGTTGTGCATGTTTGATAGCTTTCAAATCCCAAACTATTTTTAAATCTTCACTATTTCTACTGAATAGTTTCCCACACCATCTAAGATAAGTAACCTACCTTGGATATTGCTGCCTCAAAATTTCATCGCTACCAGAGAAGTATATAGTTGACAGTTCTGTTGTGGTTGTATAGTTGTTCTTTCTAATAGATTATATATTATAGTAACATCCTGATACCAAGAAAAAAATCAGGAGTAAATATTAAATATTTTCCTTAAGTCTCTTCATTGTGAATTATCATATGAGCCTAAACAGTCAGTAGACATGGGTGCATTTGATAGCATTTCTAAGAAGATCAGTTAAGTATTTCCATTCTTTTATTACTTCCAAATGCTAGTTTTTAGCCATAAAATACATAAGTCTTAATTTACCTTAAAAATGAGTTCATATTTTTAGTGCAGAGACTTATACTTACTTCTCATGTTTCTTCTTTGAGCACAAATTTATCTGAAAAATCCTTAGTACTTTAAGATCCAGCAAAAATTTTTCTGAGAATCCCTAAAACCTACTGCTTTAACAAAAGCTGCCCGAGAGCCGGTGTTACGAACAGAAAAAACGATTCTATATTCTTCGCCAGATATTAAGTCATTCACCATTACCATGTAACTGTCAGATAACTTTTTAACATCTTCCAAAATAAGATTACTTATCCCTCCATATCCAGACAAAGGTATCTAAAAACAGAAAATATATACATCCAAAATTATTTTTATGCAAGCAGAAAGCAACAGATTAAATTATAGGCAAAAAAAACCATACAGATTTAAATAATTAACATTATTATCCTTTGTGTACTTTTGCTAGTAGTTACCCCACTTCCAGTCCAGCATTATAATAAAGAACTTTAGAAAAAAATCAAAGGGTTGCAAAATTATTTACTTTCAATATGCTAAATTACTTCATTGTTATAAAACCCAAGCTTAGATGAAAAAGGAATAAAAGATTAGTACAGATAAACTTGCTTAAGAAGTGTTTAGAGTGAAACATACTGATGTTTGTGATTTACTTTGAAATGCATAAAAAAAGAGACAAATGGATGGATGGATATGTGATAAAATAAATATAGCAAAATGTTAATTGTAGAATCTAAGTGGTAGAGTATGTGAAGGTTCACCATATAGCTCTTCCAACTTTCCAGTAATTATCAATTTTGAAAATGAAATGTGTTGGCGGAAAAAAATCTATTGTTCTATAATAAAGTGAGAAAGTGTGCCAGAGAGACCAAACAGAAGCCAAGAACTTAAACAACTCTCAGAGGACAGAACCCTAGCCAGAGTGCAGACCAAAGGCAGGCGTTAGGTGCCAACCAGTGCTGTCTCTAAGCCAGGCTGCTTCCACAGGGGTCAGCATTACCAGGGAACGGGATTCAGAGAATAAAGTCTATAAATAAAAGTGTAGGAAAATAGGTATGCTGCTGTAAAGCAAACTTTTCTTATCCTTTAAAATGCACTCCTTTAAGGGGCACCTTTTAATTAGCAGAAAAGTTTTATTTCTTTTAAGGACAAACCACATCCAAGGCCTAAACTTACAGATGCAAACCAAAGGAGCCATTTAAAGCATTAGCTATTGAGGTACAATACATACTTTGGGGGGGAAATGCTCTGTCTGAAGCTTATACCAAGCTTATCCTGCCCAGTGGCACTTAACCTTAAATTCTCCTTTGTATGTTAGTATTGGTACCCTTGCTTTTTTGTATTTTGTGTATGCTTGTTATTCTCTTTTCCATCCCATTTACATTTTTCTTTATCATTTGTTTAGAGGGTTTCTAATAAATAGTATGTAGCTAGGTTTTACTTTTTTAAAAAGATTTTATCTATTTGAAAGAGAGCGTGTGCCAGCCCACACAAGTGGTGGTGGGGGAGGGGGTTTGGGAGGAACAGAGGGGGAGGGAGGGGAACAAGCTGACTCCATGCTGAGCATGGAACCTGATCTGGGGCTCGATCTCATGACTGAGATTAGGACCTGAGCCAAAATCAAGAGCTGGACACTCAATGGATTGAGCCACCCAGGGGTCCCTAGGTTTAATTTTAATGTAATCTGGTACTCTTTGGATGAACTAGTTAATCCTTGAACACTTAATATAATGATTAATATTCTTGATTTTTAAAAATATTTACTTCATTTAATATTTACATTGTTTTTTATTATGTTCAACAAAAACTTTTTAAGATATTATTTGAGAGAGAGAGAGAGCATGCACGCCAGAGAGAGCACACGAGCAGAGAGGAAGAGTAGAGGCTGAAGCAGGCTCCCCACCAAGGAAGGAGCCTGATGCTGCTGGCCTCCATCCGAGTACCCTGGCATCATGACCTGAGCCAAAAGCAGATGCCTAACCGACTCAGCCACACAGGCGCCCCTTCAAAATTTTTATTGTACTATTTATTCCTGCTCTCCACCCTCCCTTCTATTTTCCCTCCTTAAGCATTTGGAATTTCTTTGACTTTTAAAAATTTATTATAAGATGCACATTTTTCATATTTTAACACTTCTGAAATCAATATGTGTCATATGGTTACTATATGTCATAGTTCAATGTTCTCTTTCTTAGTGGCACATGCAATAATGGCATCTTAAAATCAGTGTTTAGATTCTATGAGGGATGCTGTTTTTCCATTATTTGGAGGGCATTTTTTCTCTTCCTTAATTCATTCTCAGACATGTCTTTCAGCCATTATTTGAGATAACATCAGCATGTTCCCACCAGGGCACTTTGTTGCCTTTCTGTTTCTCTTAGATGCCAATAAGATGGGACTTTCAAATGACTTTTAAAATTTTTAAATATTTATTTGAGAGAGAGCATGAGAGAGAGAGCACAAGCAGGAGGGAGCTGGAGAGGGAGAAGGAGAAGCAGACTCTCTGCTGGCCAGGACCCCAGGACCCCAGGATCATGACCTGAGCCAAAGGCAGATGCTGAACCAACTGAGCCACCCAGGCGCCCTCAAATAATTTCATTATCTCCTTTTGAAACCCCACCTCCTAAGAGAACTTTGGGTTGCTTTTCCTTTTTCCTTTCTCCTCTCATTTCCTAACTCAAGTGTTGCTGGGAGAGTTACACTGTCAGAATATAAATAAAACCTATTTTGTGTTTAGGTTGAAAAACTATCAAAGCAGTTGTATTTGTCTTTGTTTTATTTATTATTATTTATTAGATCACAGCAGGTTAGCTCCTCTGCTAGGGAGGAAACCCCAGCTCAGAAGCAGGTCATCTACAAAATGGTTTAGTTCCAGGTTTCCAGCGACAGTGCATGTGTGTGGGTTTGACGGGATGGCTGTTGAGGCCTCATGTCGCCGTGTTGTCATTCAGCCTGGGTGGGATCCTGACATAGAGGTTTGCAGTCATAATCCCGCAGCTGCTAGCTTGGCCCCATTGGCTCCTCAGCCAAGCACATAAAGGGTTCACATGCAATTAGTGACATAAAGGGTTCACAGTAACCGAAGTGACTCTGGAGACTATCACCTGGTTGCCTTCTTTACTCAAGACTGTTTTGAGCAGCTTTACTGAGGAGATAGCCAGTTGGCAGCAGTCTGACATTTCTTTTCTTTTTTTTTTTTTTAATTGAAGTATAGCACACATACAAGATTATATTGATTTCAGGTGTACAACATAGTGATTTGACAATTACATATGTCATGATATGCTCACCCTGATAAGTGTATTACCCTCTGCCGCCATACAAAGTTAGTACAATATTACTGTATTCTCTATTCTCTTTTTATCCCTGTGACTCGCTTATTTTATAACTGGAGGTTATAAAGAGGTCCATACCTCTTAAACACCTTCACCTGTTTTACCCATCATCCCTTTACCTTCTTCCCGTCTGGCAATTACCAGTTTGTTCTCTGTATTTATGAGTCTGTTTCTATTTTGTTCATTTGTTTTGTGTTGAAGATTCCACAAAGAAGTGAAATCATAGGGTATTTGTCTTTTTCTGTCTGACTTATTTTACTTAGCACAATGCCATCTGAGTCCATCCATATTGTCACAAATGGCAAAATCTTTCTTCTCTACAGCTGAGTAATAATCCTGTGTGTGTAAGTGTGTACACCACACCTTCATTATCCATTCATCTATTGATGGATCCCATAGCTTGGTTATTGTATATAATGGTGCAGTAAACATGGAGGGTGCGTATGTCTTTTTGAATTAGTATTTTCATTTTCTTTGAACAAATGTCCAGCACTGGGATAGCTGGATTGTATGGTATGTCTATTTTTAGTTTTTTGAGGAACTTTCATACTATTTTCCATAGGGCCTGCACCAATTTACATTCCCACCCAACAGTGCACAAGCATTCCCTTTCTCCACAGCCTCACCAAAACTTGTTTCTTGTGTTTCTTATTTTAGCCATTCTGATGGGTATGAGGTGATGTCTCATTGTGGTTTTGATTTGTATTTCCCTAATAGTGATTGGTGTTGAGCATCTTTTCATGGGTCTGTTGGCCATCTGGATGTCGTCTTTGGAGAAATGTCTCTTCATGTCGTCTTCCCATTTTTTAATTGTTTGAGGTTTTTTACTGTTGAGTTTTTATGAGTTCTTTATATATTTTGGATATTAACACCTTTTGGATATACGACTTATTTATAAATTCACTTATTTAGTAGATTCCTTTTTCATTTTGTTGATGTTTTCCTTCACTGTGCAAAAGCCATTTAGTTTCATGTACTCCCAATTGTTTACTTTTGCTTTGGTTTCCTTTGCCTGAGGAGACAGATCCAGAAGAATACTGCTAATGCTGAAGTCTAAGAGATTATTGCTCATGTTTTCTTCTAGGAGTTTTATTCTTTCAGGACTTCTATTTAGGTCTTCAATTCATTTCAGGTTTATTTTTGTATATGGTGAAAGCAAGTGGTCCAATTTCATTCTTCTGCATGTAGCCGTCCAGTTTTTCTAACACTGTTTACGGAAGAAATTGTTTTTCCCCATTGTATATTCTTGCCTCTTTTGTCATAGATTGATTGACCATTTAAGTGTGGGTTTCTTTCTGGACTTTGTATTCTGTTCCGTTGATTTCTGTGTCTATTTCTGGGCCAGTACCATAACTGTTCTTTTTTTTTTTTTTTAAGATTTCATTTTTAAGTACTCTTGACACCTAACATGGGGCTTGAACAACTCACAACCCAGAGATCCAGGGTCTCATGCCCTACTTGGGCTGGGTGCCCTGTAACTGTTTTGATTACTATGGTTTGTAGCATAGTTTGAAATCTGGTATGGTGATACCTCCAGCATTGTTCTTTTTATTTATTGTTTTAATTTAAATTCAGTTAATTAATATATAATGTATTATTAGTTTCAGAAGTAGAGTTCAGTGACTTGTCAGTCTTATACGAGTGCTTGTTACATCCTGTGCCCTCCTTAATGTCCATTACCCAGTTACCACATCCCACCACCTCCCTCCCCTCCAGCAACCCTCAGTTTTGTTTCCTATGATTAAGTCTCTTATGGTTTGTCTCCATCTCTGATTTTGTCTTGTTTTATTTTTTCCTCTCTTCCCCTCTGATCCTCTGTTCTGTTTCTTAAATTCCACATATGAGTGAGATCATATGACAATTATCTTTCAATTATTGACTTATTTTACTCGGCATGATACCCTCTAGCTCCACCCATGTCTTTACAAATGGCAAGGTTTCTTTTTTCTTTTTTCTTTCTTTCTTTCTTTCTTTCTTTCTTTCTTTCTTTCTTTCTTTCTTTCTTTTTCTTTTCCTTTTTTTTCTTTTCTTTTCTTTCTTTTCTTTCTTTCTTTCTTTCTTTCTTTCTTTCTTTCTTTCTTTCTTTTCTTTCTTTCTTTCTATGGCTAAGTAGGATTCCACTGTATATATATATACACATCTTCCTTATCCACTCATCTGTCAATGAGCATCTGGGCTCTTTTCATGTTTTAGCTATTGTAGACATTGCTGCTATAAACTGCCCCTTTGGATCACTACACTTTTATCTTTGGGGTGAATACCTAGTAGTGCAATGGCAGGCTCATAGGGTAGCTCTTTCCAACTTCTTGAGGAGCCTCCATCCTGTTTTCCAGAGTGGTTGCAGCAGCCTGCATTCTCACCAACAGTAAGAGGGTTCTCCTATCTCCACATCCTCGCCAACTTCTGTCGTTTCCTGACTTGTTAATTTTAGCCATTCTGACTGGTGTGAGGTGGTATCTCTTTGTGGTTTTGATTTGTATTTCCCTGATACTGAGTGATGTTGAACATTTTTCCATGTGTCTGTTGGCCATTTGTCTGTCTGCTTTGGAGAAATGTCTGCTCCTGTCTTCTGCCCATTTCTCAATTGGATTATTTGTTCTTTGGGTATTGAGTTTCATAAGTTCTTTACAGGTTTTGGATACTAGCCCTTAATCTGATAAGACAATTGCAAATATCTTCTCCCATTCTGTCGGTTCTCTTTTGGTTTTGTTGACTGTTTGCTTTGCAAAAGCTTTTTATCTTGATGAAGTCCCAACAGTTCATTTTTGCCTTTGTTTCCCCTGCCTTTGGAGACGTGTCTAGGAAGAAGTTGCTGTGGCTGAGGTCACAGAAGTTGCTGCTGGTGTTCTCCTCTAGGATTTTGATGGATTCCTGTCTCACAGTTAGGTCTTTCATCCATTTCTAGCTTTGTTCTTTCTCATGATTGCTCTGGCTATTTGGAGTCTTTTGTGGTTCCATACAAATTTTAGGATTGTTTGTTCTAGTTCTGTGAAGAATATTATTGGCATTTTGATAGGTCTTGCATTAAATCTGTGGGTTGCTTTGAGTAGTATGGAAATTTTAACAATATTATCCCAGTCCATGAACATGATTTATCTTTCCATTTATCTGGGTTGTCCTCAGGTTCTTTCATTAGTGTCTTATAGTTTTTAAAGTACAGATC
This sequence comes from Vulpes lagopus, assembly GCF_018345385.1. Lineage (NCBI taxonomy): Eukaryota > Metazoa > Chordata > Mammalia > Carnivora > Canidae > Vulpes > Vulpes lagopus. Next base: position 32,131,105 of record NC_054831.1, read on the forward strand.
TTTTACTCCCTTGGTTAAATTTATTCCTCGGTATTTTATTCTTTTCTTTTCAAAAGATTTTATTTATTAACTCAAGAGAGACATACAGAGAGAGGCAGAGACATAGGCAGAGGGAGAAGCAGGCCCCCCGTGGGGAGCCCAACGCGGGACTGGATCCTGGAACCCCAGGATCATGCCCTGTGCCGAAGGCAGATGCTGAGTCACCCAGGGATCCTGATATTTTATTCTCTTTTGATGAGACTGTAAATAGGATTTTTAAAAATCTCTCTTTTTGCTACTTTGTTATTAGTGTACAGAAACAGAACAGATTTCTGTATATTAATTTTGATTTTTTTAAATTTTTATTTATTTATGATAGTCACACACAGAGAGAGAGAGAGAGAGGCAGAGACATAGGCAGAGGGAGAAGCAGGCTCCATGCACCGGGAGCCCGACGTGGGATTCGATCCTGGGTCTCCAGGTCCCTGTATATTAATTTTGTATCCTGCAACTTTACTCAATTCATTAGCCTTAATAGTTTCTTGGTGGAATCTTACAGTTTTCTATTTGTAGTAGTATGTGCAAGTAGCAAAAGTTTTCCTTCTCTTTTAGTTTGGATGCCTTTTGTTTCATTTCTTGCCTGGTTGCTGGGCTAGGCCTTCCAATACTATGTTGAATAAAAGTGGTAAGAATGGATATCCTTGTCTTTTTCCTGATCTTAGAGGAAAAGCTTCCAGCTTCTCACCATTGCGTAGGATTTGGTTGGGGGTTTGTTATACATGGCCTTTATTATGATGAGGTATGTTCCCTCAACACCTACTTTTGGAGAAGTTTTTTTTTTTTATCATGGATGGATATTGAAATATGTAAAATATCTTTCTGCATCTATTGAGATGATTGAATTATTTTTATCCTTCATTTTGGTAATTACCTTGTTGATTAATTTATGAATATTGAACTATACTTCCATACCTGGAATAAATCCCATCTGATCATAGTAGATGATTGTTTTAATGTGTTGTTGAATTTTGTTTGCTAATATTTTGTTAGCGATTTCTGTATCCTTTTTTATCAGGATATGGGTCTAAAATTTTGGTGTCAGGTTAATGTTGGTCTTGTGGAATGAATTTGGAAGTATTACTTCTTCTAGTTTTTTGAAATAGTTTAGGAAGAGTAAGTGTTACCTTCTTCTTTAAATGTTTGGTAGAAATCACCAGTGAAGTCAATTGATCTTGTATTTTTGTTTGTTGGTAATTTTTTAATTAATGATTAATTTGTTAGTCTTGATCAGTCTACTTAGATTTTCTATTTCTTCCTGGTTCATCTTGGAAAATTGTATGTTTCTAGAAATTAATTCATTTCCTCTAGGTTGTCCAATTTGTTGCATTATAATTTTTCATAGTATTCTCTTATAATCCTTTGTATCTGTGATGTGGGTCGTAATTTCTTTTTTTTTTTAATAAATTTATTTTTTATTGGTGTTCAATTTACCAACATACAGAATAACACACAGTGCTCATCCTGTCAAGTGCCCCCCCCAGTGCCCGTCACCCATTTACCCCCACCCCCTGCCCTCCTCCCCTTCCACCACCCCTAGTTCATTTCCCAGAGTTAGGAGTCTTTATGTTCTGTCTCCCTTTCTGATATTTCCCACACATTTCTTCTCCCTTCCCTTATATTCCCTTTCACTATTATTTATATTCCCCAAATGAATGAGAACATATAATGTTTGTCCTTCTCCAATTGACTTACTTCACTCAGCATAATACCCTCCAGTTCCATCCACGTTGAAGCAAATGGTGGGTATTTGTCATTGGAAGGAGCCTCGGTGTCCATCGAAAGATGAATGGATAAAGAAGATGTGGCTTATGTATATAATGGAATATTACTGTAATTTCTTTCATTTCTGATTTATTTGATTCTTTTTATCTTGATAAGCCTCTCTAAAGGTTTGTCAATTTTGTTTATTTTTTCAGAGAACCAACTCTTAGTTTCATTTATCTTATCTATTGTTTAACTTCTATTTCACTCTAGTTCTTTTTAATTTTTGCTGGTATTATATATCAAAAATAGATATCTGTTTTTAAATGGCATTTCTTTGTTTCCTTGTCTTTTTTTTCCTTTTGGAATATTCATTTTTTTATCTATTGTTTTTAGAAACTTTCTGTGTCAAGAGGTATTTTGATTCTTAAATATTTTATTTATTTATTTACTTATTTGGCTCAAACTATAGAAACCTATTTTCTCATACTTCTAGGAAAGTCTGAGATTAAAGTTTCAGCAGGGTTTTCTCTTTGTACTTCTCTCCTTGCCTTATGCATTTTTGGCTTTTCTTTTTTTTTTAAAGATTTTATTTATTTATTCAGGAGAGACACATAAGAGAGGCAGAGACATAGGAAGGGGGAGAAGCAGGCTTTCTGTAGGGAGCCTAAAGCAGGACTTGATCCCAGGACCCTGGGATCACAACTTGAGCCAAAGGCAGATGCTCAATCACTGGGCCACCCAGGTGCCCTACATTTTAGGTTTTAATGTTTGTATTTGTTTCTTAGGGGTGATGGAACAAATTACCAAAATTTGGTAGCCTGCAACAATTGGAATATATTCTCAAAGCTCTAGAGGCCAAAAGTTGGAAATTGAGATATTGGAAGGGCTAAACTCCCTCCAAAGTCTCCTTTCTTGCCTCTTGCAACATCTGGTGGCTCCTGGTTTTCCTTAGCTTGTGGTAGTATCACTGGAATATTTGCGTTCAGCTTTACATGGTCTTTTTCTCAGTGTTCCTGTATCCTGCTTAATCTTTTTTCTCTTATAAGGACATCATTGCTTATTAGGTTAAAGGCCCATTCTAAATCCAGGATGATTTTATTTCATGATCCTTAACTTATGTTAACAAGATTATTTTCCAAATAATTATGGCCACAATTTACAGGACCTGGGATTAAGACTGAGAAAATGTTAACCCACGAGAGTGTTATACATAAATGTTATCTATTAAAGAGTCTAAAACTATTCATCTGTATTTTCTCCTAGCACTTTTGCATCTTAATCTGTAAGTCATCTGCAATGTATTTTTATTTAAGATAGGATATAAGTTTATTTTTTTGTATAACATTGTTGGAAGATCACCCAGTTAATAAGTGCTGGCACTAGGATTTAAATCTATGACTTTTTTCTTTTTTTTTTTTTTTTTTTTTTTTTTAATTTTTTTTATTTATTTATGATAGTCACAGAGAGAGAGAGAGAGGCAGAGACACAGGCGGAGGAAGAAGCAGGCTCCATGCACCGGGAGCCCGATGTGGGATTCGATCCCAGGTCTCCAGGATCGCGCCCTGGGCCAAAGGCAGGCGCCAAACCGCTGCGCCACCCAGGGATCCCTATGACTTTTTTCAAAGTCAGCATCTTTTCTTTTATGTAGAACTACCTGATTATAGTATTTTAATTTTAAGAAACTTTGCCTGTGGGATTGTTTTTGTCATCATACATCTCATAACAGAAAAGACTACTCTTACAGGCATTATTGCACTTGGTGGTAACTGGACATCCAAAAAGAATTTGTAGGCCCTTTTTCAGCAGTTGTTATTCTAGGACAGAAGAAATGCCAATTGGGAAAGTATGTTGGAGAGCATGGTTTTAGATGCTGGCTTAATTTGCTGTGTCTGATGTAGTTATTATTAGATACCTCATGGGCATCTGTAGTATATGCTATTTTACTCCTATTAAAAGGTATTTAGGGGTCTTTTTCAAATTTTTATTTAAATTCTAATTAGTTAACATTGAGTGTAATTTGGTTTCAGGAGTAGAATACAGTGATTCATCACTTACATATAACACCTGGTGCTCATCAGAACAAGTGTCCTCCTTAATACCCATCACCCATTTAGTCCATTTGCCACCCACCTCCCTCTGTCGTTTTTTCTTCGTCATTTAGAGGCTTTTATGGTTTGCTTCCCTCTCTCTCTTTTCCCCCTTCTCATCTGTTTGTTTTGTTTCCCAAATTCCACATCTGAGTGAAATTTTGTCATATTTGTATTTCTCTGACGTATTTCACTTACCGTAATTCATTCTGGCTCCATCTATACCAGTATAAATGGCAAGATTTCATTCTTTTTGAAGGTTGAGTAATATTCTATTGTATGTATAGGCACATCTTCTTTATCCATTCATCAGTTGATGGGCACTTGAGCTCTTTCCATAGTTTGGCTATTGCTGATAGTGCTGCTATAAACATTAGCGTGCTTACAGATTCATTGTCCTTTGGTAAATACCTAGTGGTGCAATTGCTGGGTTGTAGGGTAGTTCTATTTTTAACACTTTTTCCCCCCAAAGATTATATTTACATTGGGGCGGGGGCAAGCAGGGTGGGAGGGCAGAGGCAGAAGGTAATAGAGAATCTCAAGCAGGCTCCATGCTGATCATGGAGCCCAACGTGGGGCTCAGTCCTACAACTATGAGATCGTGACCTGAGCCAAAATCAAGAGTTGAGTTTAACTGACTGAGCCACCCAGGTGCCCCTCTATTTTTAAATTTCTTAGGCATTTCCATACTCTCTCCAGAGTGGCTGCAGTGGTTTGCATTCCCAACAATGGTGTAAGAGGGTTCCCCTTTCTCTACATCCTTACCAACATCTGTTGTCTCCTGTGTTCTTAATTTTAGCTATTCTGATAGGTGTGAGGTGGTATCTCATCATGGATTTGATTTGTATTTCTCTGATGTGTCTAGTCTCTTAGCCATGTGGGTGTCCTCTTTGGAAAAATGTCTATTCATGTCTTCAGCCAATATCTTAATTGAATTATTTGTTTTTTGAGTGTTGAGCTTGATAAGTTCTTTATAGATTTTGGATACTAGCTCTTTTACCAATATGTCATTTGCAAATATCTCCCCCTATTCTGTAGGCTGCTTTCGAATTCTGTTGTTTCCTTTCCTGTGCAGAAGCTGCTTATCTGGAAGAAGTCCCAATAATTCATTTTTGCTGTTGGTTCCCTTGCCTCTGATGATGTGTCTAGCGAGAAACTGCTACAGCTGAGGTCAGAGATGTTGCTGCCTGTGTTCTCCTCTATGATTTTGATGGATTCCTGTCTCACATTAGGTCTTTCATCCATCTTGAACTTATTTTTGTGTCTGGTATAAGAAAGTGGTCCAGTTTCATTCTTCTGCATGTGGCTGCCCAGTTTTCCCAACATCTTTTGTTGAAGAGACTTTTTTCTATTGGATATTCTTTCCTGCTTTGTCAAAGAGGAGTTGACCAGATAGTTGTGGGTCCATTTCTGGGGTTTCTGTTCTGTTCCATGGATCTATGTGTCTTTTTTGGTGCCAGTATTATATTTGATGACTACAGCTTTGTAATAGAGCTTGAAGTCTGATACTGTGATGTTTCCAGCTTTGCTTTGCTTTTTTAGGATTGCTTTGGCTATTTGGGTCTTTCGTGGTTCCATATAAGTTTTAGGATTCATTGTTCTAGCTCTGTGAAAAATGCTGGGGATATTTTGATAGATATTGCATTGAGTAGTATAGATATTTTAACAATGTTTGTTCTTCCAGCCCATGAGCATGGAATGCCATTCCATTTCTTTGTGTCCTCTTCAATTTCTTTCCTAAGTGTTCCATAGTTTTCAGAGTACAAATCCTTTACCTCTTTGTTTATGTTTATTACTAGGTATCTTATAGTTTTGGGTGTAATCATAAATAGGATCAATTTTAAGAGGCATCAATATACATGTTTTCAAGGGCTGTTAGTCATATTAATTTTCTGAGTTTGGTTACATTAATGGGCTTGCCATCTTTGCAGAGAGTTTTAGTGGTTATTAGAAAAGTCAAACTGCATTTCATATGTCCTGTAATATAATGAACATGTTGGACTCACTTTTGATATCTGAATCTATTGATAAATGTTTGCAATAAGCACATTATAAATTTTGGTTTTGGTATTTTGCTTAAAACTGGTTCACATATAGTTTAAAAGAGTTCTGTATAGTCTGATGGTTCATATAATCATTTATGTCTACTACAAAATTTTTTCCCATAAAGTTTTGGAATAAGTTATGAAAGACAAAACTTATGACTCTTCTGTTATGCATTTTCAAAGGAAATCTTGAGAGAAGAAGTTCCTTTAATGATTATCCAGGCTGCTAATGCAAAACTTAACCTTGTTAATGTTCATGACACAAATGCCAATAAAGGTGATTTTAACCTACTGGACCCTTTGAAGCTGGATGCCAAGTCTCTTCTTCAAGATAAGCATTTGACATCTAATTCAGAAACAGTTTTGCCTATGGATAAACATTTAGACACGGAAACTCCTAAAGTGATTCATTCAAAAATATGTGGACAAAGCATCTTTGAAGCCTGTTAGTGACAATGGAATTAATTCCCCTGATAGTCTTTGGTCACCAACTATTAAAAGGCAAACATATGAATGTTACAAGTCCACTGATAAGAGTGAAGAACATAAGTAGATTTTTTTAAAAAATAAAAGAAGAAATGTATAAAATGTGTATACATTTTGAATAGAACATATTTTCAAGTGGAACTTGCCTAACCTTTTGTATTTTTTTCCCATTTTTTAAAAATTGGAGTTCAGTTTGCCAACATATAGCATAACACCCAGTGCTCATCCCATCAAGTGCCCCCTTCAGTGCCCGTCACCCAGTCACACCCCCCCCCCACTTCCCTTTCCACCACCCCTTGTTCATTTCCCAGAGTTAGGAGTCTTAATATTTTGTATTAAAATATTAAATGTTTTATGGATTAGAAATTGTATCTTTATTCACAGACCTAGTGGAAATGTACTACTCCAAATTTTAGTTTTCTTTTCCTTTTCCTCCTGGTTCTCTATTATGGATTTTTACTGGGTTAAGGCTGGCTTCCCCACTAGGAGAGAACTTTTCTTTTGTGGGAATAGATTTTCTTTTTTCTAAATACTTTTGGACAGATTTTAGTACTGTTGATATCTAAGATAAGTCAACTAAGTGAAATTATTTAAGAATACTACATTATTTTCTTTCATGTGTTATTGGATATTTTTGGAATTTTTAAGAAACAGATCTATAACCCACTGTGGCCTATCAAAATGAAGACAGAAGTCAGGGTCACTGACTTGGTGCATCACACATATTTTAATACAAAGCAAGTTTTAAATATGTCTGTAGCTGACAAGATGAATGAAGACTTCATATCTGGTTGTAAGTGTATGGACAACCACTCTGTTGTACCATTTTCATTGTTTTTGGTGGTGGTGTGAGATTACTCTGTATATATTGGCTAGCCACACCAAATCACTCTTGGAGTATACATTTGAACCTTGAACAGTGTGGGGGGTTAAGGGACACCAACTCCTTGTGTATTTCAAAACCTGCCTGTAACTTTTGACTCCCCCAAATCTTAACTACTGACAGCTTACCATTTATGTTATTTCTTAAGGCCTCTGGTAAACAGTCAATTAACATCCATTTTCTATGCTACATGTATAATATACTGTATTCTTACAGTAGGGTAAGCTAGAGAGAAGAAGAAGTTAAGAAAATCATAAGGAAGAGAAAATACATTTATAGCACTATACTATATTTACAAAAAAAAAAAAAAACTGTATGTAAGTGGACCACGTGCAGGTCAAACCCATACAAGTTCAAGGGTCAGCTCTAATACTGAACTTATCAGTAGTCTTTATTATTTTTTAATATTTTTATTACCATTTTTAATTTAAATTCAATTTGCCAACATACAGTATGACACCCAGTGCTCATCCCGTCAAGTGCCCTCCTCAGTGCCTGTCACCCAGTTACTCCATCCCCCCACCGACCTCCCCTTCTGCAACCCTTTGTTTCCCAGAGTTAGGAGTCTCTCATAGTTTGTCTCCCTAATTTTTTCCACTCAGTTCCCCTCCTTTCCCTTATAATCCCTTTCACTATTTCTTATATTCCACATATGAGTGAAACCATATGATGATTGTCTTTCTCCAATTGAATTATTTCACTCAGCATAAAACCCTCCAGTTCCATCCACGTTGAAGCAAATGGTGGGTATTTGTCCCCCTTGATGGATGAGTAATATTCCATTGTATTTATAGAACACTTCTTCATCCATTCATCTGTCGAAGGACATCATGGCTCCTTCCACAGTTTGGCTATTGTGGACATTGCTGCTATAAACATTGAGGTGTAGGGGTCCAGGCATTTCACTACATCTGTAACTTTGGGGGTAAATACTTAATAGTGAAATTGCTGAGTCATAGGGTAGCTCTAGTTTTAACTTTTTGAGGAACTTCCACACAGTTTTCCAGAGTGGCTGTACCAGTTCACATTCCCACCAATAGTGCAAGAGGGTTCCCCCTTCTCCACATCCTCTCCAACATTTGTTGTTTCCGGTCTTGTTAATTTTCACCATTCTCACTGGTGTGAGGTGGTATCTCACTGTGGTTTTGATTTGTATTTCCCTAATGGCAAGTGATGCGGAGCATTTTCTCATGTGCTTCTAGGCCATTTTTATGTCTTCTTTGGTGACATTTCTGTTCATGTCTTCTGCCCATTTCATGATTGAATTTTTTTGTTTCTTGGGTGTTGAGTTTAATAAGTTCTTTATAGATCTTGGATACTAGTAGCCCTTTATCTGATATGTCATTTGCAAATATCTTCTCCCATTCTGTAGGTTGTCTTTTAGTTTTGTTGACTGTTTCTTTTGCTGTGTAGAAGCTTTTTATCCTGATTAAGTCTCAATAGTTCATTTTTGCTTTTGTTTCCTTTGCCTTCATAGATGTATCTTGCAAGAAGTTGCTGTGACCAGGTTCAAAAAAGTTGTTGCCTGTGTTGTCCTTTAGGATTTTGATGGATTCTTGTCTCACATTTAGATCTCTCAACCATTTTGAGTGTATCTTTGTGTATAATGTAAGAGAATGGTCTAGTTTCAGTCTTCTGCACGTGGCTGTCCAATTTTCCCAGCACCATTTATTGAATAGACTGTCCTTTTTTCAGTGGATATTCTTTCCTGCTTTGTCAAATATTAGTTGACCATAATGTTAAGGGCCCATTTCTGGGTTCTCTATTCTGTTCCATTGATCTATGTGTCTGTTTTTGTGCTAGTACTGACCTGGCTTGATGATCACAGCTTTGTAAGACAGCTTGAAACCAAGCATTGTGATGTCCCCAACATTGGTTTTCTTTTTCAATATTCCTCTGGTTATTTGGGGTCTTTTCTGATTCCATACAAATCTTAAGATTATTTGTTCCAACTATGTGGAGAAAGTTCATGGTATTTTGATAAGGATTGCATTAAACATGTACATTGCCCTGGGCAGTATAGACATTTTCACAATATTTATTCTTCCGATCCTTGAGCATGGAATGTTTTTCCATCTCGTTACATATCCCTCAATTTCTTTCAGAAGTGTTCCATAATTTTTAGGGTATAGATCCTTTACCCCTTTGGTTATGTTTATTCCTAGGTCTTATGGTTTTGGATGCAAGTGTAAATGAGATTGATTCCTTAATTTCTCTTTCTTCAGTCTCATTGTTAGTGTATAGAAATGCCACTGATTTATGTGCACTGTATCCTGTCACATTGTTGAATTGCTCCATGAGTTCTAGCAATCTTAAGGTGGAGTCCTTTGGGTTTCCTATATACAGTAACATGTCATCTGCAAAGAGGGAGAGTTGGACTTCTTCTCTGCTAATTTGAATACCTTTTATTTCTTTTTGATGTCTGATTGCTGAGGCTGGAACTTCTATTACTTTGTTGAGTAACGGTGGTGAGAGTGGACATCCCTGTCGTGGTCCTGATCTTAGGGGAAAGGCTCTCAGGTTTTCCCCCATTGAGAATGATATTTGCTGTGGGCTTTTCATAAATGTCTTTTAAGATTTGAGAAATGTTCCCCTCTATCCCTACACTTTGGAGTGTTTTAGTCAGGAATGGATGCTGTATTTTGCCAAATGCTTTCTATGCATCTATTGAGAGGATTATATCATTCTTGTTTTTTCTCTTAATGATGTGGTCTATCATGTTAATTGTTTTAGGAGTGTTGAACCACCCTTGCATCCTGGGGATAAATCCCACTTGGGCATGTTAAATAATCCTCTTAATATACTGTTGGATCCTATTGGCTAGTATCTTGGTGAGAATTTTTGTATCCATGTTCATCAGGGATATTGGTCTATAATTCTCCTTTATGGTGGGATCTTTGTCTGGTTTGGGGATCAAGGTAATGCTGGCCTCATAAAATGAGTTTGGAAGTATTCTCCCCCTTTCTATCCTTTGAAACAGCTTTAGTAGAATAGGAAAAAGTTCTTCTTTAAGTGGTAGAATTTCTCTGGGAAGCCATCTGACCCTGGACTTTTGTGTCTTGGGAGGTTTGTGATGACATGTTTCAATTTCCTTGCTGGTTATTGCCCTGTTCTGGTGTTCTATTTTTTCCAGTTCCAGTTTTGGTAATTTGTGGGTTTCTGGAAATGCATCCATTTCTTCTAGATTGCCCAATTTGTTGGCATATAGTTGCTCGTAATACATTTTTTAAAACATTTGTATTTCCTTGGTATTGGTTGTGATATCTCCTATTTCATCTGTGATTTATTAATTTGAGTATTTTCTCTTAGAAAAGATAAAACCCCTAGGGGTTTATCTATCTCATTAATTCTTTCAAAGAATCAGCTCCCGGTTTTGTTGAACTCTTCTACAGTTCTCCTGGGCTCTATTTCATAGAGTTCTGCTCTAATCTTTATAATCTCTCTTCTGCTGCTTGGTTTAGGCTTTATTTGCTATTCTTTCTCCAATTCCTTTAGATGCAAGGTCAGCTTGTGTATTTGAGGTTTTTCCAATTTTTTGAGGGAGGACTGTATTGTGCAATGGAAGTGTGCTTACATATCTCATGGAAATAATCGTTCCTTGAATGCAGCTTTCAACAAGCCTCTCAAGGGAGTTAGAACCTATCTCAAAAGTACTGCTGGAGGTACAATGGAAATGCGCTTTACTTATCTCTGGGAAACAAACATTAGAAGTATGCAGCTTTCAAATAGGCTCTCACATACGGGAATTAGTGCTTTCCTCAGCAGTAGGTGTGGAGGCGCAATGAGAAAGTACTGTACTTAACTCTGTGCAGCATTCAACTAGCCACTCAAGGGAGTTAGAGCATACTTCAACAGTAGGTGTGGAGGAGCATTGGAAATGTGATATACTTACCTCTAAGACACAATCGTTCTTTCAATGCAGTTTTCAAGTAGCCTCTCACTTAAGGGAGTCAGAATTGATCTCAACAGTACATGTGGAAGCACAATAGAAATGCACTTTACTTACCACTGGGTAACAAGTGTTCCCTGAATATAGCTTTCAACTAGGCTCTCACTAATGGAAATTAGAAATTTTCTCAACAGTACATGTGGAAGGCAGTGCAAATAAGCTGTACTTAATTTGGAGACTCAGGCATTCCTAGAATGCCAGCCTCTCAATTAAGGGAGTCAGAACCTATCTCCACAGAAGTTTTGGAGGCACAGTAAAAATGTGCTGTAATATCTGTGGGAAACAACAGTGTCTTGAATGCAACTTTCAACTAGCCTCTTGCACAAGGGAGTTAGAACCTCTCTCAAAAGGAGTTGTGTATGTGCAATGGAAATGTGGTCTACTTAACTCTGAGAACCAAGCCTTTCCTGAGTGAACCTTTCAACGAGGCTCACACCTGAGGGAGGTTAGCAGCTATCTCAACAGTTGGTGTGGAGGGTGTAGTGGAAAGGCCATCTACTTAACACTAAGAGAAGAAGCTTTCCTTGCCTGCAGCTTTCAACTAGCCTATCACTTTTGTGAGTTAGAACCTATCTCAACAGTTGGTGTTGCTTTGTTGTTGTTCTTGCTTGGTATTGTAGACTTTCCTCTTTCTTTCTTCTATTCTTTTCTATATATAATGACGAGACAGAGAAATTCACCACAAGAGAAAGAACAGGAGTTCATACGCACTGCCAGGGATTTAATCCATGTGGATATGAGTAAGATGTCTAAAATAGAATTTAAAACAATGATTATAAATATACTACCTGGGCTTGAGGAAAGTATAGAAGACACTACGGAATCCCTTACTGCAGAAAAAAAGAACTAAAATCTAACCAGGCTGAAATAAAAATGCTATTACTGAGATGCAGCTAAAAACAGAGGCCCTACAGCAAGAATGAATGAGGCAGAATTGAGAGTCAATGATATAGAAGAAAAAAATGATGGAAAATAAGGAAGCTGAAGAGAGGAGAAAAAGCCAACTACTGTAGAACCAACAGAGACGTCGAGAACCTAGTGACTCCACAAAGCAAAATAATATCCAGAAAATAGGAGTCCCAGAAGATGAAGGAGGGCAGGGCAGGTTTATTTGAACAAATTATAACTGAGAACTTCCCTAATCTGGGAAGTAAACAGGCATTCAAGTCCAGGAAGCACAGAACCTCCCCCCCCCCCCCCCCGCCCAAGATGAATACAAATAGGTCAATACTGAAACATACAACAGTGAAGCTTGTCAATTTCAGAGATAAAGAGAAAATTTTGAAAGCGGCTTAGGACAAGAAGTCCTTGGCCTGCAAGGGTAGACACATAAGGCTGACAGCAAACCTGTCCCAAGGGACTTGGAAGGCCAGAAAGGACTAGCTTAACAAATTCAATATGCTACATGGGAAAGCTATGCAGCCAAGAATACTTATCCAGCAAGCTTGTCATTCAGAATAGAAGGAGAGATAGAGTTTCCAGGACAAACAAAAGCTTAAGGAATTTGTGAACACTAAACCAGCCTGCAAAAAATTTTGAAGGGGATCCTTTGAGCAAACAGAGAGCCCAAAGGTAACAAAAACCAGAAAGGGCAGAGACAATCTGCAGAACAGCGACTTTGCTGATAATGCAATGGCACTAAATTCATATGCTTCAATAATTACTCTGATGTAAGTGGACTCAATGCTCCGATCAAAAGACATAGGGTATCAGATCGGGTAAAAAGCAAGACCCACCCATATGGTGTCCATAAAAGCATCATTTTAGACCCAAAGACACATCCAGATTCTAAGTGAGAGAGTGGAGAACCATTTATCATGGTAAGAGAAAAAAGAAAGCTAGAGTAGCAGTCCTCCTATTGGATAAAATAGATTATAAAGCAAAGATTCTAATAAGGGATGAGAAGGGCACTATGTCATAATAAAATGCTCTAACCAACAAGAAGATCACACAATTGTAAATATGTATGCCCCTAACTGTAAATATTTATGCCCCTTATATATTTGGGAACAGCCAAATATATAAACCAATTAATAACAAAATTAAAGAAACACATAGATAATAATACACAAATGATAGGGAACTTTAACACCTCACTCACAGCAAGGGACATTATGTAAGCAGAAGATCAAAAAGGACACATGCCCTTTGAATGACACACTGGACCAGATGCACTTCACAGATCTCTTCAGAGTATTTCCTCCTAAACCAGAAGAATACACATTTCTTCCAGGGTACATGGGACATTCTCCAGAATAGATCACATACTGTATGACACAAGTCTCAATTGGCACAAAAAGATTAAAATGATACCATTCATACTTTCAAACCACAATGCTTTGGTCTTTTTTTTTTTTTTAAGATTTTATTGATTTATTCATGAGAGACACAGAAAGAGAGAGAGAGAGGCAAAGACATAGGCAGAGGGAGAAGCAGACTCCATGCAGGAAGCCCAATGTGGTACTTGATCCTGGGACTCTGGGATCATGCCCAAAGGCAGGTGCTCAACTGCTGAGCCACCCAGGTGTCCCATCAAACCACAATGCTTTAAAACTTGAACTCAATCACAAGAAAAAATTTGGAAGGACCAGAAATACATGGAGGTTAAAGAGTGTCCTACAGAAGAATGAATGGGTCAACCAGGAAATTAGAGAAGAATTTAAAAAAATACATGGGAGCAAATGAAAATAAAAACACGACATTTCAGAACTTTTGGGGTGCATCAAAGGTGGTCCTAGGAGGGAAGGCTATAGCAAAGAGAACTTTCTCAAGAAAGAAGAAAAGTGTCATATATGCAATTTAACTTTATACCTAAAGGAGCTGGAAAAAGAAGAGTAAATAAAGCCTAAATCCAGCAGGTTAAGAGATAGAATAAAGATCAGAACAGAAATCAATGATATAGAAATAAAAAATTGTAAAAGAGATCAACAAAACTAGGAGCTGTTTTTTTTTAATTTTTCTATTTATCTATTCATGAGAGACACACACAGAGAGAGAGAGAGAGAGAGAGGAAAAGAGAGAGAGAGGCAGAGACACAGGCAGAGGGAGAAGCAGGCCCCATGCAGGGAGCCTGATGTGGGACCCAATCCCGGGACCCCAGGATCACACCCTGGGTGGAAGGCAGGCACTAAACTGCTGAGCCACCCAAGGATTCCCCAGGAGCTGGTTTTTGAAACAGTTAATAAGATCAATAACCCCCTAGCTATATTATCAAAAAGAAAAGAGAAGATCCAAATAAATACAATCACTAATGAAACAAGAGAGATCACAACCAGCACCAAAGAAATACAGACAAATATATAATATTTTGTGCAATTATATGCCAAAAAATTAGGAAATCTGGATGAAATGGATACATTCTAAAAAATCTATAAACTACCAAAACTGAAACAGGAAGAAATAGAAACCTGAACAGAGCCATAACCAGTAAGGAAATTGAATCAGTAAACAATAATTTCCCAAAAAAACAAGAATACAGGGCCAGGTGGCTTCCCAGTGCAATTCTACCAAATATTTAAAGGGTTAACACCTATAATTCTGAAATTTTAAAAAATAGAAATGAAAGGAAAACTTCCAAAACTTCTGTGAGGCCACAATTACCTTGACCTCAACAACAGATAAAGATCTCATGATAAAGGAGAATTACAGATCAATATCCCTGATGAACATGGATGCAAAAATCCTCACCAAGATATTAGCCTATAGGATCCAAGAGTACATTAAAAGTACTATTATTCACCATGACCAAGTGGAATGTATTCCTGGACTGTAGAAGTAGTTTGACATTCACAATTAATCAATTTGGTACATCACGTTAATTAAAGAAAGGACAAGAACTGGTCCTGTCAACAGATGCAGAAAACACATTTGACAAAATAGAGCATTATTTCTTGATAAAAACTCTCTTCATTGTAGGGATAGAACAAACACACCTCAATATCATAAAAACCATATATGAAAAAACCAAAGCAAATACCATCCTCAGTGAGGAACAACTAGAGCTTTTCCCCTATGGTCAGGAATATGACAGGGATGTCCAGTCTCACTACTGCTGTTCAACATACTACTGGAAGTCCTATCGTCAGCAATCAGACAACAAAAAGACATAAAATACATCCATATTGGCAAAAAAGAAGTCAAACTCTCACTCTTTGCAAATGACATGATACTCTATGTAGAAAACCCAAAAGAAGCCACCCCAAAATGTGTAGGCTGATGCAGGAACTCATCAATGTCCCAGGGATAAAATCAATGCACAGAAATCAGTTGCATTTCTATATGTTAACAATAAGGCAGGTGAAAGTGAAATCAAGGAAACAATCCCATTTATAATTGCACCAAAAACTTTAAGATACCTAGGAATACACCTAACCAAAGAGCTAAAGTATCTTCACTGTAAAAAGAAAAGAACACTTAGGAAAGAAATTCAGGAAGACACAAAGAAATGGAAAAACATTCAATGCTCATGGATTAGAAGAACAAATATTATTAAAATGCCTATACTACCCAAGGCAATCTACAAATTGAATGTAATCCCTTTTTATTTTTTATTTTATTTTTTTTTTGTAATCCCTTTTTAAAACCACCATCAACCTAAAAACTTGTATGGAATCAGAAAAGTCCCTGAATAACCAAAGAAATGTTGAAAAAGAAAACAAAGCTGGAGGCATCATGATTCTGGACATTGAATGGTACCACAAAGCTGTAATCATCAAGACAGTATGGTACTGGCACAGAAACAGACCTGTAGGTCAACAGAACAAAAGAGAGAATCAAGAAATGAACTGTAAATGCAATACTCAACTAATCCTCAACAAAACAGGAAGGAATATCCATTGGAAAGAAGACAGTTTCTTTAACAAATGGTGTTGGAAAAATTGGGAGCCCACATGCTGAAGAATCAATCTGGAACACTTTCTAACACCAGACACAAAAATAAACTGAAAATATATGAAAGACCTAAACATGAGACAGGAATCCATCAAAATCCTAGAGAAGAACTCAGGCAACATCCTCTTTGACCTCGGCCATAGCAATTTCTTGCTAGACATGTCTCCAGAGGCACACTTCCAGGGGAAAAAAATACTAAAAATGAACTATTGGGACTTCATCAAGATAAAAAGCTTTTGCACAGGAAACAAGCAACGAAATTAAAAGGCAGCCTACAGAATAGGAGAAGACATTTGCAAATGACATGTCACATAAGGGTCTAGTATCCAAAATCTATGAAGAACTCATCAAACTCAAAACCTGAAAAGACAAAAAAAAAAAGTCCAGCGAAGAAATGGCCAATAGAACAAACAAGTCTGCAAAGAACATAAAAATGGCTAACAGACACATGAAAATTATGCTCAACGTCATTGATCACCAGGGAAGTACAAGCCACAATGAGTTTACCACCTCTCACTGGTTAGATGGGAAAAAATGACCAACTCAAGGAATGACAAATGTTGGCAATGATGCAGAGAAAGGGAACCCTCTTACACTGTCGGTGGGAATGCAAACTGGTGCAGCCACTCTCGGAATCAGTATGGAGGCTTCTCAAAAAGTTAAAAATAGAACTATCCTAAAGCTTTACTAGGTGTTTACTAGGTGTTTTTCCGAGGGTTTTAAATGTAGTGATAAAGGGTCACATACACCCAATGTTTAAAGTAGCAACGCCCATAATATGCAAACTATGGAAAGAAACCAGATGTCCATCAAATGTTGAATGGATTAAGAAATGTGGTATTATATACAATGGAATATTGCTCAGGCATCAAAAACAATGAGATCTTGCCCCTTGCAATGATGTGGATGGAACTAGAGGATATTATGTTAAGGTAAATAAATCAATCAGAGATAGACAAATACCATATGATTTCACTTCTATGTGGAATTTAAGATTAAAAAAAAACTGATGAACATATGGGAAGGGAAGGAAAAGTTAAATAAGATAAAAACACAGAGGGAGATAAACCATAAGAAACTCTTAGCTGTAGAGAAACTGATGGTTGCTAGATGGGAGGTGGGTAAGGGGATGAACTAATTGGATAATGGGCATTAAAGAAGGCACTTGATGTAACCAGCACTGATTATTATATGTAACAGATGAATCACTAAATTCTATTCCAAAATTAATGATACACTATATGTTAGCTAACAAATTTGAATAAGACCAAAAAGCAAAAGTAAAAAAAAAAAAAAAAAAAAAAGGATGTGCAAAAATGTAAAACGAAATGACTCTTCCCAGTAGCTTTTAAAAGACATATAAGTATTTTTTCATTTAAAACATGTTCATGGGGATCCCTGGGTGGCGCAGCGGTTTAGCACCTGCCTTTGGCCCAGGGCGCGATCCTGGAGGTCCGGGATCGAATCCCACGTCGGGCTCCCGGTGCATGGAGCCTGCTTCTCCCTCTGCCTGTGTCTCTGCCTCTCTCTCTCTCTCTCTCTCTCTCTGTGACTATAATACATAAATAAATTTAAAAAAATTAAAAAAAAAAACATGTTCATATGAGATATGTGGAATTGAAGAAATGAAATATGTGAACATACTGGAAGGGGGAAAAGAAAAGAAATGAGAGAGGGAAACAAGTCATAAGAGGCTTTTAACAATAGAGAACAAATTGAGGGTTGTTGGAGGGAGATGGGTAGGGGGTGGGCTAGAGAGGGGATGGGTTTTAAAGAGGTCACTTGTGATGAGCACTGGGGTTGTATATAAGTGAGGAATCACTGAATTCTTCCAGAAGCCAATATTACACTGTATGTTCACTAACAAAAATTTAAAATAAGTAAATAAACATGTGTGTATATATGATGGGTATACTAATATTGCTTTAAGTGAAATAATAAGTATTTTAACCCTTAAAATGTCTAATATTGTGCATACTAATACATGTAAACAACATAAATAAAGGCTTCTTGTGATCCTCAATAATTTTTCATCTGTGAAAGTGTCTTGAGAGCAAAAGATGTGAGAACTGGGATCCCAGGAATGCCTCTGCTATCCTGCAGCTGGTAGGCCGCAGGAGGTATAGCGGTACACCCCAGGGGTTTCCCCACATCCCTGTTCCCCACACCTCTCACTTCCTTTATTTCTTTCTCTGCACTCTCCAGCACTGCACAACCTCTTAATTACATAAATTATTCTTCTAAGCATGGGTTCCATCAAGACCAAGGCATTCACATATTACTCTGTAAATGTTTACCAGATGTCTCATGTGCAAAGCTTATCACCTGAGGTTGAGTAAACAAGAGAATCCCCCCTCTCAGAGAGTTAAACTAAAATATCAACAAGGTGATGTGTGTGAAAGCTTTTCATTTTCTATAAGGGACTGAATATTATAATAGATTCCTGCCCTGATAGGTAGAAGAAAGCCAATAGCGAGATACTGAAACACTGGCCAGGGGTTACTGGAAGGTACTGGAGCCTCAGGGACATAACAACAACAACAACAAAAAACAAGTTCTGCAAGAGATAGGAAAGAGGGGATTGGAGAACCAGAAGCCAGGGAACAGGAAGTAGAACACCATATTTTTTCTTTAGAAGGTAAAGTCTCCCAGAAGTCAACAGAGTTTGAGTGAAGACAGTAGGTGGAATGGGGAAGTAGGGTACGCTCTGACTTGGGAGGAAGTACAGGTGGGGATCTAAGGAGCTGGCTTACTGGAGGAGCCTCACTGTGCAGGCAGGGGCAGGAGCCAGCCTGTCCCTGAGCAGGCTGTCTTAGAGAACTCAGGACACTCATTGATGAAGGTCATGAGCAAACTATGGGGCAGTCCCTCCAGGTGTGGACTAGCCCAAAGGTGCAGGACAATCAATGGTCTGATATACCACTGGCCATCCTAATGCACTAGAGACACAGAATGAGCAGTGTAGGGGCAGGGGTGTCAGGAGGCCTGTGGTCAGGAGTCCTGATCAGAAATCTCCATAGAAGAGCATCTGGGAGTCCTGGGCTGAGATGGAGGGAAGGAGGACAAGGAGGAGGGAGAGAGGTGTGGAGGAAGAGGCAGCAGATTGTGTGACCAGGAAAGACCCCTGCCCCAGGGGCCATCTGCCCTGTGGGGAGAGGGAGCCTGATTTCTTTTGCTGGGAGAGCTGCAAGTAAATTGAAGGTGGTAGTAAGGGTGGGGAGGAGCATGGGGTGCAGGGCAGGGGAAAGGGAGTAGAAGGGCTCTGGAGCCCTGAGGCATGTGAGTATTGGGGGATACTCTGTCCTCTAGATTCCAGCAAAGCTGGGAGGCAGCACTAAAAATGACTAATGGCCAACCAGTCTAATCTCCTCACTTAGTGGGTAAGGAAATGGACAAAACAGATGAACATAGCAGGAGGGAAGGAAAAATAAAATAAGATGAAAATTGAGAGGGATGCAAATCATAAGAGAGGCTGAACTCTAGGAAACAAATGTAGGGAAGGTGGGTAGGGGGAAGGAATGATGAGCATTAATGAGGGCACTTGATGTAATAAGCACTGGGTGTTATAGGCAAGTGACAAATCACTGACTTCTACCTCTGAAGCTAATAAAAAATAATTAAAAATATATAACACCAATTCCACTGCACACAGAGCTCACTAAATCTCATATGCAGATCCTGTGGGAATTAGAAAGCCCTTTGGGTCCTGTATAAGGCTCCACAGGATGGGAGTCAACCAAGAATTGTGATTGCCAAACAGGTTCCTAATTGTATAAGAACTGCAAGGTCCTGGTCATTCTGAAAATAAGGAACATTAAACATCTCCATAATGGCTGAAATTATAAATGGGCAACAAACACCAACCCCCCCCCTTTACCAAACCCAGGAAGATGACTTGGTTGGGAAACTCAGGGCCTCTCAAACAGTACAGATGGCCTGAGACATAGGGCAGGTGGATGTGAGTTAACTGTGCATCTGAGAGCTGCAGTCACTCAGCACCCATGCACCTTTGGATTGGTTCCCTTATGGGCACTTCTGAGGTTGAAGTGCCCTGGTGGGGACTTTTGGGGTACTCACAGTGATACCAATATCACCAAAGCAGACCTAACTGTTTTCCTGCAGCCAGATGTCACTCCACCTGCAGAGCCTGGACATACCACACACATTTGACAAGTTCCCTATCAGAGAAACCTAAAATATCTGATTCCCACAGAAGCCCTGATTATCTACTGGTAAAGGGCCAAAGAAATCTGCCTACAATGACCTTCCCTCTCCTCATCAGGAGTACAGTGGGGGGATTTAGTTACGTGGTATGACTGGCATATACCAGAGAGGTCCTTAGTCTCATAAGGAAAGGAGGGCCCTATGGGGTCTGAAGGGAACAACCATTCAAACATGCTCATCAGTGGAGCAGGGTGGGAAATGCTGACCCAGAAAGAAGGTCTGGGAAGGCAGGATAGACCCTGTCCAACAAACTTAGTGGGTCAAGAACCTGGATCAGGGGAGCAGGGGAGCAAACTGCACATGTATGACCACCTGGACTCACCATTCAATCATGTTTGGACGTGGTCATGGGATGGGGACTTAGGAGGATGGACAAGGGCCTGAGGAGGTTCTTCTGTGGGACTCATAGTGATGCCCAAGTGCCCCCTATCCTACTCCTAAGCATCTAAACACATTTCCCTGTTCCCCTGAAGTTGTATCTTATGGAACTCCTGAGCCCTGGGCACAGATGGTAAATTGGGAGAGCTAGGTTCTTGTCTCAGAGTTGAAGAATGAATCTGGAGGACAAAGGAGAGTGAGTAAAGCAATAAAAGTTTATTAAGCAAAGATACAGAAAAAGCTCTCAGGGGTGAGAGGGGTGCCAACAGTGTTGCCAATGTGGGCCTCCACTGACAGTCTTTTATTTAGAACTGACCAGGGAGGTCTGACCTTATCATTCTTGTGGTATCTTGGTTTAAGTAAGGACTGGTGATAACATCTTTAATGGCTTACTGCTTTTTAGGGTCTGGTTATTCTTGGTTGGTCACAGATGACTGTCATAAAAAAGACACCCTCCTCACCCACACCTAGGGCAGGGTAATCTAGTTTGTTCTCTTATCTTTGGTTTCCTTACATCTCAACATTTTTGGGATTTCTGTGAGCCTAATCCTGTAGCCACCTATCTCTCCCCACCTACCCTCACCTGTCCCTTGTTCATTCCTTGTTCATTCCTCCTCCTGGAATAGTTACCCTAACTGCCACTAGGGAATGGGATGATGATATTCTGGCTACTTCTTGTTGAAATGGGGTGGCGGGCTGTGCTGCAGTTAGAATCTATCCAGGGGCCAGTCCGGGGGCCTGTGGTATGGCTCCAGAGGGTCATGATGGAGAGTAAAAGGTACATGCATCAACACATGCAAAAGAATAAACATAAAACAATTATTAGGCCCCAAATTATGATCACATCCCTTAGATAAGATCTCCAATTATCAATTTTGTCAAATAGATCAGTGGATATTTTGAATGTATTTAATTGATCACTGATTATCGTCCCCTATTAATTGAGTTAACTATGATGTTAAAACAACACATGTGGGATCCCTGGGTGGCGCAGCGGTTTGGCGCCTGCCTTTGGCCCAGGGCGCGATCCTGGAGACCCGGGATCGAATCCCATATCAGGCTCCCGGTGCATGGAGCCTGCTTCTCCCTCCGCCTGTGTCTCTGCCTCTCTCTCTCTCTGTGACTATCATAAATAAATAAAAATTAAATAAAAAAAAAAAACACATGTGAGGAAATTTCTCACACCCCAAATGGTGTAGCTATAGGAGACAGTCAATAGTAGTGCGGTCCTTAAGAAGTCCTCTGACTTCACTTAATTCTTATCTGAGTATATCTGCTGCCTGTCAAATACCATTTAGAGTCCTGCTCAGCAAACCTACCATTTTGCTTATTTTATGCTGCAGTCCTATCATAAGGTCCTGGAAATCCCATAGTGAGTTTTAAGGTTCTTTCTACTAGGAGGGCCAGTGTGTGCTTGGCTAAAGTCTTGTAATAGTACATCAATAGAAGTGGCTTTTAGGATAAACATGACTATGAAGGATGAAACTATCAAGAAGCCCTCTTTGTTTGAGGTCCAGCCTTAACAATGTCCTAATTATAAGGAATCAAGTGGGAGAAGACTTGTCTTGGGAGATAAGGACATCCCCAAGTGCATCATTCAATCTAATTATAAAGAATGTGGGGTCATCCATTATTTTCTATAAATTCATAGTTAACTCCATGCAGTGGGGTACACTCTTTTCTTAAAGGAGCAATTTTGTCATCCTAGTCATACAGAATTGGTCAAAGTGCTAGTTGAGTTATATAATTGCTAGGGGATTAATCCCATTTTCTAGTTGTTTAATCATATGCCATGGAGCCCTGTTATTATCCCCACAGAATAACAAGCAAGAAGGTTGTCTATATGTGAGTTATTGTGGGAATTTCTCTGAAGTTTACCTCAAGTTGTCTAGTTTAGGCAAACAGTATTCAAAGACAATCAGAACTAAAATTTAACATCCACAAAGGTATGTTATTGAAACACAATTTTTCTGTCTATAATAACCCTCATTTTTAAATTAGAAGAAGCCAAATCAGGACTGACCTATCTGTAAAACAAGTCCAGTTTTAACATACTTGGCCTAATTATTTACATAAGCTCAGCACAAGAATAATGATTGATCATATAGAACTTTTAGGATCTGCTTTGCTGGAACTTTTTATAAGGAATCTCTAGGTTAAATTTTTAGTAGACTCTCCAAGCCAGAAGCCAAGCAAATACTTGCCATCAGGCATGCCTGTCATACCTGTAGATTTGGGCAGACTCCTCTTCTTGAGGTCCCCAAAGTATCCTGAGTTTCTTGCATCTGCCATAAAGTAACATTCTTTACTCACCTGGTGAGGCTGCTGGGAACTCTGTAAGCAAGGTTTCAGGCCAACATTGCTAAATGGCTTTATGGTTCCAGGTTTCATAAAGTCAACCTTAGTTCCTTAAAGCTGTTTGGTCATATCTGAGTCTATGCATGTCTCTCAAATATGACATTCCAGTCAAAGCCTTGGTAAAATAACCAATGTTTCCAATGGTATCCTGTTAGAAGGAGAACAGATTCTTCCTGAACTTATGCAAATGCCTATGATTGCCAATGAAGAAAGAATACTTACTGAGACATTTTGAATATCAGAGAGTTGAGGTAGAGAGAAAAGTTAATGCTTTAATTTGTTTACAGATGAATACTTCATCACATTTCTGTAAATTATAGATATCTTAAGAGAAAATTTTCTTAACCTGGGAGAGCAAACATTAGAGAAAGAGCAGTGTTTCAAACTGTAGTCACAAAATTATAATCATCCTTTTTTTTTTTAAAAAAAAAAAAGATGTTTATTTATTTATTCATGACAGACACAGAGAGAGGGGCAGAGACATAGGCAGAGGGAGAAGCAGGCTCCCTGGGGAGATCCTGATAGTTGTTTTCTCTTTGCAGAGTTCTGGGATCAAGACCTGAGCCAGAGGCACATGCTCAAATGCTGAGCCACCCAAGCACCCTATAATCATCCTTTCGATTCATTTAGTCCCATGTTACTATTTTTGTTTAATTAGAATGCAACTTTAGTTCTGGAAATTCTTACCCATTTCAGTTTTTTTTTTTTTAAGATTTTATTTATTTATTCATGAGAGATAGAGAGAGAGGCAGAGGCACAGGCAGTGGGAGAAGGGAGCCTGATATGGAACTCCATCCTGGGACCCTGGAATCACGACCTGAGCCAAGAGCAGACTCAACCACTGAGCCACCCAGGTTCTCTCTCATTTCAGTTTTGATCTTAAAGAAATTAAAACCTGTATTTGTCCTGAAAATCCTTTATATGAATCACCTAAGAACAATTATAAATGATAAAAACTCAGAAATGGACATTATAAATGATCTGATATGAGAATTCATTATGATGCAATTGACAAGGAAACTCAGTTATTTCTGTGACACATAATACTTCAATGATCAAAACATCAAGTGATGACCTTGCATTAAAACATATTAAAACTTTAGGAATTGCATATCATCTCCAGAATAGTTAAATCATTTGCCCAAATGTAACCTAAGGCTTATCATATGTTTAACAGTGCTTCCAAAGTGACTTAACATACCAAATAAAAAGGCCTAATGAGTTAAAGAGATTTTGTTTATAATTTAAATCTTGGGAAGTTTGTTAAAACCTTCGAAAGTTTTAAAGCACACGCCTAAATAGGATTAGAGATGTTAAAGACCTAATAAAGACAAAACATAGAAACTGGTTTTTCCAGGCCTGCAAAGAGAAAACAACTATTTACACTTTCATATCAAGTGTAGACCAACAATTTAAGAAAATTTGTCTTTCTGAACAGAGAGAAAGCAGCCTTTCAATCTTATACCAATGTACTTTAAAATCTATTCATTTAATCTTAGTCCATCCTGAGTACACCTAAAATTCCTTTCTAAAGATTTCCATTCACAAACCTTCTACAACTTTCCTTTGCTTTCAGATTTTGTCCCAAGCCATTTTTTCCCAAACAACCAGTCTCATTTGGGAAAAAATTACCTTTTTTTACCTTCAACAAAAATGCATTCCTATTCCTTATACCTTTCTTACATATCTCCAACTTTTCTACATACAGAGTTGCTTCCCTTATTCCCATCAGTCTTAATTATAGTTAGCAGAATTTTGCACTCTTAGAAACCTCATTCTCCAGTGAAAACTAAGTAGTAACCAATTGTGAACTGTTATACCAAAACTCTTTAGACAGCAATTTTATGAACCAGTTAAAGACAAAGCATGTTTACCAGCAGATCCAAATATCTTTAGTTTTGACCAAGAGATAAAAAGCACAAGCCTATGTCCAGTAATCAATGATTCAGTCTTTATCCTATATGGAAAAGACCTGGATGTCCAATGAATTTAATTTCAATTACTATCCAAGCAAAACTTTAAAGTTTCAGGTTATGAAAGAGTTTAAAAAGCTATCTTAACAATTACTCACAAAACACATTCAGACAAGATTAACCATAGTTTTAAGTCACCTTTTTGCTAACAAATTGCAACAGAGATAACATGAGCTTATTTGACCGTCAGCAAACCTCTATAGAATAAAAGTTTCAGATTTAGTGCTAATAACTTTAGACACATCTATCTTAAATAAACCAACAAACTTTAATTAGTTCAAATTCTGAATATGTTCCACCAGGGTCCACTTTTAAAAGTTAGCTTCTTCCCCATTACCAATTGTTACCTGCGACACTGGTGGGGAAATCTGAAATGAGAGGTGTATGCAGGTGGCACCCAAAGTGGTGCAGAAATAGGAGTAGGAGGGGAAGACAGAAAAGGCAAAGTATAGCCAGAAGGCAGTGAAAAAGGATTCCCAGTTTTAAAGTTCATCCACTTGGACAAATGAACAAATGTCATGTTCTACCAACAACAAGTGGAATGAGGCAGTCCATGTCAGGCCAGAGAAGACAGAGAATTTCCTCCCAAATAAAGAGAGTTTCGGCAGCTGCTTGGGAATATTCCTTAAAGTCCCCGTCCTGAGGTAGACTAACCACAGTTGGTTCCATTTATAACCATTAACCTGGGAAATTAATGAAGCAGAAGCCCCCACATCTATTATAAGGAGGAACAGTGAGAAAGAGAGGCCTGTGTTTCTTCCAGCAGCCTGGGTATATTTGAAGGCCTATTTAGATTATTATCCAATATGTCAGGAAGAAGTTTACCAGCCAACATGTTCGGGCAAATACATTCTGCAAGAGCTCCTTAGGTGGGGGTCCTGATGTAGAGCCCTGTTCTGCAGAAGAGATCTAACTGATAGATCCCACTGAGGCCATGCAGTGCTACAGGAGATCAGTCCTTCCCTGAATTTTGCAATCCAAATTGTTTCCAGTTGGGTAAAAGGCACCTGAAGGGAGAATCCTTGGGGATTGAAGAAGAGACCATGCCTTGCCACGAAGGTCACCCCTTATTTTACCTTGCCTTTAAGAAACCACTGTTTTTAACCCATGGAAAACACTAGAAAAATTTTACAGAGGGAAATTACCCAATTTTGCAGTACCCAATCCAGAGGAGTCTCCTCAGAGGATGGTTTGTTTCCCATCTCATGAACCGGTAGCAGTCAGTTACCCTATACCTGATAGGGAGGTGATTATGCAGGTGTCCCTACATATCACTCTCCCCTGTGAAACAAGGCATCCCCTGGTTGGCCTACCCAAGGTGAAAGAGTGGCCTAATATCTTGGGTTGAGGAAGGATCAGGCTGGCGAGGATAGCCACTCTTACCTGTCCTTCACCTAATCCTCCTTGTCTCCTGTGGATTTCCCCTCAAAAGTCTGGCCTAATCATAGAGTTTAGGGAGGTTAACAGTTTCAACTGTGATATTTTTTTCAGAAGACTAAGAATGTGAGCAAAACACATAGGGTATCTCAGTGGGAGGCGTGTGCTGCTTATGGATGAAGCTTCCACAGAGTGTGACCCCCCCTCCCCCCCCTCCACACACACAGGGCCTGTCTCCAGCCTTTTACATGTCTCAGAGACTCCAAGGTCAACAGTGGTAACCAAAGGGCAGGTTCAGAGTTTGGGATTGCCAGTCCTCCCATCTGCTCCCTGGATGAACCTTAAACAAAGCAGGAAATCCTATAAATGACCTCATTCTTCAGGGCTTTCTTGCTTGAGCTCTCATTGTTTGGTCATGTAAATTCACTTACATTCCTAGCCCCATGGTTCCCAGTCAGGCCAATTATAAACCAATTTTAATTATGTTTCCTCTCCTTACCCTTGGCGCTTATTCTGTTCATATACCTGAGGTCCCATTTGCAAGCATGGCCAACTGAGGGGTGCAGATCCCAAGATTTAGCATCATTATAATTCCATATTTTTGTTGGAACCAGAAAGCCTCAACAATATAACCCATTAAAGACCCAGCCTTTAATACAACCAGTTGAAGAATAGGCTGGGAGTTCAAAATTCCCTCCTTAATGCCCAAAGTATTCCAAAGGGAGTAAATGCCCAGGAAACATCAGACTGCCTCCAACATGACATATAAAAGATAGCTCTAATCCTGCTTGCCGATAATTCAGTTTTAATTCCTGGCTGTGATTAAATCTAAATTACGCCTAACAGAAAAACATGTCTTACCAGGTGACAAAAATGAGGACAAGGTCCTTCCTCCTAAAGTTCCTGAGGTGGGAAAAAGTCCTTTAAGAGAAGTCAAAGAACAGAAAGCAGAACTGGGTAGGGTTAGGCCAACATTCCCTTCTTTTGAGCAAAGATGATTAACCAAACCTTTCTCCAGAAGCCTGTCACCTTAATTTTAAGACTGGTGGCCACGCTATTTGCATTTAACTGGACAACAGGTGCCTGATTTTGCTGTTTGTTATAAAAAGAGGTTTTCCAAGGGAAAGGGGTCTCCCAGGAAAGAAAAGAATCTGCATTTACTCATCCTTCGATGGAAGTGATCCTGGGTTTCAGCATCAAAATGATGTGGGAGAGCTAGCTTCTTGTTTCATGGAGTCGAAGAATGTTCTCATGGACAAAGGAGAGTGAGTAACGCAATAGAAGTTTATTAAGCAAGGATACAGAGAGAGCTCTCAGGAGTGAGAGGGGTCCTGACAGGGTTGCCACTGAGGACCTGTAGGATTGGTCTTTCATAGAGAACCTGGCCTTGAGATTTCTTGTACTGTCTTGAGTGAATGACATACGACTGTTTTTAAGTCTGGGTGATTGATTACTTAGTAGCCATCAAAGGAAGATACTCCCTAATATTTTGGAGCCAGAAGGCCAGAATTACTTCCTTATCTTTATTTTTGTTGCATCTTAGTGTCCTTAGGATTTATTGGAGCCCAGACATTTATGGGAACTTGACTCTGGGTCTTTTCCTTATCTTTCCCTGCCTAGCCCAATCTGCTTCTAACTCAAGATCCACATCCAGTGCTTGGGTTAGGGTTATGGTGGGGGGAGGGGAGTGGCGAGAGACCATTTTGCTGGCAGTTCAGAGGCCTACCCTGAGGGCTGAGTGAGGGCTAGGGTTAGGGTGTGTGTCTAAGGCTTCTGGGTAGGTCTTACCGGGATGTTCATAGTGTTGCAAAATGTCAGGATTTTCCCTAGATTCATGGTCTTCAGCAACATCCCTGGGTTGCATGTGTCAGTTTCCTTCGGTGTTCCTGCCTAATTAGTCTAGCATCAACCAGGTGACCAAAATCCATTCTGCCCCAAGCCTAGATTCGGGCCTCATCAGGGCACATCCAGTTCTAAGGTTAAAGTTATAGTCCAGAAGAGTTTAGGGGCCATTTCAATGGCAGTGTAGAATCCTACCCTGGGGGATGGATTGAGAGCTAGCGTCAGGGTATGTCTAAAGCTTCTGGTTTGGCCTCATGGGGACGCTTATAGTGTTGTTGAGTGTCACATTATTCCCTAGAATCATAGTCTCCAGCAACTTCCCTGGGTTGTAAATAGGACAGTTTTCTTTTGTGTTCCTGCCTGATGAGTCTAGCATCAGCAAGGTGTCCTAAATCCATTATGCCCTAAGAACTTGGGTTCAGGCATAATAAGTTCCATAGCCAGGGCTAGGGTTTTGGTTATGGTCTGGGAATTGATGGGAGCCCATCAGATGGCAGTGTGGAAAATATGCCCTAGGGCTGAATCAAGGCTAGCATTAGTGTGAGGTTTAGGCTTCTGGTTTGGCTTTAGGGGCATGATCTTAGTGTTGCTGAGGTTTAGGGATTGTTATTCCCTAGAACAATGCCCTCAGCAGCTCCAGTGGTTGCAAGAGGCATGGTTTCTTTCTGTGCATGGGTCAGGTGGCCCATATCCTCTGGGGCCTCAGAACTAGGTTTCAGACACAGTAAGTTCCACAGCCATGGATAGGGTTTGGGGTTCGTTTGGGGTTCGAAGTTGGTAGGAGCCTATTGGTTAGTATGTGGAGACTTGCCCTGAGGAAAAGTGGAGGGCTTGCATAGAGAGTGGCTCCAGCTTCAGGTATGGCCTCAGGTTGATACTGTTGTTGAATTTAAGGATTTTCACTAGAATCGTAATTTCCAGCTTCACCTCGGTGGTTGCACATGGTACAGCTTTCTTCTGTATTCTCTTATGGTTCATCTTGTGCCTGTGTTGTATCCTTAAGCCCGTCTTTCCTCTGATTTAACATTTGGGCCCAAGTTGGGCAATATTCTAGCCTAGCGTTAAGGTAAGAATCAGAGAGGTGATAGGCACCTATCTGATGGCAATGCAGAAACCTGCCCTGAGTATTGAGTTGTGAGCAAGCATTAGGGCTTCTGGTTTTACTAAGGGAGATGGTCATTGTATTGCTGAGTTTTAGACTTTTCATGTTCTCAAGCAACATCCCAGGCATTGCTAGTGGCTCAGTTTCCTCCTGCCTGATTAGTCTGGCAACAGCCCGGTGTCCCAATCCATTGTCCTCTTGGCCTATGGTTCAGTTCCAGCCGTGTCCACATCCAGGGTTAGAGTGAGGGTTAATGTCCAGGCAAAATTGATGGCAGTGCAGAGTCCTGCCCTGAGGGCTGAGTTAAGGGCAAGCATGAGGGTGAAGCTCAGTCTAACTGTTTGGACTCAGGGGAATGCTCATACTCTAGCTGAATTTTCGATTTTTCGCCAAAATCATGGTCTCCAGCAACATCCTTGGAATTTGGAAGAGGCACAGTTTCCTTCTGTGTTCCAGCCTGATTAATCTGGCATCAGTCAGGTATCCAAAATCCACTGTGCCCTCAGCACTAGTGTTCAGGCACAATAAGTTCCACATCCAGGGCTAGGGTTAAGGTTATGATCTGAGAGATAGTAGGAGCCTACCTGTTGGCAGTGTGGGGACCTACTCTGAGAGCTAAATTGTGGGCTAGCATGAGGATGAGGCTCCAGAAGCTGCTTTGGCCTCAGGTGGCTGCTCATACTTTTGCTGATTTTTAGGTTTTTCACCAGAATCATGTTCTTCAGCTCCACTCTGGTGGTGTTGTGCCCAAGATTGCAAATCCGAGAAACCACCAAGGAGCCGATACCAATGCAAGCACACAAGGGTTTATTAGCAAGCTCGATCTTGGGTCCAAGTATACCAGACACAGCAGAGCAGGGACTTGGCCCCGAGGTGGGTTTCAGCTGGGTTTTCATGGGCAGGTCTAGGGGATTTCCAGAAGGGGTGGAGGAATTTCTTAAGCTCTGTTTTCATTCTGATATGGGGCTTTCAAGGGCGTTAAGCTCTGTTCTCTTTCTGATATGGTGCTTCCTGCCACGGGCGTTAAGCATAGGGGCCTGAGATGGCTGTACTTATGCTAACGCCGAACTTGAGGTGCAATGGCCTTAATTTTCTTGGCCTCCACACATGTTCATAGTGTCAGTTTTTCCCTAGAATCATGGTCTCCAGCAACATCCTTGGAATTTGGAAGAGGCACAGTTTCCTTCTGTGTTCCTGCCTGATTAGTCTGGCATTGGCCAGATGGATAGAATCCACTCTGACTTCAGAACTAGGGTTCAAACCTAGTTAAGTGCCACATCCAGCATAATGGATTACATTCCAGGAGATGGTAGGAGCCTATCTGATGTGGTCAATTTTGATAGTGGCAGTGCAGAGTCCTGCCCTGAGGGCTGAGTTAAGGGCAAGCATGAGGGTGAAGCTCAGCCTAACTGTTTGGACTCAGGGGAATGCTCATACTCTAGTTGAATTTTAGATTTTTCGCCAAAATCATGGTCTCCAGCAACATCCTTGGAATTTGGAAGAGGCACAGTTTCCTTCTGTGTGCCTACATGATTAGTTTGGCATGGCTTTTGTATCCCAAAACCATTGTGCCCTCAGAATTTGCTTTCAGGCACAGTAAGTTCTACAGTCCAGCTAGAATTAGGGTTATGGTCTGGGAGTTGGTAAGAACCTATCAGAAACTCTTATGGTGAGCTGCCTGAAGGCTGAGTTTAGGACTATCATTAGGGTGAGACTGAGACTGGTTTGGCTAGAGGGGCATGTTCTTAGTGTTGCTAAATGTCAGGATTTTCCCTAGAATCATGGTCTCCAGCAACATCCTTGGAATTTGGAAGAGGCACAGTTTCCTTCTGTGTGCCTACATGATTAGTTTGGCATGGCTTTTGTATCCCAAAACCATTGTGCCCTCAGAATTTGCTTTCAGGCACAGTAAGTTCTACAGTCCAGCTAGAATTAGGGTTATGGTCTGGGAGTTGGTAAGAACCTATCAGAAACTCTTATGGTGAGCTGCCTGAAGGCTGAGTTTAGGACTATCATTAGGGTGAGACTGAGACTGGTTTGGCTAGAGGGGCATGTTCTTAGTGTTGCTGAGGTTTAGAGATTTCAATAGAATCATGCCTCAGCAGGATTCAGTGGTTGCAATATCACAGTTTCCTTCTGTGTTCCTGCCTGATTAGTCTGGCATTGGCCAGATGGATAGAATCCACTCTGACTTCAGAACTAGGGTTCAAACCTAGTTAAGTGCCACATCCAGCATAATGGATTACA
Organism: Vulpes lagopus; assembly: GCF_018345385.1. Taxonomy (NCBI): domain Eukaryota; kingdom Metazoa; phylum Chordata; class Mammalia; order Carnivora; family Canidae; genus Vulpes; species Vulpes lagopus. Next base: position 32,162,689 of record NC_054831.1, read on the forward strand.
TTCCAGGAGATGGTAGGAGCCTATCTGATGTGGTCAATTTTGATAGTGGCAGTGCAGAGTCCTGCCCTGAGGGCTGAGTTAAGGGCAAGCATGAGGGTGAAGCTCAGCCTAACTGTTTGGACTCAGGGGAATGCTCATACTCTAGTTGAATTTTAGATTTTTCGCCAAAATCATGGTCTCCAGCAACATCCTTGGAATTTGGAAGAGGCACAGTTTCCTTCTGTGTTCCTGCCTGATTAGTCTGGCATTGGCCAGATGGATAGAATCCACTCTGACTTCAGAACTAGGGTTCAAACCTAGTTAAGTGCCACATCCAGCATAATGGATTACATTCCAGGAGATGGTAGGAGCCTATCTGATGCCTCCAATTCAGCCCTCAGGTAGGATTCCGCAGTTTGGTTGAGTTGATGGCTAGCATTAGGATGTGTCTAAGGCTTCTGGTTTTTCTCATGGAGATGCTTACAGTGTTGCTGAGGTTTAAGGATTTTGGTATTGGCACAAAATCATTGTGCCTTCAAAACTTATGATCTGACACAATAAGTTCCACAACCAGGGCTAGGGTTTTTCCCTAGACTGATGTGCCCTGCCTGATTATTCTGGCATGGGCCAGATGTCCCAAATTCATTGTGCCCTCAGAATTTGCTTTCAGGCACAGTAAGTTCTACAGTCCAGCCTAGAATTAGGGTTATGGTCTGGGAGTTGGTAAGAACCTATCAGAAACTCTTATGGTGAGCTGCCCTGAAGGCTGAGTTTAGGACTATCATTAGGGTGAGACTGAGACTGGTTTGGCTAGAGGGGCATGTTCTTAGTGTTGCTGAGGTTTAGAGATTTCAATAGAATCATGCCTCAGCAGGATTCCAGTGGTTGCAATATCACAGTTTCCTTCTGTGTGCCTACATGATTAGTTTGGCATGGCTTTTGTATCCCAAAACCATTGTGCCCTCAGAAGTCAAGTTCGAGGCTGGTCAGTTCCACATCTAGTGCTAGGGCTAAAGTTAAGGTCCAGGAGCAGTTAGAGGCCAATTTGATGACAGTGTGGATTCCTATCCTGAGGTCTGAGTTGAGGGCTAATATCCGGGTGGGTCTAAGCTGATTTGGCCTCATGGGGATGCTCATAATGTTGTTGAGTGTCAAGTTTTTCCCTAGAATCATGGTCTCCAGCATATCCTTGGGTTGCAAGTGGCAGGGTTTCCTTCTATGTTCTTGTCTGAAAAGTCTGGCATCAATTAGGTGTCCCATCCTTGTGTCTATGTGCCAGGTCTAGGATTAGGGTTCCATTTTGGAAGATAGTAGGGGCCTATTTGATGACAATGTGGATATTGCCCTGTGGGCTGAGTGGAGGTGAGTATTAGGGTGAAGCTCAGGATTAGCATTTGGTTTCTGGAACTAAGCACATTGTGGGGCTGAAGTTTAGGATTTCTTTTTAGAATCATGCTGTCCAGCTCTACCGCCATGGTTTTGCATGGCTGGGCTGCTTCTGTATTCCTGACTGATTTGTCTTGGATCAGTCTTATGTCCCAAATCCCGACTTTCCTGTCTTATCATTTGGGCCAAATTAGGTCCAGAGCTGTGCCTAGGGTTAGGGTGAGAATCTAGGAGATCGTAAGTACCTGTCCAATGGCAGTGCAGAGATTTGCCCATAGGGGTGAGTTGAGGCCCTACATTAGGAGGCAAGTTGAGGGCTAGTATTAGGGGGAGGCTCAGCCTTCTGATTTGAACTCAATGGGATGTTCATAGTGTCAGGTTTTTCCCTAGAATCATGGTCTCCAGCAAAATCCCTGGGTAGCAAGTGACACAGTTTCCTTCTGTGTTCCTGCCTGATTAGTCTGGCATTGGCCAGATGGATAGAATCCACTCTGACTTCAGAACTAGGGTTCAAACCTAGTTAAGTGCCACATCCAGCACAATGGATTACATTCCAGGAGATGGTAGGAGCCTATCTGATGTGGTCAATTTTGATAGTGGCAGTGCAGAGTCCTGACCTGAGGACTGAGTTGAGGCTAGGATTACGGTGAGTCTCCCCCTTCTCATTTGGCCGCAAGGGGACATCATTCTGTTGCTGAGTTTTAATGTTATTTGCTAGAATAACATTCATTCTCTCTAGGTCCACCATGGTGGTGATATGTGGCATAGCTTTCTTCTGTATTCTTTCCTGGGTTATCCTCTACCAGCCTTGTTTCCTAAATTCTGTCTTTCCTCAGATGTAGGATTTGGGCCCAGGTAGGGCCATAGCCATGTTAGTGTTTGGGTGAGTATCCAGGAGAGTGTAGGCACCTATCCCATGGCAGTACTAAGAGCTGCTATGAGGTCTGAGTTGACAGCTCGCCTTAGGATGAGGCTCAGGCTTCTGATTTGGACTTAGTGGGATGCTCATAGTGTTGCTTTGCTGTGTTTTAGAATTTTCTCTGGAATCATGGTCTCCTGCAACATCATGAGAGTTTCAAGTGGTACTGTTTACTTCTTTATTCCTGCTTGATTTGTTTGGCATCGTTCAGAAGTCCCAATACCATTGTGCCCACAGACCTAGGGGTTGGGCCCAGTAAGCCCTACAGGCAGTGTTAGGGTTGGGTTACAGTCCAGGTGATGGTAGTGTGGAGTGCCACTATCCGGTGGCAGTGTGGAGATCTGACCTGAAGCCTGAGTTGAAAGCAAGCATTAGGCTTAGGCTCAGGATTCAGATCTGGTCATAGAGATACTCTTAGTGTTGCTGAAATTTAGATTTTTTGCTACAACCTTTGACTCCAGTGATATCCAGGTGGTTGAATGGGGTACAGTTTCCTTTGTGTTCCTGCTTAGTTAGTCTGGAATCAGCCAGGTATCTCAAATCCATTTTGCCTTCAGACCTAGTGTTCAGCCCAGTCAGGGCCTCAGCCAGGCTAGGTTTAGGGTGTAGGTCCATGAGACAGTATGGGCCAATTCCATAGCAGAGTGGAATCCTGCCCTAAGGGCTGAGATGATCTCTAGCATTAGGGTAAGGCTCAGTATTCTAGTTTGGTCTCAGGGATGCTCATTGTGTTACTGAGTTTTAAATTTTTCACTAGAATCTAATAACAATGTTATCTTTAACAACATCCTAGGGGTTTCAAGTGGCACACTTCCCTTCTTTTCTCCTGCCTGATTTGTATAGCATCGGCCAGTGTCTCAATGCCATTGGGCCCTCCAACCTAAGCTTTGGGCCTAGTAAAATACATAGGCGGGGTAGGGTTAGGGTCCAGGCGATGGTAGGAGTCTATCTGATGTCAATGTGGAGACATGCTCTGAGGGCTGAATTCAGGGCTAACATTAGGGTCAGGTTCCAGCTTCTGGTTTTGCCTCAGGGGGATCCTAGTTCTGCTGCTAAATTTTAGATTTTTCACTAGAATCATGATCTCTAGATCATTGCTGATGATTGCACATGGCATGGTTTGCCTCTGTATTCTTGGCTGATTCGAACTGTACCAGTCATTTATCCCAAGTCCCATTATTCCTTAGATTTAGCATTTAGGCCCACATATGGCCAGCCCCATGCTTAGGGTCAGGGTGAGAATCCAGGAGATGATAGGTACTACCTATCCCATTGTAGTGCAGAATCCTGCCCTGAGGGCTGGGTTGAGGGTTAGCATTAGGGTGTGGCTCAGGCTTCCAGTTTGGCCTCAAAGATCACTCATATTATTGTTGAGGTTTAGGTTTTTTGCTAAAATCAATCTTTAGCAACATCCTGCGGGTTGCAAGAGGTACGGTTTCCTTCTCTATTCCTGCCTGATTAGTCAAGCATCAGCCTGGCGTCCCAAATCCTTTGTGCCCTCATAATAGGATTCTGGCCTGGTTGGGGCCACATCCAGTGCTAAGGGTAGGGTTATGGTCTGGGAGATGTTAGGGGTCAATTTACTGGCTATGTGGATTCCTGCCCTGAGGACTGAATTGAGGTTAGCATTTGGGTGAGGCTCAGACTTCTAGGCCGGCCTCTGAAATGCTCATAATAGTGTTCGCTTCAGCAGCACATATACTAAAATTGTAATGCTTATAATATTGCTGAATTTTAGATTTTTCATTTGTAGCGTGATCTCCAGCAATATCCAGGGGGTTACAAGTTAAACGTTTTCCTTCTGTGTTCCCGCCTAATTAGTCTAGCATTGACCAGGTATCCCAAATCCATTTTGCCCTCAGACCTAGGGTTCGGGTCCAGTGATCGCCACAGCCCGGGCTAGAGTTAGGGTTAATGTCAAGAGCCTCTAAGGGCTAATCCAATGCCAGTGTGGAGATCTGCCCTGAGGGCTGAGTTGAGGGCTGGCATTAGGGTGTCTCTAGCTTATGGTTAGGCCTCTAGGGGGTGCTCATGCTGTTACTGAGTTTTAGGTTTTTCACTAGTTTCATGCTCTCCAGCTCATGTAGTTGTCCATGGCAGAGCTTGCTTCTCTATTCTTGTCTGATTCATCCTGTCCCTGTCATTTGTCCTAAATCTCATCTTTCCTCAGATTTAACATCATAGGGTTAGGATGAGGATCTGGGAAATAGTAGGTACCTGTCTGATGGCAGTGTAGAGATTTGCCCTTAGGGCAAATTTGAAGCGCTGCATTAGGTTAAGGCTCAAATTTCAGGTTTGGCTTCAGGGACATGTTCCTAGTGTTGCTGAGCTTTAGGTATTTCACTACAATGATACACTCCATCCAGCAATTTCACTACAATGATACACTCCTTCCAGTAGTTGCAACTGGCATGGTTTCCTTTTTGCTCCTGCCTGATTAGTGTTGTGCTTGTTTTGTGTCCCAAATCCCATCTTTTCTCAGACTTAGCATTTAGGCCCAGATGGGGTGAGAGCCATGCCTAGGTTTAGGGTGAGGGTCCTGGAAATGGTAAGAACATGCTTTTGGCCTGTCCTGAGGGTTGAGTTGAGGTCTAACATTGGAGTGACGATCTGGTTTCGTGTTTGGCTTGAGAGAGATGTTGACGCTGTTGATCAAGGATAGGTTTCTTGCTAGAATCATGCTCGTAGTACCATCGCAGGGGGTTGCAGGTGGCATGGTTTCCATCTTAACATTAGGGTTAGTCTCCAGCTTCTGGACTGTCCTCAGGGGGATGCTGATAATCTTGGTGAGCGGTTTTTTTGTTTGTTTGTTTGTTTTGTTTTGTTTTGTTTTTCGTTAGAATCATGCTTTCCAGCTCCATTCAGGGGTTGTACGAGGCACGGTTTCCTTTTTTTTTTTTTTTCCCACGGTTTCTTTCTTTGTTCCTATTTGTATAGTCTGACATAGGCCAAGTCTCCAAAACCCACTGTGCCCTTAGACCTCGAGTTTGGGCCCAATCAGGGCCATAGCCAGGGCAAGGGTAAGGGTTCTGTTCTGGGGGATAGTAAGGGCCTACCTAATGGCTCTGAAGAGACCTTCCATGAGGGCTTGCTTGAGGGCCTGCAATGATGGGAGTTAGGCTCCTGCTTCAGGTTTGGCCTCATGGGGATGCTGATGCAGTTGGGGATGGTTAGGTTTATGCTACAATTAAGTTCTTTAGCTCTATACCGGAGGTTGCACATGCCATGATTTCCTTTAGAATTCCTCCCTGAATAATCTGGTACTGGCCAGCTGTCTCACATCCATTGTGCACTCAGACCTAGGGTTCGGTTCTGGTCAGGGCTAGGTTGGGGTTCTGATATGGAACTTGTTACACCTATCTGAAGGCAGTGCAGATATCTGCCTGTGACTGAGTTGACAGCTAGCATTAGGGTGAAGCTCTGGCTTCCAGATTGGCCTCAGGTACATGCTGGTGTTTTTGGTGAGGGTTAGGTCTTTCACTAAAATCATACTCTCCAGCTCCATTTTGGGGTTTCATGTGGCATGGTTTCCTTCTGTGTTCCTGCCTGATTTGTCTTGCATTGACCAGGTGTCTCAAATCCATTGTACCTTTAGATCTAGGGTTCAGGCCCAGTCAGGTAGGATTAGGGTTCTGGTCCAGGAGATGGTAGGAGGCAATTCAGTGACAGTGTAGGGACCTGCCCATAGGGCTGAGGTGAGGGCAAGACTTAGAATGAGTCTCAGGGTGAGGGTTTGATTTCAAGGGGCCATGCACATGGTGGGACTGAGGGTCAGGTTTTCCTTAGAATCTTGCTCTACAGCTCCATCCTAGTGGTTCCATGTGGCACAGCTTCCTTCTGTAGTTTTGGCTGATCCACCCTGCACCAGTCTTGTCTCCAAAATCTCGTCTTTCCACAGACTAATACTAGGACTAGGAAGGGTAATACACTTGCCTAGGCTTAGGATGAGGGTCCAGGAGATGATAGGGTTGCATATGATGACAGTGGTAAGACCTGCCCTGAGAACTGAGTTGAGGGCAAGCTTTAGGGTGAGGCTCTGGGTCAGTGTTTGGTTTTAGAGACTAGGCATATTGTAGGGCTGAGGGTAAGTTTTTTGCTTCTTCCTTTCACTTTTTCTTTAAGACTGAAATGTTTTCAAATATATGTGTATAAGCATAAGGAAAGTGCCATATACATATCTCTAAGAAAGAACACTGTATAGAAAGCACCTTTCAACTAACATCTTAGTTCATTAGGATTGTAACATTTTCAAATGTATGTGTGGAAAGATAAGGAAAGTGCCAAATACTTAACTCAGAGAAACAAGTTCCTGTAGAAAGCATGTTTCAACTAATATCTTCTTTCATGAAGACAGAAGTCTTCAAAAGAGTATATGTGGAAGCATGAGGAAACTGCCATATAGTAACTCTATAAAAGAATACTGTATGGAAAGCATCTTTATTTTTTAAATATGTTATTTATTCATTTGAGAGAGAGAGAGAGAGAAAGAGAAAGAAAGCATAAGCAGAGGGGGAAAGGTAGAGGGAGAGGGAGAAGCAGACTCCCCATTGAGCAGAGAGCCCAGCTTGGGGCTTGATCCCAGGACCCTGAGATCATGACCTGAACTGAGGGCAGATGCTTAACCATCTGAGCCATCCAGGTGCTCCATGGATAGCATCTTTAAATTAATATCTTACTTTACGAAGATGGAAGTGTTTTCAAATGTATGTGTGGAAGCATAAAGAAAGTATCATATACTTAATGAAACAACTCTGTATAGAAATAGTATTTCAACTAACATCTTTCTTGAAGATAGTACTGTTTTAGAAATGTTTGTGGAAGCATAAGAAAGTGCCATTTACTTAACTCAGTGAAACATGTTTGTGTAGAACCATCTTTCAAATAACATCTTCTTTCATGGAGATAAAAGTGTTTTGAAAAGAATGTGTGGAAATATAAGGAAAGTGCCATATACTTACCTCCATGAATTAAGTCTGTTCGCAAACCATGCTTCAACTAACATCTCCTTTCATGTAGAAAGATGCATTTTCACATGTATGTGTGGAAGCATAAAGAAACAGCCATATGCCTAATTTAGTGAGAGATTTCTGTGGAGAAATCATCTTTTAAATAACATCTTTCATGGAGAGATAAGTGTCTTCAAATGTATGTATGGAAGCATAAAGAATATACCATATACTTAGCGAAACAAGTATGTGTAGAAACCATTTTTCAATTTCATTTATTTCGTAGAGAAAGAAGTGTCTTCAAATGTATGTGTGTAAACATATTGAAAGTGCCATCTACCTAAATCTGTGAAACTAGCGCGTCTAGAAACCATCTTTAAAGGACCATCTTCTTTCACATGGCAATAGAAGCAATTTCAGGAGGTCCAAGCTGGCAGAGTAGTAGGGCAACCTTGAACTTGCCTCACCCTTTGAATACAACTAGATCAACCTTTAACTATTTTTGAAACTAGGAAGAGGATCAGAGGAATACAAAACAATCTGCACAGTTGGAGTGAGTGAATTTGGCAGAAGCATGGTTCAGAGCCCTAAAAATTGAGGATTGGGAACCATTGAGGCCAGGAAGGGAAGAAGACCAGTTTGTGGAGCAAATTCAAGAAGAGGGGTAAAGTTGGAAAGATTGCAGCAGTTTGTGACTCCAGAATAAGTGTGGCATGTGGATCTCTGGGTGGCCTAGGGCAAAATTGCTCTGCCTCCTGGAGGGTATATGGAGGAGCATATTAGTCCTCTCCAGAGACAAAGGGACAGTGCTGCAGCAAGGTCAGAGGGTCATGCAGAGGGCAGAAAACCTCTTAAATTCTTGGGTGTGAGCCACAATAGGGCTTAAGCTTCTGTGCATGTACCAAGCAGCAGCTTTATTAGGACTCACTGAGGGAAGTGCAGAGACTAAAGCAGATCCAGGATAACCTCGCTACCACTTTTTGCTCTGATTTAATAGGCTTAAATCTCTGTGTGTGCACCAATAGCCACTTTTGTGGGACTGAAGGAGCAGTGTACAGGAACTAGAGTGGATCCCAGATAACTTGGTTGCTGCTTTTTGCTCTGAGCCACAGTAGGTTTATACCTCTGGGCTTGTGCACTTTTCTGGGAACACCATAGAGACTGGAGCGTATCATTGATAACATGGCCACTGCTTTTTTGCTGTCTGCCACAGTAGATTCTAGCCTCTGCAATGGCTTTCCTGGGAGAAAGGGGAGTAGAGGACTGAGTCAAGTGCAGATGGTTAATAGCCTGGCTCCAGCTTTTCCCTGAGTTACAATAAACTCTAGCCTCTGTGCACACTGAGCTAAGGCTTTTCTAGGGCATGATAGTGCTCAGTATTCCCTGAGTCTTTCCACTGGCGGACTGGAGTGGGTGCGAACATTATCAGGCCCTTTAAAACTTGGAGTTTTGAATCCTAGCCACTAGCCAGATATAAAATACAAGAGGTCTATGAGTCTGGGCATTTTGATAACCCAGACATAGACAAGTTAGGCCAGGGAATTAACAAGGGCTGGGCCACAGGAGATTGCTCACTTTTCTGAGTGGGCTTCCTGAGCAGCTTCTAGGAGTTCCACCTCCAGGGACAAAGGAACACCATATTCTACTTCTACCACCACTCCCTCTTCCTGCCCACCAGCCCAGTCAGATTCCAAAGAGAAACCCAGCACCTCTACTGGAGACTGGAATCCCCTACACTAAACCCCACCTCCTGTCCTGGCAGAAGCATCTTTAAGAGCAAGTCAGACTGTGAGCCAGAGCAACAGGCCTCTTCCTCAGAAGACAAACACAAATCCTAGCATATACCAAGTCTACTGATTAAAGAAAGCACCAAAACTTCAGCTTCTGGCTTAACTTCACAAACAAATCAGAACATACTTACCTGACAGCCCCTGTGGCTCAGCGGTTTAGCGCCACCTTCAGTCCAGGGTGTGGTCCTGGAGACCCAAGATCAAGTCCCAGGACAGGCTCCTTGCATAGAGCCTGCTTCTCCCTCTGCCTGTGTCTCTGCCTCTCTTTCTCTCTGTGTGTCTCTCATGAATAAATAAATAAATCCTTAAAAAAAAAAAAGAAAAAAGAACATACCTACTTAAAGGAACAAATACTCCCCAACTACAAGCAAGGAGGAACTTTATAGAGGAAGGACCAGTGGGAAAGAGCAACTAACATACAACTGCAGAGTATACATACATATACCAGGATCACATCCTGAAATATTATTGTTGTTAATATTATTATTGCTGTTCTTGCTGGGTTTGTTCCTTTTTTTCTTTTCTACTCTCCTTTCTTTTCTGGACAAAATGACTAGAAGGAGAAAATCACAACAAAAGAAAGAACCAGAGGCAATATTCTCTGCCATAGATTTAATCAAGATGGATATAAGTAAGATGTCAGAGCTAGAATTCAGAATAATAATTATAAAGATACTAGCTGGGGTTGAAAAAAAGCATAAAAGACACTAGAGAATCCCTTACTGTAGAAATAAAAGAAGTAAAATCCAATCAGGCAAAATTTAAAAATACTATTACTGAGAAGCAGTAAAAAATGGAGGCTCTAAGCACTAGGGTAAATGAAACAGAAGAGATCAATGATACAGAAGACAAATAATGGAAACTAAGGAAGCCGAGAAAAAGAAAGAAAAGGAACTACTGGATCATAAGGGGAAGCTTTGAGAGATCAGTGATATCATAAAGTGCAATAATATTCAAATAATAGGGGTTCCAGAAGATGAGGAAAGGTGGAGGCAGAAGGTTTATTTGAACAAATTTTGGCTGAGAACTTCCTTAACCTGGGGAAGGAAACAGGCATTCAAGTCCAAGAGGCCCAGAGAAATGCCCTCAAAATCAATAAAAGTAGTTTAACACCTTGACGTGTAATAGTGAAGCTCGCAAATTTCAGAGATAAAGAGAAAATCCTGATAGCAGTTTAATCTTAATCCTGAAACAGGTCCTTAATCCACAAGGGTAGAAACATTGGTCTGGCAGCAGACCTATCCACAGAGACAGTCCAGTCCAAAAGGGATTACCATGATATATTCAGGGTGATAATTGGGAAAAACATTGAGCCAAGAATACTTTATTCATCATGGCTGTCATTCAGAAAGGAAGGAGAGATAAAGAGCTTCCAGGAAAAACAGAAACGAAAAGAATTTGTGATCACTAAACCAACGTGCAAGAAATATTAAAAGGGATACTTTAGGTGAAGAAAGAATCCAAAAGTAGCATAGACCAGAAAGGAACAAGACAATCTACAGAAACAGTGACTAAACAAGTAATACAACGGCAATAAAATTCATATCTTTCAATAGTTCCTCTGAATGTAAATGGGCTAAATGCTCCAATCATAAGACATACAGTATCAGATTGGGTAAAAAAGCAAGACTCATTGATATGCTGTCTATAAGAGATGAATCGTAGACCCAGACATACCTCCAGATTGAAAGTAAGGGGATGGGGAACTATTTATCATGCTGATGGAACTCAAAAGAAAGCTGGGGTAGCAATCCTTATATCAGATAAATTAGACTTTAAACCAAAGACTGTAATAAGAGATGAAGAGGGACACTATATCATACTTAAAGAGTCTATCCAACAAGATCAAACAATTATAAATATTTATGTTCTTAACTTGGGAGCAGCCAATTATATCAAGCAACTGATAAAAAAATTGAAGAAACATGTTGATAATAATACAACAATAGTAGGGGACTTTAATACCCCACTCACAGCAATGGATAGATAATATAAGCAGAAGATCAACAAGGAAACAAGGGCTTAGAATGATAAACTGGAACAGATGGACTTAACAGATACATGTAGAGCATTCAACCCTAATGCAACAGAATACACATTCTTCTCGAGTAGTATACAAGGAACATTCTCCAGAATAGATCACAAACTGGGTCACAAATCAGGTCTCAATTGATATCAAAAGATGAGGATTATTCCCTGCATATTCTAAACCACGATGGTTTAAAACATGAACTCAATTCCAAGAGAAAATTTGGAAGAACACAAAAACATTAGGAGGTCAATACCTAGTAAAGAATGAGTGGGTCAACAGAAAATTCAAGAAGAATTTTAAAAATTCATGGAAGCAAATGAAATTAAAAAAAAAAAAACCATTCAGAACATTTGAGATACAGCAAAGGTGGTCCTAAGAGGGAAGCATATTGCAATAAGGCCTTTCTCAAGAAACAAGAAAATTCTCAAAAACACAAGCAAATCTTACACCTAAAGGAGTCAGAAAAAGAATATCAAATGAAGCCTAAACCCAGGAGAAGAAGAAAAATAATAAAGATGAGAACAAAAATCAATGAAAGAGAAACCAAAAGAGCAGTAGAACAGATCAATGAAACTAGGAGCTGATTCTTGAAAAGAGTTAATAAGAATGATAAACCTCTAGCCAGACTTATCAAAAAGTAAAGGAGAAAGGACCTAAATAAATAAATTCACTTGTGATTTTCACAAGTGAAAGAGGAACGATCCTAACCAACACCAAGGAAACACAAACAATTATAAGAACCTATTATGAGCAAATCTATGACAACAAATTAGGCAATCTGAAAGAAATAGATGCATTCCTAGAAACTTATAAACTACCAAAACAGATACAGGAAAAAATAGAAAGGCTGAGCATGCATAAGCAGCAAGGAAATTGAAGCAGGCATCAAAAACCTCCCCCCCAAAAAAAAGAATCCAGGGCAAGATGGCTTCCTAGGGTATTTCTACCAAACATTTAAAGAAGAATCAATACCTATTCTTCTGAAGCTGTTTTAAAAAAATAGAAATAGAAGAAAAACTTCCAAATTCATTATATGAGGCCAGCATTATCTTGATCTCAAAACCAACAAAGACCCTATAAAAAAAGGAGAATTACTGACCAATATCCCTGATGAACATGGATACCAAATCTTTCACCAAGATACTAGTCAGTAGGATCCAACAGTACATTGAAAGGATCATTCACCATGACCAAGTGGGACTTATTCCTGGACTGCAAGCGTGGTTTAACAGGCACAAGTCAATCTGCATGATACATCACATTAATAAAAGAAAGGATCCTCTCAATAGATGCATAAAAAAACCTATGACAAAATACAGCATCTTTTCTTGATTAAAACTCTCAACAATGTAGAGATGGAGGGAACATACCTAAACATCATAAAAACCATATATAAAAAGCCCACAGTGAATATCATTCTCAATGGGGAAAAACTGAGAGCATCTCCCCTAAAGTCAGGGACACAACAGGGATACCCTCTCTTACCACTGTTGTTCAACATTGTACTAGATGTCCTAGCCTCAGCAATCAAACAACAAAAAGAAGTAAAAGGCATTCAAATTAGCAAAGAAGAAGTCAAACTCTCAGTTTTGCAAATGATATGATACTTGATGTGGAAAACCCAAAAGACTCTACCCCAAAATTGCTAGAACCCATACAACAATTCAGCAATATCATGGCAGGATATAAAATCAATACACAGAAATCAGTTGCATTTCTACATGCTAACAATGAGACTGAAGAAAGAGAAATTGAGGAATCAATCCCCATTTACAGCTGCACCAAACCCCCCCACAAAAAAATACCTAGGAATAAACGTAACCAAAGAGTTGAAAGATAAGTATTCTGAAAACTATAGGCCACTTATGAAAGAAACTGAGGAAGACACAAAAAGATGGAAAAACATCCCATGCTCATGGATTAGAGAATGAATATTGTGAAAATGTCTATGCTACCCAGAGAAATCTAACATTCAATGAAATCTCTATCAAAATATCATCAAAGCTTTCACAGACCTGGAACAAATAATCCTAAAATTTGTATGGAAACAGAAAAGAACCTAAATATTCAGAAGAATGTTGAAAAAGATAACCAAAGCAGGAGCATCACAATTCCTGACTTCAAGTTGTATTACAAAACTATGATTATCAAGACAGCATGGAACTGGCACAAAAACAGACACACAGATCAATGGAAGAGGATAGAGAACCCAGAAATGGACCCTCAACTCTATGGTCAACTAATCTTCAAAAAAGCAAGAAATAATATTCAATGGAAAAAGGACAATCTCTTCAACAAATGGTGTTGGGAAAATTGGACAGCCACATGCAGAAAAAAGAAACTGAACCATTCTCTTACACCATGCATAAAGATAAACTCAAAATGGGTAAAAGATGTAAATGTGAGACAGGAATCCATCAAAATCCTAGAGTAGAACACAGGCAGCAACCACTTCAACCTCGGCCGCAGCCGCTTGCAAGAAAGGTCTCCAAAGGGAAGGGAAACAAAAGTAAAAATGAACTATTGGGACTTCATCAAGATAAAAAGCTTCAGCACAGCAAAGGAAATAGTCAGCAAAACTAAAAGGCAACCTACAGAATGGGAGAAGATATTTGCAAACGACACATCAGATAAAGGGCTAGTATCCAAGATCTATAAAGAACTTAGCAAACTCAGCATGCCCAAAACAAAAAAATAATGCAAAGAAATGGTCAGAAGACATGAACAGACATTTTTCCAAAGAAGACCTATGCATGGCCAACAAGCACATGAGAAAATGCTCCACATCACTTGGCATCGGGGAAATACAAATCAAAACCATAATTAGATATCACTTTACACCAGTGAGAATGGCTAAAATTAACAGGACAGGAAACAAAAAATGTTGGCGAGGATATGGAGAAAGGGGAACCCTTTTGTACTGTTGATGGAAATGCAAGCTGGTGCAGCCCCTCTGGAAAACAGTGTGGATATTCCCCAAGAAGTTAAAAATAGAGCTACCCTATGACCTAGCAATTTCACTACTGGGTATTTACCAGATACAATTCTAGTGAAACTACAGGACACCTGCACCCCAATGTTAATAGCAGCAATGTCCACAATAGCCAAATTGTAGAAGGAGCAATGATGTCCTTTGACAGATGAATGGATCAAGAAGATGTGAGATACACACACACACAATGGAATATTACTCAGCTATTAGAAAGGACGAATATCTACCATTTGCTTTGCCAAGGATGGAATTGGAGGATATTATGCTGAGTGTAATTAAGTCATTTGGAGAAAGACAATTATCTATGGTTTCACTCATATGTGGGATATAAGAAATAGTGAAGGGACTATAAGGGAAAGGAGGGGAAACTAAGTGGAGAAAAATCAGAGAGGAAGACAAACCATGAGAGACTCCTAACTCTGGGAAACAAACTGAGGGTTGCAGAAGGGGAAGAGATGGAGGGATGGGATAACTGGGTGACAGGCACTAAGGAGGGCACTTGATGGAATGAGCACTGGGTGTGTGTGTGTGTGTGTGTGTGTGTGTGTGTGTGTGTAATATTGGCAAAATGAATTTAAATAAAATATTAAAAAGAAGGGCAGCCCTGGTGGAGCAGCGGTTTAGCGCTGCCTGCAGCCCAGGGTGTGATCCTCGAGACCCTGGATCGAGTCCCATGTCAGGCTCTCTGTATGATGCCTGCTTCTCCCTCTGCCTCCCTGTGTCTCTGCCTCTCTCTCTCTCTCTCTCTCTCCCTGAATAAATAAATAAAATCTTAAAAAAATATATTAAAAAGAAGAAAAAGAAGAAATGGGAAGAAAACATGAACAGGTATTACTCCAAAGAAGATATACCAATGGCCAACAGATGCATGAAAAAATGCTCCACATCACTGGTCATCAGGAAAATACAAACCAAAACTACAATGAGATATCACCTTACACCAGTCAGAATGGCTAAAGTTAACAAGGCAGGAGACAACAAATATTGGCAAGGATGTGGATGGAAATGCAAACTGGTACAGACACTCTGGAAAAGAGTGTGGAGGTTCCTCTGGAATCTAAAAATAGAGCTACCCTAATACCTAGCAATTGCACTACTGTGTATTTACCTCCAAGATACAAATGTAGTGATCCAAAGGGGTACCTGCACCCCAATGTTTATAGAAGCAATGTCTATAATAGCAATACTATGGAAGGAGCTGAGATATCCATTGACAGATGAATGGGTAAAGATGTGGTATGTTTATACAATGGAATATTACTTAGCCATCAGAAAGGATGAATACTTATCATTTACATCAACATGGATGGAACTAGAGGGTATAATAACTGAGTGCAATAAGTTAATCAGAGAAAGAAAATTATCATATGGTTTTACTCATATGTGGAATATAAGAAACAGTGCAGAGGATAGTCAGGGAAGGGAGGGAAAACTGAATGGGAAGAAACCAGAGAGGGAGAAAAATCATGAAAGACTCTCAACTGTGGGAAACAAACTGTGGACTGCTGGAGAGGAGGGGGGTGAGGGAATGGGGTAAGTGGGTGATGGGCATTAGGGAAGGCACATGATGTGATAACCACTGGGTATTATATGCAATTGATAAATTATTGAACATTACATCAGAAACTAATGATGTACTATACAGTAGCTAACTGAATTTAAAAAAAATCTTAAAAAAAGATATCACACCAATTTTAACTCATAGGCCACATAAAGAAAAAAAACCAGCTATGGCTAGTCTGTGACTCAAAACTAAGAACACCAGATAACCATTAATATGAAACTAAAAGGGAAGAAAGGGAAAAAAACAAATGTGGTAAAGAGAATTAAAAATTTAAACTATTTTACAGCATTTAACTTTAATGGGAAAAAAGTGATTTGGGGGCCTGTCGAAAAGGCTGTGGTATTATGGAATATTTACTAACTACTGTAATTTTATTTGTAGTAGAGGTAACTGGTATAACTTCAAGTCTCATTCATATCCTCTTTTGTTTTTCATAGTAAGTTTTCCAGGTGTCTTCATTAAACCCATAATTAAAATAATCAGAAAGATCAGCACCAAAGATAAAGCACAATGTTAGTTAAAATAATTCTATTTTATCCAGCATATAAAATATAATAAACTATAAAATATAAATTTAGTATTCTATCAATTTTATCCCTCCTTCTAATTTTCCCAATTACTACCATAAAGCACAGGACTATAAAAATTTGATCAGAAGTGTTTCCGTTAAGCCAGAAAATATTATGCTAAGTAATATAAGTCAGTCAGAGAAAGACAAACACTATACGATTTCATTCATGTGGAATTTAAGAAACAAACGAACATGGAGGGGAGTATTTCCTCTAGAAATGGCTTTATAATAAAACAATATGCAAGTCTACTTTGATATTATGCATGAAAGGGTGATTTAAAAAAAACATCCATTAGGGTGACTGAATTTTAAAGGTCCAATAGTCCAAGGGTTTGCCCAGATGGGTGATAAGAGGGACTCTGTTATAAATAGGTTTTAAATCATGTGATCTGAGGGAGGGAAACTGAAGAGCTCCATAAAAATATTTTTGCTCCTTCCTGCTTCTATTCTTGCTAGGACCTATACCTCCACTTTATACATGCCCCATAGGGCAAATAGTGTATGCCTTCCTTGTGAGGGACAAAGAGTTAATAATATCTCTAGAGTCTTCCAGAAAAATAGACAATATTTAAGTTAGGACCAGATGACAATGACCAGATGAAATCATCATATGCATATTCCAGACCACCAGTGCTAGACATTTCTATCCCTACTCCCTGGTTCAAACAAATAAAATTGACTTATGAAGGACACCTGGGCCTTTGTCCTTGTTCTAACCAGTTCCTGGATGTCTGAGAGGACATGTACACTGGACCACAATCCTCAGGAAAAACTCCAGATGCAGAGCAAAGATGAGGCTCTCTCCCTTCCTTCCGGAGTCTTCCAGACACTCTGTCTGTACCTTCATTCTCTATATACTGTCGCTAGACTGCTCTCATCTCCTGGCTTGCATTTGATTCCTATCCTATGTAAGGCCAAGGAACTTCTTGGCTGGTCCTTTAAGACCCCCTATGGGCCTTTGGACCCAGCCTGCCAGCATCAGCCTGGGTACTTTGGGTGTTATTAGTAAGGGCATCAGATTGCTCTTAATAAATATATGTGGCTGAGGCTGGAGCTCCAGCATAAAACTGTAGGCAGGCCCTCTAATGTGGCCCTTTGCTTCAGTTCTTGGTTTGGCTGGTGATAGGCAAGTTTCCTTGGATTGTAGGGTTCACATTAGCCAAACAAATGGCATGTGGGCTTCAGTATTGCCATGTTTAGTTGAAACTGTAGTTTACTTGGAGGGTTTGGGCTTCTCTGTTGTAGACAAATGAAAGCACTTGGACTAATAGTAATAAAACAGTAGTGAACAGAATGGTGTGCAGCTGCAGTCAATGAGCTTTGGTTGTCTGATATGGGTTCTCCTCTGGACTATGTCAACATTATGGGGTATGATGTTGATTTTTATTATGATCTCTGTGATTTTTATTTAATAAGTGGAATTTTCTATCTACCTTTTTTGGTATTCCACGTTGTCTGTGGGAATGGCTCTAGAGAACTAATTTTATTTTTTTAATTTTTTAAAAGATTTATTTATTTGTGATAGACACAGAGAGAGAGAGAGAGAGAAAGAGAAAGAGAAAGAGAAAGAGAAAGAGAAAGAGAAAGAGAAAGAGAAAGAGAAGGAGAGGAAGGCAGAGACACAGGAGGAGGGAGAAGCAGGTTCCATGCCGGGAGCCTGACGTGGGACTTGATCCTGGGACTCCAGGATCGTGCCCTGGGCCAAAGGCAGGTGCTAAACTGCTGAGCCACCCAGGGATCCCCCTAGAGAACTAATTTTAATTTCCTAAATGGGATCAGAGGGAGAATCCAGTTTAATTATGCACCTATTATAACTAAATATTCAGGAAGTCTTTTGTTGTTGTTTTGGGAATTTGGGATTTATTTGAGTGATATAAGTTTGGGATCAATGGGCCCCATATCAGATGGTTACTACCTGGCCCATGGGACAAGGAGAGTATGCACCTGGGATTCCAGGGCTTACAGGATGAAGATAAAATTAGAAGTTTAGGGAGATAGGGAGAGTCATATTAATGGGCTTTTTACATGCATGGAGGAAAAACATAACCCCCTTCAAGTATAGGAAAGAATAGTGGGAAAGCTTGTTAAAGTGGGTTTATCAGTCAGGATTTTTCAGAGATTCAGGCCAGCAAATCCAAAATCTGCCCGATGAACTAGCAGGCTGCAAACCTAGAGAAACATTGCTGCAATCACAGTGTAAAAGGCAGTGTGCTATATAACCAGGAAGGACTAATATTACAAATGAAATTGGAAAGCAGTCTGCTGGAGAATTTTCTCTTGCTCGAGGGAGGCCAGTCTCTTTGTTCTACTCAGACCTTCAACTGATTGGATGAGGCCCACCCACCCATATTAGAGAGGGCAATCTGCTTTACTCAAAGTCAACTGATTTAAATGTTAATATCATCCAAAAATGACCTTACAGAAACATCTAGAATAATGTTTGACTAAGTATCTGGGCACTCTCTGGCCCAGTGATACATAAAATTAATACTTATAATTGTGAATTAGGTATTAAGGCCTGGGGCAAGAAGAGACTCATTAGTCAGAATGGCATTTGAATAGGAGTTATTAGAGGAGACCATATGTCTCTCAAACTATCTGGGAACTATCAGGGGCATAACAGTTCTACTAAACACCTTTCTTTTTTTTTTTTTCTTTTTATTTATTTATGATAGTCACAGAGAGAGGGAGAGAGGCAGAGACATAGGCAGAGGGAGAAGCAGGCTCCATGCACTGGGAGCCCGACGTGGGATTCGATCCCGGGTCTCCAGGATCGCGCCCTGGGCCAAAGGCAGGCGCTAAACCACCGCGCCACCCAGGGATCCCTACTAAACACCTTTCTTAAAGAGCCCAGTACCGTGTATTCTAAGAAGTGAAATTTGTACCTAGGAAAGTGTCTGTAACTCTGAAGAGGATAAAGAACATCCCAGAAAGGCTTCACATTGTGGTCTCAACTCAGTAGATTTGTATTTATCTTTTGGTGTACATGAGGCAGGACATTCTGTAATACTTTACCCTGAGGGGATAACTCTCAGCAATGATCCAAAAGTTTGTGATGAGTGTGCAGATGGGACTGTTTGATGGCCAGAGGATCCAGTGCTAAGATGATTGCCTTAAGTTTGATCAACTGTATTGATCCCTGGTCCATCCTTTTATCAGGGTTATCTTGGCTATAGGATGAAAGACAGTAATATTCCACTGAGCTCCATTTGTGATGGTGGCAATGCTGTCCATACAGTCTATATATTTCCATCTCTGCACTCAATTTATTTTAAGATATTCACGGGTGGGATCCCTCAGTGGCTCAGTGGGTTTAGAGCCTGCCTTCGGCCTGGGGCATGATCCTGGAGTCCCAGGATCGGGTCCCACATCAGGCTCCCTGTATGGAGCCTGCTTCTCCCTCTGCGTGTGTCTCTGCCTCTCTCGCTCTCTCTCTCTGTGTCTCGAATGAATGAATGAATGAATGAATGAATAAATGAATAAATAAATAAATAAATAAAATCTTAAAAAAAAAAAGATATTCACTGGGTAGCCTAGTGATCTTGAGGAGGGGTGACCTCCTCTGGCACTGTGGCATGTGGCAAGAGACTAAAGACAGGGAAATCCACTCCCTCCTGTAGGTGGAATATACCAGAGGGCTCGGACCGCCTGCACCCTGTCTTCAGGAGCCCTGAATAGCCGTGTTGAGCTTGTGGTACGCTGTTTCCATGATCCAAAGACTAATGAGAAGCTGGGTATGGATGATCATGGGTTCAGGGCCCATGAGTGAGAGTTCTTATTTCCAGGACATACCAGTATGTAGCCAGAAGAGTTTATCAAAGGGCCAAGAGGACCAGCTTCTTGCACCAGAGGCTTTGGGGCAACTTATGACATTATATGTGGTCCAGATACCCCAGGAGGCATGAGAAAAGGTGTCAAACCTCTTTAGTGAAGGAGTCTCTGAGGGCACTAATGGAAGTGCCTGTTGATTTTAACTGGGACAGATTCTAGAGTGTTTGTAGGAGGAGCCCCATTTAAGATAGGCTGATTTGTAAGTAGCATCGGTGAGATTAAGAAAAATTTGTAAATATGTTGCCACCAGAACCCAAAAGGGATTTGTATGTCCTTAATTGTCCTTAATGAATGTACCCAATGAGTATCCTTGGAGGATGGTCATCAATGTAATGTCATAGTGCTATTTGTGGAGAAAGTTAAGATCCTGTCTGTAACGAATATGGATGATGTATGATAGTAAAGCTGTGAGGAACCTCATGGGCAGCCTGGAAAGGGTATATTGTGTCCCTTTGGAGGTGAGGCAAACTGCAGCTGAGAGGCTGTTGAAATTGGCACTAAACAGAACATATTACATAAATCTGTAATAGTAAAATATCTACTGGTTGTTGATTGGATGGCATCAATAATTTTAATATTAGGCACTAGGTATGAAATAATTACTAGATGGGACCATAAAATTAGGGTTGCATTTATCAATCCTGAGTCATCCATACTTTTTTTGTTGTTTGAAATCAGGCAAACTGAGTTGTTAAAGAATCAGTGGGGAAATCATTCCTTTATTAATTAGGTCTTATATAATAGTTTTACTACTTAAAGGCCCTGTTCTTACATTGGGCCATATTAAATGGAGGTCTATGGAGGTCTCATTATTATTCTGCCAATTTATAAATGCCAAAACTTAATTTTAATTCATTGTGTTAGAGATTTGTATCCAATATGGGATATATTAGAACAATAAGTACTATGAATATGGGAAATTTAGACAAGGCTATAGTTAAAGTGAAGCATACTTATTTTTCTCTATTTTCTATTTAGTGACTTTCCCAAGATTTTAGGGAGTACAATGTTTATACTTAGTGGGACCCCTGGGGATAACTGTAATTTGAGCCCAAGCATTGATTAGTTTTGCCAATTGGGGCATTTTAGCAGATGTTAAAAGTTCATTTAGAACCTATATTGTTGGCCCCGCCCCGCGCCCGCACCGCTGCGGAGGCGCCCCGGACCGCCACCCCGGACCCCGCCACCCTCGCGTCTCCACGGCTGCCCCCGCTCGGCTGCGCGACTGCCAGGCGTGGAAGGATTCCGGGCTCCCACTCTCAACCACAAGCAACGAGGCCTGCAAGCTGTTCGACGCTATCCTGACCCAGTATGTAACGTGGACTAATGACCAAAGTCTTGGTGGCACTGAGGGCCGCCTGTCAAAGCTCAGAGCAGCAGATCCAACCTTCGCAATGGGCCACGCCATCGCCAGTGGGCTCGTGCTGGTCGGCACTGGAAGCTCTGAGGCTGGAGAGAGCTGGCCCTGGCCGTGAAGACCATGGTGGAGGTTTCCCAAACCCAGCCACTGACGCAGCGGGAGCGGCTGCACGTGTCTGCAGTGCAGACCTTTGCCAAGGGAAACTTTTCCGGAGCCTGTGAACTATGGGAACAGATCCTCTGGGACCACCCACCAGACATGTTAGCCCTAAAATTTTCCCACGATGCTTATTTTTACCTGGGCTACCAGGAACAGATGCGAGATTCTGTGGCTCGAATTTATCCCTTCTGGACACCAGCATCCCTCTGAGCAGCTATGTGAAAGGCATCTATTCTTTTGGATTAATGGAAACCAACTTCTACGATAAGGCAGAGAAGCTTGCCAAAGAGGCTTTGTCTATTAACCCCATGGACGCATGGTCGGTGCACACCATTGCCCATATTCACGAGATGAAAGCAGAAATCAAGGACCGGTTGGAGTTTATGCAGCACTCAGAAACCCACTGGAAGGACTCTGATATGTTTGCTTGTCATAATTATTGGCACTGGGCTCTGTATCTGATTGAAAAGGGCGAATACGAGGCCACCTTGACCATTTACGATAACCATGTCCTCCCCAGCTTGAAGACCAGCGGAACCATGCTGGATGTGGTGGACAGCTGCTCCATGCTGTACCGGCTGCAGATGTCCACGGAAGGAGTGTCCGTGGGTGAGCGGTGGCAGGACATCCTGCCCCTGACCCAGAATCACAGCCGTGACCACATCCTGCTGTTCAACGATGCGCACTTCCTGATGGCCTCCCTGGGAGCTGGGGACACCCAGACCACACAAGAGCTTCTGAGCACCCTGCAGGATGCCAGCGAGTCCCCCGGGGAGAACTACCAGCACCTCCTGGCCCGTGACGTGGGGCTGCCCCTGTGCCAGGCCCTGGTGGAGGCCGAGAAGGGGAACCCCGACCATGTCGTGGAGCTGCTCCTGCCCATCCGCTACCAGATCGTGCAGATCGGAGGCAGCAAAGCCCAGAGAGACGTCTTCAACCAAGGCTGCTGATCCAGGCAGCCTTAAAATGCACTTCTGGCATCCACAGGAATGTGGTGCCGAGCCTCCTGATGGAGCGTGACGCCTTGAAGCCCGGCTCACCCCTGACCCAGCGGCTCATCCGAAAGGCTGCTGCTGTCCACCTCCTGCAGTGAGCTGGGCCGGGCCCCCTCCCCAGCGTCCCATCCGCTGCCCCCGACTCCCAGGGGTAGAAGTAGCTAGGGCATGTTAGGTCTGTTGAATCATTTGCAGAACTTAATTTAAGAGTAATTTAAGCAGAAAGCCTGTAACCAGCGGTGTTACAGGACGTGGAGACCCAAATCAACCCGACACAGGATTCAGCATCTTGTAATCCTTGTGAAGGGCCAGGGTGCACAGTCAAGCACCGAAAATGCAGCCTGATCTGGACTCAGGTGCCCCAATTCTAAGTGTGCATAGAAAACTGACAATATTAGGAAATTCTTTTTTTCCCCCCCTTAGGAGCAGGAAGAAAATATGACCCTAAAGGGTGTTGGCAAAGGGAGGGTGGGGAGAGCTTTGACTTGGATCTTTTTTAAATTGAAATGTGAACCTCAAGGAACTTTTGACAACCATGGGAAATAATTTTATCTTAAATTGCTTTACTGTCTGTCAGCTGTTTTTCAAAGAAAAAAAATCATCCCTGCAATCACTTCTTGGAATTGTCTTGATTTTTCAGCAATTTAAACTCTAATTTAGTCCTGTATAGAGAATGTTAATGTAGTTTTGAGTGTATATGTGTGTGGGTATGGATAATTTTGTATTTTCTTTAGGTCTGGAAAAGGAAAACAATTTAAGCTGCGAAAATTCTTAAATATTCATTTTTATAAATTTTATTAAAGAATTTTGTTAAACCATAAAAAAAAAAAAAAAAAAAGGGAAAAAATTTTTTTTTTTTTTTTTTTTTTTTTGCCAGTTCTCCATTTAGAATTTATTAAAGGTCTCCCAGGTACTGTCCTGGGGATGCTGTACTGAGAGCTTTGGTGAACACATTCGGGAAGAGTTGAAGAATCTAACCATTGAGTAAGAGGACAGTTCTATTGGTCTGGATCCTCAGGGAAGGATGCATGCCAGCTGGATAGGTAAGGCATGAGAAATCACCAAGGTCATAGTCACCAGAAGACATCCTGATTCACCATAGCTGTAGGTATCGAGGAGGGCTCCTCTTACTTCTTGGACCTCAGGACATAAGCCCTTCCTTCCTGTGTTCTCAGATACCTCTATTCTGGACAATGTGCAGGAGGAGAATGCTCATCCCTTTCTGATACAGCCTTGAGGTGTGGGCCTTTCAGGATGGAGACACCATAGGAGATCTGAATCCCTGGGGGCTGAGGGGAGGAGCTGAGCTCAGAAGACAATGTCAGATGAAAGGGATGAGAGTATCCTCTTTTTTTTTTTTTTTTTTTTCTGAATAAATTTAGAAATTTATTTCGGGTTAAATTCCACATGTTTCTCAGGTCTTTGGTTAGGGTAGATCATTGCCTTCTAATTCCATGCCAATTCTTCTGGGGATTCAGGCGGAAGTTGTCCAAATTGCTTTCCCTCTGAGTGGTGACTTTCCGCAGAGACAGAAGTGTCCTTGTTAAACAATCCTTTGCTCAAATTGTCTGTGTTGGTCATGTCCTACTTCTCCCCAAATACCATCTTCCTCCAATTTGAGGCTCATAATAAGAACATCGTCTCTTTAATTTCTATCCTAAATCCTTCACAGCTGGTACTTTGTAGAACCCGCGTGGGCAGTGCTCTTACCACTTGCCAGGCAAACCATATCTTCCCAGGGGAGTTACACCTCCTGGTGTTCAAGAGTTAGAAGGCAGGGTTGGCTGGGGGAGGAGAGTCTTCCACACAGCTCTTGGGGACGCCCCCTGGCTGCCCCGAGATGAACCCTCTCCTTTTGTTCTCATCATATTCTAGATGTGTTGTCCCATCTTTGGGGTGAGAGCACCCACAGGGAGGCAAGTGACTTGCCCAGGGTCACAACTAGTGGAGATTCGCCTTGGGCTCCCCAGCTGCTGCATCCACTGCCCCCCATGAAGCATGTGGGGGGCCCTCTGGTGTCCCTGGAGAGGTCTGCGAGCTCCCGGGGAGCTTTGGTGGTGCCAATTAAGGGACATGGGATCTGTGGTTTCCTATGCCAACTGTGACTTCAGTCATGCGAGTGTGTGTGCACGAACCTGGCACACTTTGTGCGGGGTGTGGATTGAGCTCAGGGTTGCCCTGCTGTGGCAAAAACCAAAGTACTGAGCCATGTAGCTTTAACGAGATCTGAGCCAATTTTATATTTCTCCGTCTTTTCAACCTGGCCGCAATGACACCTCTGGGCAAGCTGCTGATTTCACTGGAATGTGCTGGTGAGGGGCGATCCCGGCCCTTCCTCAGGTTCCTTCAGTGTAAAGCTGAAATTAGGCAGGGACTCAGGCAGGGGGCAGCAGATGCCTCCAAATTGATTATAGACACATTTCTGAGATTAAAATAAATCAGCTAATTGGTTCTTGTGAAAAAAAAAAAAAAAGAACCTATATTGTTGAGGCACAAAAGCCAATGAGTGCCCCTTTTGTTGTTGTTGTTTTTTAAATATAAATTCTTTAAGTAAATTTTCCACTTACAATTAAGTCAAATTAAATGTATACAGTTTATTTACTTTTTATTTTTTACCCTGTATTTACATTTCTTTGGGTGGTTTTTTTCCCCCCTTTTTCCTTTTTTGGTTTGTTTGTTCATCTTAGTCTTTTAGCTGCCTGAATGCACAATTTATAGTTTCTATCTGTGACTAATAACACTATGTGTGTTCTAAGTGGTTACAGCAAAAGCAGAGGAAAGGGAGGAGCCCCTAATAGGTGGCTCTTTCTCCTTCCAAGCCTTCCAAATCCACCTCCCAAAGATAGGGGTTTGCACTTAAAGAGCTATAATAGCCTGTTCTCGGGACAGTGTAATTGTCTTGAAGTACCAATTTTTTTTCCACTATCTTTTTTGGGTAAAGTCTTTAAAAATGACTTATATGTATAGGCAGGTAAAAATTTTAGTTTTTGTTTTAGTCTCCTGTGTGTCCCAAACCATTTTGACCTTTGAATACTTAACAGGTAAACTCTTGTGGTCCAGTGGTCCTGTCTGTAGGCAGTGGCCTCCCTCTCTGTGATGTCTCAATTGACCTCTGAGGGTCCACATGGACTTCCATGAGAGCAACAGTGGCCTTATCAGTATTTTGAAGACCCAGGTTTTGAGCATAAGGCCCTTGGTGTACTGGTAAGCAGCAGCACTCAGAAGGGTCCATGAGTTTTACATTCCTAAAACAATGGCATGACTTCCTCAGGGGTCTTAGATAGGGTAAGGATAGTGCCCCCAATCTTTCCCTTTTCATTAAGCTTTGCGCTACTGGTTTCCATCCATGTGGTCTCCCCTACCCAACTAAGTCAGGAAGTTAGACAAACAGCAGCATAACAATTATGACCTTTACCACAGGACCACATGACATGTGGGTGCCATGATCACTAGGATGCCCTCACATTGACCCTATAAATGATTTGAGACAGAGTAGTCTCCTACTGTAGTGTGGAATAGGCCAAATAAATTGACTGTTATAGGATATAATGACTTCATTGGCCTCACCACTTGCTGACCAGTAGGCTGCTCAGACCATCTCCTGCCACTTGGATGAGGTCACACCTAACTCTCTTCAGAGGAGCCTCTTAACAATGAGAAGTAGCTGATTAATTTGAGCTGCCTCCAACTTCTCTGTCCTGGACACTTAACACCTTGACTCAGAGAGAATATAAGGGAGGACTGTTCACAAATTTCACAACTTGTGGAGTAGATTCACAGCAACATCTGGTAGAGGAAACAAAAAGCAGCTATGGCCCACAGCACCAACATGCTAGCCAGTGGCATGCCTGCCCAGGTAGCTACTGCTATCTGCAAGAGCATGTAAGTCAAGAAAAGTCTAGTGTCATGTCATTTGGTCTGGAACCAAGCCATCCTGCTTTGCTGGGCCAATTGTTTTGGTAGGTTTTATTTATTTATTATTATTACTACTACTACGACAACTATTACTACTACTACTACTACTACTACTACTACTACTACTATTTAGGCATGGTAAGGCCAATAGATCAGAAAACAACTGCCACTGAAAAGATGGTTTATTTTACTCAAGGTTCCCAAGAGAAGGGGTACACATCATGTGGGGGAAAGAGGGTGGCAGTGGGGGACAAAGAATGACCAAGGGTGAGATCAAGAGGCAGAGAGAGTGAAGAGGAACCTGTACACAAAAGACTTTATGAGGATTTCCTGGGGAATGAATGGATTAGTCGGGGTAACCAGGGTTAGGATTGGCTAGTTTGAATAATTTCAGCAGGCTCAGGGGCATAGGGGCTTCCCCTGGGTGTCTGATACCTGGCCCTGGAGAGAATAGGATAGGGATACAATAGCCCATTAGTGTGAGAGCCTGATAAAGGAAGTGGTTGGGGTGTGGATTTAATTAGCTACTTAGAAGGGAAATTGGCCTCCAGCCAGAGCTCAAAGCTGAATCAAGATAGCATTTATAAGAACTATAAGAATCCACTAGTCTTGTAATTTGTTCCAACATGTGCTCAGTAGTGAGGTGAACAGTGTCTTCTCCCAAATTCTTGTCCACCTGCAACATCAGTGTATGATCTTATTTGGAAATAGGATCTTTGAAGATGAAAATAAGCTAAAATGATGTTATATTGGATTAGAATAGGCCCTATATCCAATCACTGTTGTCCTTACAGGAAGAGAAGAGACGCAGAGGGAAAAGGCCATATAAGATGCCTTCAGAGGAAGGGTGGCCCTAGCAACAGCATAATTTTAGACTTCTGGCCTCAGAACTAAGAGATAATAAATTACCAAGTTTGTGGTAATTTATAATGGCAGCCCTAGGAAACTCATGTAGATTCTGATACCATGAAGTAGGGGGTTCCTGTAACAATTGTTTAAGAATGTAGAATGTGGCTTGGGAATTGGGTAAGAAATAGAGGCTGGAAGAATTTTGAAGCACAAGACAGAAGAAGCCTGGAATGCCTTGAAGAGATGTTCAATGGAAATACATATGGACATTAAAGGTTATTCTGGCCAGAGCTAAAATATAAGTAAGGAGCATAGTAAAGAATGCTTCTATCCTCTTAGAGAATATAAATATTGACGTGAACAGAACATTAGTAGAAATAGGAAAGTTAAAGGTGTTTCTGGAAAGAACTTAGAAGAAAATGAGGAACATGTTTTGGACACTGAAGAAAAGCAATCCATTTTTCAAAGTGGTAGAGAACTTGGCTGAATTGTATTCTACTGTTTGACAGAAAGTAGAACTTAGAAGCAATGAACTTGGATATTTAGCTGAAGAAATTTCTAAGTAAGTGTTGAAGGCACAGACTGATTCTCCTTGATGCTTATAGTAAAAAGCAAAAGAAGTAAATTAAGAAAAGGACAGTTAAACAAAAAGGAGCCAGCTCTTGATGATTTGGGTGGTTCTCAGGCTACTAAGATTACAAAGGATTCAAATATTAAGAAATTCACTGTTGGAAAGTGTGCTCTGAAAAAAAGGGTCAAGGGTGTGGCTGGACAATCTTTCGCTAAAGAGACTGGGTTTGTGACTCATGGTTCCAACTGGACATCTCAGCAGAAACAAGAATAGAGATGAGGTTATCCAGGAAATATCTGTGGAGGACTGTCTTGTCTGAGGGCTGAAACCCAAGAACCGCACAGGCTGACAAGGGTTCTGAGAACGTTATACCAGGAAAACTACTGGCAACCTAAGATCATCCAACAGAGATGGAAAGCCCCACTTCCAAAGCCCCACATATAGGATATGGGCTGATAGAGGTTCTCAATTACAGACATGCTTTATCCTCCAACTTTTAAATTTTTGTTGAAAGGTAGATGTGATGTAACAGGTAAAAGGAATTGAGTTAAATAGACTTTTAGTGTGAGATTTATATTTATCTGGCTAGGAATCAGTCTGTGCTTATTGTTTGCTGTAGCTGTTGGTGTCAGAGGCTAAAATTTCCTCCAGTGTTTTTATTTTCTTAAATTCAATTTGCCAACATATTTCATAACACCCAGTGTTTATCACATCTCCTGCCCTCCCTAATGCCTGTCACCCAGTTACCCTATCCCCCCACTCCCATCTCCCATTCAGCAACCCTCCATTTGTTTTTCCAGAGTCAAGAGCCTCTCATGGTTTGTCTTCCTCTCTGATTTTTCCCCATTCAGTTTCCCCTCCTTCCCTTATGGTCCCTTTCACTATTTCTTATATTCCACATATGAGTGAAACCATATGATGATTGTCTTTCTCCAATCACCTTATTTCACTTAGCATAATACCCTTACTTTAGTCTCCTCTGTTGTGTTTGGGTTTCCCATCAGATTTCTTCTTACATAGGTTCCGACCCTTACAGTTCTTTCAGTTGTATTATTATATATCATAACAAGAACCTTAGTGATGTGGTGATAACACATGGCGGGAAGGGAAGTATAATGTACAGTTTTTTACTGAGCTTCTGCCCTCAGGCTGTAACCTTCATAAGTGCTTCTTAGCTTTTTATTCTCCCTTATATGACATAGAAGGCTAGAGGGGGTTAGGATCATTTCTCTTTCTCTAGGTTGGGTGGGTTCTAGTAAAATAGTTTCCCTGAGGATAGGCCTTTGGTTTGTTTGTTTGTTTTGTTTTGTTTTATTTGTTTGTTTTAGGATAGGCCTTTGCTGAGGATAACTGGGTGCTCTGGCATATTTCAAAGTGGTTACTTTCCCCTCTCTTGCCAGAAGCACCAGGGGATTCTGCTCATCTGGACCCTAACAACTTGGTAGGGTTTCTGGAGGTAAAGCCCACAAGAATATGAGGGCATTAAGGAGGGCACATGATGTGATAAGCACTGAGTGTTATACACAACCAATAAATTGTGGAAAATTACATCTGAAAATAATGATATATTATATGTTGGCTGATTGAATTTAAATTAAAAAAATAATGTGAGGGTTGTCAATGCAATATGAGTACAACTTAGAAACTCTAAAAGAAATTTTTATTCAAGCCCATTAGGACAGCTGCCTGGGAAACATACTCTTCACAGAGAAGATAATGCTCCAGACAATGAACACTTTGTACAGGATTATAGTTTTACATCTTGTAAAAGGTCAAGAGATTACAGATTAACATATAGGCAGGAATCACAAGTTTTAATGTTAAGAAATGCAAGGAGCAGGTGTAGTCAACACCTTAAGGACATGATGGTTTACCTTTACATGGTTTCATTTACAAAGCAGATGCATGACGTATGCTTGGAGGGCTATAAATCAGGCTTTTGGTTTAAGCAAAGTTTATATAGTCATGCTGACCTAGAAAGAAACCTAAAATGGCTTCCCCTTTGGAAAAATTAAAGATGTTACTGTAGATAGAAATCTCTTCTTTTGCCTTTGATCAATGTCATACTCGAGGCCTTTATTCTTTCACAAAATCTGTACTTGCTCTGGTTGGGGCCTCTTCATTTCCTTCATTTATAAATAAGAATGTCCCAGCTCCTCTGGTGAATCTGCCTTTTTCTCTCTGTCCTGGCTGAGGAGCTGAGTGCAGAAGTGAGGTTGTACTGACCACCCTGAAGCTCAGGTAGAAAACCTTTGCCTTTGTCATCTCTGAAGAATTTCTTCCAGTTTTCCTGAGGGTTCTGAGTCTGATGGCCATTGATCCATGCCTAGATTTCAAACAGAGTTGGAAACTTTTTTGTCAAAATCTTATGTTTCTTTTTATCAGTTTTAATTTGCGGAAAACTGGCATTTACCTGATTGGCTATTTCTAGTCTGCTTGCAGATGTGTGAGTTGGGTCTGAACTTGCCCAGGGCAGGTCATGGGCTCCATGCTGAGGAGGGCAACAGCCACCATCCCTTTCCCACACTGAAAAACTTGAAAATTATATCAATAATTCTCTACATCAGAGCCCAGTTATATTTGCTTCATACCCAACAAAACTGTGGAGAACTAAAAGTGTATTGCACAAAATCTTTATAGCATTCTTGTGTTTCACCTATTTCATATTCACATGACTAGATTAGTATTTTCTAGAAAATGATTCTGTTAACAATTTAGTGAGCTGCTGTTAAAACTGCTCTGCTAATAAATTGATGCCGCTTGGCTATTTTTGTCTGAATTAAGCCACCATGATGGTTAACTGTCTAGGACTCTTGTTCTGCAAAAGAGCAATAAATATTTAATGTGTCAAAATAAAATAAAAATAGAATAAGCCTCCCTTATATAACAGGCCTTTAGAGAGTTTTTCTCTCATCAGGGTCAATTAGCCCTCAAGTTTTCCTACCAGTTCCTGGCTCCAGCAGCAGCTTCTGAGCCTTATACTATGACTTTGTGCTCATTCTTCTTCCCAATTTTCAAGGCAGCTATTCATCCTGTGACTTCAATTTTCCAATGGATCTAAGAAGAGTTGTTAAATTTTAGTTTATTCAGCTTTTTTTGTCTTGTGAGGACCAAA
Source organism: Vulpes lagopus (assembly GCF_018345385.1). NCBI lineage: Eukaryota > Metazoa > Chordata > Mammalia > Carnivora > Canidae > Vulpes > Vulpes lagopus. Next base: position 32,193,663 of record NC_054831.1, read on the forward strand.
GTGATGACTTCCGAGCTCCACTGTATCCTATTTTAACCTATATACTTAATATGATTTCAGAAATAAATTCTTCCCCCTCCAAATGTATGAATGAATAAATGAGTGTAGTGATCCACTTCTGAACGGAGGACCGCAGCCCTGGGTTGAGTAAATGAACCTGATAAAGCGGGTGGAACACTGACGAAGGCACTTAGTGACTCCGGTTTGTAGGTTTGTCTCTCCTTTTGACTGAAAGTGTGCAAGTGTCAAGGGGGACTCTTTAAAAGTTCAATTAACAGGGCAAGCCACATTGCTTAGGAACCCCAACCACTGGACTAGAAGGGAAACAAAGCAGCCGCAAGGCCAGGAAAAATTAAATTGCCAGAGACTTCTTCCAGCCGGCCTCTCCAGTCCATTCGTGCACTTACCTTCTGCCCTCCAGAGACGGCTGCGCTTGCTGCAGCCCAGCTTTGGACCCGCTCCAGCAGGAGCTGCAAGTGTCGTGACTCCAGCTGACCTTCCTTCCTCCCTAGCAGGCTCCCCCCAGGGGTGTGTGGAAGCTGCCGGGCAGCGGTCACCCTCCGCTGAGATCGACAATGAATTTTGAATATCTTAAATATTATTCAATATTTAAATATAACGGTATCTTCTATAATGAGTTACTGACAGAGAAACCAGTTAATGATGTGATGGAAAATTAAAACTTTGTTCAAAACACAGGGTGATCAGTCCTAGAGTTTTCCGGGCCCTGATTTCTCTAAGGTTACATAGAAAGAAACGTCCAATTTGACCTGACGCACTCCAGTGGCGAAAATACAAAATTCTGCCTAAGTAGAAAACAAAAAGGTACTCCCATTCCCATACCGGGAGTCGAACCCGGGCCGCCTGGGTGAAAACCAGGAATCCTAACCGCTAGACCATATGGGAGGTGCTACGTGCACGGCTTTCATTTTACACATATCACTTACTTGAGCGTGCCACCCCCGCCTCCACAGAGCAACAGCGGCCGCCGAGGACCGCGGGGCTCGCCCCGCCCCGGAACATCTGACTGCGGCTGCGCGAGCCCTTCGCGAGGCCTCGCTCCCTGCCGGGGCCTGGGCCGGCACATCCGGGTCTCCGTTGGGGGCGGGAACTCCTGCGCCCGGAAACCCCCCCCCGTAGGACGGTCGCGGGGGGCTGCCTGCGGGGTGTTGGCGGGAACTGCCGGCTCGCGTACCCAAAGGCCAACTTCAGTGAAAGGAGGGCTATTGCATCGACACCAACTGACATCTAAAATAAAGGATCCCGCCTGGAACCGGAGTTCCACGTGAATATCTTTTCCGTGAAAAACAAAAACGAATTGTTTTCTTTTACTTATTTTGGCTTCAAAATCTCACTGGTTGACACCCGGTTGGTAGCAGGATTGTGTTCTCAAATTCAACCTCTGTGGGAGGGGATATGCTTTTTTCTCCAGTTTCCTTTTGAAAAGTGCTTCCATTAGGTTTTTCACTGACAGCTCAAGCTGAAGGCTCCCCCCATCCGGTCACAAATCTGACCGACTGCGATGCGAGTGCAGAAGCTCCGCATTAACGGACAGTAAAAGGAGGGGCGGTCCTGGGATTACCAGGGTCTCCAACAAGCGGTGAGTCTGTGGTGAGTCTGTAGCCGGGCGGCACATTAGACTCAGATGCAGGATTCACCCCAGACCCTAAATGAAACCATAGAAGTTCTATGGAAAATACTGGAGAATTCCTTTATCACATCATTTACCACCCTAAATCCAGAAATTATAAAACGGCTGATTGATAAATTCAACTCTTAAAGTCAATTAAGGAAATTAACTTAAAAAAAAGTTGAGTGATAGTTACTATAGCTTTCACCTTATTCATTAAGCTATTCAATTATTTTGAGTAATGTAATGTGCTTTATTTTACAATGAAGATTTCAAAAACAAAACACCAGAAGCAAAGTTACAAGAGAAACTGGGAAAAATATTTACACTTCATATTATGAACAAAGAAGTAATTGTCCCCAAACATAAAGATTACCTTCTACAAACTTCTAAAAATACGAACAACCCAGTAAGAAAATGAAGACACAGTTCCCATCACAGGAAATACATCTAGCCCTTCAAAACTTAAAAGCAGTTTTGTCTTGGTCCTACAAAGATAATGAAAGAGTACTTAGAGTTCCCTTGAAAATCTAAGACCTTTTTCATTTTCTGGCCTAAAACCTGTCAAGGACTACCTTATCTACTCAGATGTTCATGTTTTTTATTGACATGGAATCATACTGTCTTGATTTATTAGCCATATTTGTTTTTTCCTACATCAAAATCAGTTTTGAGAATCTAGTGAAACTGAAGCATCTATTTCTTGTCCTTCTCTACCACTAATTATGCAGTATTTCATTCTGTAAAGAAACCACAGCTGATACATCTATGAGGCTGTTCTGGTTGTTTATAAACTAACCTAACAGCTTTGCCCCTGCCCCACATGAATGTGTCCTAGGAGAATACAAACTTAGAAGTAGTTTCCCGGTAGTGACTTTCAAGAGTATTCAGTTGGTCTCTTCAAAGTTTCATACCTAACAAAGCTAGAAACATGCAAACCAGAGAAATTTTAAGGAGTAGGAACTTGTTGAGGTGGGAATAGGAGCAGGGGCAATCTGTGAAGCAAGGAGTCCTGAGATAAGGCAGCCACACCAAAGAACAGCTGTGCTCACGACCCTGCCTCTGGTCACAAGTCAGGCAGATTCTGGCTCCAGATGCTTGAGTTTCTCCTGGAGCCCCCGGAGCTGGCTTCGACCCCAGTCGATGCGGATCTGAAGGCTGGCCATGTCTGCAGCCAGCTGCAGGCCTAGAAGAAGAGATAAGACTGTCACCATGGTATCTTCAATGTGACACATGACTCAGGGGGCTCTGAACATTCCCAGGGACTGGAAAGCCTCCAGAACTCTCTGGCCTCCACAGTATTCCTAAAATATTCCAGGAAGAGCCTTGCATTGGCTACTTCAGAATCTCACTAGACCCCACACCCTCACCTCCTTCAGATCTTTACAAAAATGTCACTTCTGACATTCCCTTTACTCCCTTATATTACCCACCAGGAACTAACACTGATCATATTACTCACAGATCATAACACTGCTGCATGCCCTCATTTCCTTCCTTCATTTTAATAGTCCTTCATTTTTCCTGCCTTCTCTCTTTCTACACGTTTTCTCTGCGCTCAAGAGTGCTCCACATTCTGGATCCCCATCTAGGTGGCTTTTGCCTGATGCTTCTTTTTTTTTTAAAAAGATTTATTTATTTATTTATTTGAGACAGAGAGAGTGAAAGAGACAGAGGGAGAAGCAGGCTCCATGCAGGAAGCCCCATGCGGGACTCGATCCTAGGTCTCCGGGACCACGCCCTGGACTGAAGGCGGCACCAAACCGCTGAGCCACGAGGTCTACCCTGATGCTTCTGCTATTAAGTCATTTGGGCCCTCCATGCCCAATCCACTTGCCCATCCAGTTTTCAGCCTACCTGCCTGCCAGGAGGGCTGGCCACACATCTGCTCACCTCCTTCACTTTCTCCTCTTGGATCTCTCACCCCCTTCACTTTCTCCTCTTGGATCTCTCACCCTTTGAGTGTTGCTCCTGTCTCACTGCTACTTCTCAGTTTCCTCCAGTGGTTTCTCCCCTTCCTCCTCCTACCTTCTGTCCACACTCTGAGGCCCTCTGCTGATCTCTGCTTTAATGCTGTATCTGTGCCAGCAACTTAGAAATTTAAACACCAATGTTATGCAGTGGGCTCCCCAAATCTCTCTTTCCAGCCCAGGTCTCTTCCAAACTTGGATGCATGTGCCCTGACACCCGATCAGAGTCCCCACCACACAGCCTAGGAACATACTCTTGCTCAACTCCTGACTTACCCTTGGCTGTAGCTGTGCAGCCTTCTCACACCAGGTGAGAGCAGCTTCACTCTGCCAGGTGTTCCTGCTGGAATCTGTGGGCTTATCCTTCACTCTTCTCCTTCCCTTACTCTCAAAATGATCTGTCAGCAAATCTTGTCACTTGTACTCTCAAAACATGCAGGTTCTTATCAGTGACCCTCTCCTTCACTGCCTCTACCTGCATTGTAAGCTTGGCTTGTCTCTGGCACCTGCTTCGTCCCTCTGTTCTTGCCAGTCTTCTATCACTCTGTGGGTCCAACTGTGCCTCACTCTCTTCAGAGCAATCCGTGACTCCCCAAAGTCTTCATCAGGACCTACACCTAAAATCACCTGGGCCCAGCCCCTCTGATCTCACTCCTTCCATTCCCTGATGCATAAGTGGCACTCCAGCCCACTTGGCCTCCTCTCTGCCATCCTGAACATGATTTCATCTCAAAGCTTTTGCCCTGGCTGGTCCCTCTGCCTATAGCACAGATCCTCCAGATCACCTCCATCTCTTCAGAGAAGCCTTTCCAGACTACCTTCCATAAAATAGTTACCCTCCCCACTCTTGTCTCACTCCATCCACCATACCCTATCTTATTTTTTTCATAACAATTCTTACTACCTGGTATTATATAAAGAGCCTATTTAGTTATTTGCATGTTCTCACTCTCCCTTCAATCTATGAGGGCTGTTTATTGTTTCCTGCTGTATCCCCAGCACCTAGCATGAGCCTGAAACACTGCCAACAGCCAGTAAATGCTTTTTTGAAAAAACAAAAAACAAAACAAAACAAAAAACAGCAGCTGTGCAACAAAAGCCTGCTAAGGAGAAAACCTAGAAAACCCTTTGCAGATTAACCCCAGCCAGGCATGGCGTCAGTGCTCAAGTGCTTCCAGTAGATAGAGCATCCACTCACCCTCTCGGAAGCTGGCTTGGGCATGCCGCAGACTGTGAGGAACCAGGATTCCAAACCAATTCAGAGGGTCCCGGGGGGCTGGGGAGGACTCCGGCTCTGGGGTTTTGGTGAGACCCTTGCGCCTGCGCAAAGCTGGAGAAAGACAGCCTGGAGGTTGGGGTACATTACTTGTACCTTGTCTCCTCTGTGACAATGTTGAACTTGATTTGAGCTCATGATCCTGACAAACACCGATGGCTGGAAAAATGCCTCCAACCATTTATGTTCCAGAGAACATCTTACCACAAAGAACAACCCTTCCCTTTGTGATTCAGATGAGGCCCTGACCACTCTTTCCCATGACTCTCAAGATCAGCAGATGACCCCTTGTTTAGCTGTGACAGTGCCAACACACTGACTTTCCCCATTTTGCCTGAACATGCTGAAGGTCGGACAGATCCTCCAACTCCCCATTCATCTCAGAAGTGATTGAAATTATGAGTTTCTCCTCTGAAACCAGTTAGACATATAAACATTTTCTGTTCAACTGAATGAAACTTCCCCTGATTGCAAAACTATCCGAACTGTAAGGTACCTCAGCTATAACTTGTCTATTTCTCCCTACAAGAAAACAGCCTGCCAAGACACTGTGATCCTCCAATCCAGGCCGCCCTCTCTATCACAACACCCTTAATAAACTCACCTCCTCTATTATCCTGTACATTTTGTATTCCACACTGGGAGAGCGCCCTGACGGGAAGAAAGAGGGACTCACCTGCCTCACGGGGTCCCAGCTCCTCTGGAGTCTGGGCGCTGGCTCTCATCACCCAGAACTTCTGGAGTCCGTCCTGGGCCTCGCTGAAGAACAAGAAGGCAGTATGGATATTTGGAGGCCCCAGCCTGGACCCTGCCCACCCACTGGCTCCAGCAAGCATGGCTCTTCACCTGGTGTAGACGCAGACCTGTGGCTCCATGTGGGAGGCATACTGCAGAGGACCTACAGACTTGGCGCCCATGGCATAGCGAGCTTTGGAGAGGGAGAGCCAGCCCTGGGGAAAGAGAGGGTGGTGAGACTCGGTTTACCCCCGCACGCACGCCCACCCCTCTCCAAGGTCCCACCTCCTCCACCCGGGCGTTCAGCGCCGCCCGCTTCGCCTCCAGTTCTTCCAGGTCCCGGAGCAGTTGCAGAAGCAGCGAGTCCAGCTCCGAGCGGAGGTCCGGCGCAGCCATGGCCCAGCGGACAGAGGCCTGGAACCGGCGTCCTCACAGGTCACCCAATCGCCGCTCGTCCCACGGCCCGGCAACCAATAGACCCACCTGCAGGGCGTGCCCAGCCGAGGGGGGGCGGGGGCGAGTTAGCCACGGTGTAGAGGCCACCAGGTCCCCGCCTTTAAAGGCAAGCGCTCTCAGAACAGCCCTACAGAATGGACTAGTCGCTCCGGAGCGGGACAGCCAGGCAAACAGTCGGCTAGAGCTGCGGGTGGTTCCGAGGTGCTTCTGGAAGAGGCCGCACGAGAATAAGGCTGGAGCTGTGGTGATGGAAGACGCACAGCCGTAGGGCCGCCATCAAGTCACTTTTGGTTTTAAGGGAGAAGAGGCTTTAATTCCAGGAGCCGGTAGGCGAACCTCCAGACAACCGCTGTGCTGCTTTTCCAGTTGCTGGATCATTTCGAACAACCAATTATGATTACTTTAGCGGTTCATAATCTTAACATTGAGCATCGCGCACAACAGTGACAAGTCAGGAGACACGCAGCGACATCTGACTCCCTGCTCTCCTACGCGACGTGATAACGTCTTAATGCCCTTATTGGCTGTTGCAGGGAGCATGCGCCTCCGGACTGGCCAATCGCCTTGCGACTACACACCCACGCCCCGCCATCTTAACGTCGGGCACTGCTACGGGAGCCAAGCGTGGTGAAGCGTCGAGCGACCTTGTTGGTTGAGGGCAGACGTGAGGGTGGCGTGGCTCCTGCGGCCGCGGCCGAGTCTCCCGGACCCACGTGGAAGCCGCGCTCGGGATGGTAGGGGGGATGCTGGAGGCTGGGGGTGGTTCCTGGGCCGGGGGCGCGTGGGCGTGCGGCGAGGACAAGGCTGAGCGACCCCGCTGTCCCGCAGCTGCGCCGCGAGGCCCGCCTGCGCCGCGAGTACCTGTACCGCAGGGCCCAGGAGGAGTCGCAGCGAGCGCTCCAGGAGCGGAAGGACAAGGTTCGGCGCGCGCTGCAAGGTACGCGGCCCGGTGGCTTCACCTGCGCGGGCGGCCGGCCGGCCTCGGCACCTGCCGGAGCCCCGCAGAGTGACAGGCCGGGCGGGCGGGACGCGGGTGCCGGCGTTTCTTAGCGTTAGTGTGGCTGCGCAGCGCTTCGGGTACTTCCTGGCCGTTTCCTTGCCTGTTGGGTCCTCCTGTTGGTTTGCAAACGTTCCTTCCGAGATGCAATAAATCACGCATCATCTGTGCTGCAGTATCCAGATTTTACAGTTTTCCCATTTTGTTTACACTGTGTGTTTGGTTCATCCCAAATTTTAAGTTTTTACGTCATCCTATAGATATTCACCCCCGTACCCTCTTGCCCTGTTTTTCTTTTCCCCACCTTCTTGGGTACAAGAAGTAGAATATCTTACCGTCTTTTGGCGTTATTATGATTCCATTGCATTTTTAAAATGTTAAACCGTAGGGAACTTAGTTTTATTCGAGTTGTGAATTAGGATCTACCTTCGCAATATTTTCTCCATTTTCTTGTTATACTGATGAAGAGGGTTAGGCATGCCTGAATGGAAATGTTGTATTTATCCCTGTCTCTTGCCTCTTGTGTGGGCGGAGCTTGTTTCCTATCTGGATGGTACATCAGCTTAATACCTTTGATTATTTTAAATTCACTTTGATTTTCTGTGTTTTAGACATACAAAGTACTTGTATATGTTTGTATGTTTAGATGAAGCGTTGTTAGACACCTGTGACCTATCTGCCCACATTAGAAATGAAAAATGCTTAATATATTGAAATTCAGGAGTATTTTCCCCAACTCAGAATAGCCACAGTATTGAATACTGTGAATATTTCATTGAATGAAATAAACCATTTCATTGCTTTTCTTTATGCTTATGTCGTACTTGTTTGTATTCTTAAATGAAATGGGTCGGTTTTTAGTTTTAAACTTACTTATTAAGTTGTATGTATTCTTTCCCAGCTTTAGGTTTTCATTTAGCGTTGCTTTTAAGACCCAATGAGTATGGTGGGGGCTCCCATTTCCCTGTGCTTGGTGCTGACCTTATTTTTAGTTTGGGGTAGTTAGAAACAGCATTGCTGCTATGAACATTCTCTTCCATGTGCAAGAATTTCTCCGGGGCGTATTGGAAAGAAAAGCTGTGTCCAAGGGCATGTTCATATTCAGCTCTGTGCTCCAAAGTAGGCATACCCACAGCCAGCCCTTCTTTTACCAAGTCCAGCTGTAGTTCACAGAGGAAACCTCTCACCCGGAGCATTAAGATGAGCAGTTTTGTTGTCAGAAGGTTTCAGGGTTTCTGGTCCACCCTCATACAGAAAGAGCCCTCTGTGTGTATTCTTTTAAAAATTAGCTTGTTAATTTTTTTCTAATTACAAAAACAATTATATACTTGCAATTAAATATTTTAGAAAGTCCTCAAACCATGAGACTCAGGAACCATAGAAAATGAGGTCTCCTGTAACCATTGTTGACAGGTTGGCATATAGACAAAAATAGTTTTGCTTTTCTCTTCCCCCTGCCAAAAATATGTATCACTTTTCTGCACAGAGAGGAGTGAAAAGGTTACTTTTTAATTAAGTCTGTAAGTTTTTATAAGCCACAGTGTTGTATAAACTGAGGGCTTGGTGGGTGCATGTGTCTAACTCAGCCCTTCTATGTTCCCCTTGCAGAGAACCGCCTGATTCCCACCGAGTTACGCAGGGAGGCTCTGGCCTTACAGGGTTCCCTGGAGTTTGATGATGCCGGCGGGGAAGGTAAATGTTCCTGCCAGCTTCTCCCCACTGCACTTGAGCCTGCTGGCTTCCATGCATTCCTCAGACACCTTGAAGGAAAGGCTGTGCAACTCATCGTGAAGGTTTCTCCCTGGTGCCCTCATGGCTCTCCACAGATGGCACCTCAGGAAAGTTCTTACTCAGTGTTCCCAGTTTCATTTCTATAACACATACACTATTATCCTGCTTACTCTGTTTTGTCTGTTAATTATTCCCCTACTAGAATGTGAACTCTACCAAGGCGACACAGGGTCCATTTTGTTTACTGCAATGTTCTCAGCTCCCAGCACTTCATTAACACCCAAATGTTTCATTGCATTATTCAACAAATATTATAGGTATCACAGACATTATACACTTTTGTTATGAGGGAAAGGAGTTAACAAACTCCTTTGGCCTTAACAGAATCTGGACTTGCACTTCAATGGTAGCCATTAACCCTGTGTGATAAATATAGTTAAAATGAACTAAAATCAAATTTAAAAATTCAGTTCCTCAGTCATACTTGTATTTGTAACCAGTGGGGCTGGGGAGTCACCCTCTTGCCCAGTGCAGGTGAGGAGCATTTTCATCATCAAAGGTATTGTCAGACAGTGCTGCTCTAGACAGAGTCAGCCACCTTCAAGTTAGCATTTTATTTCTCAAGACAATGTCACGTTCCTGCCCCTCATGCTCTGACAGGTGTGACCGACCACACAGATGATGAATATCGATGGGCGGGAGTTGAGGATCCTAAGATCATGATCACTACCTCCCGAGACCCCAGTTCCCGCCTCAAGATGTTTGCAAAGGTACCAGTAGGGAGTGAGTGGGAGTTGCTAAGGCACCAGTGGCCCCAGTCCTAATTGGAGTACATTCATATACAGGAGTTGAAGTTGGTGTTCCCAGGTGCCCAACGCATGAACCGTGGCCGGCATGAGGTAGGGGCACTGGTGCGAGCCTGCAAAGCCAATGGTGTCACTGACCTACTGGTTGTCCATGAGCATCGAGGCACACCTGGTAAGACTGTGGATGGGAAGAGGGTCTGCTGGGGTGGTTGTCTGAGAGCAGATAAGGTTTCTGATGACCCAATCTGGCCCCACCAGTGGGGTTCATTGTCAGCCATCTGCCCTTCGGCCCCACTGCTTACTTCACCCTGTGCAATGTGGTCATGCGGCATGACATCCCTGACCTGGGCACCATGTCAGAGGCCAAGCCTCACCTCATCATGCATGGCTTCTCCTCTCGCCTAGGCAAGCGGGTGAGTCTGGGTTCACGGGATGAGGCCTGGAGGCAGGGAGTTCCAGGCTGGGCATTTGCCACTCTCCTTCTCTCTGACCCAGGTCTCTGACATACTCCGTTACCTGTTTCCTGTGCCCAAAGATGACAGCCACCGGGTCATAACTTTCGCGAACCAAGATGACTATATCTCCTTCCGGTAGGTCCATGGGCTAGTTACAGAATGGTGTCCTGACTGCTGTTTATTACTGACCTACATCCACTCTCTGCCCCCACCTCATCCCTGCTCTGCCTCCCATTGCCCTAGGCACCACGTGTATAAGAAGACCAACCATCGCAGTGTGGAGCTGACTGAGGTTGGACCTCGCTTTGAACTAAAGTGTGAGTTTGGGGCTTTATTCCACTTCTGGTGGTGGTAGGGTGCTGGCAGTTTAGGTAACAATGTTTCCATCTCCACCCCCCGCAGTGTATATGATCCGCCTGGGCACGCTGGAACAGGAGGCCACAGCAGATGTGGAGTGGCGCTGGCATCCGTACACCAACACTGCACGCAAGAGAGTCTTTCTGAGTGCTGAATGAACCCACCCCCCAGGAGGTGGGGAGGGGTCGGAATAAAGTCCATGTGCCACACCACCCTGTTTGCCTCTGTGTGGTCAGGACAAGCCCACTGTCATGCTGAGTGTGAGGGACAGTTTCCATGGGTCTTCTTAGGTGGGGAGTTGACAGCTCAGGAACATTCTCAGGTCTGCCATTGATATTGTGTCTAGGACAGGCAGGCCAAACCTGCTGGCTGGCCCCTTAGCCTTAGGGAAGGTTTGAGAGATTTGGTGTTGCTGTCACTCAGTGGTCAGGGGCTGTGAGAGTTCATGTCAGACTGGGAAGATTGGGCTCTGGTATATACCCAAGGACCCTGGTTTTACCCAGAACATGTGCCAGGACGCTATAGGATGCCTGCAAGTTGATGTGGAGGGGAGTGATGACATTAAGAAAGAAACCCATCCCACCACATGGGGCAGGCCTATGAAGACACAATTCAGGCAAGGGGATGAAGGTGGGGAGCCCCTGCAGATGTCTGAGAGCTACGGGATGGCATGAAGCATCAGGGCTCCCCTGGGTAGCCTGTGTAATGACCCTGAAGTGGACGTGTTCATAAGAGTTCCAGGAGCAAGAGTGGCCCAGTGAAAGGGAAGTCTTGGGGGAGAACAGGCAATGGAACCTCATGGGATGTCTGTGACTTCTGGCCCCACGCATGTGAATCCAGGGCCTTCCAGGGCCTCTTCCACCTTGCCATAGCCTCAGTTGACAAATGAAGGCTATACCACTAAAATTTTTGTGTAAGTTATGAAAATACAAAAGTACATACAAAGTAGAGTAGTATGATGTTTTATGTTAGTTTTCTGGTACTGCCATAACAAATTGCCACAAACTGGGTGGCTTAAAAACAGATTTATTCTCTCACAATTCTGGAGGCCAGAAGTCAGATCAAGGTGTTAGCTCCATTTCCAACCCCTCCTCCATTACTTGCCTCTTCCAGCTTCTGGTGCTTACTGGCAGTCCTTAGTATTTTTTGGCATGTAGTTGCATAGTTGTTGTTTCTGCCTTTGTCTTCACATGAGCATCTTCTGTCAAGTTTCCTTGGTGTGTCTCTTATAAGGACACTTGTCATTAGATTTACAGCCCGTGAGAAGATCAAGGATGACTTCTTCATTTAAAAATTCTGAACTTAATCACTTGTCTGCAAAGACTTTTTTCCCCCAGACAGGATCAGCTCCAGAAATTAGGCTGTGGCCATATCTCTTGGGGCCACCATTCATCTGACTCTGTGTCCTTATCCCTTACATTCAATAGGTATGGGGCTCCTGCCCTTCCTTAACTGTATCCCCAGAACCTTTTGCAAACATCGCAGGCATGAGGATGCTGTTCCCCTCATCCTCTTACTCTTAGCGTCCTTCCAGCTCAGTGCGCCATGAGGCCTGGGGCACAGAGCAGGTGCTTAGTCACTGGTGTTTTTTTGTTTTGTTTTTTTTTTAATAACAGCAGCCTCAGAGCAGGCCTTTGTGCTGATAGCTGATAGGCCAGCTCGCAGCCAAGGACAGGCAGAAAATAAGACGCAAACTATTATTCACTTCATTGCAGCTTCCATTGGTAAAGGATCCTTTGAGTGTAATTCTTCAAGTTCCTCAGAGAACCCAACACTCTTGAGGTCACCAGTAGTGGAAGGCTTTGTGAAGGACCATGGAATTTGGCTTATCAGCTGTGTTTAGCTATTGGGCATGAATGGTATCTAATGTCAAGTGATACTGGGGGAAACAGGACTCTTATACTGCTGGTAGAAGAACCTATGGGGAAAGGCTTTTCAGATGGCAGTTGGGTAGGGTTTCTTAGCATATAGAATGTTCAGCTTCTTGACTCACCACACTAGTGGCCACTGATCTGCAGACGACAGCTCAGGCACAGCTTTGCCTGGATGTTTGAGCAGGGGAGTTTGTAAAATAAGTCAATAAAATAGCAGTAATTGAGGCAAGAAATAATTTGTGGGAAATGTCCACAGATAATATCTTGAGGACTCACAAGAAGCCTTGGATTTGAGGTGTGGTATAGTGCTTCAAGGGATATTTGTGCATGTTTTATTTTTTTAAGGAAGAAATCAGTTAATACTTGTAGAGTTTTGAAATGTGAAAGATGAGGGAGGAGACAGAAATGGGTGTGGGCTTTGGTGGGTACCATTTGGAGCATCTTGTCAGGCCAGAGAGCAGTGGCCCAGAGAGAGTAGAGGGCTCTTGTGCTCAGGAAAAGCCCTGTGTCGTGGCTGCAAGTGATTTTCATGTTCTAGTATTCTTAGTGTTTAGAAATATTAACATGTGGGGAATCCAAGTTAAGAGCATGAGAGAACTGTGCCCTATTTTTGCAACCTTTATATGACATTTCAAAATAAACATTTTAGAAGTTTTAAAGGAATTATTGATAATCTTTTGGGGTAACATTGTAACATTAGAGTTCCTTTAGAAAATGTTCTCAGTTTTTAGACATGGTGAAGTATTTAGGGGTGAAATATCAGCCTGATACTTGCTTGAAAATGCTTTAGCACGGGCGAAAAAGCTGAAGCAAAATACTAATTGTCATATTTAAGTGATTCAGACAAAGGATGTGTTGTATTTTCTACTTTGACATGTCTTAAATATTTCACAGTAAAGGATTAAAAGGAAAATAATTACAAATGCCTTCTGTTATTAAAGGAGTTCTCATATTTTTGTTTTAAGTTGTTAAAGATCATCAAGTAAAAAGATTGAGGTGTGAAAATAAAAGGGAACCTCCTTTTAGATAAAGGTGGAAAGCCAGCAGGGAGTGCTCTCATGCCCTACCACTCCTAATTGCAGACCCAGAAACCTTATTCCCTGCTACTTCAGCTGCTACTTTGCTATTCCAGCAGAAGAAAGAAAGGTTTTCTACTTCTCTGGCAACAGCCTGGTCAGGTCAGTGAAAGACAGTCACAATTCAGCCAATGAAAAGCCACCATACTTTGAACTCCCCAGTTTATTCTAATGAACTTTTTGTTTATCACAGCCCTCCTATCGCTCACTTTATTTTGTGAAAAACCATTCCTCTCTTGTTTTCTGGACTTGCCTATGGTTTTACCTTATCATGCTTGTCTTGGATTGTAATTCTCTGCTATTCCCAAATCCACTTTTTTGCTGGTAAAACAAATGCCAGTTTTATTTTTAAAGTTAACAAAGAAGACATGCCAACCATTAACGGTGGTTGAAAGCCATTGAGTTGGGGCTGAGGGGTGGTAGTGAAGAAGAGGAAAAGAGAATGTTCAGGTACAAAAAGGAAGTGAAAAGTCAAGCACAATATGAAAAGTACATTTTGGGCATTGATCCAATAAGCTGGCTGCAGTGGAATATCTTAACCTTATTCTTTCCTTAGGGTACATTCCTAGAAGTGGACTTTCTAGGAATATACTCCTGATCCAAGGAGATGTGCAAGTCTAAGCCTTCTGATATTTACTATCAGAAAGTTTATAGCTGGGGACCGTTTTTTATCAGATTGGAATTCCTACTTTGATCCAGTAGCCAGATCTAGGAATGTGCCCAATGTACATACCATGTACACAGTGGTCCCCATGCAAGGATCTATACCATTGTAACATTGTAGCAGCAAAAGCAGAGAAACAGCCTGAAGGTCCATCATTAGCGCTGAAGTTACATAAATTAGGATGCATCTATTGAGTGGAACACTGCAGCCACTGAAGAGCACCTCAAGATAAAGTGATAAAAGCATGGTGAAATGCCATATGTGATATGCTACCAGTGTGCAGAAGGGGGAAGGGCCCCGATCTGGTGTATGAACTGTATTATCTATCTCCAGGAGTATAAACATTCAACTGGTCCTTTGCAGGAGGTAACAGTGCAGTGGGGATCCAGGAAGAAGGGAGAATTTAGTGCTACTGTGCATAGACATTTCATTTACTTGTTGATCTCACTTTTGTGAGCTACCTTCTGGATTCTCTGCCCAGTTTTTCTGGAACGCGAGGGAGATACTTTGATTTTGTCTGGTTGGCGTTAAAGAGTTTAAAGATGTTGCAGATACTGCAATAACGATATTTCTTTAAATTACAAAAAGTAACACACCCTCATGTTTAAAAAACAAGTGCATGCTGGGGATTTACCCCAAAGATACAGATGCAATGAAATGCCAGGCCACCTGCACCCCGATGTTTATAGCAGCAATGTCCACAACAGTCAAACTGTGGAAGGAGCCTCGGTGTCCATTGAAAGATGAATGGATAAAGATGTGGTCTATGTACACAATGGAATATTCCTCAGCCAATAGAAACGACACACACCATTTGCTTCGACGTGGATGGAACTGGAGGGTATTATGCTGAGTGAAGTAAGTCAATCAGAGAAGGACAAACATTATATGGTCTCATTCATTTGGGGAATATAAAAAATAGTGAAAGGGAATAAAGGGGAAAGGAGAAAAAATGAGTGGGAAATATCAGAAAGGGAGACAGAACATGAGCGACTCCTAACTTTGGGAAACGAACTAGGGGTGGGGGAAGGGGAGGTGGGCGGGGGTGGGGGTGACTGGGTGATGGGCACTGAGGGGGGCACTTGATGGGATGAGCACTGGGTGTTATTCTATATGTTGGCAAATTGAACACCAATAAAAAATAAATTTATATTTATATAATAAAATAATAAATAAAAAAACAAGTGCACAGTGAAAAATAAACCACCTTCCTTCCTGTGCCCCCAACAATCCTGCCATACTCTCCAGAAGCTATGGACTGTTGACTTAAAAAAGGTGGCTCAGTGGTTTAGTGCTGCCTTCAGCCCAGAGGCTGCTTCTCCCTCTGCCTGTGTCTCTGCCTCTCTCTCTCTCTCTCTCTCTCTCTCTCTCTCTCTGTCTGTCTCTCATGAATAAATAAAAATTAAATAAAATCTTAAAAAAAAAAAATATGGCCAGACGTTTTCTCTTCATGGTATTTTTTTAAAGGTGACACTCTTTTTTTTTTTTATTTAAGATTTTATTTGTTAATAAGAGAGAGAGGCAGAGACAGGCAGAGGTAGCAGGCTCCAGGCAGGGAGCCCGACATGGGACTCGATCCTGGGTCTCCAGGATCATGCCCTGGGCTGAAGGCGGTGCTAAACTGTTGAGCCACCCAGGCTGCCCCATGGTATTTTTTTTAACTCAAAAATCATGCTGTGTACACCATTCTGAAACTTCTTGTCTTTCCCTTTAATGATCTCTTTCAGAGATACCTCTAGGTTATCAAGGATATCCAGTACATGTAGATCCACCTCCTATTTAATGGCTGCACATTCAAGGTGCTTTCTATTTTTACTACCAGAAACCTTGCTTCAAAAACATCATTGAATGTAACTCTGTATACTTATTTGAGTACATATGATGAATAACTGCCTATGAGTGGATTTTTGTCTTTAAAATGATCATTGATGCTGCTCAGTTGTCCTCCCAAGAGGCTGTCCCTGCCACTGTCAATAGATCTGAGTGCCTGTTTCTGTGTCCTTGCTGGCACTGGGTACTATGAGACTTTTCATCTTGGCCAAGCTCTAGATGCAAAATGGTTCCCTAACTGAATTTGTATTTCTTTAATTATGATGGAGGTTATGCATCTTTTCAAATACTATTGGCCATTTATTTGTATGTGTTTGTATTTTCTGACCTATTTGCTCTCTTTATAGAACTGGTTGTTCACCTCTATATTGATGGATTTAAATATTTTAATTGTGCAAAATTTCAAACATACAAGAGCAGAGAGGACCATACAGTAAGTCCATGAGCCCATCTCAGTATTGACCAGTCTGGTTTCCTTCATAGCCCCACCTACTCCCTATATCCATTCACTTGTTCATTTTGAAGCAAATCCTTGACATCCTGTCATTTCACCCATTAATATTTCTGTACATATCTCTAAAAGATAAGGACTCAACAAGAAAACATTACCATTATCACACCTAAGGGACCAATTATTCCAAAATATTCCATATTTTAAATATGTTGTTTCAAATATACAGTTAGTGTTGAGTTTTCCCTGAGGATCCAAATTAGGTCCATTCATTGCGAATGAGTGAAAAGTCACTTACTCTTTTTAAATGGCTTTATTGAGATATAATTCACATATCACACAGTTCACTCATTTATGTCCTACAATAAAAAAATATATTCAATTAAACCTTTTTGTCTTCACGGGATTGTGTAACCATCACTACAATCTAATTTTAGAACATTTTTGTCCTCCTAAAAGACACATCATACCCATTAGCTGTCACTCCCCATTCCCCTCCCAACATCCCTCTGTCCTCCCGCCCTTGCAACCACTAATCTACTTTTGGTCCATAGACTTGCCTATTCTGGACATTTCATATGCATGGTATCATACAATCTGTGGTGTGTCTGTGACTGCCTTCTTTCACTCAGTGGTATGTTTTCGAAGCTTATCCCTGTCATAGCAAGCACCAGTCCTTCATTACTTTTTGCTGCTGGGTAATTGTCCATCGTATGGATATGCCACATTCTATTTACCCATTTATCACTTTCTGAAACTTGAGTTGTTTCTACTTTGGGGCTATTAAGAATAATACTCCCATAAGCATTTGTGTATACATCCTAAGTCTCTTTTAACCTATAGAATTCTCTCTCTTTAAATTTTTTTCCTTGTAATTTACTCAATTAGGAAACTGGTTTGTCTTACAGTGTTTCCACAGTCTGGATGTCTCTCATCTTGTCCCTCTTGTGTCATTTGACATTTTTCTGTGCCCTTCTATTTCCTCAAAATTAATATTTAGATCTAAGGGCTCAACCAGGTACAGATTTAAATTTTGTTGGGAAGAATATTTGGTGGAGTTTTGTTCTTTTACCAGGAGGATGATAATATGCGGGTGTCTTTTTTTTTTTTTTTTTGATGATAGCAGACATTAATATCATTGTTTAGCTCTATTAATTTAATAACAGTTTGGAACTTGGTGCCTATTTTTCAAGAAATTAATATGAGATCTTTTTTGCATTACAGTTTCAAATTTATTTTTCTTGGTATATAGGAAAGTGATTTGTGTATGTATATGTGTGATGTGTGGGTATTATATTTCAGCTGGATACCTTATTAAATTTTCTTATAAGCCTTTATGGTTTTTCATAAGATTTTCTAGAACTTTCTAGCTGATTATGCCATATGCCAGTTACAGTATTTTTGACAGACCCTTCTCTTTTTCTCCTTGCCACAGTGCATCAGCTAGAACTTTAGAACACCGAGCTGCAGTTGCAGCAGCATGAGATGCTTCCTGCCCTTGCTCTTGGTCTCATTATAGGAATCCTTCCAGAGATGTTAATACTTACCTAGGCATAGATGTGCACTAACTTCTCTCTGGTTTTATAGAGTGGCAGCTGATGGAGAAGATCCATACTTCCCTTTGGTTGTGATGCCATGGGCTCTGCATTCAGTACCCACAGAAGAACCCTTAGTTATGCAGGATTCCAGCCAGACTAAGTTTAAAAGAATGTGGCTAGTTGGTCTTTTCCAAATAAGAGGGGAGGGGGTGGTGCTGAGCTAAAGTTGGTTGGGAAAGCTGCAAGCCAAGGATGTAGGGTGACCTGACCAGAAGCCCCAGAATGTTACCAGCATCACTGTCAGAGCATTTCTATGCCTAGAGCTTGTAGGAGTTGGAGCTGTTGGCACAGAGAGCCCAAGGCTGAGTTTATTTCCTCCAAAGACATGTTAATAGCATGTGGAGTTCACCCCAAGCAAAGAAGATACCTAGGATCTGCCCTGGAAGAAGTGGGGCCAGTCTGGGGAAAGTGCCCTCCCAAACGCAGTTAGCTGCAGGAGCTGCCCCTATTGGGAACAATGTTACACCACACCACAGGTGTGGGTGGACCAACAGGTCGGCCCACCCAGCCTGTGGGGTCTTAACTGGAGCAGCGGGAGAATTTTTTCAAATATCTTCCCCCCCGTTTTTGTTCTATAAAAAAGGAAGCCAGAGCAGAACTGTATGGTATAGTACTATCAATAGCCTCACCGTATCTCCCAACAAGCTCCCTGGATTAAGGTGGTATCTACTGTTTTTCCATTGTAAAGTTGCAGTTTTTCTCTTTGCAACATCAGCTCAGCCTGAGTTCCTCAGGATTAAGAAAGTTTACCCAAGCACCTTCCAGCACCCAGGCCACTTGGTTCTGTTGAGTGAGCGCTCTGAGCTGGCAAACAGGCAGACTGGAATGTGTGCATCAGGGTACTTAGGACCTCTGGGGGCAGTGCCGTCTGCTCCCACTTCACAGGACTGCCGCCACTAAGGGGCCATTAGCACCAAATCCCACTGTATGAACACAGCATGCAATTCTCTGGGAGAAGGGAGAGGTGGGACAGGCCTGGGCTACTAGAGGCACTCCCACCGGTCTTCCCATCCTCCACAGGACCCTACTGGGTGGAGTAGATTGCTAGCCAGGAGTATCTGGGTATCTGGAGAGACATAGAGGAATAGTCAGTAGGGCAGGCAGATTAAACAATCAGAGTGGGGCATGGAGTTAGGGTGAACATGCAACCAAAAAGACAGTCATTCCAGCCTCAGCCACTCTGTTCATAAGCTGTAAGATTTTGAACCAGATCCCCAAACAGACCGACACACAGACCCCTGGCTAGACAGACTTCTCGATGGACAAAATCCCAGAGAGACAAACAGACTCCAGAGGGACAGACAGCCAAACAAATGGACAGATTCTCGAACAAATGGGAAGATGTCCATCCAGGAATCCAGAAAGACCTGTGATCAGACACATGGACACCCCCTGGTGCCCGACAATTAGGTGACCCTAGCCAACCAAAAGACAAAATCCCTCAAGGTAGACCACTCCACCCCTCGAATAGACAGACATTACTCCAGCAGAGATATACCCCACCTACACAGTCAACTAGCCAGCTATACCACCGCTTGACAGTAATGCTTCTGACAGTAAGAGAGACCCCAGCCTATGAGAAAGCTAGGCCCTCAGCAAGATAAACATGCCCCCCAAAAGCCAGGTGGACAGATAGATACATCCCCCCCACTGGATATACAGACCCTCAGTCACTAGCCAGAAGATCCCCAGCTGGCCAGACCCCAACTTCTGGGTCAGCATTTCTGCCCCCCAGTCACCACCCATAGATGATATGGGTGGCCCAATGACCCTTCAATGGTGCATCTGCTCTCCAGGTACCACGAGTGTCCAGTGACCTTTAACCTCCAGTGACATCCACTAACCAGAGTCTACACAAACTGTTTCACAATCCCATAGTGACTCTTCTTCATTTACTCTGGTATCCACTAGTCCCTAATGACTGCCATTAGTACCCATGAGTACTCAAGGACTAGAGGGTCCATGATTCCTCCCCTGAACATCCATATCTTCTCAAAAGTTTCGTGATACTTCTGTATCCCACCTCCCTGAGTCTCCAAAAACCCATTACCATCCACAAAATCTCAATGATTTCACTGAGTTATGCTATTGTGCCCTGAGTAGGAACCCTGAATTCCTATCACCCCAAATCACAATAGCCCTTAGCTACTTTCACTGTCCCTCACTGACCTCCAATGGCTGCCTTCATATCTGATGACAGTTGCCCATGAACATCCAAAGAACTCTCACTGACCTCCAATGAATTTACTATACACATCTATCCTCAGTGATCACTTGACCATCTTTGAGCCCTTAGAGATGAAACTAATAAATACTGATTCCACCTAACCCCTCAATAAATGAAACATCCCCACTGATCATCCACTTTGACTTCTGTTACTTAAACCTGGGTCAGCAAACCACAGCATCAGGCCACACACACACACACACACACACACACACACACGCACACACACGAATGTTTTGTGACATGAAAATTACACGAAATTAAAATTTCAGTGTCCACAAATAGTTTTATTGGAATGTAGTCACACTTATTTCTTTACATGTTGCCTATGGCTGCTTTCACACTGCCATGGAGTTAAGCAGCTGGGACAGAGACCAGAAACAGCAAAGCCAAAGACCAAAGCCTTTTTGTTTTTTTTTTTAATTTTTTTATTTATTTATGATAGTCACACGCAGAGAGAGAGAGAGAGAGAGAGAGAGAGGCAGAGACACAGGCAGAGGGAGAAGCAGGCTCCATGCACCGGGAACCCCACGTGGGATTCGATCCCGGGTCTCCAGGATCGCGCCCTGGGCCAAAGGCAAGCGCCAAACCGCTGCGCCACCCAGGGATCCCGACCAAAGCCTTTTTGAAGAAAAGGCTTTCCCCATCCCTATCTTAACACTCTGATAATCCCCTCATGAATTAAATACACAACCAGTGACTCCGTTGACTCCTCAATTAGGTATGGTACACTGCGCCCCGTGGGTTAATCTTGGACACCTATACAGTCTCAAAGTGGACTGCACAGTCACCCCTCCAGTGACGCCCCCAGAAGAGTGGGACCCCTACGCTCCTCTGTCTTCTCCAGCCTCCCCTTAGCGCCCCAGGAAACTTGGTCCACAGGTGTCCTCTGGCCTTTTCCCGCCCATTTTCTGAAGGCGAGGGTGTGGAGACAGAAAATAGAAGTTCTTTGAAAGCGTCGAGAACATCTTTCCCCCTGGAGCCCACTTCTATGGCCCCGATTCTGTTTTCTGGCAGGGTTAGGCGGGTTGAGAACCTTAAGGTAAGACAGGATCCTGGTGCCCCCAGCTCCTCTTAGCACAACCCAGAAAAAGGAACCTCAGGAAATACAGGAAAATCGCGCGTCCAGCCGGCCTTTCTCCCAAGCAGCAGAGCCTGGGGGTCAGCTTCGCCCGCGGCGACCTCCCGCGCCCCCCCTCGGGCCCGCCGCTGCCCTCAGCGCGAGGGGCGCCCCCACCCCAGGGGCCTCGGGGCGGGCGGCCGCGGCCACTCTGGCCGGAAGCCCTGCCGACCGCTCCAGGACGCTGGACCCGGGAGGCCAGGCGAGAATGCACGGCCACCTGCCCAGCGCGGGCCCCGTCGGCGGAGGTGGGCCCCGGGAGCGGATCCTGCCTGGGAGGGTCTGGGGAGGGAGGATCCAGGGGATCGTCCGGACTCCACCCACATGCCCGGCGCCCCGAAAGAGGGAAGCACTTGCGCTGGACCCAGTTCTCCCGGCCGGAGGGAGGGTGTGGACTGCGGCCGCCAGGCCCCGAGCCTCAGGGCGGTACCAGGCCGAGCCGCCGACGTCTTGGCCGACCCGCGCGCCCCGGCGGCTTTGCGCGCTTCCACCGGGTCCCGAGGTCGGAGGCGGGGCCTGCGGTCCGGGCCCCCCGCGCTCCAGCAGCCCGCGACCCCGCCGGGCGCTCCCGCTGGCCTGGACCTCGCCGGCCCGCGGAGCCAGGAGCCGCCCGGTGGACTCTCTCTCTGTCTCTCTGTCTCTCCCTCTCTCCATCCAGGGGTTTCTCCTCGTCTCAACGTCCATTTTCCCCTCCCCAACCTGGCGGTGCCGCACACGCCCTTGGGCCCCTGTGCCCTCTTCCAGCTCCCGGAGAAGTCCGGCTGCTGGGCGGGGCTGGAGACGCTGGCGCGGCGCAGGAAGGCAGGCCCGCCCTTGAGTGCACACCAGTCCCCGGGCCTCCGCAGGCGCCCCGGTGATCACGTCTGCGGTCATGGGGAAGAAGGGGTCAGGGGAAAAGAACCAAGAAGCCCTGCCACGGGGTGGGGGGGAGGGACGAGGGATGGTAGTGTGGATGCCGGGCTAGGGTGCTTCACCTGGGTCCTGGGACATCAGTGTCTCCTTGGGTAAAACGCGATAAAGACTAAAGTGGTGTGAGGAACTGGTGTGGGTAAAACAACAACAACAACAACAAAAAACGCCTAGTACTTCTTGAGCGCTCACTTTGTAGGAGCCTATGTCGCTAGTTATAAATATTCTAAACATTACTATGCCACGATGCAAGCCATGCGTAAGGAATGCTAATGCAGCGTCGTAGACATTGGTAGGTATTTTCTATTATCGTCTGATTTTTAATAGCTGCTGCTGATGGAAATACATTTCACGAATTATAATAATCGAACAGTAACAAAGTATCTGTAATATTTTGTTACAAAAATAACGTTATACATTATAATTTATATGCATTGTATATTGTCATATAGATCATATACCAATCATGTTTGTTCTATTAAATACGTATTATGTTACAATTGTTTACAATACAATGTAACACAGATTGAATGTTTAAGGGGTAGATGCTGGGAGGTTTGAATGCAATCCTCACTGTTGCACTTCCTGGAGGGGGAACTTTCTGCAAGTTACTCAACCATGTAGGTTTTCTTAACCTACACCGTGGGCACATCAATCATATCATAGTCGTTACTCCCCCCCCCCCCCCCCCCCCGCCTTAGGGTGACTTTTGTAATGATCCAATGTCCTTAGCACAGAGCCTGGCATAGGGAAGGTGCTCTGAGTTGCTGTTACTATTGTATCACTACTATTACCCAGGCACCATGCTATCTTGAAAGTCTGCACTCACTTCTCACAGGCCAGGTACCTTGTATCCCTACAAGTGCTTCTGAGCCCAAGAACCCTGACCTGGCCCCCCTCTTCCTCTCTCCTCCTTCCCCTGGGTTCGGCTCATGGTGACTTCCTCCAGTACATCCTTGCCCGCTCAGCAGCATGGAAACAAAGATGTGTTGCCGTGTAAGTTGGGGACTTCCAGAGAGAGTCAGTGTAGCTCTGCACACATCCTCCACCCCATGGCAGTGTAGTCCACCCTAGTATGCTCCCAGCACATTCCCTTTCAGATCCTTGCAATGGCTACATTTCTTCCTAAGCAACTCATGAATGCACCCAGGTGGGATACCTGCAGGGTGTGCAATAATCCTGCTGGCTTTCATCCAGGAGGCTGTCAGCACCTTGGTGCCTCTGTCATCCCAAAGCACTTTTCTCACCTCTCCCACTGGCAGATGATCAGACACAAGTGATCCTCTCCCTGCTCCAGGAGGAGGGACATGGCGACTACATCAATGGCAACTTCATTCGGGTCAGGCTGGGAGTCAGGGAGGGATGGATATGGTAGGGGTGACAGCAAGATCTTGGTGGTGAACTTAGCCTTTACCAGGGCACTGATGGAAGCCAGGCCTATATTGCCACACAAGGACCCCTGCCTCACAGCATACTAGACTTTTGGCGCCTGGTCTGGGAGTTTGGGGTCAAGGTCAGCTCAGGGGAGGGTAAAGTGAAGCTAACATTTGGAGTCCTCCCTTGGCCTAACCGATTCCCTAACCCAAATCACTCCTCTTTCCCCTTTCTTGTCTAGGTAATCTTGATGGCATGTCGAGAAATGGAGAATGGGCAGGTAGGTGTTCTTAGCCCTCTAGAATACATTCCTTGTGCAGGAAGGAGGCAAGAGAAATCTTGCTAGCAACTCCCTAATCCCGGGTCCAAAAGGACCAATTCTTGTAGTGACTCCTCTATTGCTCTCTTTAATTTTTTGTTGATTTTTCCCCCTTTTATTCATGGTGCTCATCCCTGCAGTGTTCACAACCCCTTTACTGCTGGTCTTCCCACCACAAGTCTGTACCATAGACCATAAGGCCCTATACCAAGCTGTCCCTGGTACAGTTCTGATCTCTGTGTTTGCCTCTCTCTCTCCTTTATTCATTTCATTCTAGCCATTTTGGCCTTTGCTGTTGCTCAGATGTGACAGGGATGGCTCTGTCTCAGGGCCTCTGCCTTGGCTGTTCCTTCTGCCTGGAACATTCTTCTCCTTGGCTTGCTCTACTACCACCTTAAGATCTTTCCTCAAATGCTACTTCCTCCGTGAGACTTTCCTGGATTTTACACCATTTAAAGCTTCCAGCACTTCAACTCTCCTTCCCTTGTCCTATTTTCCTTTTTTCTTCACAATTCTTATCACTTCTAGCATATACTATAATCTACACATTGTTTATTCTCTATCTTCTTGATTAGAAGATAAGTCCAGGAGTTCAGAGATCTTTGTTTTGTCTGTTAGCATACATTAGTTACCAGTAAATGCATATCAACATCAAAGGCACATGATTTCTACATTCTGGCCTATTCAATAGACAGAGATGGGGGTGGGGTAAGTACAGCCCAGAAATGAATGGCTGATCATGGAGTCTGTACAATCTGTAGTGATGCCCCTTTTTTATTCCTGATTTTGGTAATTTGTGATTTGTCTGTCCATCTCTCCCATCAGTCTGGCTAAAGATGAGCTGTTGTACTGGATCTATCTTGCTGCCTTTTTTGGTAAATAAAATGTATTAGAATACAGCCATACTCATATGTTTGTATATTGTATATACCCGCTTTTATGCTAAAATGGTAGAATTCAGTAGTTGCAATTTTGGTGGATTGAATGGCTTGCAAAGTATAAAATGTGTATTATCTGGCCCTTTATAGAAAATGTCAGCCATCTTTGGGTTAGAGATTTGTCAATTGTTGTTGTTGTGTTGTCATTGTTGTTGTTGTTTTCTTCAGAGAACCAACTTTGGGTTTGATTCATTTTCTCTATTTTTTTCATTTCCTATTTCATTAATAACTTTTCATCTTTTTCATTTCCTTCCTAATGGTTATTTAGGTTTAATTTGCTCTTACTTTTCTAGTTTCTTCAATTTAGATCATTGATTTGAGATTTTTCTTTTTTCAAATATAAGCATTTAATGTTATTTATTTTTCTTTAAGCACTACTTTAGCTATATCTCACAAACTTGATATATTCATTGTATCTTATATTTCATTTAGTTCAAAATATATTCTAATTTCCCTTGTGATTTCTTCTTTGACTCATGGTATTTGATCACGGTTGTACTTAGTTTCCAAATATTTGAGGACTTTCTCACGTGTATTCCTGTTATTAATTTTTACTTAATTCTATTGTAGTCAAAGAACAACTTTATATGATTTCAATCCTTTTAAATAGGGGATCCCTGGGTGGCTCAGCGGTTTGGCACGTGCCTTTAGCCCAGGGCGCGATCCTGGAGTCCCGGGATCAAGTCCCGCATCGGGCTCCCGGCATGGAGCCTGCTTCTCCCTCTGCCTGTGTCTCTGCGCCTCTCTCTCTGTCTATGTCTATCATGAGTGAATAAATAAATCTTAAAAAAAAACATTTTAAATATACTGGACTGGTCTTATGGCTATGAATATAGTCTATCTTGGTAAATACTCTGGGTACATTTGAAAAGAATGTGTATTCTGCTTTTGTTGAATGGAGTGTTCTATAAATATCAATTCAGTCAAATGTATTGTGTCTTTTTTGAAAGACACGTTTATATTCTTTGTATCTTTACTATATTTTATAAATCTTTCCTAATTTCTTTTCTCTAAATGTTTTATCAATTGCTAAGAGAGGAGTGATGAGATCTCCAACTGTTCAATAACTGCCAATTAGGACAAATATTATTCAAATCTTATTGTTTGTATGATTTTGGGGGGGGCTGCTTGCCCTATTATTTGCTAAAATAATGTTTAAGTCCCTAATTTTAAAATTATCTTTTTGTCTCTTCACTTCTGTCAGTTTCTACTTCAGCTATTTTAAAACTTTGTAATTGAGTGCATACACAGTTAGGATTATGTCTTCCTGATGAATCAATCCCTTTTCCAATATGAAAGGTTCCTTTCTATTTCTGTTAATATTCCTTTTCTGAAGTGTACTTTGATATTACTATAGCCATTTAAATTGTGCTAAAGTGTGCATGATATATTTTTCCATTCTTTTACTTTTTTAAAAGATTTTATTTATTTATTCATGAGAGACACACAGAGAGAAGCAGAGACATAGGCAGAGGGAGAAGCAGACTCCCTGTGGATAGCCCAATGTGGGACACAATCCCAAGACCCCAGGATCACAACCTGAGCTGAAGGCAGGAGCTCAACCACTGAGCCACTTAGGTGTCCCTCTCATTGTAGTTTTGGTTTGAATTTCCTTGATGATGAGTGATGTTGAGTGAGCATCTTTTCTTGTGTCTTTTGGTCATTTGGATGTCTTCTGTCCATTTTTATTTTTTTTATTTTTATTTTTTTTTTTCTGTTTTTTTTTCTGTCCATTTTTAAATTGGATTATTTGGTTTTTGGCTGTAGGGTTGAATCAGTTCTTTATGTATTTTGTATACTAACCCTTTATCCGATATATATTTGCAAATACTTTTCCCATTCAATAGGTTGGGTTTTTTTTTTTTTTTAGTTTTGTTTCTTTCCTTCATTAAACAGAAGCTTTTTATTTTGCCATGGCAATCAGATAAAAAAAGGAATAATAGGCATCCAAATTGGTAAGCAAGAAGTAAAACTTTCACTATTTGCAGATGACATGATACTATATATAGAAAACCCTAAAGATTACACCAAAAAAAAAAAAAATGCTAAAACTGATAAATGAATTCAGTAAGGTCGCAGGATACAAAATCAATATACAGAATTCCATTGTATTTCTATATACTAATAATGAAGCAGCAGAAAAAGAAATTAAGAAAACAATCCGATTTGCAGTTGCACCAAAAATAATAAAATACCTCAGAATAAACTTAACCAAGGAAGTGAAAAACCTTTACACTGAAAACTATAAAACACTGAATAAAAGAAAATTGAGGGGATCCCTGGGTGGCGCAGCGGTTTAGCGCCTGCCTTTGGCCCGGGCGCGATCCTGGAGACCCAGGATCGAGTCCCACATCGGGCTCCCAGTGCATGGAGCCTGTGTCTCCCTCTGCCTGTGTCTCTGCCTCTCTCTCTCTCTGTGTGACTATCATAAATAAATAAAAAAATTTAAAAAAATAAAAAGAAAAGAAAATTGAATATGACACAAATGGAAAGATATTCCATGCTCATGGATTGGAAGAAGAAATATTGTTAAAATGTCCATACTATCCAAAGTATGTGATTCAAACCACAATTCCAGATTTTAAGTTATACTACAAAGATGTAGTAATCAAAACACTATGCTACTGCCATAAAAATAGACACATAAATCGATGGAATAGGACAGAAAGTCCAGAAATAAACCCGTGAGTATATAGTCAATTAATCTATTAATCTTCAACAAAAGAGGCAAGAATATGCAATGGGAAAAAGAGTCTTATCAATACATGTGCTGGGAAAACTAGGTATCTACATGCAAAAAAGAAAGAAAGAAAAGACACAGAGAAAGAAAGAAAGAAGAAAGAAAGAAGAAAGAAAGAAAGAAAGAAAGAAAGAAAGAAAGAAAGAAAGAAAGAAAGAAAGAAAGAAAGAAAGAAAGAAAGAAAGAAAGAAAAGAAAAGAAAGGAAGGAAGGAAGGAAGGAAAGAAGGAAGGAAGGAAGGAAGGAAGGAAGGAAGGAAGGAAGGAAGGAAGGAAGGAAGGAAGGAAGGAAGAAACTGGATGACTTTCTTCCACTATACACAAAAATAAACTCATAATGGATTAAATACTTAAATGTGAGACCCAAAACCATAAAAATTGTAGAAGAGAGTACAGGCAGTAATTTCTCTGGCATTGGTCATAGCAACATCCTTCTTGATATGTATCCTGAGGCAAAGGACATAAAAGCAAAAACTATTGGGACTGAATCAAAATAATCTCTTTTTAAAAACACCTTTATCAAGATGAAATTTATCCATTGAAAGTGTGCAATTCAATTGTTTTTAGTATATTCCTGAGTTATGTAACCATCACTGCCAATAAATTTTAGAACATTTTCATCACCCCACAAAAAAATCTTGTATCTATGGCCATTACTCCCCATTTCTCCACCGTAGGTAACCCCTACTCTATTTTTCATCCCTATAGGTTTGACTACTCTGGACTTTTCATATAAACTGAATCATATGATATGTTGTGTTTGTGACTGGATCCTTTCAGTTAGCATGTTTTTAAAATTCACGCATATTATAGCATGTGTCAGTACTTAACTCCTTTTCATTGCTGAACAGTATTCCATTGAATGTATCTATTACATTTTATTTATTCATTTAAGTTATTCTTAAACTTATTCAGTTTATAGAATGTGACTTGTTTCCACTTTTTGAATAATGCTGCTATGAACGTTTGTGTGCAAGTTTTTGTGTAGAAGTATGTTTTCAATTCTCTTGGGTATATACCTAGAAGTGGAATTGTTACATCATGTGGTAACTCTATTCATAATATTTTGAGGAACTGTCAAACTGTTTTCCACAGCTATATCATTTTACATTCCTTTTTTTTTTTTATGATAGTCACAGAACGAGGGAGAGAGGCAGAGACACAGGCAGAGGGAGAAGCAGGCTCCATGCACCGGGAGCCCGATGTGGGATTCGATCCCGGGTCTCCAGGATCGCGCCCTGGGCCAAAGGCAGGCGCCAAACCGCTGTGCCACCCAGGGATCCCCTCATTTTACATTCCAATCAGCAATGTATGAGGATTCAAATTCTTCATATCCTCACCAACACTTGTTATTTGTCTTTTTCCCATTGAAAAATCTTGTTATTCTTGTATAAAATCAATTTATTATAAATGTAAGGGTTTATTTATGGACTCTCAATTCTATTCCATTGATTGGTATGTCTTCGTACCAGTACTATACATTTTTTATTATTGTAACTTTATAGTAAGTTTTGAAATCAAGAAGTGTGAGTCCTCTAAATCTCTTTTTTCTTTTTTTAAAAAATAATTTTATTTATTTATTCATGAGAGACACACAGAGAGAGGCAGAGACATAGGTAGAGGGAGAAGCAGGCTCCTCTCAGGGAGCACGATATGGGACTCCACCCCAGGATTCCAGGACCACGCCCTGAGCCAAAGGCAGACGCTCAACTGCTGAGCCACCCAACTGCTGAGTGACCCAAATTTTGGGTCCCAAAATTTCTTTTTTTTTTTTCAAGATCGTTTTGACTTTTCTGGGTCACTTGCTATGCAGAAAAGAGTAAGATAGCAGGCTTATGATTTAAAAAGACCTTCCTAGTTACCTACTGATCAGCTCCTGCCTAGAAATTGGGTTTCTAATAAAAGTGGCTCCGTATGCTAGAACTGTTTATATAAACAGTATGGTTTATGTGAACACCTGCTCTCCCTTCTGGGAGCCTGAAGTTTCAATACATGCTAATCAGAGGGTGCCTGCATGCCGCATGGAGTGCCCTAGTGAAAACCCTGGGGACGGATTGCCTAATGAACTTCCCTGTGGACATACATACATGTTGCCACAAATCATTGCTGGGGGAATTAAGCACACTGCATGCAACTTCACTGGGAGAAGACTCTTGGAAGTAGGAACCTTGTTTCCCTCACTTTGCCCTGTGCATCTTTTCCCTTTGCTGATTTTATTCTGTATCTTTTCATTGTAATAAATCATAACCATGAGCATAACTCTATGCGGAGTCCTGTGAATCCCGCTAGTAATTATCAAACGTGAGGGTGGTCTTAGGTATCTATGACACATTCATTAATGTTAATGTATTAATGTTAAGATCAGCTTGCCAATATCTTCAAAAAGCCTTCTGGGATTTTGATAATGAATGCATTGAATCTATCAATTTGGGAGCTATTGCCATTTTAACAGTATTGTCTTCCATTCCATGAACATGGATATTTTTCCATTTATTTAAGTCCTCTTTAATTTCTCTTAGCAATGTTTATAGTGTTTAGTTTAGAAATCTTGCACTTTTGTTAAATTTATTTCTAAGTAGTTTATACTTTCTGATACTATTGTAAATGGAGTAATTTTCTTAATTTCATTTTCAGTTTCCTTATTGCAAACAAATAGTTTTCACTATATAGAAATATAGTTGATTTTTCTGTATTGATATTATATCCTGCAACCTTGCTGAACTCATTTATGAGCTTTAATCGTGTGGGTGTGGTTGTGTGGAAAACTTAGGGTTTTCCATATGTAATATGATGTCGTCTGCAAATTGAGATGATTTTGCTGCTTCTTTTCTAATTCAATACTCTTCCTTCCTTCCTCCCTCCCTCCTGTCTTCCATTTCTTTTCTCCTATCTTCACTGACTAGATCTTTCAGTACAAAGTTGAACAGAAGTGGCAAGTGCAACCTGACTTTAGGGGCAAAACATTCAGTCTTTCACCATAAATATAAGGATTGGTTGTGGATTTTGTTTAGTGTTGTTTGTAGATGTGTGTATTAGTGTTGCTGTTGTTTTAATCAGGCTAAGGAGTTTCCTTCTTTTCCTAGTTTCTTTTGTACTTTTATCATGAAAGGGTGTTGGATTTTATAAAAAAAAATTTCTGTATCTATTCAAATGATCATGTATTTTTATTTTATTTTCTATTTATATGGTATATGATATTAATTGATTTTTTTATGTAGAGAACCAATCTTTCATTCCTGGGAGTAATCCAATTTTGTCATGGTGTATAACCCTTTGCTGGTATTTTGTTGAGGATTTTTGTGACTGTATTAATGAGATTGGTTAGTATCATTCTTTTCTTGTGATGTTTATGTCTGGTTTTGGTATCAGATTAATACTGGCCTCATACAATATATTGGAAAATGGTCCTTCAATTTTTTTTGGAAAAAATTTGTGAATAATTGCTATTAATTCTTCCTTGTTTGGCAAAATTCACTGGATTACCTTTTAAAAAAATATTAAAAATGAAGAAATATCCTTTATATTTGGCACATATTTGCTTTTTCTATACTCTTCATTCTTTTGTGTTCATCCTTATTTCATCTAGTATTATGTTCCTTTTGTACAAACAGCTTACTTTAATATTTCTCACAGTACCGATTTGTTTGTGATAAATTCTCTCAGCTTTTGTTTGTCTGAAAGGTTTTTTAACTTCAGCATTTTTAGAATGTCACACCTTTGACCTCTGGCTCGCAGTTTCTGACAAAATTCTGTCATTCTTGTCTTTGTTCCTTAACATGTAATATGTCCTTTTGTGTGTGATGCTTTTAAGTTCTCTCTCTCTGTCTCTCTCAGCAATTTGATCATGATCTGCCATGATCATGATCATATGGCTTTCCTTATGTTTATTCTCTCTATGGTTGACTTTCTTGGCTTTGTGGGTTTGTGGTTTCATCAAATTTGGAAAAGTTTCCAATGATTATTTTTTCAAATGTAGTTTCTCATCGCTTCTCATCCTTTTGGCTAAGATCAAGTGTAGTATCAAATGTAGTTTCTGTTCTCCTCTCCCTCCTCTCCTTCTTCTGGACTCCAGATATGCATACATTATGCATACCATTTGGTATATTTCCACAGGTAATTGACTCTTTGTTCATTTTTCCCTAGTAATTTTTTTCTCTTTTTTCATTTTTTAAGGAGGATTTTATTTATTTATTAATGAAAGACACAAAGAGAGAGGCAGAGACATAGGCAGAGGGAGAAGCTGGCCCCTGGAAGGAGCCCCATGCGGGACTCCATCCCAGGACCCTGGGATCACGACCTGAACTGAAGGCAGATGCTCAACCACTAAGCCATCCACGCATCCCTTTTTTTTCATTTTAAATAGTTTCAATTGCCATATCTTTGTGTTTATTGATCTTCTGTGTCTAATCTGCTATTTTACAGTGAATTTTTTATTTCATGTATTTTATTTTCCCCTCTAATGGGGTCTAAAGACCTCCATTTAGGTTTTTTTTTATATATATATATCTTTTGTTTCACTTTCGTTATGTTTGTGTTTTCCTTTTCATCTTCAAGTATATTTAAAATATTTTTTTTAATTGCTTAAAGGTCTAATTCTTTCTTCATCCCTATTGGATCTTCTGTTCACATATTTTTCTCATGGTTATGGATCATGTTTTCTTGTGTCTTTGTATGTCTAGTAATTTTATTGGATGCTGGACATTTCTAATTTTACGCAGGTAACTGCTGGATTTTATCGTCTTCCTTTAAAGAGCATTGGACTTTTTCTGGAAGACAGTTAAGTTACTTTTGGATGTTTGATCACTTTAAGGTTTGTTTTACAGCTTTTGTAGGGCAGGTCTAGAGCGGCCTTTACTCTAGAACTAATTTCACTCTACTTCTAATATGTATGTGATCCTTCTTGGTTCCCTATTGAATGCCCTTATAGTCAATCAGGTCTCTCCACTCTGGTTGGAGAGAATATAAATTATTTCTGTCCTGTTCTGAATTACAGGAAATGTTCATCTTAGGTCCTTAGTTATTCTTTCATGGGAAGTTATTCTTGCTTGGCTTCATGGAGTTTCATGATGCTCAGATTATTATTTAGCTAATAATACTCAAGGGGACCATATGCAGATCTCTGGACTTTTTAAACTTTTGTTTGCATGCCTCTGTTCTTTCCAGGACTCTGCCCTTCCGATTCTAGATGCTTTGGCCTTCCTGAGCCATGATCTCTGGCTCCTCAATTCAGTGGGATCATTGGACTCTCCATGTCCTGCCTGGTGATTGCCTCTAGGCAGTAACCTGGGGCAGTCATAAGATTTAACCTATGTGTTTCTCTTTGTTCAGTAATAACAATCCTGCAATGCCTGTTTCCCAATGTCTGAAAATAGTGGCACATATGTTCTGTCCAGCTTTTTAGTTGTTTACGATATGAGAGCATTCTGACCTGTCTTCCTCCTACATAGTCAGAAGCTCAAGTCTCCACTGTGTCTGTGTGTTTGATCTGACAGGGCGCTGCCAGCTGGCATGCATTAAAGCTGCAGCTATATGTGCTTCCACCAGCAATGCCTGAGGTGTCCTGTGAGGGTGTAGGTGTATAGATCTGGAACTCTATAAAGCAGACTACTGCTCTTCACTCCCTGCCCTTTCTCCCTTGGCTTTTGCAGAAAAAGTGTGAGCATTTTCTGGGCCCAAGAATGGGAACCACTACAGATTGGGCTTTTTTGCATCACCCTGGTGAGCTGGGGCAAAGGTGGGAATGGTGTTTTATGAAGGGAGGTTTCACAGAAGATTCTCAGGGAAGCTTTTGGATTGGGCCTGAAAGGATGAATAGTTTTTCCACAGCCCCCTCACACTGCAGGGCACTCTCTGGTATTAGCATGCAAATAGTCAGAACTCCATATGTACATTGCTTTTGCATTCTGACTATGATCATGGTTATCTCTGTTATATAAATGCCTGGTTAGGTCCTTAAAATCCTTATTTCCTTTACCATTTCAGAACTCCAGAAAATCTCTCACTTCAAGTCATGTATAGTTGGTACATAATAAGTACAATAAAACTCTTGCATACAACAAAATAAATCTTTTTTTTTCCCCCACCATAAATGAGCTTGTTGGAGTTTTAAATCACAATTCTTTCTCCCCTCTATCAAATGTTTCCTTCAGGAAAGCCATGGAAGACGTTTGAGCCAAATGCATTTTTTAAAATATGTTGTTTGACTTTGATTTTTAATCAGAAATGCTTTGTTTGCTGTAAATGTCTTTTGGCACCTTTGTTCTTCTCTCTCTTCCCACCTGCCCCACATCCTCAGACAAGGGAGACACGGCTGAATACAGACATTGTGCTCAGGACCCTCCAGGTCACTTTTCAGAAGGTACTGAAAGGGGAGGCGGAGGCTCCCATAAGGGCAGAGCTGTTTCCTGTTTGTTTTCTCATTTGTAAAATGGGCATTAGCAATAATACCTATCTCCTCCGTTACTACCTGTTGGATTTAAACGGACGATGTCTGACATGTAGTAGATGCTCCATACATGCTTTTTAAAAATCTGCCTCTCTTTTCCCGTGTTTCAGAAATGCCCTTCTGTGTATCAGTTGCAATATATGTCCTGGCCAGACAGAGGAGTCCCTAGCAATCCTGAACATGTGCTCACCATGGTGGAGGAAGCCCGTTGCCTCCAGGGATCTGGCCCCAGCCCCCTCTGTGTCCACTGCAGGTTAAAGAAATGGGTTTTATGGGGGTCTGGTGAGACAGAGGTGATTAGGAGTGGGGGAGGGAAGTAGGGAGGTCAGTGCAGGGCCTGAAGTCAGTATCACAGTTTGAGGGCCTCTTTTGAAAAACCTGAAGCCACACTAGCTCATGCTGCATCAACTGAAATTTAGCATTTATTGAGCACAGACTGCCTGCTGGAGAGTAAGCACAAAGTTGATGCTCAAAAATATAAGCAATTAAAAAGTTTTTTCTTTTAAATTGTAATCTGGGGATTCTGAGAATCAAAAGGTGCTGCAGGGGATCCTTCATTATGGCCTTCACTCCCAACTTCAAATGCCCCATATAAAGGGGTTGTGGACAGGTCCTGACCAAGCTTACACTTACTCTTGCTTGTCAGTGTGGGTTGTGGGTGAACAGGTGTCCTGTGCACTGTGGATTATGTGAGACAGTTACTCCTGACCCAGGTACGAATAGGGCATGTGTGTGGTTATGTGCAGTACAGGTCCAATGCCCACCAGGTCCTGCTCATGTGCTCTCTCTGCTCCAGATGATCCCACCTAACTTTAGCCTCTTCAACGTGGTCCTGGAGATGAGAAACCAGAGGCCTGCAGCTGTGCAGACAGAGGTGAGAGGCTCAGTCTCCCCAATCCAAGGTCACATCCCTCCTCCTCTTGTCTTCCCTTTTTGATGATTCCTCTTCCCCTACCAGGAGCAGTACAGGTTTCTATACCACACAGTGGCTCAGATGTTCTCAGCACTCCAAAATACCAACCCTCTTTACCAGAATTTCAAGGAGGTACCGAGGCCCCCTTCCTACTGTCTTCCTGTCCACCATCAACACCCTCAGAGACCAGGACCCAGAGTAGAAGTCTTTGGCCACCATCATTGCATCTAGCCCATGGACTCCTTCTGGGAGCAGGGCTGACAATGATATCGTCCTTGCTGCCTTATCAGACTATTCCTCTTAAGCTCAATCCTCCCACCCACCCCCGCCCCACCCCTGCCCTTGCCCCTGCCCCTCACACAGAGTCCATGGTCACCTTCAGCAGGGGTCTGGCCAGTTTCCTCCAAGCTTCATACCCCTCCCCTCCTGTCTTTCCCCAGCATTGTGCCCCCGTCTACCAGGACGCCCTGTCCTTCCAGACCTCCCTGGCCCTTACCACCACACCACGCCCAGTTGGCGAGGTCCTCAGGTACCCAGCTCCATCTCCTCATTCTTCCCTTCCTAATTTCTCAGCCTCAGAGGCTAACCCTTCCCTTGCCCTTGAAACACCAGCCCTTCCATGTTTAGTCTACCAAATATTCACTGGCTCTTTGAATTGAGTCGGGGAACCAGCCCCCAAAGGACACTTTGATCCCAGAGATCCCACTGCCTCTGCTTCTGAGACGAGCCCCTGGTTAGCCCTTTCTTTGCTTCCCCGGTCATTAATCTCGCAAATATTTCTTGATGCTGCCCACGTGTCAGGCCTCGTGTCAGGTGCTGGGGACACAGGGTCCCTCTCCCTTTGCGGCGGATTTCAGCCCCTCGTCCTTGAGACCAGCTCACCATTTTGAGCCTATCCCTCCCTCCCCTTTAGGTGCCACTTCCTCATTCTTTGGTTCAAACGTCTACCCAGAAGTGAGCCCCCCGCAACACCAGTACCCCGCCCCGTTCACCTGCGCGCTGTCCGCCTGCCCCGTCCACCGGCCTGGCCGGCGCCGCAGCCGCAGAGCCCGGGCCCGGAGCGCAGAGCCCTGAGCCCAGCCCGTGGGCTCCGCGGGCCCCGCGGCCGCCGCGCGGGCGGAACGGAAGCCGCGCTCCCCGCCCCCTCCTCCGGCCCAGGCGTTCCACTTCCTCCCCGCCCTCCGCGCCCGCGGGAGCATCTCGGAGCCCGCGCCCCCGGGCCTCGCCATGGCCGACACGTACGCGGTGGTGCAGAAGCGCGGGGCGCCGGCGGGCCCCGGGGCGGGGGCGGGGGCGGGGGCGCGGGGCGCGGGCGCGGGCGAGGCGCCGCTGTACAGCCAGGTGAGGCCGCGCGCCCGGAGGCCGCCGGCGCACGCGGAGGACGCGCGGGGGCTGCTGCCCGGCGGCGGTGAGTCGCGGCGGGTCGCGGCGCGAGGCGGGAGGGCCGGCCCCCACCTCCCCTGCCCCACCTCCCCTGCCCCCACCTCCCCTGCCCCACCTCCCCTGCCCCCACCTCCCCGGCCCCCACCTCCCCGGGCCCCACCTCCCCTGCCCCACCTCCCCTGCCCCACCTCCCCTGCCCCCACCTCCCCTGCCCCCACCTCCCCTGCCCCCACCTCCCCTACCCCACCTCCCCTGCCCCCACCTCCCCTGCCCCACCTCCCCTGCCCCACCTCCCCTGCCCCCACCTCCCCTACCCCACCTCCCCTGCCCCCACCTCCCCTGCCCCACCTCCCCTGCCCCCACCTCCCCTGCCCCCACCTCCCCTGCCCCAGACGCGGCTGGCTGGGGTCCCCTGCCCCGCAGCGCTGCCGGCCGGGCCACGCCTCTGGGGCAGTTGCCGCGCGGCGCGCCGACCAGGGCCCCTGCCACGGTCGGAAGTGCCCAGCGCTGGCCCGAGTCCGTGGCGACGCCAGCCGGTCCAGGGCTAGCCCTCCGCGGCGACACCCGCCCCCCCCCAGGCCCCGGCGGCGCGGGGCGGTGCCCCCAGTGTGTGCCGGGGCTCCGTGGGGCTGAGTCGATCCGTGGGGGCGGGGGTGGGTTGTTCTGCCCACAGCTCCTGCCGACCAGAGCCCCGCCGGGCCGGACGCCTATGAGGATGTGGTGGACGGCCCTCAGACCGGGGGGCTAGGTAAGTCAAAGTCTGGGTTGCTGGGCTTCCGCAGCTTCCACTGAATCCCAGGATTTGGGGGCGTAGGGATGGTGGCACGGGGCCCACACTCCTCGAGTCCCGTGGTTGTGGCTTCAGCCCCCCCCCCACACACACACAAGGGCCTGGAGGCTTGAGGACGACCTTCCTCATGTCTCCACATGAAACCCTTCTTCCAGGCTTCAACCTGCGCATTGGAAGGCCTAAAGGGCCCCGGGAACCCCCTGCTGACTGGAGCCAGGTGTGAGTGCGCAAGCTGCCTGCCTGTTGCCCCCCATGAGCACCTGCCCTGCTGACGGCCATGCTCTGCTATGTGAAGTGCTGGGAATGGGAATGCTGGTCCTGGATCAAAATAAAAGTTTCTCAGGGTGGAAATATAGGGGCTTTGCCCCAGTGATTATAGCATTCGAAGCCTGAGGCTGGGGGAGGTGGTTGGAAGATAATGGCTGGTAAGGCTGCAGTGAACAGATTCAAGAATAAACATCAGGAATGGGTCCAACCCCAGGGGACTAGGCAGGTTCTCCCAGGTGTGAAGAAGAGGATGGACAGATGGGCTTCTATAAATTGCCCCCATCGTCCATAATGCACTAGTTCATCTCGATAATTGAACCTCTCTCACTTAAGATACTCAGCTGGATACAGAAAGGGGTGGGCCATGAAAAAGACTGATGGATGCTTCCCCACCCTGCTGTCACCATTCAGACAGATCCAAGCCAGGTATAACAACCCAGCAGACTGATTTCAAACAGGTAAAAAGATCCCCAGATGGGTATGCAGACAGATGGGCCCCCAACTGGGACAAGTAGATAGCCATATACCTAAGACAGCCAGATCTTCAGAGGGACAGACCACAGCTGGAAGGATGGACCTCCAGTCAGAGAGAGAAATCAACTAACAGCCTGACAGACCAGCCCCAGCAAGAGAGACCATAAAAAACACCCCTCTCCTGGCTTAGGCAGCCAGCCAGACACCAGCCAGATGGACCTCTAGGTGGACAGACTCCCAGACAGACAGACATAAATAAATCCCTAGCTGAACAGGCACACAGACATCCTCTCAGACAGACCTACCCCCAAGTGAGTGGACAGACTAACCTAGTCAGACTCCTCTCTAGCCAGATGGACTCTCAGCCAGACCCTTGATTGTACAGACAGCCACTCAACTTAGCAATAGATGTCTAGGTGAACTTCTAGATGGTTGGATAGTCCCCATCAACTCACCAATTCCATAGAACCCACATTTTAGCAGACAAATTGATGCACCACCTGCTGAGAAGACTGCCAGGTGGATCCCCAGGCAGTCAACAAGCCAGATAAGTAGACAAACGCTCAGGGAGATAAGCATCCTAAGCATGACAGATTGCCCACCATCTACCAACTTGGCATACATTGCACATCAGATCCTTCAAACAGGTTAGATATCTGCTAGCCAGATCGACCTACGGTCTCTCAGAGAGGATAGGGCCGCATTGGCAGATGAACTCCTAGTCAGGCACATGACAGATGACTCCAGCCAGACAGTGAGGTACTGTGCTCAGGCAGAGATAAATAAACCCCAAGCCAACTGGCCAGCCATATCCCAAACTGGACAGCCAGATGAACAGGTGGACCCTCATCTGGAGAGAGAAATGGACCCCCAACAACTCAAATTCCATTTAGACAGATCCCCAACCAGATAGACCCTAGTCAGACAGTAAGACCCTCAACTAGACTAAGTCTGAGCCGTTCACATAGACCCTTAGCCAGACAAACCCCCAGCCCTTGAACTGATAGCAGATGCACACAGATTGCTAGTTTGGCAGACAGGTCTGCAGCTGGCAAAACAGACATCTAGCCTCATAGGCTGACAGATCAGTCTGTAGCCAGATAGGCTGATAAATCTCCAAGTAGATAGCTAGAAAAGTAAACTCCAGACAGACTGAATGCCAGCTTGATAAGACCCTCAGAAAGACCCCCAGCTAGACAGACATGCAGACCTCCAGCCAAAAGGACTGCAGCCAGGCAGATCCCCAGCTAGACAGACACTGCATGAGCCAGACAGATCTCCAACTGGACAGATAGAAAAATGGGCCACCCAGCCAGAAAACAAGCAATCCTCCATCAAGATAGATCTTCAAACCAGACAACCCCAACTGAACAGAAAGACGAGATTAAATTTACACTTGATGCTCCAAAACCCTGATCCTGCTCTGTGAGCCTCTCTCCTGATGTGATTTTCCTGACAATGTCTAGTTCATTCAGGTGGATTCCCACCCATACCTCCTCAGCAAAGTGCCCTCCCAAGGCTTTTGGAGAGCGATCCTGTGTCTGTGATGAGCATGGACCACTGAGGCCTTCACCAGCCACCTGCCCAGCCAGGCCCACGTCCCTCATTCAGTTACTGTGAGAATTCAGTGAAAGAGAGAATATAAAGATTTAGTTCAGGAGCTTATGCTTGATAAATGTTAGACCATAATCAGATCTTGGCTCCGACACTCAATACAGGTTCTGAGAAAAGTCATTTTCCCTTCGAGTGTTAGGAAGGAAAGGAAAAAGGAAAAGGAAAGTTTCACTTTAAGTTTCACTTAAAAGGAAAGTGAAACTTGCCTTCCTTGGCCACAACAGTGCTTGCTGGCATTGGACTTAACTTGTCAAGTGCTATAAGGTCTCTGCACAAGAAGCAGTTCAACCAGCAGAAACCCGGAATTGCAGAGAAACCTAGGGATTCTCCAGCTTACTGGGGACCAGGAGGCCAGCATCACCCGGAGTGATGAGGTGGAGCTGACTTTGGTGGAAAGAGGCAGGAAGGAGG
This sequence comes from Vulpes lagopus, assembly GCF_018345385.1. Classification (NCBI taxonomy): domain Eukaryota; kingdom Metazoa; phylum Chordata; class Mammalia; order Carnivora; family Canidae; genus Vulpes; species Vulpes lagopus. The sequence continues at coordinate 32,233,491 of NC_054831.1, forward strand.
ACCCAAAGCTGCTGGTTATGGGAGATTTGAGGTGTCATTTAGAGTGGAAACTGATCTCATAGCCAAAAATATTAAGTTCATTTGGCTCCAGAGACTAGAAAGGGAAAAGCAGTAGTATCTTGGAGGAGAGGCAGTCTATAGCAAAAGGAAGAAGTATATTTCCCTCTATAGAGGAGGGAAACCAGTGGTAATTAAAACATTGGTCTCTGGGGTCTGCCCAGAGGCTAGCACCGACTCAGCTCAATTTCCTACCAGAAACCATTACGGTGGGGTGCAGTAGACCCATTTGGGGAAGATCTTTTTAACAATTAGGTCTGAGGCTAAACTGTTTGCAATCCTTAGCTGCCCATTCCAGACTGAAGAGTTGTTCTGCTGAAAGTGAGAAGAACTTCCATGCTTTGTGATTATCAGCAGGAAGATGCCCCAGCAACATAGAAAAACCTATAGGATTGCAAGGCAGAGCATTCAGGAGAATGCTGGGCTGGGCTCTTTACATATTTTATCTCATTCCGTCTGTAAAACAGTATCTGTGAGTAAGTTTTACCACTGAGCCCATTTTGCAGATGCAGAGGAGACTCAGAAAAGATAGTTGTTAGTTTGAGACTCACACCCAGATTTATGTCTTAGTGTTTAGTGTTACAGAAATATATGGCTCTGAGTGAAAGAAGCCCTAAATCATTAAATGAATATAAATAGCTAGCCTGACTGGGTCCTTGGTATGCACATGGACTGAATGATTAATCTTCAGAGCAACCCACACACAGAAGTAAGTTGGTTATCCCCACTTTGCAGAAGCCAGGAATAACTGCAATGAACACAGTATTATTTAATACTTCTTTAAACTAATTAGGCCTGTATCATAGTGTTGAATAGCTTGGACTCAGTCACTTTCTAGTAGTGTGATCTGGAGCAAGTTTTCAGTTTCTCTCTGGTTCAGTTAGTTTCCTAGGCTGTAAATTGAGCACAATAAAATTACTTTTATCATAAGGTCACCACATGAATGATTGTTCAGAGCAAGAGTGAATCTGGATTTTTACAACACACATAGAAAAGAAGATTTCTTTTTCTTTCAGGGATTATTTCCAGAATAAAACAATTTCCATAGTTCTAGTCTTGGTTAACAGTTGCATTTTCAGTCAGAAAAATGATTTATTCAACATATGTTATTGAGATAACTAAGTAGTCAGGAAAAAGAAGTTCAAAGCATATGTCATACCTTACAGCAGGACAAATCCCAAATGTATCAGAGATTTGAATATAAAATATTAAACCACAGAAGCATTAGAAGAAATTATGGGAGATTTTCTTTATATTCTTGGACTACAACAGTCCTTGCTAAATATGGAAAGACATCAGAAGCCCAAAAGAAATATAGATAAATTTTAATGCATAGAAATATTTCAACCTCACAAAAATCACCATAAGCACAGTCAGAAAATTAATGGCAAACTTGAAAAAAAAAAAAAACTACAACTGAGATCACACAAAAGGCTAATTTTCTGAGATATTAAAAGCTCCTAAGAATAAGTAAAGGCCGAAAGCTCAAAATAAAAATGTGCAAAGATGCCCTATCTCACCTGTAATAAAAACTGAGTATCAGAATTTTATATTGAGATAACTGATTTCATTTATGTTAGCAAAGATAAAAAAGTTTAATAACACAGTGTTACCAAGGAAATGTTCTCCTATAGAGCCAGTGGCTGTTTAAATGCATGCTACCACTATGGAAAGCACTTTAAGAACATCTATTTAAAAATATACATACTCTTGGAGGCAGATATTTCATTTCTAGGCATTTATCTTATGTGGATACTCATAGAACTCCAAAATGACTGTTACACAGAGTTATTCACTGTAGCACTGTCTATAGTAGCAGAAGACTGGAAACACTTGAAATGTTCTCAATGGGGTCTTGGTTAAACAAATGCAACGATGGAATACTATGCAGCTGTAAAAAAGGGGAACGAGACCACCTCTGTGTACTGGTGTGAACAAATCTCCAAATCACATTGTAAGATTGGAAAAAATTAAAAGTATATTAACTTACATTATAAAAAGAAAATATTTTATATGAGCTTATATAAATATATTTTTCTTTATATACAAATAAATTATATTTGAAAAAAAGCACAAGAAATTTGACAAAGGACTGAACATCTGGGGGCTCTGTCCTGCAGCTTCATGCACTGTGCTCCAGCCACCCTGCCTTCCTTTCATCTCCTCAAACCCTCCATGCTCAGTGTTGCTCGTCCTGTGTCCCCAGAGGCTCAGGTGACCGTCTGTGACTCATGTGCACACTGAGGTTCCTGCTAGTACTGCTATGGTACACAGGGGATCCACATCCAGCATTGCCCTGCCCAACTCTGAGAGCTGGTGGGACATCTTCCACCATCACTACTCTTTTCCATTCCCCGGAACACCTGGTGTCATCCTTTGTCACACTCGTCCCTGGGCTGGTGTGACCCTGGGGCTGTAGGGAGTTCTGTGGATTAGGGCTATGTCTTGCCCCACTTTACTGCCTATGTGTTTGGAGGGCTCCACACAGAGTAATACTTGGTAAATGTTTGTGGATTTCAACTCAGTAAGCAGAATTACTCAATTGTAAACCTGGAAAGTGGTCTTTTTCTTTTTAAAGATTTTATTTATTGAGAGACACACACAGAGAGAGGCAGGCACATAGGCAGAGGGAGAAGCAGACTCCCTGCAGGGAGCCCGATGTGGGACTCGATCCCAGGTCTCCAGGATCACATCCTGGGCTGAAGGCAGCACTAAACCGCTGAGCCACCTGGGCTGCCCTGTATTATGATTTGTTAAATGATAATAGTCAGAACCCCGGGATCATGACCTGGGCCAAAGGCAGACGCTCAACCACTGAGCCACCCAGGTGTCCCTGCAAAATGGTCTTATTGGAAAGCTTTCAGAATGCCAATTGCAGCCTCAGTGAAGGTTATAGAAGAGATCACTAAGGAGCTATTGTTCATCTGTTAGTGTTTGATAATAGTTCAATTTAGCTCAAACATAAGGTCAATATAGGAATAAATTATCTAGTGAAAATTGTTTATTGATTTTATGGCACATTTCTCTTACAATATATAAGTTGGTCCAGAGACATAAATCCTTAAGAAAATGTGAGAAAGAGAAGTGTTTGTTAAAGCCATACGAGCATTGAAATCAATTTCAGAAGTTTTAAGAGATTTAAACAGTGTCCAAACATAAATACAAAGTGCACCTGAAAAGTGGCTTCAATGGGATGCCACAGATTTCAAGCAGACCTACAGTCCTGCACCTTTCCCTTGGAGGATGACTTCTCCAAGAGATCTGTCTTTCGGGCAGCCCAGGGGGCTTAGTGGTTTAGCGCCGCCTTCAGCCCAGGGCCTGATCCTGGAGACCCAGGATCGAGTCTCACCACAGGCTACCTGCATAGAGCCTGCTTCTCCCTCTGCCTGTGTCTTTGCTTCTCTCTCTCTCTTTCTCTCTCTTTCTATGTCTCATGAATAAATAAATAAGTAATCTTGAAAAAAAGAAAAGAGATCTGTCTTTCTGTTTAGGGACTGATGACTGACAAAGAGAGCAGGTTGACTGCCATGACCTCTCCATCCCCTAGCACTTCATCAAGAACAAGAAATAAACAAGAAGGGATCCCTGGGTAGCGCCGCGGTTTAGCGCCTGCCTTTGGCCCAGGGCGCGATCCTGGAGACCCGGGATTGAATCCCACGTCAGGCTCCCGGTGCATGGAGCCTGCTTCTCCTTCTGCCTGTGTCTCTGCCTCTCTCTCTCTCTGTGTATGACTATCATAAATAACTAAATTAAAAAAAAAAAAGAAATAAACAAGAAAAACTATTTATTAAATTTAATAAAAGAAAACTGTTGGTGAGAGCCTTGGCTCTTGCTGTGTAATTTCCATTATTCTTGAATTAGAATGCATTAGAATAAAATTATTTTTTCTTTTGAGTTTATGAATAAAATATTTAGTTATTCCTACAAGGAACTGCCACTTTTTAAAATCGTGTCACTGAGTTTAATGAAATGTAGTCAGAAGTAAACTAACTGAATGCCTTCCAAAGTCAGGTACATAAAAAGATAATCAGGACTTCTACCCACAAAGAGTAGCTAGTATTCATTATGCTTCTTATGTGATAGATACTCTTCAACAAATGTTAAATGTATGAATTCATTTACTACTCCCAAAGACATTAAGTATGATTTTTATCCCTATTTCATAGATATAAAAACACTTAAATGGAGATGTTAATCAACTCAAGGTTACACAGAAAATAGCAGAGATGTATTTCAAATTTAGGCATTCTGGGCCCCACACCCTGCCACCTCCACCCCCTCTGCCGCTGCCAAAAAGTATAACCGTACCTAACAGCCTAAAGTTGTATTTTCTCCACCCTGGCCTTCCTTAAATAGGTCAGGAAGCAACCAGGAAATGTTTCAAATTTGCAGTCATGTGTACAGAGGATGCTTTTAAATCAACATAAAAAATATCAACAGTGTGTTGGTGGGAATGTGAACTGGTGCAGCCACTCTGGAAAACTGTGTGGAGGTTCCTCAAAGAGTTAAAAATAGATCTGCCCTACGACCCAGCAATTGCACTGCTGGGGATTTACCCCAAAGATACAGATGTAGTGAAACACCGGGACACCTGCACCCCAATGTTTCTAGCAGCAGTGTCCACAATAGCCAAACTGTGGAAGGAGCCTCGGTGTCCATCGAAAGATGAATGGATAAAGAAGATGTGGTCTATGTATACAATGGAATATTACTCAGCCATTAGAAATGACAAATACCCACCATTTGCTTCAACGTGGATGGAACTGGAGGGTATTATGCTGAGTGAAATAAGTCAGAGAAGGACAAACATTATATGGTCTCATTCATTTGGGGAATAGAAAAAATAGTGAAAGGGAATAAAGGGGAAAGGAGAGGAAATGAGTGGGAAATATCAGAGAGGGTGACAGAACATGAGAGACTCCTTACTCTGGGAAACGATCAAGGGGTGGTAGAAAGGGAGGTGGGCGGGGGTTGGGGTGACTGGATGACGGGCACTGAGGGGCACACTTGATGGGATGAGCACTGGGTGTTATGCTATATGTTGGCAAATTGAACTCCAATAAAAAAATATCAACAGTGTAATATTATGATTTATAATAAATGTATATTTTGGCCTTCATCTACTGGTTCTCAGCTTCCAGCTCCTAAAGCCTTTGGAATTTCATAAGCAATAAGAGCAATGAAAGCATCTTTTATGATAATATCTGGCCTTTTGTCCTCTATTTCAGAAATTATTTCAAAGCCATAGAGGTGAAAAGGATGTTATATTATTCATAATAAGGCCCTTTCTACCATACTTGAGTTTATGTTAATGAAGTGACTTTTGAAAAGCCTCTAAGTAACTGAAATTGGAAGCTGATTACCAGAGAAACCAACATATGATTAAAGGATTCGTTTGTGGCTGTATCCTATTGTAGTTGGCAAAATTGTGAACATGGAAAGGGCACCAAGTGGGCTAGCAAGGAGGACACGGAAAGGAGCCTTTGAAACATGATTATATTCCCTCATTTATTTACACTATCTGCTTTTCCATTTGGAAGCTGTGAGGCTGTTCCCTGAGATACATAGGATGTATCCCCCAAAATGTGCCCACTGTACATGCAACATCCCCAGGGCTGACATTTAGAAAATGAAGGAGGCCTTTGTGTTCCTTCCTGAACCTGAGACACATATTTGGCACCTTTCTCACCAAGGCCAAGCAGAGCCCAATCCACCCTCGCAGTACAGAAATGGAGCCTATGGTGCTGTGTGAACACTGACAGAGAAGCTTGGGTGAGAAAAGTAAGCCTCTGGCAACTATTTGTTCAGAGGCCTTTGTTTGTGTGTTTTGCATATGGGCTTTTAATCCCATAAGCACACTCATTTCATCAAATTAATGTGCCTCACATACTTGACAACACGTTAGCCACAGACTAAAATACCTAAGAAGTGTTCTTGAAGTGACTCTGAATTTCCTGCTTCTCAGATAGTTTGATGATTGGTGGGGACCTGACCAAGAGTATTTTGAGTTGAGGAGGATTTTGATTACACTAATATAATCAGACTTCCTGAAATTTAGAATTAACCCCATGTACACAGCTCTCATTAGCATCTGTCTTTCCATACAAGATTATTGTTGAATTATATTTGTCTTTCTTATCCTGGGGAGACAAGTTTAGATGTCTAGAGAATTTCATGTCTGAAAAATGCTTAATCAGAAGGTGCATTACAAAGAAATTTATGTTCCCTAGGACTAAGTGTCCTCTTGGGGAATAATGAATACATTTCTGGGGATCCCTGGGTGGCGCAGCAGTTTGGCGCCTGCCTTTGGCCCAGGGCACGATCCTGGAGACCCGGGATCGAATCCCACATCGGGCTTCCGGTGCATGGAGCCTGCTTCTCCCTCTGCCTGTGTCTCTGCCTCTCTCTCTCTCTCTCTCTCTCTCTCTCTCTCTCGGTGTGACTATCATAAATAAATAAAAATTTTAAAAAATGAATACATTTCTGGAGTGGCTTTACTGTTTGCTCGAAGAGAAAATATGCTTCTCAGCCATGCCTTACAGGTTTTGACTCCTTTCTTCCCGTGTTCCCATACATGCATACACACGCATGCACACTTTTTTCCAACATCAGTTATTTCTGCATTTTCCCAAATCCTAAGTTTCTTGATACCTTCAGTTTTTCAAAGAGACCCACATTAAGCAATTGAGTTCTGTAGTTCTAAGATGAGTAGGTATTTTTAATTCTAATGTGGAATAGAGGACACGGTGTTTGGTTAAGAGAAAAAGAAAAAAAATCATGGTTTGTTGGAACTAAAAAGCACCATATTTTCTGGATGAGGGGAAAGGGCAAGAAGGAGGCAGATAGAGGTGACATTTAGGAGCCATGCATCTGTGGATGTGAATGAGGATGAAGGCCACAGAAATGGAGGTGCAAATGCAGAAGTACGAAAAAAGACATGGGTAACTTGCTCTGTCGGAACTGATCACTTGTTGGCAACAGGTTAAAGAGTTGAGTCCCTGGCAGCTAACACTATACAGACTAGAATGTATTCATTGCAGAGTATCTTCACAATAAGAGCAAGAGCCATTGTAAAGTGGATCTAGGACTCTAGCAGGACTGGCGGATCAATTGTCTTTTTCATACTCTGCAATCCTTTGAGCTTTGAGGATGACTAGAAAAGATATTTGCAACCTGTGAGCAGAAGATAAGTCCGCATCTTGTGTGGTCTCTTGCCAAATACCCAGTCAGGTTGTACCTGGGCTCTAGTTGAGGGAGCCAGAGCCACCGGGAGAGCAGCGCAGGGACAGAGAGGCTTTGAGAGTTAAAGTCATCAGCCTTGTTTCTGATTCCAGAGGGTATACTCTGGTTTAAGGAACATAATTTGCTTCAGTACCTTTGGCTACCCTAGGTCTCATTCCTACACTCACACCTACAGAGGCGATGCTTCAAATGCATGAAAGGAAGAACAAGAGGCATCAGGGTATGGTGCATGGCAGTGAGGGGCTGTTAGCCCCTTGAACCTACAAGAGTGGGACACTGTGGTCAGCCCCTACCCCCCGTCTAGTATCTGGTCTGTAAAACAGGGCTGTTGGCATTAAAAAGTATAAAAGGTAAGTACAATCCAGGAGCAAGGTGCTCCAGTGTCTCAGGAAGGTGTGGGAGGAGGGGGACACTGAGCAGGGCACTGGAGTGGGGGCCTACTCATCCTGACACCACTGGACAGATTGTAGCTAGGGTACTAACTTGCTATCCGTATGGTCAGATCAGATTAAGTTGGGTGGTCCAGTCAGGAGTTGTTTGAATACCCAGACTTTAAAAACTAGCTGTGAAACTCTTGTGCTTATATGTCTGGGTCTTGCTGGAAATAGGCATGCAAAATATAAAATATTCATTGTAGATGATGCATGAACATAGACCCAGGATTCTGCTGGTGCCTGAGCCACCCTAAGCCACTTTGCCCTGGAGAACCCAGAAAAACTTTTTTTTTTTTAAATGATAGTCACACACAGAGAGAGAGAGAGAGAGGCAGAGACACAGGCAGAGGGAGAAGCAGGCTCTATGCACCGGGAGCCCGACGTGGGATTCGATCTCAGGTCTCCAGGATCGCGCCCTAGGCCAAAGGCAGGCGCTAAACCGCTGTGCCACCCAGGGATCCCGAACCCAGCAAAACTTTACCTAGATTCTTAACTCATGGAAATTGAAGTAAGAAGTATTATTGTTTAAGCTTTTAAGTTTGGGGGTAGTTTTTTACACAGTAAATGAAATGACATACCTTTTTGGACGCCCTCAAAGTGGATCATTTGGGAACTCATCCAAGGGGCTTGGTCTTTCTCCCACTGATGGCTGGCTAGCTCTCCTTTAAGATACCCCTGACCTGGCTCCAGTTCCAGGTTCAGCCAGGTCTCTTACAAGGCTGCAGTAGGTGTTTGGGGACCAGAAAGCTCCCCAAAGAGCTAAGGTCTCTTCTAAACACTAAGGTCTCTTCTCACTGGAGAAGTCTGTTCCCACTGGCCTTAAAGAAAGTGGGATTATAAAGTACACAAGCCATTGGCAATAATTGACTTATGAATTTATTGTCATTATTTGGTCCTCAGAAGCCCCATCAATTTTGAGTGCGTGGGGGAAAATCCAGTTTCTGTACCTGGGCAACCGGTGGTAATACCTTGTGAAGCCTGATCCTGGGACTTAGCCAAGCTCTCTCTAAGAGCAGTGTATGCCATCTTCTTTTAACATGACCATGAGTCACAGAAAAAACATGGACCAGGAGTGGGTTCCTCCCCTAGTGAGTCAGTACTTAAGAAGTATTAAATGAATAAATAATTTCCTTTTACATTATTGATATGCTATATATATATTTATACTTAAAGTTATGTGCCTCACTTCTCTATTTTACTTTATCTTTGAAGTGTCCTCAGGCCATTTGAAATCTTTGTAGACATCATGATGAGGACAGCATCATGCTCCATACAGTGTTGGCCACTCATGGCTGAGCACTATGATCCCTGTCTGTACTCAACCCTGCTCACATGGTTCATGTATGTGTTTGCTTCATAGAACTTCTTTACCATACCTGTGTTTAGGGGGTATTTTCTCTATTAAAATAATGCTGAGATGTACATATGATTGATCCCCAGAAGTGCTCCTTAGATTAAAAGGCAACGAGAAAGACAACAGCAGCCAGGACATGCAGAAGCTGACCTGGTGTCACAGCTAGGCACTAATGTCCTCCCGTGGAACAGTAGCAATGTTACAGAACACAACTTTCAGGCAAGGCTATTCTGGGACCATGATTGAGATAAGAACAAGTCCTCTCCAAGTTTGTGGCTAGGCACAGACAAAACACATACACTGTCTAGGTTACAAAGACCAAACATCCCTGTGCTGGCTACTCTAAGTGACCTCTGTGGCTTTTACCAACCACAGCTTTAGCCTTAATTCTTTCCTCTTGCCTTCTGGATAAAGACATCAGATCACAATGCCCACACTTCCTTTTTTTTTTAATAAATTAATTTTTATTGGTGTTCAATTTACCAACATACAGAAAAACACCCAGTGCTCATCCCGTCAAGTGCGCCCCTCAGTGCCCGTCACCCATTCCCCCCCACCCCCCGCCCTCCTCCCCTTCCACCACCCCTAGTTCGTTTCCCAGAGTTAGGAGTCTTTATGTTCTGTCTCCCTTCCTGATATTTCCCAACATTTCTTCTCCCTTCCCTTCTATTCCCTTTCACTATTATTTATATTCCCCAAATGAATGAGAACATACACTGTTTGTCCTTCTCCGATTGACTTACTTCACTCAGCATAATACCCTCCAGTTCCATCCACGTTGAAGCAAATGGTGGGTATTTGTCGTTTCTAATGGCTGAGTAATATTCCATTGTATACATAAACCACATCTTCTTTATCCATTCATCTTTCGACGGACAACGAGGCTCCTTCCACAGTTTGGCTATTGTGGACATTGCTTCTAGAAACATCGGGGTGCAGGTGTCCCGGCGTTTCATTGCATCTGAATCTTTGGGGTAAATCCCCAACAGTGCAATTGCTGGGTCGTAGAATGCCCACACTTCCTGACAGCAACCAGAGCAACGCCTTAGACCTTTCCTCCAACATAAGCCATTAAACATAAGTCTTAATAAGGATAAGTCCTAATCTTATCTTGGGTTCTTTTTAATACTCTCTTACTGAGTGAAATGAATTTCTTTACCTACAGATGTGTTCTGGTGGTGTCCAGAGGAACATGAGTAAGACTACATGTTGTACAAAACTGCTTTCCCAGAAGTTGTACCAATTTTCATTCCCACCAGCATTTGAACCTACTTTGTCTTCCTCCTAGGATTGGTGAGACCAAATGAAATGAAATGATGTGTTGCTGACTCAGAGAGGTCTTTCTCCATCTGGATAGCTGTTACTCCACAAGAAAGAATACCTTCTGAGGAACTCCCACATGCTGGAGGTCAGCCCTAACTGCTGAAAGTGGCAAACCAAACGTGGTGGCAAATATCACATTCCAGACACCATAACTTCAAATTCATTCATTCATTCTACAGATATTGAGGTGCCTTGGAGATGGAGCAGAGAATAGCAAAATTAAGACTCTGCTCTTTTTAACTAAGTTTTCATTACAGCAAGAGGAGACAGATAATAATAAATCAAAAATTTACCTCAAAGATACTGATGTAGTGAAATGCTGGGATACCTGCACCCCAATGTTCATAGCAACAATGTCCACAATAGCCAAGCTGTGGAAGGAGCCATCATGTCCTTTGACAGCTGAATGGATAAAGAAGATGTGGTTTATATATACAATGGAATATTACTCAGCCATCAGAAAAGATGAATACCCACCATTTACTTCGATGTGTATGGAGCTAGAGGGTACTATGTTGAGTGAAATAAGTCAATCAGAGAAAGACAATCATCATATGGTTTCACTCATACGTGGAAGAAATAGTGAAAGGGATTATAAAGGAAAGGAGTGAAACTAAGTGGGGAGAAAATTAGAGAGGAAGACAAATCATGAGAGACTCCTAACTTTGGGAAACAAACTGAGGGTTGCTGGAGGGGAGAGGATGGGGGATGGGGTAGCCGGTTGATGGACACTAAGGAGGGCACTTGATGAGATGAGCCCTGGGTGTTATACTATATTGGCAAATTGAATTTAAATAAGATTATTTTTAAAAACATGGAAAAATATACATAAATTGTGTCAACATATTATTTGGTGTGAATAAGTGCTATGAAAGAAACTCGGGATGAGAGGAAGGAAGGCTCCTGGAATGGGAAGACAGAAATGTACTCAGTGAGAAATCCTATTCTCTGCCAGTGACTTGCGATGTGTCAGGGTCAGAGGGAGGCCATTTGGAAATGATTGTTGGCATGGGCAAGCAGGAGGCAAGGTTCATAAAGGGTAACTTCTAACTTCATGCTATAATGGGATTTTTTTTTGTGGGCTTAAAAAATACTACATAACCAATCAAATTACTAAAAAAATGTTAACATTAAACTTGACAAACTGATTCTATTCATATTGGAGAGGAAATGTACAATAATAGCTAAAAAGAATTTGAAGAATTTAAAAAACTATAGCAATTAGAATGGCAGAGATAAGTGGAACAATGGACAAAAACAAATCTAGAGAAAGCCCATGAACAGCTGGGAATATGATAAGTGTTGAAAGAGATGTCTCATATAGACGGGAAAAGATAAATAGATCAATGTTTAGAGAACTTATTACAAATTCATAAAAAATAATCTGGCAGCTCTCTTTTCCACCATTAACAAATATAAATTTCATAGGGATTAAAAATTGAACAACTAAAAACTATGAAGGTACACTAGAAAATATAGAGGAATATGATATACTCATGAGGTAGAAAATGCCTATCTATGTGTTTTATTACTATATTTGTAAGTTACACATGTGACCAAATGAAAAAATGAAAAAAAAAAAAACGGATGATTTTTTTTTAAAGGTTAAAAAATATGCAAACTGGAATTGGCTTACAATTCTAACTCTCCAATAAATTGGAAAAGGCTTATCTCAAATGGGGTCACTAGATGAATTATTAGGTGTTTTCAAGAGTATTTGCCTTGAAAATGGTCCCATTCATTGTTCATTTAGGAGAGTACTGATGTGTACTACAGAAGGTACAGAAACCCAAGAGAGAAGAGGGTTGAATGGCAGCATGGGTCGTCCTCTACTACTCCCTATCCTTGTTATTACAAACATTCCAACTCAACAAAGGACTGGATCATGGAGAAATTAACTCATGCTCCATTTTGTGAAAATTCATTCCAATGTACAACCAGATTTATGTCTTCATTCAGCAGATGTTGATCACTTTTACCAAACTATCCAATAACGTTTTCAGTTGCATGTCGAAATGCCAGAGAGTGTTGATTAGGCTGATCCATTGTAAAGAAGAAATGCACTCCAGTTCTTCCAAGTACTGATGGTCATTCTGCAAGGCAAGTAAAGATTCTCTTGATGAATGCACAGCTTAACTTCCAGAAGGCCTTGGGCACTGATCATGACCATTTAGATAGAGCCACAAGCCCTGGAGGCTCTGTCATTTTGCCACACTTCAAAAACACAAATTCTTCCCTCTTGTATTGCACACAAATTCCCTGGGAAATTATTAACTTGGTCTAGCTAGTTGCAATCTCCCATGGTATGCTCAGAATCATCAGAGTTCTCAAAGCAGACTGCATCAAATATTCCACTTCTAGAGCTTAACCCGTCCAATACAGTAGCCAGTAACTAAGTGTGACTATTTAAATTTGTGTTTATTAAAAGTAAGTAAAATTAAAAATCCAGTCCCTCAGTTGCACTAGCCACATTTCAAGTGCTCAATAAGTACTCATGGTTTGTGGCATCCTATCAAGCACAGATCCAGAAATTTCCCACTTCCACCACGGCAGGAAGGGCTACTGGCCAGTGCTGCTCTGGAGGTCATGGGTGTAGTAGTAGTCTCAGGATGTGAGGCAAGGCAGTGTTTACAGCTAACCTTTGTGGACTTGCATCCAATCTCTACAGATGGTGGTCAGAGCTATGTGCCTAGAGTGCAGGTCGAGTTGGGTTTGGCACATAAGTCCTGTTTTCATGCAGCAGAGAGAAAGGGTGGAAGAGTCCAGGGATGGCCTGCATTCTGATTTCATCCTCTGCACCCTCAGGCAACCCCTTGCATTCTTTGTGCTTCAATTTTTCTCATGCATAAAAGTTTTTATTTTCCACCCAGCTCTAAGAACAGCATGGAGAAGCTCAGTGACTTATTCACTGAGAGGAGGAAAAGGATAATTTTCTGATACCAAAACCAACATTTTGATCACTAGCAAAATGAGAAAAAGAACATGCTCACTAGCAAGTTTTGATGAAGAAAATACTGTGGCCCCTTCATCAATAATTTTCCAAGTGACTCCTAAATACATTTAAAAAATATATGTGTTAATGTTTTATATTTCAAAAGAAACATGTTCTTTTGTACAAAATTCAGATAGTATAAAGGATATTAAGTGAAGAATCTTAGATGTGTCCCAAAGTTAATAAAAATGGATTCAATCATGCTTACATTACAAGCCAGCTGCACACCCAGGTGTGAATGTCAGCAGACATCCTCTCCCCAACCCCTGTTCGTAGTAGTAGTAGTGCTTCAGTATAAATGTATCATAATCTATTCTACTGGGTCTCTCGTGGGTGGAGATTTAAAATCTTTCCAGTTCTCCCTATTAAAAACTTTATTGATGGGAATATAATTTATCTTTGTGTACATTGTAAGGAAGTCTGCAAGATTTAGTCTTAGAAGGAGTACTGCTGTATCAGAAGACATACACATTTAAAATTTTGGTAGCAATTGCCAAATTATCCTCTCCTAAAGCCTTGTCAATCAATGTGTCTGCAAAGATAAAATGAAAGTGGCTTTTCTCCTCAACTGTACCTCTGGGAAGTGTTATAAAACTTTTCAGATCCTGCTTATAAGATAGGTATCATTTTTTGCTTAAATTTATAAAATTTTAATTGTCAGCGAGGTTGAGCATTTATCATATGCTTATGGCCAAGTGTATTTCTTTTTCTCTGAGATAACATTCATATCCTTTGTCATTTTTCCACTGGGTTTTTCATCCTTTTCTCTGAAGGGTTCTTTACATATTAAGAAAAAAGGCAACCATTATTTTTTATGGGCCAAAAGGCCTCAAGCTTAGTGGTTGTGCACAGTTAAGAGATGATGAAAATGTATATGCTTTGACCCATTTATCCCACTTACATGAATTTATTCTCCCTAAATAATTAAATGTTCAATAGAAGACAAGAGGTATGTATCCAATGGTGTTCATTTTTTAAAAATGGAAACAACCCTTAAAAATGAAAATGATTTAAAAAAATGAAAATGATATGCAACATGGAAAATGCTTCTGATATAACACTGAATGAAATAAGGCAAAAGTAAACTATCTACATAACAACAACTATGGAAAAATATGCATGCAAATAACCTCATGCAAATAGCCTCTTCCCTGTAAGAGAGAAGTAACTATAGGAGACTCTTTAAATGATAAACATTAAACAAATCAGGAGATAAAATGTAGAGAGCTAGAGAGGGGTAGAGGCAAAGGTGCCCTGTTCATTGTGTGTTGTCTGATGTACTGGCCTGTGCAAAGGCTGCAAAGGACCTCCCTCTATGCAGCCACATTTCCCAGCATCAGTCACTGGTACAGTTTTGTGACATTTGTCATGGCTAGCTATTTTTTGTTCTGTTTTTCTTAATAATTTTCCCAGAATTTATTTTAAATCTGATCATTCTTTTTACTTGGTTGCATCTTTCTTTAAAGATTTCTTTATTGAGGCACCTGGGTGGTTCAGTGGTTGAGCGCCTGCCTTCTGCTCAGGTCGTGATCCTGGGGTCCTGGGATTGAGTACCACATCAAGCTCCCTGCATGGAGCCTGCTTCTCTGTCTGCCTGTGTCTCTGCCTCTCTCTCTGTGTCTCTCATCAATCAATAAACAAAATCTTAATTTAAAAAAAGATTTATTTTAAAGGAAGAGAGAGAGAGTCTGTGGTTGGGGGAGGGACAGAGGGAGAAGGAGGGAGAGAATCTCAAACAGACTCCATAGCCAGCACCAAACCCAAAACAGGACTCAATCCCATGACCCTGAAATCATGACCTGAGGTGAAATCAAGTCAGACACTAAGCTGACTGAGCCACCAGGCACTGCTTACTTGGATGCATTTTAAATAATAGTAATATTTTACTATTTACATTTTTATGCATATTAAAATTAATACAAAACTATTCAAATAAAAACTTTTCATTAGTGTCTCTGTAATCAACTCATCACCCTCAGGAACACACATGCCATAGTAGGAAATACAAGTGACTAGAAGAATTATATCTTTGCTTGAAACATTTGGTCTGTTTAATAAACTGAATTTAGATGGCACTCCTATCAGCAGAAGTACTTCCAGGACACAGCCTCTTTGTGGTTTTGCCACTTATCACTGAGCTGAGTCAGCAAGGCTGCAAGTAGCCAGGAGCTGCATTAAGCAGGTGCTGGCTCTCCAGCTCCCAAATGGCTTTCAGCAACTGACGCTAGCAAAAAAGATCAGGGATTAGAGACTATAGGCTACAAAAACTTATTCACAAAATGAAAGATTTTTTTCTCTCCTTAAAAAGTCTCTTCTCAAAATTAAATAATGGGTAGGAGATAAATATGCTTAGGAATTAACTTCTTGGATCAAAGCAGCAGCCCTGAAATAACAGCAAATAATACAGGACCCAGGTCACAATCACAAGATGCAAGCTTGGTTGTAGCTGCCCCAGAATCCAGAGCACATCTCCTTTATATCTAGAAAAAATTAAGAAAAAAATACTGGAGGAGGAGTTAAGATGGTCGTCCCTCGAATCCAACTAGAGAGTTATCAAATCGTACTGAACACCTGAGAAATCAATTGGAGATCTGAGAAAAGAAATACTGCAATGCTACAAGTAGAAAAGTGAACACTTTTTGGAAGGTAAGAAGTGCAGAGACCTGAATCCAGGGTGATATATAAGAAGATATAGTGGAAAGGAGGGAGCCTATTTAAGGAGGCTACCACAAAATATTCTATATATAAGCAGTGGAGCTTCTAAAAGCTCCACTGCTTTTAGAAGCTCCACTGTAAAAGCTCCACTATAAAATCAAAACTTTTAGAAGCCTGCTACAGTGGGAGTATGTCCCTGGCTTAAAGGTGCTCAGGTGACAAAGTGGGGTGGAATCCCAGGAGTGACAGCATGGTCTCAGGATCCTCAGGGTTGCAAGAAGATCATATGGTGTCTGAGTACAGCAGAATTCCCAGGCACAGGAGCAGGGAAGCCAGCTGAGAACAGTATATCTATGTGCCAGCTTACTGCTCTATGTTGCAATAAACTGTGAACCATTGCATGTTTGTTTGGTAGGAGGAGTCCAGCAAAAGCAGAAGTGTGGCGAGACCCCCCATCCCTCCCCTGGGAGTAACAGCACAGCTCCATGCCACAGGAATACCTACAATTTGGAGTTTTGAAACTTAGCCACACACCTGAGATAAAAATGCGCAGTCACAGTCTGAATTCTGCACCCAGAGTTCACAACACAGAGTTCTGAAACCCAGGAGACGAGAGTGTTTACTGGTTTTCTGTGAGGGCTCACTGAAGAGTGAGGGGCACAAACTTTCACTCTAGGACTAGAGATCAGAGGGCCACCATATTCATCCCACCCATCAGCACTGAAAGCCTCCAGAGAGCCTTCTGGAGCCAACTACACACGAGCCCTGCCTCTGCACAAGATAAGCATATTTGCATAAGGGCAGGTACACCTGAGAATCAGGGTTCCCTCCCCCAGAAGACAAGAACAACTGGTTCCCGCTGAGTTCACTGATCATAGAGGGTAGCAGAGCTCAGATCTTGTGAAAGACAGTACACAGCATTCATTGTTTTTTTATTCCTTAGTCTTTCAGTATTATTTTTTCAGTTATTTTCTTATTTTCCCAATTCTCTTTTTATTTTTTTAATTATATATATAAGATACATAGATATTTATTTTTGCTTCTGTTCATTGTATTGTATTTTATATATATAAAACTTTATATATATTTTATATATTGTATATAAAATGTATATTGTATATATAGTTATATATAGTTAAAATTATGTATATATATGAAGTTTTTCTTTCTTTATCATTTTGGGATCTAGTTTCTTTTCTTTTTTTCTTTTTTTTTTAATTTAAATTCAACTAGCCAACAAATAGTACATCATTAGTTTCAGATGTAGTTTTCAAATACATCAGTTGGCTATAACACCCAGTGCTTATCACATCATGTGCCCGCCTTAATGCCTATCACCCAGTTACTCCACCCCCACCACCCACCTCCCCTCAGCAACCCTGTTTGCTTCTTATAGTTAAGAGTCTTTCATGGTTTGTCTCCCTCTCTGATTTTTTCGCATTCAGTTTCCTCATTTCCTTTATTGTATTCTGCACTATGTATTATATTTCATATATGAGTGAAACCATATAATTGCCTTTCTCCAATTAACTTATTACACTTAGCATAACACCCTCCTGTTCTATCCATGTTGATGTAAATGGTGTTTATCATTTTTGATGGCTGAGTAATATCCCATCGTATATATAAACCACATCTTCTTTACCATCTGTCAAAGAACATCTGAGCTCTTTCCACAATTTGGCTATTGTGGACATTGCTGCTATGAACATTGGGGTGCAGGTGCCCTGTTGGATCACTACATCTGTATCTTTGGGGTAAATACCCAGTAAATTGCTGGGTCGTAGGGTAGTTCTATTTTTAACTTCTTGAGGAACCTCCACGGTTTTCCAGAGTGGCTGCACCAGCTTGCATTCTCACCAACAGTGCAATCTACATCTGTGTCAACACTTGTTTCCTGTCTTGTTAATTTTAGTCATTCTGACTGGAATAAAGTGGTATCTCACTGCGGTTTTGTATTTTCCTGATGACAAGTGATGGGGAGAGTTTTTTATGTGTCTGTTGGCCATTTGTATGTCTTCTTTAGAGAAATGTCTGTTCATGTTTTCTGCCCATTTCTTGACATTATTTTTTTTGTTTTGGGGGTGTTGAGTTTGATAAGTTCTTTATAGATCTTGGATATTAGCCCTTTATCTGATATGTCATTTGCAAATATCTTCTCTCATTCTGTAGGTTGCCTTTTAGTTTTGTTGACTATTTATTTTGCTGTGCAGAAGCTTTTTATTTTGATGAGGTCCCAGTAGCTCACTTTGGCTTTTGTTTCCCTTCCCTTTGGAGACCTCTCTTGCAAGAAGGTGTTGCAGCTGAAGTCAAAGAGGTTGCTGCCTGTGTTCTCCTCTAGGATGTCTATGGATTCCTGTCTCACATTTATGTCTTTCATCCATTTTGAGTTTATCTTTGTGTATGGTATAAAAGAATGGTCCGGTTTCATTTTTCTGCATGTGGCTGTCCAATTTTCCTAACACCATTTGTTGAAGAGACTTTTTTCCATTGGGTATTCTTCCCTGTTTTGTCGAAGATGAGTTGACCATAGAGTTGAGGGTCCATTTCTGGGTCCTCTATTCTGCTCCATTGATCTATATGTCTATTTTTGTGCTAGTACCATAGTATCTTGATGATCACAGCTTTGTAATATATCTTGAAGTCACTATTGTGATGCCCTCAGCTTTGTTTTTCTTTTTCAACATTCCTCTGGCTATGCTGTGCCTTTTCTGGTTTCACACAAAAAATTCCAACTCTGTGAAAAATGACAGTATTTTGATAGGGATTGCATTGAATGTGTAGATTTCTCTGGGTAGCATGGACATTTAAGCAATATTTGATCTCCCAATCCATGAACATGGAATGTTTTTCCATTTCTTTGTGTCTTCCTCAATTTCTTTCATAAATGTTCTATAGTTTTCAGAGTACAGATCCTTTACCTCTTTGGTTAGGTTTGTTCCTAGGTATCTTATGGTTTTGGGTGCAATTGTATATGGGATTGATTCCTTATTTTCTCTTTCTTCAGTCTCACTGTTAGTATATAGAAATGCAACTGAACAGGACAGAGATGTCCACTCTTACCACTCTTGTTCAGCATAGTACTAGAACTCCTAGCCTTAGCAATTAGATAACAAAAAGAAATAAAAGGCATCCAAATTGGCAAAGAAGTCAAACTCCCACTCATCTGAGATGACATGATACTGTATGTGGAAAACTCTTTAAAAGAGTACCCTCAAAGTTGCTAGAACTCATATGAAAATTCAGTGATATGGCAGGATATAAGATCAATGCCCAGAAATCAGTTGCACAAAACCACACCGAGATACCACTTTATTCTAGTCAGAATGGCTAAAATTAGCAAGACAGGAAACAACAAATGTTGGCCAAAATGCAGAGAAAGGGGAACCTTCTCACACTGTTTGTGGAAATGCAAGCTTGTACAGCCACTCTGGAAAATGGTATGGAGGTTCCTCAAGAAATTAAAAATAGAACTACTTTGTGACCCAGCAATTGCACTACTAGATATTTTCCCATGATACAAATGTAGTGATCCGAAGGGGCACCTGCACCCCAATGTTAATAGTAGTAATGTCCACAGTAGCCACACTGTGGAAAGAGCCCAGATGTCCATTGACAGATGAATGGATAAAGAAGATACACACGTGCACGCGCACACACACACACACACACACACACCCCTACATATACAATGGAATATTACTTAGCCATCAGAAAGAACAAATACTTAGAATTTTCATTAACATGGCTGCAACTGGAGGGTATTATGCTGAGGAAAATTAGTCAAACAGAGAAAGACAATTATCATATGGTCTCGCTCATAGGTGGAATATAAGAAGCAGCACAGAGGATCATATGGCAAGGGAGGGAAAACCGAAGGGGAAGTCATCAGAGAGGGAGACAAACCATGAGAGACTGTTAACTCTAGGAAACAAATTGAGGATTGCTGGAAGGGAGGTGGATGGGAGGATGGGGTGACTGGGTGATGGGCATTAAGGAGGCCATGTGATGTGATGAATACTGGGTATTATACACAACTGATGAATTTTGAACACCGCATCTGAAACTAATTATGGCTAATGGAATTTTTTTAAAAAAGGATAAAGGATAATGCATCAACTGAGCAACTGAGAACAAAAAGTTAGGTCTACTGCATATTTAATGTAAAAATGCCAAAACAGGTACGCCTGGGTGGCTCAGCCGTTGAGTGCCTGCACTTGGCTCAGGGCGTGATCCTGGAGTCCCGGGATCAAGTCCCACATCGGGCTCCCTGCATGGAGCCTGCTTCTCCCTCTGCCTGTGTCTCTGCTTCTTTCTTTCTGTGTCTCTCATGAATAAATAAATAAAATTTTAAAAAATGCCAAAACAATGACTTCCAGTTACCTGACATGTTGAGTCAGTTGTGGCAAACCTCTTTTCCATTAAGCATATTGTATCACTCAGAAGAGTGGGGGGGATTTTGTGGCAGACATGTGCAGAGGTGGTGGGTATATGTAGCTGGAGCCCTGGGAGTCATTGCTACGAACTGTGTACCAATGAGTTCCTCATTATGCAGCACTTTGGAAGCACCCAAACCTTGGGGTCCTTTTTAAAAAGGACTTTTATGATTTCAGCACTCACATTTAGGTCTTTAATCCATCTTGAATTTATAGTTGCATACTGTGAAAGAAAGTGGCCTAGTTTCATTCTTTTGCATGTGACTGTCCAGTTTCCCCAGCACCATTTATTGAAGAGATGATCTTTTCCCTCTTGTATATTCTTGCTCTTCTATTGTAGATTAGTGAGCCATAGAAGTATGTCTTTATTCTTGGGCTTTCTATTCTGTTCTATTGATTTTTGTGCCAGTACCATACTGTATTGATTACAACAGCTTTGTAGTATATCTTGAAATTTGAGATTGTGATACCTCCAGCTTTATTCTTTCTCAAGACTACTTTGGCTATTTGGCATCTTTTGTGGATCTACACAAATTTTAAAATTATTTGTTTTAGTTCTGTGAAAAATACTATTAGTATTTTGATAGGAATTGCATTGAATCTGTAGATTACTTTGGGTAGTATAGATGTTAACAACATTACTTCTTCCAGTCCATGAACATGGTATAACTTTCCATTTATTTGTGTCACTTTAATTTCTTTTATTAGTGTCTTATAGTATTCAGAGTGCTGGTCTCTCATCTCCTTGGTTAAATTTATTCCTGGATATTGTATTCTTCTTTGTTCAATTGTAAAATGGGATTGTTTACTTAATTTCTTTTTGCTAGTTTGTTATTAGTGAGTAGAAATGAAATAGAGGGATACCTGGGTGGCGCAGTGGTTTAGCACCTGCCTTTGGCCTAGGGCGTGATCCTGGAGACCCGGGATCAAATCCCACGTCGGGCTTCTGGTACATGGAACCTGCTTCTCCCTCTGCCTAGGTCTCTGCCTCTCTCGTGTGTCTCTCATGAATAAATAAATAAAATCTTTTTTTAAAAAAAAATAAATGAAATAGATTCCTGTATATTAATTTAGTATCCTGCAACTTTACTGAATTTATCAGCTATAATAGTTTTATGTATATAGCATCATGCCATCTGCAAATAGCATCTATTTTACTTTTTCTTTAACCAAAGCCTTTTATTTCTATTTCTTGTATGATTGCCATACTACATTCAATGAAAGTGGTGAGGGTGGAAATCCTTGTCTTCTTCCTGATCTTAGAGGAAAAGCTTTTAGGTTTTTACTTTTGAGTATGATGTTAGCTGTGGGTTTGTCATATATGGCCTTTATTGAGACATGTTCCCTCTATACATGTTCTCTCTTTGTTGAGAGTTCTTGTTTTAAGCATCAATGGATGTTGAATTTTTTCAATGCTTTTTTCTGTATCTGTTGAAATGATCATATAGTTTTGTCCTTCATTTTGTTAATGTGGTGCATCACATTGATTGATTTGTGGATATGAAATCATTCTTGAGTCCCTGAAATAAATCACATTTGATCATGGTGGAGGATCTTTTCAATGTATTGTTGAATTTCATTTGCTAATATTTTGTGAAGGATTTTTGGATCTATGTGCATGAAGGATCTATGGCTTGAAATTTCTTCATTTCTTTTTTCTTTTTTCTTTTCTTATGTCTTTTTTTGTTTCTTTCTTCCTGTACTTTTTTTGGTCTGGTTTTGGTATCAGGGTAATGCTGGCCTTGCAGAATAAATTTGGAAGCTTTCCTTTCTCTTCAGTTTTGTGGAATAGTTTGAGAAATATAAATAAGAATAAGTATAATTCATCTGTGGATCCACCTGGTCCTGGACTTTTGCTTGTTTAGAGTTTTTTAGTTACTGATTCAGTTTCATTGCTAGTAATCAGTCTGTCAGATTTTATATTTCTTCTTGATTTTGCCCTAGAAGATTGTATGTTTCTAGGAATTTATCCATTTCTTCTAGGTTGTCTATTTGTTGGGCATACAATTTTTGTAGTAGTCTTGTATAATCCTTTGTACTTGTGTTGGTTGTAACTTATCTTTCATTTTTTATTTTATTTATTTGAGCCCTCTCTTTTTTTCCTCAATGACTCAGGCTAAAGGTTTATTAATTTTCTCACTTCAAAGAACCAACTCTTAGTCTCATTGATTTTTTCTATTATTTCCTGTCTCTATTTTACTTATTTTCATTCTTTATCTTTATTATTTCCTCCTTCTACTAACCTTAGGCTTTGTTTAGTCTTATCTTTTTAGTTCCTTTACATGTAAAGTTAGATTGTTTATTTTAGATTTTTCTTGTTTCTTGAGACAGGACAGTAGCTCTATAAACTTTTTTAGGATTGCTTTTGCTACATCCCAAAGATTTTGAACTATTGTATTTCCATCCTCACATGTCTCTAGGCATTTTTAAATTATTCTCTTCAATTTTCTTCATTGGCCCTTTGGTTGTTTGGCTTCCACAAGTTCGTTTTTTCTGAGTTTTTTTTTTTCTTTTCTTGTAATTGATTCTTAGTTTCATACTAGTCTTGTTGAAAAAGATGCTTGATATGATGCAATCTTCTTAAATTTATTGAGACTTGTTTTGTGGTCTAACATATAATCTATCTCAGAGAATGTTTCATGCTTACTTGAAAAATCTGTGTTCTGTTTCTGGATGGCATGTTCTGTATCTATCTATTAAGTCCTTTTGGTGTGATGTGTTGTTCATAGCCTCTGCTTCCTTGTTAATTTTCTGATTGAATCATCTATCCATTGACATAATAAAGGAGTTAAAATTCCCTACTATTATACTATTACTATGAATTTCTCCTGTTATGTCTGTTAATATTTACTTTATGGATTTAGGTGTTCCAATGTTGAGTATATAGATATTTGCAATGGTTGTATCCTCTTGTTGGATTGATCCCTTTATTATTATGTAATGCTCTTCTTTGTTTCTTGTTATAGTCTTTGTGTTAGTCTATTTTATCTGATATAAGTATTGCTATCCCAGCTTTCTTTTTCACTTCTATTAGCAAAGAATACCTTATGCCATCCCTTCACTTTTAGTCTGTACGTCTTTTATGTATGAAGTGAGTCTTTTGTAGGCAGCATATAGATGCGTTTTGCTTTTTTATTCATTCAGTTACCCTATTGTTTTTTATTGGAGCATCTAAACCATATATTTATTATTATTATTTTTATTGGAGTTCAATTTGCCAACGTATAGCATAACACCCAGTGCTCATCCCATCAAGTGCCCCCCTCAGTGCCTGTCACTCAGTCACCCCCAGCCCCCACCCACCTCCCTTTCCACCATGACTTGTTTGTTTCCCAGAGTAAAGAGTCTCTCATGTTCTGTCTCCCTTTCTGATACTTCCCACTCATTTTTTTCTCCTTTCCCCTTTATTCCCTTTCACTATTTTTTATATTCCCCAAATGAATGAGACCATATAATGTTTGTCCTTCTCCGATTGACTTATTTCACTCAGCATATTACTCTCCAGTTCCATCCACATCAAAGCAAATGGTGGGTACTTGTCGTTTCTAATGGCTGAGTATATTCCATTGTATACATAGACCACATTTTCTTTATCTATTCATCTTTCGATGGACACCAAGGCTCCTTCCACAGTTTGGCTATTGTGGACATTGCTGCTAGAAACATCAGGGTGCAGGTGTCCCTGTGTTTCACTGCATCTGTATCTTTGGGGTAAATCCCCAGCAGTGCAATTGCTGGGTAGTAGGGCACATCTATTTTTAACTCTTTGAGGAACCTCCACACAGTTTTCCAGAGTGGCTGCACCAGTTCACATTCTCACTAACAGTGCAAGAGGGTTCCCCTTTCTCCACATCCTCTCCAACATTTGTTGTTTCCTGTCTTGTTAATTTTCCCCATTCTCACTGGTGTGAGGTGGTATCTCATTGTGGTTTTGATTTGTATTTCCCTGATGGCAAGTAAAGCGGAGCATTTTCTCATATGCTTGTTGGCCATGAGCAGAAATCTCACAGAGGAAGACCATTTATATTTAAAGTAATTATTAATAGGTATGTATTTCTTGCTATTTTAATTGTTTTTGATTGTGTAGTTCATCTCTTTTTTTCTCTTCCCTTGTGATTTAATGATGTGTTTAGGTTTTTAAAATTTAAATTCAATTAGTCAACATAGTTTCAGATGTGCATATAACACTCAGTGCTCATCACATCACATGGCCTCCTTAATGCCCATCACCCAGTCACCCCATCCTCCCATCCTCCTCCCTTCCAGGAATCCTCAATTTGTTTCCTAGAGTTAACAGTCTCTCATGGTTTGTCTCCCTCTCTGATGACTTCCCCTTCGGTTTTCCCTCCCTTGCCATATGATCCTCTGTGCTGCTTCTTATATTCCACCTATGAGCGAGACCGTATGATAATTGTCTTTCTCTGTTTGACTAATTTTCCTCAGCATAATACCCTCCAGTTGCATCCATGTTAATGAAAATTCTAAGTATTTGTCCTTTCTGATGGCTAAGTAATATTCCATTGTATATGTAGGGGTGTGTGTGTATCTTCCTTATCCATTCATCTGTCAATGGACATCTGGGCTCTTTCCACAGTGTGGCTACTGTGGACATTACTACTATTAACATTGGGGTGCAGGTGCTCCTTCGGATCACTACATTTGTATCATGGGGAAAATATCTAGTAGTGCAATTGCTGGGTCATATGGTAGCTTTACTTTCAACTATTTGAGGAATCTCTATACCATTTTCCACAGGGGCTGCATCAGCTTGCACTCCTACAAACAGTGCAAGATGGTTCCCCTTTCACATCCTTGCCAACATCTTTCATAGATGGGCTTTTTGTAGACGATATTGAGATATTTTCCTTCTATCCTTACACTGTGGAGAGTTTTAATGAAGAAAGGATGCTGTAGGGTTACCAGGGTGGCTCAGTTGGTTGGGTGTTTGCCTTCAGCTTGGATCATGATCCCAGTGTCCTGAGATTGAGCCCCACATCTGGCTTCCTGCTCAGCAGGGAGTCTGCATCTCCCTCTCTCTCTGCCCCTCCCCCCCAGGTTGGTGCTCTCTCTCAAGTAAATAAATAAAATCTTTTTTTTTTTTTTTTTAAAGAAAGGATGCTGTATTTTGTCAAATGCTTTCTGTTCATCAATTGAGAGGATCATATGGTTTCTGTCCTTTCTTTATTTAATGTGACCTATCAGATTGTTTTACAAATGTTGAACTACTCTTGCATCCCAGGAATAAATCCCACTTGGTTGTGGTGAATAATTCTTTTAATGTACTGTTGGATCCTATTGGCTAGTATCTGGGGGGGGGGGGGAATTTCCGCATCCATGTTCATCAGGGATATTGGTCTGTAATTTTCCTTTTTGATGGGGGTCTTTGTCCGGTTTTGGGATCAAGGTAATGCTGACCTCATAGAATGAATTTAGAAGTTTTCCTTCTATTTCTAGTTTTTGAAACAGCTTCAGAAGAATGGCTATTAGTTCTTCTTTAAAGATTTGGTGGAATTGTTTAAAGGTTTCGTGGAATTCCTTGGAAGCCATCTGGCCCTGGACTCTTGTTTGTTGGTAGGTTTCTGATGAATGTTTCAATTTCCCTGCTGGGCATGGGTCTGTTCAGATTTTTCATTTCTTCCTGTTTCAGTTTTGGTTATAAGTTTCCAGTAATGCATCCTTTATTATTAACCTAGAAAACTAAAAGTTTTAACTACACAGTTTTCTCCAGCTTTCATTAGCACACTGAAAAAGAATAGATTTAATGTCTACCGCAGATAAATTTTTTTTCTGAAAATGAGAGGAAGCACTCTAAATAAGAGTATGCAAGTTGAAGTGGGTAAAACAATAAGGACATAATATGTGTTATTTCTTCTGCTTTGACCAATGAGGTATTAGCAAGCCTGATATAAGCAGAGACTTGAGAAGAGTCTGTGTAGAGGAATGCACCTGCTTGATACTCTTGAGAAACTAGCAATCACTGCCATTGAATAATCTTGAACTAGCCTGCTGAAACTTGGGACCCTCTCACTCTTAGTCCCTAGGTGACAGCCAGTAATAACCTACAGACAGCACCAAGTACCAGAGATATGCCCTAGGCCATCCCAGCCCAACCAGATACCATCTCTTCTAGCATTTTGAGCCCACGTGAGTAGACTAGCAATAGAACTGCTTAGCTAAGGCTAGCCCATAATGCTGACACACAGAATCATGAATTAGTAAGTGATTGCTTTAAAAAAGCTAGTAATCTTTGGAGTTGTTAGTTACATGTGGATACCTCATTAACACAGTAACCAACCATGTATTAGAGCTATTTTATCTGAACTATTATTAACAAAAGAAGAAATGGTATACAGGGGGAAAATGTATTTTCCTGAATTTTGGAAAGTAATACCTATTGGAAATGTTTGTCAGAATTGCTCTCTTTCAGATTTCTTTTGAGAATTCACCCACTTTTTAGATTCAAATATTTTATCTGTGTTAATTATGCCTACATCTTTATGCTTAGTCCTGACACCTCTTCAAATTCTAGTAACTTCAAGTGTCTCAGGGTTTCTCCTATCATCCCACTAACATATTACCCAAAATGGAACATGTTATCCTCCTTTTCCATGCACTGTATAAGTAGTTTCTTAAATATTCCTGTTTTGCCAATAGTGCCATCATTTTATATTTCCCTTCTTCTTCCCTCTGCCCCTCCTCCCACTCATGCTCTCTCCCTCAAATAAATTAATTAATTAAAAAAACACCTGACACTGGCTTTACCTCTTAAACCAATATTTTTTTTACTGAGATAAAATTGTCATATAACATTAATCAGTTAATTAATTTCAGGGATCCCTGGGTGGCTCAGCGGTTTGGCACCTGCCTTTGGCCCAGGGCGCGATCCTGGAGTCCCGGGTTCAAGTCCCACGTCGGGCTCCTGGCATGGAGTCTGCTTCTCCTTCCTCCTGTGTCTCTGCCTCTCTCTCTCTCTCTCTCTCTCTATCATAAATAAATAAATCTTTAAAAAAATTAATTAATTTCAGGTGTACAACATAATGATTTTATATATAAAATGAAATGACTACTACAATAAGTTAACATCCATTACCACCCAAATTACAAATATTTTTATCTTTTTTCTTGTGATGACAACTTTTAAGATACACTCTCTTAGTGACTTTCAAATATACAACAGAGTATTTTTCACTTTTATTTAAATTCAATTAGCCAACATATAATACATCATTAGTTTCAGATGTAGAGTTCAGTAATTCATCAGATGCATATAACACCCAGTGTTCATCACATCACATGTCCTTCTTAATGCCCATCACCTAGTATGCCATCTCCCCATCTATCTCCCCTCAAACAACCCTGTTTGTTTCCTATAGTTAAGAGTCTCTCAGGGTTTGTCTCCCTTTCTGATTTCTTCCCCTTCAGTTTTCCCTTCCTTTGCTTCTGATTCTCTGTACTGTTTTTCAATACAATAGAGTATTCTTAAATACAGCCACCATGCTATATATCTCCATGAGTTATTTATTCTGTAACTGGAAGTTTGTACCTTTTGACCACCTTCACCCATTTGGCCCATCCCCTAATTCCTACCTCTGGCAACTTCCAATCTGTCCTCTCTGAGTTTGCTGTTTTGTTTTGTTTTGTTTTTTTATATTCCACATCTAAGTGAGATCATATGGTATTTGTCTTTCTCTGTCTGACTTATTTCACTTAGGACAATACGCTCTAGCTTCATCCATGTTATCACAAATGACAGAATTTCCTTTTCAATGGTGGAATAATATTCCATTGTGTGTGAGTATGTATGTGTGTATATACATATATATATATACATATACATATATGTGTGTGTATCACATTTTCTTTATCCATTCATTCATCAGTGGACACTTAGGTTGTTTTCATGTCTTGGCTATTATAAATAATGCCAAACATGGGGTTCAATATCTTTTTGAATTAGTATTTTCATTTCCTTTGGATAAGTACCCAGAAGTGGGACTGCTAGTTCCATTTTAATTTTTTAAGGAACCACCCTACTGTTTTCCATAGTAGCTCCATAAATTTCTCCACATCTTTGTCAACACATGTTATCTCCTGTCTTCTTGATGATTGCCATTCTAACAGGTGTGAGATGATATTGTGATTTTGATTTGCATATCTCTGATGATTAGTGATGCTGAGAATCTTTTCAGGTACCTGTTGGGGCCATTCGGATATCTTCCTTGGAAAAATGTCTATTTAGTTCTGCCTGTTTTAAAAATTGAATTGTTTGGGTTTTTTATTGAGTTGTTTGAGTTCCTTATATATCTTGGATATTAACCCCTTATCTAACATATGGTTTGCAAAATCTTTTCCTGTTCTATAGATTGACTTTTATTTTGTTGGTTGTTTCTTTTGCTGTGCAGAAGCTTTTAATCATGATGTAATTCCAACAAGTTCCACTGTTGATTTTTGCTTTTATTGTCATATCCAAAAAAGTCATTGCCAAGGCTAATATTGGGGAGCTTTCCCCCTACATTTTCTAGGAGGTTTATGGTATCAGGTCTTATTTTTAAATCTTTGACCCATTTCAAGGTAATTGTTAATTTGTGAGTGGTATTATGTAGAGGTCTAATTTCATTTTTCTGCATATGATTATCCAGATTTCCCAACACTGTTTGTTGAAGAGACTGTCCTTCCCCATTGGGTGTTCTTGGCTCCCTTGTCCAATATTAGGTGGCTATAAATGCAGGAGTTTAATTGTGTACTCTCAATTCTGTTCTATGTGTCTATTTTTAATGCTAGGACTATACTGTTTTAGTTACTATATATTTGTAGTATAGCTTGAAATCAAGAAATGTGATATCTCTGGTTTTGTTCTTCCTTCTCAGTATTGCTTTGGCTAATCAAGGTCTTCTGTGGTTACATACAAAGCTGAGGATTTTTTTTTCCTGTTTCTGTAAAGAATGCCATTGAAATTTTGATAGAATTGTGTTGAATCTATAGATGGCTTTGGGTAATATGGACATTTTGGCAATATCATTTTTTTCAATTCATGAACATAAGAAGACTTTCCATTTGTTTGTCTTCTCTGATTTCTTTCAATAAAGTCTTGCAGTTTTTATTGTACAAATCTTTCACCTACTTGGTTAAATTTACTGTTAGATATTTTATTGTTTTTGATGCTATAGTTTTGGTGCTACTGTGAATGGGATGGTTTTCTTTATCTCCTTTCCAAATGTCTCATTATTAGTGTATAGAAATGCAACTGATTTCTGTATGTTGATTTTATATCCTTCAACTTTACTGAGTTCATTGATTGGTTCTAAGAGTTTTTTTTGGTTGATACTTTCTATATATAAAATCATATCGTTTCCAAATAATGACAGTTTTACTTCCTATTTAATTCTAATGCCTTTTCTTTCTTTGTCTTGTCTAATTGCTCCAGCTAGAATTTCCAGTAGTATATTGAATAAAAGCAGCAAGTGTGAGCACTCTTCTCGTTTTAAATGCCAATTGTCATGGCATATAATCCTTGTAATATGTTCTTGAATTTGATTTGCTAATATTTTGATGAAAATTTTTGCATCTATATTCATAGGGATATTGGTCTATCATTTTCTTTTCTTACAGTGTCCTTATCTGGCTTTGGTAGCAGAGTAATGCTGGCTTCATAGAATGAGTTTGCAAGTGTTCTTTCTTTCCACTTTAATATCTTTGGAAGAGCTTAAGAAGAATTGATGGAAAAAAAAAAAAGAAGAAGGATTGATGGTCATTCTCCTTTAAATGTTTGGTAGAATTCAGCGAATTCATCTGCTGCTGGGGTTTTCTGTGTTGGAAGGTTTTTGGCCACTAATTCAATATTCTTACTCATTATTGATCTGTCCACATTTTTTATTTCTTCCTGATTCAGTCTTGGTAGGTTGTGTGTTTCTAGAAACTTATGCATTTCTTTTAGATTATGTGACTTGTTGGCATTGCTCACAGTAGTCCCTAATGATCCTATGTATTTCTGTAGTATCAGCTGGAATAACTTTCTTTTTCATTTTTAATTTTATTTATTTGAGTCTTCTCTATTTTTTCTTAGTCTAGCTAAAGGTTGGTTAGTTTTATATTTTCGAAAAAACATCTCCTAGTTTTGTTGATCTATTGTTTTTCTGATCTATATTTCATTTATTTCCTCTTTGATCTTTTATTTCTTTTACCTTTATCATCGTCTGCCAACTCTGAACATGTTATGTTCTTTTTCTAGTTCCTTGAGATGTAAAGTGATGTTGTTTATTTGAGATCTTTCTAATTTCATAATATGTTTATTTATTGCCATAAACTTTTACCTCTGAACTGCTTTTGCAGCATTCCATAAATTTTAGTATGTTGTTTGTTTTCAAACATTTTCACTTATTTCTAGATTTTTTCATTTTGTTTAGATTCAATTTGCCAACATAGAGTAAAACACCCAGTGCTCATCATATGATTGGTCTTCCTTAATGCCCATCTCTCAATTACTCTATCCCCCCACCCATCTTTCCTTCTGCAACCCTTTGTTTGTTTCCCACAGTTAGGAGTCTCTCATGGTCTGTCTTCCTCTCTAATTTTTCCCCACTCAGTTTCCCCCCTTTCCATTATGATCTCTTTCACTATTTCTTATATTCTACATATAAGTGAAACCATATGATAATTGTCTTTCCCCAACTGACTTATTTCACTTAGCATAATACTCTCCAGTTATATCCATGATGCAAATGGTAAGTATTCATCCTTTCTGATGACTGAGTAATATTTCAGTGTATATGTAAATCACATCTTCTTTATCCATTCATCTGTCAAAGGACATCATGGCTCCTACAGTTTGGCTGCTGTGGACATTGCTGCTATGAAGATGCCCCTTCATTTTACAACATCTGCATCTTTGGGTTAAATACCCAGTAGTGCAATTGCTGGGTCATAGGATAGCTCTATTGTTAACTTCTTGAGGAACCTCCACATTGTTTTCCAGAGTGGCTGCACCGGTTTGCATTCCCACCAACAGTGCAAGAGGGTTCCCCTTTATCCACATCATCGCCAATATTTGTTGTTTCCTGTCTTGTTAATTTTAGCCATTCTCACTGGTATAAAATAGTATTTCATTGTGGTTTTGATTTGTATTTCCCTGATGCCAAGTGATGTGGAGCATTTTTTTTATGTGTCTGTTGGCCATGTGTATGTCTTTTTTTGGAGAAATGTCTGTTCATGTCTTCTGCCCATTACTTGACTGAATTCTTTGTTTTTTGGGGGTGTTCAGTTTGATAAATTCTTTATAGATTTTTGGATACTAGCCCATTATCTGATAAGATATTTGCAAACATCTTATCCTATTCTGTATATTGTCTTTCAGTTTTGTTGACTGTTTCCTTTCCTGTGCAGAAGCTTTTTATTTTGATGAAGATCCAATAGTTCATTATTGCTTTTATTTCCCTTGTCTTTACAGACATGTCTCACAAGAAGTTCCTGTGGCCAAGGTAAAAAAAGATTGCTGCCTGTGTTCTCTAGGATTTTGATGGATTCCTCACATTTAGGTGTTTTTTTTTAAATCAATTTTGAGTTTATTTTTGTATATGGTGTAAGAAAATGGCCTAGTTTCATTCTTCTGCATGTGGATATCCAATTTTCCCAACACCATTCATTAGACAGACTATCTTTTTTCCATTGGATATTCTTTCCTGTTTTTTTTGAAGATAAGTTGACCATAGAGTTGAGGGTCTATTCCTAGGTTCTCTATTCTGTTCCATTGATCTATGTGCATGTGGGTGCATACATCATCATGTATGTGATGCTGTATCTGTATGTGTCTGTTTTCATGCCAGTACCATACTGTATTGATGATTAAAGCTTTGTAATATGGCTTGAAGTCAGGTATTGTGATGTCCCCAGCTTTGGATTTCTTTTTCAGCATTCCTCTAGCTATTCAAGGTCTTTTTTTGGTTCCATACAAATTTTAGGATTATTTGTTCAAACTCTGTGGAGAAAGCTCATGGTTTTAGATAGGGATTGCTTTGAATGTGTAGATTGCTTTGAGTATCAAAGACATTTTGACAATATGCATTCTTCCAATCCATGAGCATGGAATGTTTTTTCATTTATTTGTGTCTTCCTCAATTTCTTTCATAAGTGTTCTGTCATTATTAGAGTATAGATTCTTTACCTCTGTGGTTAGGCTTATTCCTAGGTATCTTATGGGTTTTGGTGCAATTGTAAATGTAAAATATTCCTTATTTTCTCTTTCTTCATTCTCATTGTTAGTGTATAGAAATGCAGCTAAATTCTGGTCAATGATTTTGTAACCTTCCACATTGCTGAATTACTGTATGGGCTCCAGCAATTTTGGGGGGAGTCTTTGAGGTTTGCCATATATAGTATCATGTCATCTGGAAGAGTGAGAATTTGACTACCTTTTTGCCATTTTGTACGCCTTTTATTTCTTTTTGTTGTCTGATTGCTGAGGCTAGGAGTTCTAGTACTATGTTGAACAACAGTGGTGAGAGTGTGCATACCTGTCATGTTTCTGACATTAGGGGAAAAGCTCACAGTTTTTCCCCTTAGAGAGTTTTTGTGGGCTTTTTGTGGATGGCTTTTATGATATTGAGAAATGTTCCTTCCATCCCTACACTGTGGAGAGTTTTAATCAAGAAAGGATGCTCTATTTTGTCAAGTGTTTTCTTTGCATCAGTTGACAGGATCATATGGTTCTTGTCTTTTCTTTTATAGTGTGACCTATCACGTTGATTGATTTATGAGTGTTGAACCACTCTTGAATCCCAGGAATAAATCCCACTTGGTTGTGGTGAATAATCCTTTCAATGTACTGTTAGATTCTATTGGCTAGTATCTTGGGGAGAATTTCTGCATCCATGTTCATTAGGGATATTGGTCTGTAATTCTCCTTTTTGATGGGATCTTTGTCTGGTTTGGGGATCAAGGTAATGCTGACCTGATAGAATGAATTTGGAAGTTTTCTTTCTATTACTAGTTTTTGAAACAGCATCAGTATAATAGGTATTATTTCTTCTTTAAAAATTTGGTAGAATTCCCCTGAGAAGCCATCTGGCCCTGGACTTTTGTTTCCTGGGAGATTTTTGATGACTGCTTCAATTTCCTTGCTATGTATGGGTCTGTTCAGGTTTTCTATTTCTTCCTGTTTCAGTTTTGGTAATTTATAGTACTAAATTGTATGGTAAATTCAGATTGCCTAATTTGTTGGCATATAATTGCTCACAATACATTCTTAAAATTGTTTTTATTTCCTTGGTATTGGTTGTGATCTCTTCTCTTACATTCATGATTTTATTAATTTGGGTCCTTTCTCTTTTCTTTTCACTAAGACTGGCTAGGGGTTTATCTATGTTATTAATTCTTTCAAAGAACCAGCTCCTAGTTTTGTTGATCCATTCTACTGTTCTACTGTTTTGTATTTAATTGATTTCTGCTTTAATCTTCATTATTTTTCTTCTCTTGCTTGAGTTAGGCTTTATTTACTTTTCTTTCTCCAGCTTCATAAGGTGTAAGGTTAGCTTGTGTATTTGAGATTTTTCCAAATTTTAAAGAAAGGCTTGTATTGAAATGTACTTCACTCTTACGATTGCCTTTGCTGTATTCCAAAGATTTTGAATAGTTGAGCTTTCATTTTTGTTAGTTTTCATAAATTTTAAAAACTCTTCTCTAATTTCCTGATTGACCCATTCATATTTAGTGGGATGGTCTTTAACCTCCAAGTGTTTGAGTTCCTTTCACATTTCTTCTTGTGATTGAGTTCTAGCATTGTGGTCTGAAAATATTCAGGGAATAATCCCAATATTTTGGTATCAGTTGATACCTTATTTGTGATCCAGTATGTGGTCTATTATGGAGAAAGTTCCATGTGCTGTTGAGAAGAATGTGTATTCAGTTGCATTAGGATGGAATGCTCTGTATATAACCGTGAAGTCCATCTGGTTAAGTGTGTCATTCAAAGCCCTTGATTCGTTTTGTTGATCTTCTGCTTAGAAGATCTGTCCTTTGCTGAGAGAGGAATGTTGATGTCTCTTATTATTAATGTATTATTATCAATGTGTTTCTTTACCTTGGTTATTAATTGGTTGATATAATTGGCTATTCCCACATTAGGGGCATAAATATTCATAATTGTTAGGTCTTCTTGTTGGATGGACCTTTTAAGTATGGCATAGTGTCCCTCTTCATCTCTTAGTCCAGTCTTTGGTTTAAAATCTAATTTATCTGATATGAGTATTGCTACCACAGATTTCTTTTAAAGCCCATTTACATGGTAAATAGTTCTCTACCCCCTCATTTTCAGTCTGAAGGTATCCTTAGGTCTAAAATGAGTTTCTTGTAGACAGCATATAGATGACTCTTGCTTTTTTATCCATTTTAATACCCTGTGTCATTTGACTGGAGGATTTAGCCCATTCATGTTCAGAGTAACTATTGAAAGATATGAATTTAGTGCCATTGTATTACCTGTACAGTCCTTGCTTCTGCAGATTATCTCTGTTTCTTTGGGCTCCCTCTTCACTTACAGGGACTCCCTTATTATTTTTTGCAGGGCTGGTTTGGTGGTCACATATTCTTTCAGTTTCTGTCTTTCCTGGAAGCTCTTTATTTCACCTTCTATTCTGAATGAGAGCCTTACTGGATAAAGTATTCTTGGCTGCATGTTTTTCTCATTTAGTACCCTGAATATATCATTCCAGCCCTTTCTGGTCTGCTGGGTTTCTGTGGAGAGGTCTGTTATTAATTTCATATTTCTCATATAAGTTACGAATCTCTTGTCTCAAGCTGCTTTTAGGATTTTCTCCTTATCTCTGAAATTTGCAAGCTTCACTATTATATGTCAAGGTGTTGATCAGTTTCTGTTGATTTAGGGAGGGATCCTCTCTATCCCTTGAATCTGAATGCCTGTTTCCTTCCCCAGATTAGGGAAGTTTTCAGCTATGTTTTGTTCAAACAAACCTTCTGGTCCTCTGTCTCTCTCCATGCCCCCTGGAGTCCAAATAATACGGAAGTTTTTTTTTTTTCAAACTATTACTTAATTCTTGGAGACTCTCCTTATAGGATCTTAGTTGTTTTTCTCTCTTTTCATCAGCTTCCTTCCTTAACTCGTCTTCTATGTCATTTCCTCTCTCTTTTGCGTCATTTACCCTAGCTATTAGCACTTCCAGTTTAGACTGCATCTCAGTCAAAGTGTTTTTAATTTTGGCCTAATTAGATCTCATTTCTGCTCTAAGAGATTCTCTAGTCTTTTATGCTTTTTTCAAGTCCAAGTAGTAACTTTATGATTGTTATCCTGAATTCTATCTCCAACATTTTACTTAAATGCATATCCATTAGGTCTGTGGAAGAGAGTATTACCTCTGCTTCTTTCTTTTGCAGTGAATTCTTCCTTCTGGTCATTTTGCCCAGTGCAGAATGGCTGTATGAATGAACAGAGTCAAAACTATCAACCATGACCCGAGTAAAATACACACTAGACAATTCTGAAGAGGTCAGGGACCAGAAAATAAGAGAAAAAAGACAAAAACAAGAACAAATTTTTAAAAAGTGGGGGAGGGGAGAGGTAGGGAGAGAGAATATAATCTCACAAAGTAGGCCAGATGGTTATCTATTTGGTTCTTGGTGAATTTTGGTCTGCATGTCAGAAGGTACTAAATTCCAAAATTATTTCTTTTAAAAAGTAAAACATATATATACAAAAATGAAATTGAAAACAGGAAAGGGGGCAGCCCGGGTGGCTCAGCAGTTTAGCACCGCCTTCAGCCCAGGGCCTGATCCTGGAGACTCGGGATCAAGTCCCGCATCTGGCTCCCTGCATGGAGCCTGCTTCTCCCTCTGCCTGTGTCTCTGTCTCTCCCTCTCTGTGTCTCATGAATAAATAAATAAAATCTTAAAAAAAAAAAAAAAAGAAAACAGTGAAAGGAAGACAAAAATGAAGAATATATCTATAACATGTAATTGTAAAATATGAAAGTCAAAAAAGACAAAACTTAAAAATGAAGAGTTGAAAAAATATTCTAGTTAAATGGGAAAATAAAAAGAAAGGATATTGGAAAATTTTACCTAAAACATAAATTAATCATAAGGAAAAAACCTCAATATATACTATATACTATTTCCCCCAGTCCTAAAGTTCCAGTCCTGTTTGGTCAGTAAACTTGGTAGTCCCCTGTTCTTCCAACTGGTCTTCTAGGGGAGGGCACTGCTGAGCTGATTCTCAGGTGTCTGTGCCTGGCAGAGTTTCACCACCCCTTACTGATGGCCCGGCTCAGTGTAAGCACTTTGCTGTTTGAGGTCTTTGTCCCTAGAGTCCATGCCTTTCTTGAGGGTGAAAGGCAGGGAGAACGGTCACACCCTGATCTCCAGCCCCATTGATGTAAGATCCCAGTGTGTGCCAAACTGCAGATTCCTATAGTGTCCACTCACTCAGATCCTCCCCGGGGGCAGGCAGGGGGACTCTGATTTGTGCAATTTGCAGAGCACCAGCAGGGAGGGCTTTTCTCAATTGTGTGTGCACCCACTCTGCTCTGCCCAGGGGAAGCATGGAGTTGCCCTCCTTCTGTCCCTTGCAGGGCCCTGGACGGAGAGCATTCACCCTGTTGAGTGTGCGCCCACTCTGCCTCTCCCAAATGAAAGCAGAGGGTTGCTGCTGCCAGTCCTTTGCAGAGACCCAGCACAGAGAGTGGTCACCTGACCCATCCTGTTTGTGGCACAACACATGAGCCTTCTCCCAGGCTAGCTCCAATGCTTGGTAATTCCGCCAGCTCAGTCACCCCTGTTCCTTCTGTTCCTCCAGGAATACTGAGACTCCACTGTCCCTCCTGTGGTTCTGCCCCATTTCACCACCAAACACCTTTCAGGCAGGGAAATGTCTCACAGGAGCAGACTTCTAAAGGTCTCAATTTTGAGCCCCAGGGCTGTATGGCTTTCCTGCCACTGGTTTACAAAGGCTCCCCGCCCCCCGCCCTCCATTTATCTTCTGATGTATCCCCTCCATCTCTGTTTTCCTCCTACCTTGCAAGAAGTGGTCACTTTTCTATTTGCAGCATTCCAGCTATTCTTTCTTTACATCTTAGGTTGAATTCATAGGTGTTCAAGATGGTTTGAAAGTTATCTACCTAAATTTGGGGGACCAGATGAAATGAGGACCCCTACTCTTCCACCATCTTGCCTCAACCCTGGCAACTGGTCTTGTTTCTAGATTTAAAAAATTTCCCTCTTAAAAAAAAATGTATTGGAATTCAATTTGCCAACATACAGCATAATACCCAGTGCTCATCCCACGAAGTGCCCCCCTCAGTGCCCATCACCCAGTCACCCCAACCTCCCACCCACCTCCCTTTCCCCCACCCCTTGTTTGTTTCCCAGAGTTATATGTCTCTCATACTTGTCACCCTCACTGGTATTTTTGCTCATTTTCTCTCCTTTCCCTTTTATTCTCTTTCACTAATTTTTATATTCCCCAAATGAATGAGACCATATAATGTTTGTCCTTCTCTGGTTGATTTATTTCACTCAGCATAATACCCTCCAGTTCTATCCACGTCAAAGCAAATGGTGGGTATTTGTCGTTTCTAATGGCTGAGTAATATTCCATTGTGTACATAGACCACATCTTCTTTATCCATTCATCTTTCGATGGACACTGAGGCTCCTTCCACAGTTTGGCCATTGTGGACATTGCTGCTAGAAACATCGGGGTGCAGGTGTCCTGGCGTTTCACTGCGTATCTTTGGGGTAAATCCCCAGCAGTGCAGTTGCTGGGTCATAGGGCAGATCTATTTTTGTGGAGGCTTCTCAAAGAATTAAAATTTCCCTCTTGATGTCTTCTTTAACTCTTTGGTTATTCAAAAGCATATTGTTTAGTTTCCACATATTTGTACATTTTCCAGCTTTCCTCTGTTAGTTTCTGATTTCATAACATTGTGATCCGAAAGGATAGTTAATGTGATTTCAATCTTTTAAATGTGCTAAGACTTATTTTGTGTCTTGTCATATGATCTATTTTGGGGAATGTTCCATGTGTGCTTGAGAAGAATGTGTATTAATCTGTTGTTGAATGGAATTTTCTATATATGTCTGTTAAGTCCATTTGGTCTAGTATGGTTCAAGCCCAATGTTTCCTTATTGATATTCCATCTGAATGATCTACCCACTGCTGAAAGCAAGTTATTGAAGTCCCCTATTGTTATTGTACTGTTAGGGTTTTTTTCTCTTTAGAGCTGTTAGTATTTGTCTAATATATTTAAATGTTTCAATGTTGGATGCATATACATTTAAAATTATTATATGCTCTTGACCAATTGACCCCTTTATCATTATATAAAGGTCTTCATTGTTTCTCATTAACATTATGGGCTTAAAGTCTATTTCATCTGATATGAGTATAGCTACCACCATTTTCTTTTTGTTTCCACTTGCATGGAATATCTACTTCCATCCTTTCATTTTGACTCTCTATATGTGTCTTTAAAGCTAAAATGAGTCTCTTCTAGGAAGCATATAGTCAGTCTTGTTTGTTTTTTTTTAATCCACCCAGCCATTCTGTGTCTTTTGATTGGTGAATTCAATCCATTTACATTTAGAGTGATTGTCAATATGTAAGAATTTACTACTGCCGTTTTATTGATTGCTTTCTTATTGTTTTGTATTTCCATTGTTTTTCCCCCCTTCTACTTCTGCTTATCTTTGTAACTTGGTGATTTTCCATGGTGATATATTTCATTTCCCATTTTTAAAATGTTTCATTAATCTACTTTAGTTTTTGCTTTGTGATTACCATGAGGTTTACATAAAATGTCTTATATATAAAACAGTCCATTTTATGCTGATAGCAACTGTTTTTCAGTCACCCAAAAGTCTTCACCCTTTTACTCCTCCCCTTTTTTATCTTTGATATCACTATTTACCCTTTTTCTGGGCTGTGTATTTATCAACAAATGTCACAATAGTGCTATAGTTATTTTAAAAATTATTTTCCTCTAACCTTTATACTATAACCTATAAGCTTTTCTTTTTACTTGCATGCTATAAAAGTGTAGTGGTGATGAACTTCTTCAGCCTTTTTTTTTTCAGCTTTTATTGTCAGGGAAAGTCTTTTTATTTCTCCTTCATATTTGAAGGATAACTTTGTTGGGTAGAGTATTTATTCTAGGCTGGAAATTTTTATCCTTCAGTACTTGACTATTATCCCACTCTCTCTTGGCACATAGAATTTCTGCTTAGAAATCTGCTGTTATCCCAATGGAGATTCCTTTGTACGTTACACTTTTCCACCCTAGCTGCCTTAGTATTCTTTCTTTATCTTTGGTGATAATTCTTTATAATGTCTTAGAGAGTCTTTGAGATAACAGGATGACCTATTAGCATTTTGATTTTGGATGTTTAGCTCTTTCCTCAGGGTTGGGAAGTTTTCAGGTATTATTTCTTTAAATAAATGTTCTGTTCTCTTCTCCCTCTCTTCTCCTTCTGGAATCCCAATTATTCAAATGTTTGCCTTTTTAATTGAGTCCCATTGATCATGCAGGCTATTTTTCCTCATTCTTATTCTTTTCTCTTCTTTGTCTTGTGTGTTATTTCACAATTTCGTCTTCCAAGTCACTTATTCCACCTTCCATCTTCAGAGGCTCTCTACTGCATTTTTCATCTCATTTATTGAATTGTTCAGATTCAGAATTTGTTTGCTTTTCTTAATTTTTAAAAAATCTCTTTTGTAAAGAATACATTTTGTTCATGTATCTTTTTCCTAATCTTATTGAGCTGTATTTCTGAGTTTTCTTATAGCTTATTGAGTTTCTTCAATCAGCTAACAATCTTTATTAGCTAGATTGCAGAATTCTGTGTCTTTGGGCTCAGTTGTTAGAGAATTATTTATATCTTTTGGTAATAACATGCTTTCTAGATTTTAAAAATTCCTCTTATTTCTGCATTGCTGCTTTGACATTTGAAATATCTTTCCTGGTTATGTTCAGATGAATTTTGCTCAAAGAAGAGTGCTCTTTCCCTGGGGTTCCCTAGGCTTGTTATGGTACAGGTAAGCCTGTTCCGTTCATTTTGCTTTCTCTTATGGACAAATTTTTATCTTTTGTGTTTTTTCTTCCTATAACTCACCAGGCTGGCTGCAGGAAACTTCCCTCTTGTTTGGGAGGAGGCAGTACTATAGCTCCGGTTTGTGGTTTTTCCTTTGCTCAGACAGTGGTCCATTTCCTGAGAGAACTCTAATTACCCAACATATTTTCTACCACACTCAGGAGTGCACACATGGATCTGGCCACAGAGTGGGAGGGGATGTGGGTTTGGCACTCAGGGCTTTGGGGGTACCTGTGGACCTGATGGAGAGATCTTCAAGTGTGGCATTCCCCAGAAACTTCTGAGAACTTCCTGATGTTCTGGAGCAGATAGCAGGAACCAAGTTCCTTTATTGCCTTTTGATATATATTTTAAAGACTGATTTATACTAGAGAGAGAGAGAAGGAAGGAACGGTAGTGGTGGGAGGAGGGGCAGAAAGGGTCTTAAGCAGGTTCTGTGCTGAGCATGGAGCCCTAGTGGGGCTCTATCTCACGACCCTGACGTCACAACCTGAGCTGAAACTGAGAGTGCACCACACCACCCAGGTGCTCCATAATGCCTTTTGATATTTTAAAATGCTTCCTTCCCTTTCTCCCTCCCCCAAGTCTTGGAGGTTCTGCCTCAAAAATTAGGCACAAATGTGTTTCTCCAGCTGCAACCCCCACAACTGGGATACCCAGGCACTCATTCCCTGCTTTCCATTTCCTCCAGAGGAGGACAGCTTAGCCCCATGCAGTGTCATGGGGAAGGAAGTGGCTCTAGAGGAGTTCTTGCCTCTCATCTGCATCTAAACTCATCTCTATATCACTAATGGTGTGCTGGAATCCCTTCAAAGACAGGCTGCATTTCCACAAATTCTCTCTCACCAATAGATATCTGCCCAGGTCAGCAATTTCAAGTCCCCCCGGCCCCCACACCCTGCCCCTGTTCCACCTTGGTGAGTGAGAGTGGGGTAGGTTCATTGATTCCCTTGGATCTGGAACTCTTACTTAGGTCTTATATGTTTATTTTCAAATGCACAGGTGGGAAGGAGTCTTTCCAGGTCCTTTGGCATAGGTGTTG
This sequence comes from Vulpes lagopus, assembly GCF_018345385.1. Taxonomy (NCBI): domain Eukaryota; kingdom Metazoa; phylum Chordata; class Mammalia; order Carnivora; family Canidae; genus Vulpes; species Vulpes lagopus. The sequence continues at coordinate 32,275,117 of NC_054831.1, forward strand.
AGGGATTTGAACACATAGTGGCTGTCTAATTAGTTGTTTAAAAACAGGGAAAGAAAAGAAGAATGATTTACACTGCCATAATGCCGACATCACCCTAGATGTCCCTTTGTCTATGGGTATATTTCAAGCCCAGGTCTCAAAGCAACTGGGTCAGAACTTTCTCTCATATAACATGCCATCTGGGTGAAATTGCTTGGGGTCCTCCTTCCTGCCTCAGCCCTGCTCCCCTACTCTGCCCTGGGGATTGAGCACCACTGTATATGCCTACAGTTGTATATATTATGCAGTGTACAACCCTAGGACATGTATTGTCATTGGGTGTGTGAGAATAGCACCTCCTGAGATTGGGCACCAAAAACTTGCACACAAGAGCTCAGCAACTCTGGAGCTCCATCTCACAGGCTTGGTTTGGGAATGCCACACAATGTCAGCTTTCAAGAATCTAGAAATAGCACTAAGCATATGTGTGTAGCACAAATTCTCAGCAAAATTTTTACTTTTTATATAGGAAAAATTTTTCCTTAAAAAGTCATTTCAAGTCTTATTGAGTTATGTGGAAAGAGGTGTACAAAATCTGAGGTACCGTAAAAACATTTTCTTACAGTTTTGAATTACTACCAACAAGTCCTGTTTGTATGATAGGAAAAGGATGCATTCACCTGCAATGTTATCTTGCCCGTGGAAATATCCTGGGAGTCCATACAGAGCATCAGAGCAGAGTGAGGTGAAACTCCAGACAGCTTGCTGCGAAGAGCCTTACTTACAACTTCCCAAAGACATTCCTGAAGAGATTTTTAACTTAAAGCTTATTGGAGATGAAACTCTAAACATCTTTTTCTGTTCTTCCCATTAGATGTCTCAGCTTTCTCTATTCCTTCCACCTCCTTTGGCTCTCATCTCCATTAATGGAAAATAGCTTCTGCTAAGTGAATTTTAAGCCAAAAGACACAGAGATCTTCATCACCTAGTTCTAACCCCATATATGCCCCAGGCTGGAACACAGAGGGAGTGAAAAGACTTCTTCATAATGTCCTTTATAGCAAGAAGAGATTTCTTTCTCCAAACACAAAGTTTTTCCTTATTCATCAGTTATATAGAATTGCCATAAAATTAGATGGGCTTTTTGACAAAATTTAGAGAATCAAGTTTAGTAAAATCTTGTTTTGAGAGAGTGCATGCTTTCCCAAAAAAACCCACAATATTTTAAGTCAGTTCAGTAATGCAGTACACAATTCTAAAACAGCTGAGTTCAAGGCTTACAAACATGGCATTTCAGAATGATTTGGATGGCATTTGTGGTCTTCAATTTGAGCCATGCTTCAGGGTGACCTGTGGAGCTTTAGAGCCCAGATCCTAGAAGAAACTGATTCAGGGATCCCTGTAAACTGATTCAAAAGGTCTGGGTATGCCATGAAAATATCTATTTATTCATCCATTGATCTATTATCTATCTATCTATCTATCATCTATCTATCTATCACCTATCTATCATCTATCTATCTGCTTAAGTGATTCTGCTGCACAATCAAGACTGGTGGACTGGTGGACACTGGACTAGAAGTTTGGAAAAACTTATTGACCTAAATAAATGAACCAATGAAACTGGATTACCATAAGTTATCATTGAAGAGAAAGCAAAGTAAATTTGAAAAAAATGAATTAAAATAAGCCAACAACTGAGTCATTCATCTCACTTTGAACTTCTTCCCCTGCTTCATAAATTCTTGGCTGAGATGTGAAGAGTGGGTAGTCATTATCTTTTCTACTTCAAGGAAATTGCTTTCTCCTTCTTACAGATACACAAGAAAAGAGACTCCACAAGCTCCTGGATCAGTTCTAGGGTTCCCACCTTTATTGATGCTGCTGCATTGTAATTGATTACTGTACATATTTCCTGCTGTAATCAATTTGTTTCCCCCAGTTCTATCCTCATTGTAATCTAAAAGTAAGCATTGAGCATCTTCATACATGCAGGACCCCATGTGTCAACTGAAATGTGCTGAAGCCTTCCCAGCCACTCTCAGCCTCTTGCTCCCAGACTCTGTATGCCACTTTTAAGAAATGTTTTCTTTGGTTCAGGTAATCCAAAAAAGGCTTTAAACTTTGATGTTCAGGGGCCTGGGACTTGAAAAGTAGTGAGAATGTTTTAGAATATTTTAGCTCTTTAAAATGTCTAAGTACATTAATTCCATTTGATACTCTTAAGAAGCCTGTTGAAGTAACTTGTGTCATTCTTTCATTTTATTCTTGGGAAATCTAGGACTCAGAGAGGCTTAGCCATTTGCCCAGTGTCACAGAGCTGGTGATCAATAATGCCAAGGCCTCAACCCAGGCATTCTACTTCTAAAGTCAGTAGACTTTAGTAGTCACTCTACAAAGTCTGTCCCAGGCCAAGGATTTATGACTCCAAGCTTGCCATCAGCTGCCACAACTCTGAACCTCTGTAGAACTCAGCCATTTATTCAAGCTCTTTAATCTCACATGTGTGATCCTCTTTCAGAACTGAAGCCCAGATGGGAAGCATGAAGGAAACAGAAGGAATTCCCTTGTAATTCTCTCACCAAATCAATTAATCTTAGGTCTCAGCTTCAGGTACTGCAAGGCCCTATACCTTCTGGCCTGGGTTCCCTCTCTGACTTCAATCTATTTTTGCTCCTCCCTCCTTCTCTCTGTGACTGCCACTCTGGATTCCTTCACTGTGCCTAGAATACACCAGGCACATTCATACCCCATGGACTTTTCACTTGCTTTTCTGTCAGTCAGGGCATAGTTATTCTCAACATACTATTGCATGACAAATTATCACAAAACTTAGCAGCTTAGAACAACACACATTTATTATCTCACAGTTTCTGTGGGTCTGGCATCTGAGCACAGCTTAACTGGGTCCTCTACTTCAGGATATCTCACAAGCCTGCAATCAAGCTGTCACCCAGGCCAAGACCTTATCTGAAGGCTTTACGGGGAAAGGACCTACTTCCAAGCTCATATGGTTATCAGTGAGACTCAGTTTCCTATGAGCTGTTGGACTAGGGCCTCAGCTTCTTGCTTATTCAAAGCCTGCAAAGAGTCTGCTAGGAAGACACAGTCAAAAAATCTATTTTAACCTTATCATAGAAAAAAACATCATATGATGCTGGTTAGAAGCAAATCACTCTATCCAGCTCCACACAGAGAGAGGAGACTACACAGGGCGTCATCTCCACAGGTAGAGATTGTTAGGGACTATTTCAGATCCTGTTTGAGATGGCCTAGAAAGCTCTTTCCCCAGATATCCTCAGGGCTTGCTCCTTTGTCTTCTGCATGTCTTGGGGTTGTCTCTCTCTGTGGAGTTGTCTTCCCTAACTACCCTATTTAACGTTGTAGTCCTATCTCACCACTCCCTGTCCCCGTACCCCAGTCAATGGCCATTCAAACAGTGGTGTATTGGGGCCTGAATTTATCAGCTCACAAAAAACCAATTGTTAAATCTTTGAGACAGTTGTGACCCTGTTTATTTCATGTTGACAGTATGACATTGGCCACTGTAGGAATATTTATACCACAGAAATTGGTAGACACTACAAGTGAGGGTGTTTTCAAAGATGGAGAGCCAGTAATGTTAACATTTACCAACATACCACTGCCTCCATAGTACCTTATAACATGTCATAGTTTACTTTTCATTTGGTCCATTGTCTGCCTCTCCTCACTGAAATGAAACTCCAAAATGATTTCAAGCCACCGTATAAAAACAATGGACAGAAATCCACCTGGATACAACCTCTTGTACCAGTCCTCCTCCCAGATGATTTCTGAGACAAAGACAAGGCAGAGATGTGGGGTAGATCAAATTACATTGTGAAAGAGTTACTTACTTGGGGGGAAGCCTATGTGAGTTTCTTTAGCCAGTGGGATGTTGGCAAACATGAAGTAGGCAGGAGTTTGAAAAATGCTTGTGAATTTAGTTTGCCTTCTTGGGTCTCCCCTTGTTATGAGATAAAGAGAGCCTAGCAGGCCCACTGTTCACGATGATGAGAAACACATGTGGAGCTGATTGGGCCCAACTCAGCTGAGATACAGATGTCCAACCAAACCCAACTTATCAACAAAATCCAAGCTGCTCCACAAATACGTGAGAAATAAATGTGTTTTACTATAGGCATTGAAATGTTATGGTTGTTATTAGGCAATGATTGACTGATATAAAGGGCATGGTCATTTCCCCCAAAGTGTAAAAAGGTTAAGCCCCTCCCAGGATATCTGTGTTTTTCCTTCATCATAGCACTTCTCACCATGAATTGTGACTATACATTCTCTTGGCTTTCTTTTAATCTAGATGCACGTTTCTGGGACCGTAAGTGTGGTTTATTTAACATTTTCAGGACACAACACCTGCTCAGATAATATCTGTGGGACGAAAGAACAAATGAACAAATGAGATATGGCACTATGAGGAGAAAAGGACATCCAAGGCTCTCCATTCCCATGAAGGTTAAGAGAGAAAAAGCATATTTTAGACTCAAGATTTTGGGCAGCAGATTAAGTGTGGATTTGGGCCTATAAAGTAGGTGATGATGAACAAGAAAAGGAGGAACACCTGCTTATCCTGTACTGGTAACTGGTGAGATCAGTGCCTCCATTGCAGGATCCAGCCTGAGTCCCACAGGGTCCCTTGACCTCCCCAGAGTAGCAGTCCTTTAGAGAAGGACCTTTGGTGGTAGGCTCTGCTCCTGGTGTCTCTGAGTCCTTAGGTCAGGTGATGACTCCTGAGCATGCACAAGAACTTACTTAGATTCTCTGTTGCATGGTGAACTCTGAGCTAGGCCCAGTTCTCAGAGTCACTGCTGAACACTGGTCAGTAGAGGGCAGCCCTGCACAGAGAGAGGACACAGGATCTTCTGAAAGCCTACCTACTCCAAAATATCTCACACTTAACTCCCATCCACCTCATCTTCTGTCATGTGGCCCTTGGCCCTGGGGTGACCACACATGTTTATTGACCGATAGACGCCTTGGCCAGACAACATGCAGGTATGATCTGCTGAAGGTCGTGGAAGGAGAATAAAGTAGTAATTTGGGAGACAGGATAAGGAGGTCCACACCATTTCAGAGAAGCTGACAATCACTCTGGAAGTGCCAGGAATTCAAGACTGAGGTGGTAAGGAGACAGGAAAACCAGCCTCTCCTTCCTGCACATGCTGAGGGCCCTATTTCCAGGGAGTGAGGCTAGATTTAGGGCTCACAGAGCACAGGAAGACACAGGTTCCCCCTGGCCTAGTACTAGGAGCATAGGGAACAGAATGATCTCAACAGTGGCACCCTAGAGGAACTGCTTTGGTCAGCATGGCAGCCAGGGGTATGCTCTGCTCAACTTCCCCTTCAGAGAGAAACTGCCAAACCAGGAGCCAGTCAGCTGCCCCATTGCAGCATTCCCTCCAAGGCCACACCCATCCTGGATTGCTCCCAGCCCTTCCTGACTGAGCACTCAAGGGTACTAGGCCAGGTTAATCCTTGCCTGATGGCGCTTTTCTAACTGGTAGTCTGTGCTCCTGGGATCCCCACCTAGAACAGCCCCACTGTGAGAGGTTCTTCTAATCCATCTCCTCTCTGAATTTCATTCCTTTATCAGCACTTTCTGTCCCCATATTACTTAGGCCCTGCCATCTCAGCATTCATCTTCCAGCTGTCAATGTCAGTCCCAAAGGGCTGGAATTAGCACTCTGGGACCATCTCATAACTAATGACTAATTGGATCTGGTGTATTGATAACGCAGCATCCTGGCCACTTAGTGGAAGCATTCTGATGCATGTAGTTTATGCTTTTTTTTTTTTTCCTCAGAGTAAAAACATTTGTCTTGTTATTTATTTTCTTGCACTAATGAATTACAGTACTTTAAAGTCCTTGCCTCTTACATCAATATTCGTTATCTTAGTGGTCTATCTGTATCTTCCCCTTCTTTCCCTCCCTTCCACCAACCCAGCCATTTGTTTTTGTTCTCTGGCATGTCTACTGGTTTTGACTAAATTTCTAACGTAACTGAATAATTGAGTGTAATTGCATAATTACCTCAACAAGTGCCTCTTGGAATCTGCTCAGCACAAAGCGGTTTGCAACTGCATTACCTCTTTGGTAAATATGGGAACTTTGTCATAAGAACAAATTGAACCTCAAAGATGAGGAGGTTGGATTTTTCTTTTTCTGTTTTAAATGGAAAATAGTAGTTTAATATGTTTTCTCTCCAGGGTAAGATTTGCCTGTTTTTTTGCTTGTTTGCTTCAGGAGAAGAATTTAGTGATTAGTGTTAAATATAACTTTTACTTCTCATCACAAGTTCCCCCCCTTAATGCTCATCACCCATTTAGCCCATCTCCCCACCCACTTCCTATCCAGCAACTCTGTTTATTCTCTATAATTGAGTCACTTATGGTTTGCCTCCCTCTTTGTTTTTATCTTATTTTATTTTTTCTTCCTTTTCCTATGTTCATCTGTTTTGTTTCTTAAATTCCATGTGTGAGTGAAATCATATGATATTTGTCTTTCCCCGATTGACTTATTTTGCTTAGCATAATACACTCCAATTTGATCCATGTTCTTCCAAATGTCAAGATTTCATTCTTTTTGGTGACAGTAATATTCCATCGTATATATACACATCTTCTCTATCCATTTATCAGTCGATGGACATCAGGACTCTCCATATTTTGGTTATTGCGGAAGTTGACGCTATAAACATTGGGGTGTATGTGCCCCTTCAAATTGGCATTTTTGTATAATTGACTAAATACCTATATTCCTTAGGGTGCAACTGCTGGGTCATAGGGTAGTTCCATTTTAAAATTTTTGAGGAAAACAATACTGTTTTCCAGAGTGGCTACACCAGTTTGCATTCCTACTAACAGTGCAAAAGGGTTCCTCTTTCTCTGTATCCTTGCCAATATCTGTTGTTTCCTGAGTAGTTAATTTTAGTCATTCTGAACTGGTGTGAGTTGGTATCTCACTGTGGTTTTGATTTGTATTTCCCTAATGATGAGTGATATTGAGCATTTTTTCATGCGTCTGTTAACCATTTGTATGTCTTCTTTGAGAAATATTTGTTCATGTCTTTTGCCCATTTCTTAACTGGATTATTAATTTCTGGGGTGTTGATTTTGATGGGTTCTTTATAGATCCTGGATAGTAGTCCTTTATCTGATACGTCATTTGCAAATATCTTCTCTCATTCTGTAGGCTGCCTTTAGTTTTGTTGATTATTTCCTTTACTGTGCAGAGGTTTTTATCTTGATGAGGTCCCAAAAGTTCAGTATTGGTTTTTGTTTCCCTTGCCTCTGGCAATGTATTTAGTAAGAAGTTGCTGTGGCCAAGGTAAAAAAGATTGCTGCTTGTGTTATTCTCTAGGATTTTGATGACTGCCTGTTTCATATTTAGGCCTTTTATCGATTTTGAATTTATTTTTGTGTATGGTATAAGAAAGTGGTCTAGTTTAATTCTCCTGCATGTGGCTGTCCAGTTTTCCCAACACTATTTGTTGAAGAGACTGTTTTCTTTCCATTGGATATTCTCTCCTGCTTTCTCGAAGATTAGTTGACCATAGAGTCGAAGGTCCATTTATGAGTAATCTCGTCTGTTCTGTTGATCTCTGTGTCTGTTTTGTGCCAGTACCATACTGTCGTGATGATTACAGCTCTGTAATACAGCCTGAAGTCTGGGATTGTGATGCTTCCCATTTTGCTTTTCTTTTTCAACATTACTTTGGGTACTCAGGGTCTTTTCTGGTTCCACACAAATTTTAGAATTGTTTGGTCTAGTTCTATGAAAAAGGCTGATAGTATTTTGATAGGGATTGCATTGAAACTGTAGATTGCTTGGGTTAGTATAGACATTTTAACAATGTTCTTTCAATCTACGAGCATGGAAATTTTTTCCATTTTTTTGTGTCATCTTCAATATCTTTCATAAGTGTTCTATAGTTTTCAGAGTACAGATCTTTTACCTCTTTGATTAGGTTTATTTCTAGATATGTTATGGTTTGGGGTGTAATCGTAAATGAGATCAATTCCTTAATTTCTTTTTTGCTTCGTTATCGGTGTATAGAAATGCAACAGGTTTCTGTATGTTGATTTTATATCCTATGACTACTGAATTCATGTATTAGTTCTAATAATTTTTTTGTAGGGTCTTTCGGGTTTTCAAAAAAGAGTACCATGTCATATGTGAAGAGTGAAAATTTGCCTTCTTCTTTGATGATTTGGATGCCTTTTATTTCTTTTTGTTGTCTTATTACTGAGGCTAGGACTTCTGCTACTATGTTGAACAACAGTGGTGAGAGTAGACATCTCTATTGTGTTCCTGGCCTTAGGGGAAAAGCTCTCCGTTTTTCCCATTGATGATGATATTAGCTGTGGGTATTTGTATATAGCCTTTATGAAGTTGAGATATATTCTTTCTATCCCGACTTTCTTGAGGATTTTTTATCAAGAAAGGATGCTGTGTTTTGTCAAATGCTTTTTCTGCATCTATTGAAAGGATCATATAGTTCTTATTCTTTCTTTTATTAATGTGGTGTATCATGTCGACTTACTTGCAGATATTGAACCACCCCTACAGCCTAGGATTAAGTCCCACTTGATTATGGTAAATAATCCTTTTAATGAACTACTGGAATTGGATTGGCTAGTGTCTTGCTAAGAATTTTTGCATCATTTTTAGTGGGGTCTTTCTCTGTTTTGTTTTGTTTTTTGTTTTTTGGGTTTTTTTTTTTTCCAAAAGGTAATGCTGGCCTCATAGAACAAGTTTGGAAGCTTTTCTTCCATTTTTATTTTTTGGAACAGCTTTAGAAGAATAGGTATTAATTCTTCTTTAAAGGTTTGGTAGAGATCCCCTGGGAAGCCATCTGGCTCTGGATTCTTATTTGTTCAGGTATTTTTTATTATTGCTTCAATTTATTTGCTGGTTATGGATCTGTTCACGTTTTCTATTTCTTCCTGTTTCAGTTTTGGTAGTCACAAGTTTCTAGGAATTTTTCCATTTCTTCCAGATTGCCTAATTTGTTGGTATATAATTACTCATAATATTCTCTTATAATTGTTTGTATTGTGGTGTTGGTTGTGATCCATCCTCCTTCATTGTTGTTTTATTTATTTGGATCCTTTCTCTTTTCTTTGTGATAAGTCTGGCTAAGAGTTTACCAATTTTTAAAATTCTTTCAAAGAACCACTTTCTAATTTCCTTGATCTGTTCCACTGTTTTTTTTTTTTTTTATTTCTAGGTCATTGATTTCTGCTCTAAATTATTTTCCTTTTTCTGCTGGTTTTAAGCTTTATCTATTGTTCTTTCTCCAGCTCCTTTAGGTGTAAGGTTACACTGTATATTTGAGACTTTTCTTGTTTCTTGAGTGAGGCTTGTATTGCCATATACTTCCCTCTTATGACTGCCTTACTATATCCCAAAGGCCTTGGAGTGTTACATTTTCATTTTCATTTACTTCCATATACTTTTTGATTTCTTCTTTAGTTTTCTGGTTAACCCATTCATTCTTCAGTAAGATAGTCTTTAACCTCTATGTATTTGTGATCTTTCCAAATGTTTTCTTTTGGTTGACTTCAAGTTTAATAGCATTGTGGTCTGAAAATATGCATGGCATGATTTCGATCTTTTTGTACTTATTGAAGACTGATTTGTAACCCAATATATGATTAATTCTGGAGAATGTTCCATGTGCACTTGAAAATAATGTGTATTCTGCTGCTTTAGGATGAAATGTTCTGGATATATCTGTTACGTCCATCTGCTCCAGTGTGTCATTCAAAGCTCTCATTTCCTTGTTGATCTTCCATTTAGATGATCTGTTAATTGCTGTGAATGGGGTATTAAAGTCCTCTGCTATTATTGTATAATTATCAATGAGTTTCTTTAAGTTTGTTCTAATTGACTTATATATCTGGCTGCTCCTAAGTTAGGGGCATAAATGTTTACAATTGTTAGATCTTCTTGTTGGGTAGACCCTTTAATTATGATATGGTGTCCTTCTTCATCTCTTATTACAGTCTTTGGTTTAAAATCTAGTTTGTCTGATGTAAGGATGGTTACTCCAGCTCTCTTTTGATGTCCATTAGTATGATAAGTGGTTCTTCACCCCCTCACTTTCAATCTGGAGGTGTCTTTCTCTAAAATGTGTCTCTTGTAAACAGCATATTGATGAGTCTTTCTTTTAAATCCATTCTGATACCCTATGTCTTTTGATTGAAGCATTTAGTCCATTTACATTCAGAGTAATTATTGATAGATATTAATTTAGTGTCATTGTATTACCTATAAAATCACTATTCCTATAGATTTTTTTCTATTCCTTTCTAGTCATTGTTTGTTTTGGTTTTTGTTCCCTTTTGGTCTTTCATAAAGGATTCCCTTTAATATTTCTTGCAGGGCTGATTTAGTGGTTGTGAACTCCTTTAGTTTTGCTTTTCTTGGAAACTCTTTCTCTCCCTCCATTCTAAATGACAGCCTTGATGGATATAGTATTCTTGGCTGCATATTTTCCCCATTTAGCATGTTGAATATATCCTGACACTTTCTTCTGGCCTGCCAAATTTCTGTGGACAGGTCTGCTGCTAGCCATATGTGTCTACCCTTGGAAGTTAAGGACATTTTTCCCTAACTGCTTTCAGGATTCTCTTTATCTTTGTATTTTTCAAGTTTCACTATTGTCTTGGTGTTGACCTGTTTTTGCTGATTTTGAGGGGAGTTCTCTGTACCTCTTGGATTTAAATGCCTGTTCCCTTGCCCAGGTTAGGGAAGTTCTCAGCTATAATTTGTTCAAACATACCCTCTGCCCCCTTTTTGATGCACTTTTTCTTCTGGGACTCCTATGATACAGATATTATTGCACTTTGTGGATTTGCAGAGTTCCCTAAGTCTATATTCATGATCTAATAGTTTTCTTTCCCTCTTCAGCTTCATTATTTTCCATAATTTTATCTTCTGTATCACCTATTCATTCCTCTGCTTCTTCCATCCTCATTGTGATTACATCCAGTCAGTTTCCCATTTCAGTTATAACATTTTTTATTTTGGCTTAATTCATTTTTAGATCTTTCATCTCTGCAGTTAGGGTTTCTCTGGTTCTTCTATGCTTCTTTCAAGCCCAGGTAGTATTCTTATGACTGTTGTTCTAAATTTTTGTTCGGATATATTGCTTATATCTGTTTTGAGCAAATCCCTCACTGTGATCTCTCCTTGATATTCCTTCTGAGGAGAATTCCTCCATCTTGTTATTATGTCTAGGTTTCTGTCTTTTGTGCATTATGAAAGCTTGTTATGTTCCCTGCTTCCAAGAGTAATACTATATTACATAGGGGTCATACACTGTCCAGGGCCTGGCACTTCAAAGAGTGTTTCTGGTGTATTCTGTGTGCACTCTACTGTTTTGTTTTGGCTACTGTTTCTCACAGGTCAGTCTTCTGCAGAACTCCTCCTTGCTTGCAGTGGGGAGTGTTTGGACTTTTAATTAGGTGTGCTTGATTTGTTTGTTAAGACAAGCCTGATAAAAAAAAAGAAAAAGAAAAAGAAAAAGCCTGATCCAAGAAAAGAGAAAAGAAAAAGGAACAGGAAAGCCAACAAATAGATAAACAAAAAGCTATAAGTCTGATTCCAAAGATACAGAAAGAAAGAAAAAAGAAAAGAATAAAAAAGAGAGAGGCTTGATCCAAAAAATAAGAAAAGAAAACAAACAAACCAATGAACAAAAAAATATAAGCCTGATTACAAAGAAAAAAAAAGAAAACTTAAATTGTTTTTTTAAGATTTTATTTATTTATTCGTGAGAGACACAGAGAGAGGTAGAGACATAGGCAGAGGGAGAAGCAGGCTCCCTGCCAGGAGCCTGATGTGGGACTTGATTCCAGGACCCTGGGATCATGACCTGAGCCAAAGGCAGGTGTTCAACCACTGAGCTACCCAGGTGCCCCAAGATAACTTAAATTAAATTTAAAAAGTAAAAAAAAAAATTTTTTTTTATAAAGGAAGCCTGGTCCTATTTCCATCAGAACTGAAGCTGAAACTTTGGTGCACTCTATGATCAGTAGACTTAGGACATGCAACAGGCCTGTGTTGGTCTTCTGAGGAAGAAGTCTGCTGCATTAGCTCAGTCAGACCTGCCCTAGTAAAGATGTCCCTGGTGGGTATAGCAGGGCAGGGTTTGGTATAAGTGACTCCAGCCTGTACTGGAGGTGCTGTCTTTCTCTCTGAAGTCTGACCTTGATGGTGAATTGGGGGCAGTGGGTGGAAGATAGCCTCACCCCACCCTCTCGTCTCCAGGGAGGGAAACTTGCAGCTGCCACTGTTTAAAAGGCTCTCATAAAAAAGCGAACAACCCCCTTCCCGTGTCCTAGGCCCTTGTCATATCCCTGCCCTCTACCTGTCTGTACCTGGGCCCTGGGCATGCCCAGTGCCACAGTTCTGTGTTTTATCTCTGGTCAGTGGCTGTGGTTCAAAACTCCACATCTTAAAGGACCAGCAAGGCATGGGCCTGCTCTCCTGCCCTGGAGGAGAGCCTCGCAGCACCATGTCCAACACTGTTCTGTCCCAGAAAAGCAGTCATATGGCCACAGTGATGCCTGGAATCTGTGGTGAAGCACAGCAAAAGGCTGCAACCATATTATCAACCCCTGTTGTCGAGCACCACTTGTTGGTTTCTGGCAGGTACTTTGTCCTTAGAGAGACAACATGGGGAAGGAGAATATTCATTCTCTTCCAGGGCAACCCAAGGGATCCTCACACCCACAGTGTCTTGCAAGAACCCTAAGTGTTACTCTCTCTCCTACCCTCTCCCTGACTTCTCTCTGCAAAAAAAGGGCTCCCTCCCCTCTGCAGCAATGTGGCTTTTCTCTTCCCCATTTCATATCTCCAAACGTCTGCCACATCTCTCCCTCCAATTGTGCAGATTATTTTCTTAATTCTTGGATCAATTTCCTAGTTATTCAAAATAATTTTATATTGATCTAGCTATTTTTGAGGGATGAGGCAAGCTCAGGGTCCCCCTGCTACTCTGCCATCTTAACTCCTCCCTCTCCTGAGGTTGGATATCTTACCAGCCCAGTGGGATGAGGATGAACCAAAAATTAGGGTGATTTAATGAAGCAAAATATGCTAATTTTTTTCCTTATCTGAGTACATAGTTCATACCTGCTAACTTATTTTGGCGGCAGCACCTTACATGTGCTGGCTCAGCACTACACTTTGTTCATAAAGTACCTTGAAATTATCTCAGCTGATCTGTCATTGATTGCAAAGATATAAGGCTCGCCTGAAGTTTATTTGAGGTTCACACAATGGTGTGCTTATAAAAAACAAGCTTTCCAATCACCTTAATTCCAAAACCAGACAAAAACCCCACCAAAAAGGAGAATTATAGACCCATATCCCTGATGAACATAGATGCAAAAATTCTCAACAAGATACTAGCCAATAGGATCCAACAGTACATTAAGAAAATTATTCACCATGACCAAGTAGGATTTATTCCCGGGACGCAAGGCTGGTTCAACACTCATAAAACAATCAATGTGGGGATCCCTGGGTGGCACAGCGGTTTAGCGCCTGCCTTTGGCCCAGGGCGCAATCCTGGAGACCCGGGATCGAATCCCACGTCGGGCTCCCGGTGCATGGAGCCTGCTTCTCCCTCTGCCTGTATCTCTGCCTCTCTCTCTCTCTCTCTCTCTCTCTCTCTCTCTCTGTGTGTGACTATCATAAATAAATAAAAATTTTACAAAATATTTTAAAAAAATCAATATGATTCATCATATCAGCAAGAGAAAAACCAAGAACCATATGATCCTCTCATTAGATGCAGAGAAAGCATTTGACAAAATACAGCATCCATTCCTGATCAAAACTCTTCAGAGTGTAGGGATAGAGGGAACATTCCTCAACATCTTAAAAGCCAGCTACGAAAAGCCCACAGCAAATATAATTCTCAATGGGGAAGCACCGGGAGCCTTTCCCCTAAGATCAGGAACAAGACAGGGATGTCCACTCTCACCACTGCTATTCAACATAGTACTGGAAGTCCTCGCCTCACCAATCAGACAACAAAAAGACATTAAAGGCATTCAAATTGGCAGAGAAGTCAAACTCTCCCTCTTCGCCAATGACATGATACTCTACATAGAAAACCCAAAAGACTCCACACCAAGATTGCTAGAACTCATACAGGAATTCGGCAGTGTGGCAGGATACAAAATCAATGCCCAGAAGTCAGTGGCATTTCTATACACTAACAATGAGACTGAAGAAAGAGAAATAAAGGAGTCAATCCCATTGACAATTGCACCCAAAAGCATAAGATACCTAGGAATAAACCTAACCAAAGAGGGAAAGGATCTATACCCTAAAAACTACAGAACACTTCTGAAAGAAATCGAGGAAGACACAAAGAGATGGAAAAATATTCCATGCTCATGGATTGGCAGAATTAATATTGTGAAAATGTCAATGTTACCCAGGGCAATTTACACGTTTAATGCAATCCCTATCAAAATACCATGGACTTTCTTCAGAGAGTTAGAACAAATTATTTTAAGATTTGTGTGGAATCAGAAAAGACCCCGAATAGCCAGGGGAATTTTAAAAAAGAAAACCATAGCTGGGGGCATCACAATGCCAGATTTCAGGTTGTACTACAAAGCTGTGGTCATCAAGACAGTGTGGTACTGGCACAAAAACAGACACATAGATCAATGGAACAGAATAGAGAACCCAGAAGTGGACCCTCAATTTTATGGTCAACTAATATTCAATAAAGGAGGAAAGACTATCCATTGGAAGAAAGACAGTCTCTTCAATAAATGGTGCTGGGAAAATTGGACATCCACATGCAGAAGAATGAAACTAGACCACTCTCTTGCACCATACACAAAGATAAACTCAAAATGGATGAAAGATCTAAATGTGAGACAAGATTCCATCAATATCCTAGAGGAGAACACAGGCAACACCCTTTTTGAACTCAGCCACAGTAACTTCTTGCAAGATACATCCACGAAGGCAAAAGAAACAAAAGCAAAAATTAACTATTGGGACTTCATCAAGATAAGAAGCTTTTGCACAGCAAAGGATACACTCAACAAAACTAAAAGACAACCTACAGAATGGGAGAAGATATTTGCAAATGACGTATCAGATAAAGGGCTAGTTTCCAAGATCTATAAAGAACTTATTAAACTCCACAGCAAAGAAACAAACAATCCAATCATGAAATGGGCAAAAGACATGAAGAGAAATCTCACAGAGGAAGACATAGACATGGCCAACACGCACATGAGAAAATGCTCTGCATCACTTGCCATCAGGGAAATACAAATCAAAACCACAATGAGATACCACCTCACACCAGTGAGAATGGGGAAAATTAACAAGGCAGGAAACCACAAATGTTGGGGAGGATGCGGAGAAAAGGGAACCCTCTTACACTGTTGGTGGGAATGTGAACTGGTGCAGCCACTCTGGAAAACTATGTGGAGGTTCCTCAAAGGGTGGACCTGCCCTATGACCCAGAAATTGCACTGCTGGGGATTTATCCCAAAGATACAGATGCAATGAAACGCCGAGACACCTGCACCCCGATGTTTCTAGCAGCAATGTCCACAATAGCCAAACTATGGAAGGAGCCTCGGTGTCCACCGAAAGATGAATGGATAAAGAAGATGTGGTCTATGTATACAACGGAATATTACTCAGCCATCAGAAACGACAAATACCCACCATTTGCTTCAACATGGATGGAACTGGAGGGTATTATGCTGAGTGAAATAAGTCAGTCGGAGAAGAACAATCATTATATGTTCTCATTCTTTTGGGGAATATAAATAATAGTGAAAGGGAATAGAAGGGGAGGGAGAAGAAATGGGTAGGAAATATCATAAAGGGAGACAGAACATGAAGACTCCTAACTCTGGGAAACGAACTAGGGGTGGTGGAAGGGGAGGAGGGCGGGGGTGGGGGTGACTGGGTGACGGGCACTGAGGGGGGCACTTGATGGGATGAGCACTGAGTGTTATTCTGTAGGTTGGCAAACTGAACACCAATAAAAAATAAATTTATTATTTAAAAAAAACCATGGAGATAACGAAAGGAAAGCAGTCAAAAGATAGGGAGTGATAAACTGGTTTCTAGAGTCATTTCTGGTTCCCTTTATCAAGTGATATATAGAGTCTACCATGGAATATAAGAACTAATAAATTATCATTTTCTTTAAAAAAAACAAAACAAAACAAACCAGTTCTCCAAAACATTACATATATTATGTTGTAAAACATTATAAAACTTTAAAAAACATTATGAAACTTTACTGCCACATAATTTACAAATAATAATAAACTGTACAGTACTCTTACTTATAAATTCCATATACCCAATTGATTCTCAAAGAATGTTTTTGTTAATTTTTTTTTAATTTTTTTTTTAAATTTATTTATGATAGTCACAGAGAGAGAGAGAGAGAAAGAGGCAGAGGCACAGGCAGAGGGAGAAGGCAGGCCCCATGCACTGGGAACCTGATGTGGGATTCGATCCAGGGTCTCCAGGATTGCGCCCTGGGCCAAAGGCCGGCGCCAAACCGCTGCGCCACCCAGGGATCCCTGTTTTTGTTAATTTTTGACCAACTTTTGTTTCTGTAGTCAAACTGGTTACAACTGATGAATGGGTGTACTTCCTAAATGAATTTTGGTTGATATTTTCTTTCACATTAAAGAGTAGACCAAAGAAAAATAATAAAAGCACGTCAGAACTTTACTCATTCATCAATGACATTATCAACTTCCTTTCTGAATCAAATGATAGCTTTAAATTCTGACCATATATTTAAAATAGCAGAATCTGAAAGTATCCCAGTACATAAATCTGCCCTCTTTAGAGTATTTCCCAAAAGTTAGAACGTGGATACAAATCACACTTTACCTAACCCATGATAGTCTTTCTGATCTGCCCAAAGTGCAGATGAGAATAACCAATCATTGTTTTCCAAAGAGTCTTCCAATGATTTAATAAGGGGCTAATTCCCCCTGGTGAGTTCGCTTGCCCCAGACCAGAAAAAGAGTGCAGCAGTTCTCAGCCTGTGAAATGCCACCACCTCTCCTGACCAAACACTGATGCTGTACAGAAATCAAGCAGCTGGGTGGTTTTATCTGCAAATAGGCTCTTTTACCTAGCAAGAGGATGTTATCCTAAGTGAAATAGGGCAATCAGAGAAAGACAGTTATCCTATGATCTCACTCATACATGGAATTTAATAAACAAAACAGGATCATAGGGGGAGAGAGAAAAAAATAAACCAAGATGAAATCAGAGAGGGATGCAAACCATAAAAGACTCTTAACTATAGGAAACAAACTGATGGTCACTGGATGGGGGAGGGATGGAACTAGGTGATGGGCATTAAGGAGGGCATGTGATGTCATGAGCCCTGGGTGTTATATGCAACTGATGAATCACTGACCTCTACCTCTGAAATCAATACATTATATGTTAATTAATTAAATTTAAATAAAATAAATGCAAAAAAAAAAGTTAATGCGAGTGAGGATACAAAAAAAAAGAGTTTAACTGGCATATTAGTTTCAGATTTAGGTTCTTTCTAGCAATTTTGCAATGGTAAAGCATTTATTTTTAGTTTTATTTATTTGTTTGAGCAAAGTCCTTCTTGTAGAAAGAGGGGTCTCAGGCTTTGTGTGACCCACAAGCAACTGCTCCAATGTAATAAAGATTCCTGAACCCAAACATGGAAGCAATTCAGAGGGAATAGGGACCTTTGCAGTAAAGGAAAGATGGCTACGCTCAGTGCTGACATGCTCCATAAGTGATAACGTATGCAGCTAGATACCTGAGTTTTTAGCAAATTTCCAAGGGAGAAACTGAGATCCAAGGGAATTCAGATGTGTGCCCCAGAGTGAGAACCCTGCCAGAGTGTTTAAAACCATAGGTTTGGGGCTCCTGGGTGGCTCAGCAGTTGAGCAGCTGCCTTCTGCCCAGGGTGTGACCCCGGAGTCCTGGGATCAAGTCCTGCATCAGGCTCCCTGCATGGAGCCTGCTCCTCCCTCTGCCTGTGTCTCTGCCTCTCTCTCTCTCTCTCTCTCTCTCTCTCTCTCTCTCCGTGCCTCTCATGAATAAATAAATAAAATGTTTTTAAAAATTAAAAAAAAATAAAACCATAGGTTTTAGGTTTTAAAACCCTAACCCTAACCCTAACCCCCAGTGGTTGAGAACTTGCTTTTGTTTCGTTTTTTTGGGGGGGGAGGGGGTTGTATATTTTTTTTATTGGAGTTCGATTTGCCAACATATAGTATAACACCCGTGCTCATCCTGTCAAGTGCCCCTCTCAGGAGCACCTGCCTTCAGCTCAGGTCATGATCCCAGGGTCCTGGGATAGAGTCCCACATCAGGCTCCCTGCAGGGGGCCTGCTTCTCCCTCTGCCTATGTTTCTGCTTCTCTCTGTGTGTCTCTCATGAATAAACAAATAAAATCTTAAAAAACCCCACACACATAGGCTTTAGACAGGCCTGTATTTGAATCACATCTTGGACTCTCTCTCTTTTAAAGATTTTATTTAGTTATTTTAGAGAGAGTGTGTGTGCAAACAGGGGGAGGGGCAGAAGGAAAGGGAAAGAGAGAATCTCAGGCAGATTCCATGCTGAGTACTGAGCCCAACATGGGGCTTGACCCCACAACTCTGAGATTATAATATAAGCGAAAATCAAGAGTTGACATTTAACCAACTGAGCCATTCAGTGGCTTCCCCACATCTTGGTCTCTTAATAGAAGAATAACTTTGGGAAATTACTTAGTCTGTTAGAGCTTCAATATCATCTATTAGATGAAGTTAGTAATAGCAGACACTTCAAAGAATTATTGATAGGGCAGATGAAATAGTGTTCATATAATGCCCGAAAAAAAAATCAAGTCCCCAAGATATGGTCAGCAGCAGCATCACCACCATCACCATCATCACCACCACTATCACCACCATCATCATAACCATCATCATCTCCACCATCACCACCATCACTAACATCACCACCATCATCATCACTGCCAAACTTACCATTAGGTAATTATCACTGTCATCATCATGTCACTGTGAACTGAAATGGTCTAGGTCCTTGTGTTATCCTCACTGTCTCCCTCTGGCATCAGGGCCCACCCACCAGGAGCACAAAAATAAGCTGGGCTGCTGCTTCCTAGGTCCACCAAGTTCAGAGGTTCTTGACTCAGTAGAGCAGTTACCATTACAAAATTCATCCATCCTAGAAAATCTGCCACAAGTTCACTACTTTTCTCCCTATGTGTGGTGTGGGAGCCAGATTTCTTTGCTGCTAATTCTGAAGCCAGCAAATGAGAGAGATTAAAAGGGAAATTGAAGATGCAGTTAGTTGGCTGCTGACAGCCCTAGCTGTCCTTTTCTGGAATCTGGAAGAAGCCAGAGTAATAGGCCAGGTCTGAGTTTCAGAAACAGGAGACTGAAAAGCTCCCTAGCTTAGAGGCTTTAATGGGAAAGCTGGTTGAGTTTTCTTGTTCCCTTGAAGCCTTGCTGTTTGGTGAACTCCCCCGCCCCACACACATCTCCAAGTGTTCACACTTCAGCAGATGTGACTGACAAACTTGGCTTCCCTTTGCACTATACTGAATTTTAAGTGGCAATTCTTATCTGTAATAAAAGAAGATTACACAAGTTTCCAGGAATTTTTCACAAAGTAGAAGGAAACGGATGCACTGAGGTTCCTTTGAGAAAAGTCAGCTTGGCACAGTACAGGAGACAGGGCCACATTGATCACCTGGGAAGAGATTGGGCCTTCTGGCTGGCTGGTGGGTGGGTGGGGGGGTGCCTGCAGCTTTATTCTTCACCAAGGATGCCTTTTACAGCACATTCCTGAAGAAGCCTGGGACCAAGGTTTATCTCAGGCTCTGTCTGGGAACTGGAGACCTGGGCAGGTAGGGGTACAGCTGACCCAAAAATAGCCACAGACCAAATAGCTGATTTAAGGTGAATGTGGGCAGCATCTATCTGAGTTTGTTATTGAGGACAATAGAAAGAGCCTCAGGTCAAAGTCAAGGGACTCAGGCCTGCATCTCACTGAGTGAACCTGGGCACATTTCCTCACCTCTCTGTGCCTTTATCCTTCAGAAAATGAGGAGTTTGGACCAGATTAGTAGTTCTTAAACTGTGCTCTTAGTGCTCTGCATTTGCACAGAGAGCCTTAGGGATTGCTTGTGGGGCAAGCTGGAGAGCAAAGAGGCCCCAGGATCCCTGCCAGTACCACTTCCCTTCAAACCAACCAAAGCTGCTCTACTCTGATTCACTTTTTTGCTGAGCATGTGTCTAAGATTGAAAAATAAACTTCTGCAGTTAACAGAGATGCTGAGCGGGGGCACATCTCACTCCACATCTCACTTCATCCCTTCTCAAGAACCCACTACATGCCAGGCACTATGCTAGGCACCAGGACCACAGAGGAAGAGACCAGCCAGGTCCCTGCTCTAATGGCCTTAGAGTCCCCTGAGAAGAGACCAATGATCTGAGAACAAATAAGATAAATACCAATGGTACTAAGTGTAAGTCAGAGAATTAAAACAGGGCCATCTGATGGGCTCCTGGGTAGCTCAATTGGTTAAGCATTGGACTCTTGATTTCAGTTCAGGTCATGATCTCAGAGTCATGACATCAAACCCCCACATGGGGCTCCATGCTCAGTATGGAGTCTGCTTGAGATTCTCTCTCTCTCTCTCCCTCTCCCACTGCCCCTCCTGCTCACATTCTCCCTCTATAAATCAATCAATCAATCTTAAAAAATAAAACAGGGCAGGAAAGTGATCAGATAGATAGGGAAGGGGTAGCACTTAAGCAGAAATCTGTAGTGGTCCTTAAGTGTATGAGGAAAAGAAAGATGGCCTTGTGACGGGGCACAGGGATGAGGGAGAGTCGTACAACAGAGGTGGGACAGTGGGCATGTTCAGGGCATGAAGGGTTCTGAATCCCTCTAAAATCTGATGGCTTTTACAATCAGCACTTACAGTCAGCATCATACGGACCAAGATCACTGACCTCACAGTACTTTAGACCTGAGAAGAGTCCTCCAAGAGCTGAGCTCAAGCTGCAGAGCTCAACCCCCACCACCCAGCCACTGGTGTCTCAGCCCTTGGAAGGGCCAGCTCTGGGGAAATAAGGAGTCATCATCATCCATGTCCAAGTGGTCCCCCAGAGCCACGAGAGCCACAGATGTTACCATGGGAAGAGGGCTGAGTTGGCATGGGGTTCGACCCACACAGACCAGCTTCTGTCACTTAGCCGGTGGACTACTTCAAGCAAGTCACTGTTCCCACCACACCCGTAAAGATTTCATCTCTTGCAGAGCTCCTGAGAAAAGCAAATGAAATCTTGCCTGTGGTTGGGCCACAGAGTACTAACTGGTTTACAATGATTGTGTTTAGAATTACTACCTGTGAGCTAATCTCATAGCCTTTAAGCTAAGCCCTAAGGAAATGAGCCTGGCCTTTCACTCCTCTGTCCTTTGTATGCTGCCAGACAAACTGTGAGTACTCAATAAATGCTCAGCAAATTAAAACATGAATTAGTAACGATGTTGAGCATATGTGTGCAGGCACTGCTCTGAGGATGCCTGAGACTCCTTTAGCTCTCTCACAATCCCAGGAGGTAGGTACTCTTGCCACCTCAGTTTTAAAGATGAGGCAATTGAGACAGAAAAAGACTGTTATTTGTAGAATCGCACAGCCGATAAGGGCATCAGAGCCTGGCAGTCTGGCTCTTCTCAGCTGTTGTCTGGAAGGACAGGAGAACTGAACAAAGAACACATCCTGGCTTCCTCTGATGCTCTCAGACAGGCCATGTTTCCCGGGGGACCATGGTAGAGGTGCACTAGGTCTGGTCCAAGGCAGCTGCAGAGGGTCAGGTTACAGCAATGTAGATCACATGCTCCAGCCTGGGCAGACCAAGGATCCAGCACATTATCTGGCCCCAGCCTTTCCCTGTCACTGCTCCAGCATGCTGCAGCCTGGGCTCTGGATGGCCCTGGTCCCTCTGCTCGGTGCCCTCAGTGCAGGTGAGTCAATAGCAAAATCGGTGAAATAGCCCCCAGACATCTGGGTTCATGCTGTGTGCAGGATCTGTGGCTCCTACCTGCATTTTCTGTTAGACCTCTCATCAACTCTGCAGATGCACAACTAACACTTGCTTTTCAGATGAGGACACTGGGGCTCAAAGAGAGTAAAGTGCTTGGCCAAGGGCAAACTGTAGATTGTCAGGTCCAGGGATAAATGCAGCCCCTAGCCTTCATCACTGCTGGGTCAGTGCCCTAAAGGAAGGGTGGAGGGTGCACATTTTCTCTAACCTGCACTGTCACACAGCTTTTCCTCCCCAGGTTCTCAGGGATCACTCCCTCTCTGGTTCCCTCATCCTTCTACTCTGCCCCTTCTCTTGAGCCTGAGAATCTCATGTAGCCTGAATAATTTTGTGTGCCTTAATGCATATTATTTCTCTTTGTGAGATGTCTGCCTCTCTGGGCCTCATATGAGCAAGTACTTGTAGTTGGCTTTATCAAGTGAAAAATACATACAGCTTATATAATCTTATATATAAATATGTCCATTTTTATATATTGGTTTAATATATGCTTATTTGATATATAAATCACATATATAAAAAATCTTTTATCATTTATTGTTCATAATTCTCTGAGGTAGGTTTCATGTCCCAGTATAATATGATAAAAACCAAAGTAGACAGAAGTTGCTAACTAGTGGTGGGTGGAAGAGCTGGGATCTGAGCCAGGTCTGTCTGTCCCCAAAGCCTGTGGCTTCCTTAAGAACCTGGGGCTTCAAACTGTGGAAGGAGCCTCGATGTCCATTGAAAGATGAATGGATAATGAAGATGTGGTCTATGTATACAATGGAATATTACTCAGCCATTAGAAACGACAAATACCCACCATTTGCTTCAACGTGGATGGAACTGGAGGGTATTATGCTGAGTGAAGTAAGTCAATCGGAGAAGGACAAACAGTGTATGTTCTCATTCATTTGGGGAATATAAATAATAGTGAAAGGGAATAGAAGGGAAGGGAGAAGAAATGTTGGGAAATATCAGGAAGGGAGACAGAACATAAAGACTCCTAACTCTGGGAAACGAACTAGGGGTGGTGGAAGGGGAGGAGGGCACGGGGTGGTAGTGACTGGGTGACAGGCACTGAGGGGGGCACTTGACGGGATGAGCACTGAGTGTTATTCTGTATGTTGGTAAATTGAAGACCAATAAAAAATAAATTTATTAAAAAAAGAAAGAAACTGGGGCTTCTTGGGGTTGCCCATAAGGATTTCCTGAGCACTTTTGAGGTAAAGTTCAGGAAGCTCTTCCTTGGGGCTTCAGAGCAGCAGTTTTCAGGTGTAGGGGATGGGCATAAGAGCACAAAGAGAGGCCACACATCAGGTCTCATGAACTGCAAAGGAGGCCCAGACAGGAGCCCTGCCATTCCATGCCCCCCACTTATACGAGTCCTTCCACAAAGGCCTCAGGGTAGCTCTAGCCAGTCACGTGACCTCTCTGAGTCTCCAGTTTTCCATATGTAAAATGAAACGGTTGACCAGATGAAATGTCAGCTCTATTATGCTATGATGCTGGTTCCAGGGCACACTGAGCACCTGAAATTCTAGAAGGTGAGGTAGCAACAAAGCCATGAGGCTTCCTCACAGCATCAGGTTTCTGGGGTTTGGTTGCCGGGGGTGGGGGGGCAGGTTTCAACCAATCTGTGGCCCCATTACATCTGTGCTTTCCTCTTCCCATGTCTCAGGCTGGCTGTATCCAAAAGAACCATAATCCTCAGCACCAGCCATTGCACCCCATGTCCTAAGTGAAGAGCCATTTCTTATGACAGTTTGTCAGTGATTATAGGATTTTGCTGAAGTAACATCATCACAGGAGAAGGCTCAGAGTAGAGGGGCTCTCACCAAGCCTGCCACTCCTCTCCTTTACTCTTTGCAGGGAAAGACACCCTCTTTCCCCACAGTGGGGCCCAGTGCCACCTCCTCTGCCTTGTCACCTGCCTGCCAGGCCAGCACTCCATGGCTGGGAGCTGCTTGCAATGCCCTGAGGGCCTTCAGTAAGGAGCAGACACCCTTGTGCCCTCAAGAAGAGAGGAGGGAAAAGGCAGGAAGGGCCTGCAGCAGGGCAAAGCATTTGGGGAGGTGCGGGCTGCTTGCTCTCTGGAGGAAACAGGTTCTGTGCAGGTCCCTTCCATGGTATCCCTGAGGCTAATGATCTCCCAGGGGAGTAAGCCCAGGAGCCTGGTGGTTGATGCCCCAGAGCTTGCCCAGGACACAGTCCTGCACTTCCGACCTCAATCACAGCCAAGGTGGAGGGTGGGTGCCAGAAGATCTGTGCTCTAGCCAGGCACTGCTTCTCACCTGTCCTGTGACCTGGCAAGTCCTCACCTGGGAAGTGGGGCTGGTCATCACATGAAATGCTCTTCCCATACTCACAGTCAGCAGCTCTGCCTACTTGCAGCTCCTCCTCAGACCAGATGGTGGCAGACCCAAATGGATCTGGATCCCCGGTCTGCAGGGCCTCTCCTCAGTTGCTCAGCTTCTTTTGGCTTTTGCAGCTGCCTCGGCAGAACGACAGCTGGGCAGCTGTGCCCCGCCAGAATCTGTGGCACGCTCCCAGGACTCACAGAAAGGAAGGACTGCCAGGTGACCCTGGGGGAAGGGCAGCTCCTGTCTTAACCGTTTCTGTTGGAAGGGCCATGGAAGTTATCAAGAAGTCCCCAGAAGAGGTTAAATTTCTCAGGATCAGGAACAAGTGCACACAAAGTAAGGTGGTGATGCTCTCTCTGGGGAGACAGCCAACACTCTCCGCTCACTTCTGACCCAGTCCCCAGGGCCTTGTCCTGCCAGTTCAATGCAGAAACAGGTAGAACCTATTCCTACTGTGGGGCTCAAATGAGGTGATACCTGTGAAGTGCTGGGAGGTTCAGAGTCACTATTCCCATGTGACATGCTTTTAAGATAGAAACTATGGTGCTGTGGTGCAAATACCCACAGCAGCCACCTCATGACTCAGTCACTCACTTAGCAGGTGTCACCAGGCACCTACTATGTGCAGCACTGGGTAGAGAACAAAGGTTCGGCAGACCTCTCTTCCCTCAGAGCTTGCCATCCTTCAGAGTTATGCTCTAGCAATGGCTACAGCTCAAGAAAATTAGTGCCAGAGCTGTAGCATCCAAGGGTTAGATAAGAAGTAGGTGAGAACCTCCGCTTAACCATGAAGCTCTATGGATCACAAGAATTAATTCCACTTCACCGTGACATATGAAGGCAGTGCTGGTGGTGATTTTCCTTTACAGAAGAAGTTAGAGGGGCAAAAAGGTGAGGGGATCTGCAAAGACACTTGGCAAAGTAAGCACCTGAGTTGAGATCTCAATTTTCAGCAGCCTCCAGGTACAGGTGTTTGTCAGGACCTCCCAGCCCTCTCACCTTGCATTTCGCTGTTGTCTCTCAGTGTCACCTGCTCAGGCAGGAGCCAAGCACCAAATATGATGCCTGTGTCCTCTGCCCTCTGGGCTACTTCTTCAGAGACAGTGTCCTCAGCTACCAGCCCTGCCCCACAGGTAGGGGAGAATGGGTCAGGATCTGATGACATTGAGGAAGGACTGACACAAGGTGGGCTAACAGAGTGCTCTGATTGGTCTATATCCGTGGAAATCCAAGTGGCCTCTGAGGGACAAGTCCAGTTACCCCTGTGCTCCCTCCTGCACGCACGCTCGCGCACGCACACACACACAACTGTGGAGAGTGAAATGAGGCAACATAGAAGGAAAGACGTATGCAGACTGGTGAGGAGCATAAGCATCAGAAGATGGTTCAAGTACCAGCTCTGTTCCTTGTACATACGATCTTGGCAGAGCTTTACAGTTCTTAGTATACAGGACCTGCAAAAGTATTTCACATTTTTGGATGCTATTATAAATGGAATTGTATTTTTTTATGTCAATTTCCAAGTGTTGGTAGCTAGTTTTTTTTTCAATTTGCTTTTTGTGATTTTTTAAAAATTAAATCTTTCTTTTTTAATTTAAAATTTATGTTTAAATTCAAACATACAGTGTTTCTGGAGTAGAATTCAGTGATTCATCGCTTACATACAGCACTCAATGCTCATCATAAGTGCCCTCTTTAATACCCTTCCCCCGTCTAGCCTACCACCCCCTACCCACCTCCTTCCATCAACCCTCGATTTGTTTTCTATCATTAAGAGTCATTTACGGCTTGTTTCACTTTTTCCCTTTCCCTCCTTTCCATGTGTTCATCAGTTTCCTTTCTTAAATTCCACATATGAGTGAGATCATATGGTGTTTCTCTTTCTCTGACTGATTCATTTCACTTAGCATAATACTCTCTAGCTCCATCCATGTCATTGCAAATGGCAAAATTTCATTCTTTTTGATGGCTGAATAATATTTCATTATATATAAAACATCTTTTTTAAAAAAGATTTTATTTTATTTTATTTTATTTTATTTTATTTTATTTTATTTTATTTTATTTATTCATGAGAGACACACAGAGAGGCAGGCTCCATGCAGAGAGAGGCAGAGACATTTGGCAGAGGGAGAAGCAGGCTCCATGCAGGGAGCTTGATGTGGGACTCGATCCCGGACCCTGGGATCAAAACCTGAGCTGAAGGCAGACGCTCAACTGCTAAGCCACCCAGGCATCCCTATAACCACATCTTCTTTATCCATTCATCAGTTGATGGATATTTAGGCTTTCTCCATAGTTTGGCTATTGTTGATAATGCTGCTATAAACATTGGGGTGCATGTACCCCTTACAATCTGTATTTTTGTATCCTTTGGCTAAATACCTAGTAGTGCAATTCCTGGGTCATAGGGTAGCTCTATTTTTAACTTTTTGAGGAATCTCCATGCTGTTTTCCAGAGTGGCTGCACCAATTTGCATTCTCACTGACAATGCAAGAGGGTTCCCCTTTCTCCACATTCTCACCAACATGTGTTATTTCCAGAATTGTTAATTTTAGCCACTTAGATAGGTGTGAGGTGGTATCTCATCATGGTGAAATACACATAACATAAAATTTAGCATCTTAACCATTTTTAAGTGTACGGTTTAGTAGTTTTAAATACATTCATAATGTTGTCCAGCTGTCACTACCATCCATCTACATAGCTCTTTTCATTTTGTAAACATGAAGCTCTATACTCATTAAACAATAATGTCCATTCCTCTGTACCCCTAGCCCTTGACAACTACCGTTCTACTTTCTGTCTGTACAATTTTGACTACTCTAAGTATCTCATGTAAGTGAAATTATACAGTATTTGATTTTTTTGTGACTGTCTTATTTCACTTAGCATAATACTCTCAAGGTTCATCCATAGTATACCAGATGTCAGAATTTCCTTCTTTTTAAAGGTTGAATAATATTCCATTGTGCAAATCTAACACATTTTGATTTTTCATTCATCTGTTGACGGACACTTGATTTGCTTCCACATTTTGTCTACTGTGAATAATGCTATGAACATGCGTATACCAATATCTTTGAGACCCTAGCTAGTATTGGCTTTTTTATATTGATCTTGCATCCCTCGATCTTATCTGCTTCATTTTTTTGTTATAGTAGCTTTCGTGTGTAGATTGCATAGTATTTTTTCATGCAATATGTTATCTATTTTTAATAGATGTTTTTAATTTGGTTGAGGAAATTCTCTTCTATTTCTAGTTTGCTAAGAATTGTTATCATGGATGGGTATATAATTTTGTCCTATCTTTTTCTGCATTGATTGAGATGAACATATGGATTTCTCCTTTGTTCTGATAAGATGATAAGTATCATTGTTTTTTGGATGTTAAACCAAGCTTTCAAAAAAAAAAATAAATAAACCAAGCTTTCATTCCTAAGAAAAACTCCACATGGTTGTGATAATTTAACCTTTTTACATATCATTGAATTTGATTTGCTAATATTTTTGTAAGAATGTTTGCATCTACTTCATGAAGTATATTAGTCTATAGTTTTCTTTTCTGAGTTTTTGTCTGATTGTGATATCAAAGTAATACTGGTATCATAGTTAGTTACAAAGTGGTCCCCACTCCTCTATTTTATGAAAGAGTTTATGTAGATTTGGTTGAGTTATTTTGTAAGAGTTGTACAGAACTCAGTAAAGCCACAGAGTCTAGAGGTTTTTTTGTTGGGAAGGTCTTTAATTATAAATTCAAAAATTTAATAAATTTAATGCTATTCAGAATTTCCGTTTCTTACAATAACTTGGTAATTTAAGTCTTTCAAGGAATTTATCTATTTAAGTTATAAAACTTATTGTCATAGAGTTGTTCATACTATCCCCTTACTATCCTTTTAGCATATCATCTGTAGTGATACTATTTCATTCCGGATATTGGAAATTTGTGTTATTTCTTTTTTTTTTCTTGATTGGGTCTAATTAAAGCTTTATCAATTTTGTTTATCTTTCCAAATAACTAGCTTCTGTTTTTATTGATTTTCTTTATTTTTCTATTTCAGTAATTACTGCTCTTATCATATTCTTCCTTTTACTTGTTTCCTAAGGTGAAAACAGATCATAGATTTTATACCTTTCTTGTTTTCTAATATAAGCATTTGATATATAGATATTCAAACCTAAAAACTTGAATCTATGCATTGTTTTAGTTATATCTCACAAATTTTATGATGTGGGGTTTTTATTATCGTCAAAGTTAAAAAATTTTCTAATTTACTTCTGATGTTTTTTGAACAGTGGATTATTTGGAGGTGTGTTGTTTATTTTTAAAATTTATTTATTTATTCATAAGAGACACAGAGAGTCAAGCAGAGACATAGGCAGAGAGAGAAGCAGGCTCCATGCAGGGAGCCCTATGTGGGACTCGATCCCAGGGCCCCATGATCACACCCTGGGCCGAAAGCAGATGCTCAACCACTGAGCCGCCCAGGCATCCCAGAAGTGTGTTGTTTAATTTCCAAATATTTGGGGCTTTTCTAGATGTCTTACTGATTTCTTTTTTTAACTCCATTGTGGTCAGAAAATATACTCTCTTTATTTCAATATTTTGAAAGCTATTGAGACTTATTTTATGGTCATCTGTGTGAGTCTGGGATGTTTACTTAATTTTCTTTAAACCTCTCTTTCCTTATTTCTAAAACAGACGTGATAATACTATACTTACTATAGATATACCTACTATAGATATACCTACTAAGTGTGCAGAAAGTTCAAAGTAAAGGTAAATGGTACCTGCTCTATCAGAACCAAGTTGTTCCTCATGTGAGAGCTGGGAACTCTGTGGCTAGAGAATCAATCAATAACAGCCACTAAGTGCCTCACGTCAGAGACAAGAGCTCTGTTATTTCCCAGCAGGCTTTGCTGCTGCCCATCAGTAAGGAAACTTCTCTGGCTGAGTACATGCACATGCCGTCCCCAGTCTTCCTTCCTCCCCAGCACCTGAGTGTCCACAAGTCCCATCATTGCCCTTGTTCTTAGAAATGGGAGCAGAAACGGGCTAGGGAGGGGCTTAAGGAGGGCCATACTTCATTTGAAAACCCATAATATCAGGTAGAAAGAGATAGAGAAATCCTCTTGCCCAGAACCTACCCTCCCCACTGCTATGAGTCCTGCAATCCTTCTGTCTTCTGTCCACAAGGACATTCAAGTTTGAAGTGAGCACTCACTCAAGAGATGATCCTCAGGGAATCCTCTCCCACTCAGGTGTGCATAGATGTTGCCATCATTGTGCAAGGGTGGTTTGGAGTGACAAAGAATATGAGAGATATGGGGTGCCTGAGGAAAGAAAAGTAATGAGAAATAAGGGACATGAGAGAGTGCCAAGGCCCTAACAGCCAGGCCTCCCCGGGGTGGGGTTGCCAGAACAGAGGAAACCAGGAACTGACTCCAAGGTGCCCCTACTCCCATCAACAGCATGAGCAGTGCCACAAGACATGTGGGGTTCTGAAGATCAGGAAGGGAGCATCTCGGGGCATTTGTCATTTTAATTTTTATTTTTTGTTGACTTTAAGACTATGTAAGTTGCAATTTTTTTTCAGCAGTAAAGATTTTTCTCCTTAATTTTGTTCGAGTTGAGCATGAAGTGTGTCTGCACTGCCAGGGCACTGACCAAAGTGGGAGAGGAATGGAAGGAGAGCCCTTGCACCAGTGGTCTGTAGGGAAGCAAGACTGACACTGTGGGTGTTGACACCTGCATGAGCAGGAGTGGCTTCTTGTCCCTGTCCCTTCCCTTCTGCGAGGATACTGCCCCCACCTTGTAGTCTCCTACCATCTGTACTTTGATGTATATTGTAGGGAAGGGCGAGGATTGTGGGGAAGCCCACTGTATGCAAGGGAGACATAGGCAACAGAGCCACTCCCATGAGGCAAAGAGGGCTTTGCAAATCAGCCTTAATCCCTTCTGAGCTTCGGAGGTCAGCTAAGTGGCATGGGTCACACAATGTGAGGTCATAGTGCCAACTCATATTTGTCTCATTACTCCATACCATCATCCCAAAATGCCCTGGAGCCCACATGGATGGGTGTTGACAGGTTTTGAGCAGTGAAGCACCCTGGGGAAGTACATGGCAGGATCAGAGGTAGCAATGACCTTGGCAAAGCGTCTGGCTGCTTTGGAGGGGGAACCAAAGGTTGCACTGCAGTGACAAGAAGGCCAGAGGGGCAGCAGTGGGAAAAGGAGCATGGGGTCCTGCCAGCCCTCCACCCACCCATCTTCTGCCTCACTCACTGGTCTTTTTTTTTTTTTTTTTTCCACTCACTGTTCTTGAGCACTTGCACATGCCATCCACTGGGTCAATGCCCAGGCACTCAGGGCTCACTCTTAGGAGAGAGACAGACACAGGAACCGCCTGAACTGCAATGTGGAGGATATTTAATCAAAGTCAGGACAGAGTGGTTGAAGCTCAGAGAGAAGCACCACTGGCAGTCTGCTTGGCAAGGGTCCCAGGAAGCTTCTTGGAGGAGTAGACACAGGAGTCAGGCCCAGAATGTGCTGAGGTTCAGTCAACCAGTCAGGAAAGGCAGGGAGAACCCTTCAAGCAAAGGAAGAAGCTTTTCGGAAAGGCAGAGAGCAGAGACTTTGCTGCTCTGATCTTCTCCCTGGCAGTGATGCCACCCCAGGGCTCTGGGCTACAGATCACCTCAGAGGCCAGCCTGGGTCCTGGGCCCCCAGCTCACCCTCCCAGGGCCTGCAGACCCCTCCCATGATGAGGCCCTGAGTCCTAGTGGGACCTATCCCTGAGACTTCCCCTTACAGGCCACTTCTGCCCAGATGGTGCTGTCGCCATTCCATGCCTAGTTGGGAGCTTCGAAAGCAAGAGGGAGACACCCCACCCCAACATCAGCGTCTGTTCAGCAGGTCAGTTTTGAATTCTGTTTGCTGTTTGCACAATGGGAAGAGTGATTTACTGACTTTGCTAATTAGGAGCTCATCCAAAGGCTACCAGACCCTGACTTCATGGTGCTGACTATAGCCAGTAGCGTGCCCAGGCCCTGATGGGGGTGAACACTAGGAAAGCCACACCTAGGGTGCAGCAGGCCCCATCAGACCCCCACGTTTGAGTGTCCATGCTCAGCTGGGAATGTCAGGACCTGTGCAGGAAGTTCAAAGGCAGCCCAGATTGTTCAACGTAAAGTGTAAAGACAGAGGGGCAATGTGGCTGGGAGCCACCAGTACTGAGTACATGGAGAAAAAGAAATGAACCGTTAGAAATGAAGTGTGGGAAGGCTGACAGGGTCAAGGGAGGAGTGGTCAAGAGCATAGAGACCACCATGCAGGGAGTCAGGGGTGGGGGCAGGTCTGCCATTGAAGGGCTGTGTAATATCAGCCGGTTCCTCGACCTCCCTGAGCCTCAGCTTTAAAAGAGAGGTAGTATATTTATAAGGCTTTTGTGGACATCGGATGAGATGTTTATGTAAAGGACCTTGCACTGAGCCTAGCATATATTGAATGCTGAACAAAGAGTGGCTTCTGCCCTCATAATCACCACTATCAACAACTACCCCTTCTATCCTGGAAGAAAAAGTCTGGGGATAGAGAAGGGGTATTTATTCAGTGAGACCACCCAGTACCCTGGGGGAATAGTCCCCCTCTCCTGCCCCAGCACTAGCAGATGCACCAGTACAGATCACAAAGTACTGTCATATTAGTGTTCATGACAGCCCAGTAGTGGTGGAGGAGGGCTTGTGTCTGTCCTGGAGATGTAAAGAATTGGAGATTTGGGAAACTCTCTGGCTCACCAAGATCACCTATCTAATTGGTGGTGAAGCCAGGATCAGAAAACAGGCGTCAAGACACTACAAGGCTGTTGCCCTCCCCTAAGAGCTTAGGCAGGAATGGAGCTTCTGAACCATAGTTCCTGGCATCGCACTGTATGGGTTAGGGCGGCCCCCACTGATCCAGCTGCTAGGCTATGGGCATGGAATTGCCCTCAGCAATAATGGTGCATAGTGTTGGGGGTGCTCTGCATGTCCCAGCAATTACCACAGGGTGGGCCTAGACCGCTGCTCCCTGCACACAGTAGGTCTCACTACCCCCTTCCCTATCTGTTAGCTCAAAATGTTTTCTCCATTTGCCTGCAAGCTCTGCACTGCTTATTCTTTTAAGTGTTCTCACATGTGTTAGCTCATGTACCACCATTGAACACCCAAGACCTGGGGCTCATAATCAATCCCCTCTGAGCTTCAGAGGTCAACTAAGTGGCTCAAGTCACACAGTGTGAAGTCACAGTGCAAACCCATATTTGTCTCATTACTCTGTACCACCCCAAAATGCCCTGAAGTCCACACAGATGGATCTTGGACAGGTTTTGAAAGGAAGAGAAACAGACACGACAAACTCCTCACAGCCTCCATTTTTCCCCAATTCCGAGGCTATTAACCAGAGACGGGACTGAGTCCCTGGTAAACAGTTCAAGAAAACAGATTTCTGTGACTGAGTCTCTCAGCTACTTCTCTATGGCATTCTGTAAGCCACCAACTCCCTGGGCCATTCCTCAGAGCCATCCAGAAAGCATGTTCCCCACTCAGTGCCGATGCTTCTTCTGCAGGCCAGGGCCAAAGCCAGCCCCTGCACGATGCCAACCCCTGGAGGACAGGGCCAAGCTGGGCACACAGGGGAGATGGTCGGGTAGGAAGAAGCCATTTCCCCCACAAGTCCCAGGAGTTGGGAAGTGAGAGGCAAAGCACCACCCATGGACAGATGCCAGCTCCCCTCTCGGGAGCCCTGGTTCCCACTTAATTAAGGGCAGAGTGAGGGCAACAGTTGACACACACTGGGGCAGCGCAGTGCACATGGCAGGGAAGCGACCCAGCCTCCAAGAACAGTGAACAGAGGTCTGATGTGAGCCAGAGCAGCCTGACACTTACATTTCTCTCAGGGGTGTTGAAATTGTGATGCTGTGATGTCAAAACTAGGACTCATTGAGACTTGCTGTGTGCCCAGTGCTGCTCAGGGCTCTGTCACACCGTACAATGTTGTCGCAGCAAGCTTGGGAAGCTGTGTTGTGATCCCATTTTATAGAAAGAAAAATGGGGGCTTGAGAAGTCAGGAGACTCCCAGTCACAGCCATCTGTCGGCTGTGTGGCTGAGGCAGCAGGCACTCCCTGGAACCAGCGGCATTGAGGGGAAGGGACCCCCACTCTGCTCCCTGCACTCCCAGGCCCACTGTGGCCTGGGAAGCATTCATTGCTTTGCTTTGGTAGCCAGCAGACCACATCCTTCAGAGAGAACTACAGTGACCAGGGCTGTTTTCTCCCCAGTCCTCAGCCAGTGTCTGCAGTGCCCAGCAGGATACTACTGCCCCAGCCGAGCCACCCACCCCATCCCGTGCCAGCCAGGCACATTTAGCCCGAACCCAGGCCAGGATGAAGCCACAGACTGCATTCCGTGCCCAGCAGGCAGGGCCTGTACCCAGGCTGGACTGACTCAGCCAGATGCAAACTGCACACCAGGGTAAGGACCTTTGCTTTCTCAGTGATAGAGGTGACTGGCTGGGGGCTCAGAGCCCTCCCACCATTCAAGAGTCAGACCCTCCGGTTCAGGTGAGGCTTCTGCAAGCATACCCCCCTCTGTATCCTGGGAGGGCCCTCGCCTCCAGATCAGGGCTCAAGGACCCTCCCCAGGAATCCTGCGGCCTGAGCATGAGCAAGAGGCAGCTGGGTAACCCCTGGCTTTACCACAGGGAGAAAGGAACACGGGGAGATTACTGTGCCAAAGCCACAGATGCCAGCATGCACAGTAGGATCTCCCTGTGACCACCCAAGATATTGGGCTCTGTGTAGTGGGCACCCCTTGGCTGTCACAGGTACGTGTGCCCTGTGGGCTCCTCCAGCCCCCATGCTCCCACCCATGCCTGCCCACCTGGGACGTTCAGCAGCCACAACAACCTCTCCGACCTCTCGCAGTGTGAGGTCTGCCCTTCGGGACTAGCCTGTCCTAGGGGTGAGTGAAAAGGCTAATACTGCCTGTTGAATCCTATCTTCGGGTGAAGAACCACCTCTACCTCAAGGCAGGAAGGCCAAGAAAATAGACCCTGACCCATAGTCACTTTTTTGCCCAAATCATGGTTCATCTCACCTTAGCGTGCCCAAGGATGGGAGCATGAGAGCCCCTCTGAGTCCCCACCCTGCTGCCTCAGGTACCCTCTGGGCTACTGCTGACCTACATGCCCCTTCCCCCATGCCAGGCTGTAGCCTATGTCCTTGTCACTTGCCAGGGGGATGTAGCTGGAAGGGCTGCTGCTTCTCCACATCTAGTTCGAGATTGTGTTTGCAGGAACTGGGAGTCCAAACTGGCCCCCTATCCCCTGCCCAGCTGGCCATTATTGCCCTCTGGGCACAAAACAGCCGACACAGTTCCAGTGTCCCCCAGGCACCTGGAACAACCAGACCAGACTGACGGCAGTCGAGGAGTGTACGCCCTGTCCCAGGGGCTGGTTCTGTATCAGTGGAGCCCACCTGCCCTCAGGGACATGCAAAGCTGGGCATTACTGTCCACAAGGTGAGTGGGGCCAGGGTGTGCCCTGGCAAGGTCACAGGTGAGTGCCAAGAGTGAAAGGCATGAGCCAGCCTGCACACTCCCCAGACTAAGGTTAGATTTCAGGAGAACCTTCCAGAGAGAAGGGCCACACCTGGTCACTGCTGAGCGCCCTGATTGGGGGTCCAAAGGGTTTCTCAGCCCAGACAAGGCTGATACTGGGTGAGTGGCACCCCTTGCTCCCTGTCCCTTCTCCCGTGGCCTCTGTTGAGGAACTATCCCCAGGGAGTAGGGTGAGAAGCTCTGTGCCTGGATAATGCAGCTTTGACCTCCCTCTTTCCTCCTGAGATCCCTCTCCTTCTCTCTCAAACAGGTACAATGTGGGGCACTCAGTTCCCATGCCCAGCGGGCACCTACAGCTCTCAAGCAGGCAATGGCCAGGTGGAAGACTGTCAGCTCTGTCCCCCAGGGGCCTTCTGCCCCAGGGGTGTCCCCAAGCCCATGCTCTGTCCACGGTAAGGGAGGCTATTCTTGAAGTTACCACATGTTTATTAAGTATAAGCTGGAGCCCAGCACTGTCCCAGGCACCAAGGGGTTTATGAAGAGGGATGAGGGCACAGCTTCTGCCTCAGAATCTGCTAGCTCTGTTGACACAGGACACAGGAACAGAAGAAGCAAGGGCTATGGCTTAGGGATGCAGGGTGGAGAGTCGGAATGGGACCCACACCCACTCCCAACGGCCCTAGATCCTGAAAGGGAGACACTCACTTTGGGCTGGAGTCAGTGAGGAAGGTGTTCACATACCAGTACAGAAGCTGCTTCAGAACAGTACACCCCAAAGGCCAAACATTCTGGAAGCTAGTTCTAGCTGAAGACTTAGCACAGATCATTTGGCCCAAGCTCTGGGGTTCTCTGTTGATTTGACTGGTTTATGAAGATATATCCTTAATTCTTTTGGTCAAAAAGTAAAATTTCAGAGATTTTCTTATTAAAAAAAAAAGTAAAAAAAATGTAATACGTGCTCTTTGTGTAAAAAGTGAAGACAGCAGTAATCAAAATAAGTTTCAGATCAAATACAGATTTCAATGTAAAAAAGCAAAATTGTAAAATTAAGATACAAAATATAAATGGATATTTATAAAACCTGAGAGAATGTGAAAAATCTAAGCATGACATGAAAGACAGAAATAATTGGGGAAAAGACCACAGAGTCTAAAGGCAGTTATTTTAAGCTTCTATTCTTCAGCAGCATTGTGGACAAATTTAAAAGGCAAACAACAAAGCAGAGAGATATTTTCAATATGAATGCCAGGCCCAACATTCACCTACTTACTACCTTAATATATAAGGGCCATTACAAATCAGTTAAAATAAGACAGAGAGAGAGAGACAGAGACAGAGACAGACAGACAGACAGATGACACCAACAAGAGTGTTGGTGTCACCAACAGAAAAACACCAACAGAAAAACATAAGCAAAGTAGAGGAACAGAGACTTTCTGTTTGTGTTTTTTTAACTTTTTGTTTAAATACAGTTAGTTAACTTACAGTGTAATATTGGTTTCAGGCGGACAATGTAGTGAGTCAGTGGTTCCACACAGCCCCCCCGTGCTCATCACGAGTGCCCTCTACTCCCCATCACTGTTGAGTCCATCCCTGCACCACCTCCCCTCTGGTGGAGAAGACAACCATCATTGTCTTCTCCATAGTTAAGAGTCTCTTTCTTGGCTTGCATCTCTCTCTCTCTTTTTTCTCCTTTGCTCATTTGTTTTGTTTCTTAAATTCCACAGATGAGTGAGATCATACTGTATTTGTCTTTCTCTGACTGACTTCCTTTGCTTAACATAATGCTCTCTAGCTCCATCCAATGGCAAGACTGCACATTATATATATCCTATGATGGATATAGATCCTATGACAGACTGTATATATATATATCTCGTATCTTCCTTATCAACCGACGGACACTTGGACTGTTCCTATAATTTGGCTATTAGAGATAATGTTTATAACATTAGGGTGCATATAACCCTTTGAATCACTATTTTTGTATCCTTTGGATAAACACCTAGTACAGTACAGTTGCTGGCTTGTAGGTAGCTCTATTTTTAACTATTTGAGGAACCTCCATGCTGTTTTCCACAGTGGCTACACCAGCTTGCATTCCCACCATCAGTGCACAAAGGTTCTCCTTTTTCTCTACATCCTCATCAACACCTGTTGTTTCTTATGCTGATTTTAGCCATTCTGACAGGTGTGAAGGGATCTCATTGGGTTTTGATTTGTATTTCCCTAATGACGAGTGATGATGAGCATCTTTTCATATGTCTGTTGGCCATCTGGATGTCTTCTTTAGAAAAATGTCTGTTCATGTCTTCTGCCCATTTATAAATTGGATTATTTGTTTTTTGGGGTGTTGAGTTTTATAAGTTCTTATTATATATTGGATACTATCCCTTTATCAGATATGTCATTTGTAAACTTATAATGGAAACACAATTAGCCCATAAGCCTGGTTTAAAAATTTCTCAATGCACTGCCCCCATCTAGGCCACATTTAGAACCACACTCGCCACATCTTTGGCATGACCCAGGGGCTTACAGCCAGGGTGGGACTTGGCCCTTAAATCCTGAGGCTAAGCCTGGGTGCCGTGGAGGTCTCCCGCTCTCCATCAATGGTGAGCCCAGGAAGGCTGTGGCACCCATAGCCCCGCTCTCTGCCTCTCTTCCAGGGGAACTTCCCGCCAGAGTCCGGGTGCGAGGCTGGCTGTGGCCTGTGTGCTATGCCCCACAGGTCACCACTGCCCTGAGCCAGGCACTGCCACTCCACTGCCATGTGGTGCTGGCAGCTTCTCTGTAAGTGTTCCCAGAACAGACTCCATCCCATAGAGGGCCCAGAAGTGGGAATATCCTAAAGCAAGGGAGATGGGAAGGCGGCTAGGAAAGATGGCCAGTGCAGCCCCCATTGTGGGGCCCCTTCCTCCAGGCACTGACAACCTGTGGACAGAGGCAGATGCTCAGAGAGCGCCTCAGTTTTATTGGCATCTGTCCTGCTCTGAAACCCTCCAATAACCTGATCTCCTCAGAAAGGGAGGCACACACACACAGAGCCTGGGGTCCCAGGCTGCAGCGTTCCCAATTCAATTCAACATGTATTCTGAGTTCCTGCTATGTGCCAGGCCTAGCCCAAATATTAGGGGAATGGAAAGAAACCAACCTTATTGCCAATCCCCTTCCAGGGTCCAGGACATCTCTGGTGCCAGGAGTGCCCAGGAGGAAAGCTCTGCAACCAGACAAAGCTGGCTGGCCCCATAGCATGCCCACCTGGGCACTACTGCCCAGCCCAGGGCCTGCTGTCCATCCCTTGCCCCATGGTGAGAAGCTCCCCTCAGCCCTTCTGGCATCTTTTCACTTTTGCCTGCAGAAGCTCTGGAGCCATCAGCCCTGTGCTGGTGGTTGGGGTGGAGGACACTCCTTCACTGTGACAAGGCCACCTGCCAGCCCTCTGCCTCCTGCCCCAAGGAGCACTGCCACTCCCTTTCTTTAAGCTGGTTTCTCATAATGGTGCTAGACTAGAGGTCACAAGGGACAAAGCAACTCAGGCTTGTTGGGGGATGGGGTGGGGAGGGACCCAGGAAGAAGGAGGGAGGGGTTTCAGAGCTGGGAGACTGAGGTTCAGTTGGAGCTCCCAGCAGGGGTGGGGCTGGGAGTGCAGCCTTTGTTCTCCAACCTTCAGAACCCTCCAATTACCCCACCACAACTGTAGCCATGTCTTCCTCTCCCCAAAATACACACACCTCTTCAGATGACCTGGTGTCCTCTATTATCTCTTCCTGCCTGCTATCAAAATCTGCTATGAATTTACAGCTTTCCTCACTGCGTGGGTGTTTTGCCATCACTTTTGGTCTATCGAAAAGTAAATGCTACTCATTCTTGTCAGTGTCTCAGAGGCTCAGTTCTTTAAGTAGGCCATCTCCTCCTCCCCAGTCCTGTGTGTCCAAGGTGAGGGTGGAGGAGCTCTGCTCTGCTCCCTTCCTGGCAGAGTGGCCATCCTGTCCAGGCCTCGAACCCCATTCTGGTCTCCAGGCTCTTGACCTTGGTGGCATCCTTCTCTCTGCCCAGGGCACTTTTCGAGAGGCCCCAGGGGCAGCCCACGTGGAAGACTGCCAACTGTGCAGCCCTGGGACCTTCTGTGGCAGGACAGGCCTGGCCAAGCCCCAGGGGCTGTGCAGTCCTGGGCATCACTGTGGGCCTGGTTCCAACACTTCCTCTCCGGTGAGTGCAGACCCTTCTGGGCCTCACGGACGCAAGGCTGGCCTAAGCTCAGAGGACTGGCCAGGGTTGGAGGGCACTACCATCTAGTGGGCCCACTGCTTAGCGGGGTAGCAGAGTAGCACCCCAGCGAAGATGGGATGAAAGATGGGATGAAACCACTGCAGAAGCAGGGCCTGTAGAACTGCAACCATTAACTATGGCCAATAAAAATGTGAAAGGGACAGAATATCCAATGTCACTTTCCGGCTTCCTCCTAAAAGGGCACCAAATACAAGTAAGCCACCAGCTAGGAAAAGCCACAGCAGGGCTGACAATTGAGACATATGAAGCAAAGCCATTTCTGTACAATATGCATCCATCAGTCATCAAAAGTAGATGCAATTGCCAAAGCTCTAGGAAGGCACTGCTAGGGGATAGAGTCCCTGGGCCCTGGCCGCTGGACAGCTGTTGTGCAACACGTAACAGGAACCTCAAGGAAGGTCATACATTCTGATCCAATAATTTCCACGTGAGAAAGAACACAAAAGGAAAAAATGTCATTTATTTACAGATGTTAAGGATGTTGAAAACACCACACATTTTATAGCAAAAAAACCCACAAAACAACACAAAGGAAATATCTAGGCGCAGATATGGAATATCAGCCCAACGGGATACTAGGTAACTATTAATAATAACCAGTAGGTATACTGTAGACACATGGGTGTCTGAAAGGTGACAGAGAAGACAGACAGATAGACAGAGGTACCTTCCCACAAGTTAAGCTGTGCGGTAGCACTCAGCAAATAGGCAGAGGTGTGGGATTATTTAGGCTATTTAACATTAAAATTTGTTTCATTTTTCTGAAAAGTTAAGCTCCCAGGGCACTTCCTGGAGGGAGGTATAAGTGAAGGTTGATGTGCACAAATGAGCAGGGGTTGCTGGCTGAGCAAGGAGCACTTCCTCAAAGAGGGCTTCAGAAGGACTATGAGGGAGCCCAGAGGAGGCAATCTGTTGTTCTCAACTTTGAAGCCTCTTCCTCCAGGAGGGACTGCCCTTTGGTGACCTCTGCCCTGCCGGCCATTTCTGCCCCGCTGGCACCAAGAATGCCAGGCAGAGGCCCTGCCCAGCTGGCACGTGGAATGGAGAGAGAGGGGCACGGGATGTGAGCTGGTGCCTGCCCTGCCCACCTGGGCTTTTCTGTGCTGGCAAAGGCCAGACTGCCCCCAGGGGCCCATGTGCGCCAGGTGAGTGCCCTCAAATGTCCCCCCAATGCCTGGCAAGAAGAGCACTCAGCAGAGGGTGATCAAGCCTGCCTGGGGGCTCTGGCCCTGGGACCCTAAGCTCCTGAGACGGAGGCATGTTAGAGAGAGCCTAGGGGAAGTGTGCCCAGGTCGGGGAGGCTGAGCATGGCCAGAATAGAAAGGAGGCAGGCGGGAAGCTACTGAGGGGGGCTTCTAAATGTGCAGGGAATATCCCAGCCCCTGAGGCCTAGATGAGGGGGAAGGAGAAGGAAAAGAAGGGTCATGTCCCAAGGAGGACAGTAGTGTCCCAGAGGCTAAGGAAGAGACTCCTACCTGCTTAGCCAATGACAGCCCAGAGGCAGTTTTGAGGAAGTTCCATCACCTCATCTGTGAGGGAGACAAAACTTGAGTTCCCTCCAAGGGCCTCTGGGTTGGGGGGTTCCAAGTACAGCAGAATATCCATGGGCTCAGTGGGGAATAAAGTCTAGGCCCAAAAAGATGAGAGGTAGGCACTCTGCTCTGCCATCCTGCCACATGCCTCAGCATCCCTTTGACTAAATGGTTGACATGTATTTGAAGAGGTACATTCAAAGGGACTAAATTAATAGCTCATCTAGGATATCCACAAAGCCTATTCTCATCACAGCCATTATCAGTGTGGCAGGACCTTTATGGATGGGAAAGCAAAGGTGGGCTCCAGCAGCCTGAGTATTTTCTCTGCTTCCAGGATATTATTGCCTAGGAGGGGCATGGACCGCCAGACCTCTCAGTAGCCCATGGGGAGACCTTGGCCCTGTGGGCCGTATCTGCCCTGAAGGCTCACTGGGGGCCACACCTCAGCCAGATGGGCAGCACAGCAATGGACCAGGTACTTGGGCTGGCTCAGAAGGCAAATCAGAGTTGCTCTGGGAACCATCTACAGCACAGGGTGGGCAGAGCCACGAGATAACTCAGCTACTTTACTTTCCAGGCCAAAAGAACCAGCAGGAGAGGACCTGCTCCCCTGGTCATTACTGCCCCTAGGGCACTGGGCACTTCCCCTATGACATGTCCAGCCCATGACAGGGCAGAAGTTTTGCCCAAGGCTGCTGGCCACGTTTTGCAGAAGGGGGCCTTTCGGGTCTCTGCGTTTTGGGGCCTGAGAAATGACGGGTCACTGGAAAACTCTCCCTCCTAGCCTACAATATAGGTGATCAAGGACGGGGCCTCTGGGCTGGGCAGAAGCCCAGTGGCACCGCTCCTTGCTGTGGGAAATCACTTAACTCAGTTTTTTCATGTGCCCAATAGGAATACAGAGTACAGGAATTTAGAATATTGAGGTGAAAATTAAATAAGATAGAGCATGGGAAGGACAGTAAATGAATGCTTACCTTGACTAAGGCTAAGAAGTGGCCATAACACAGGAGAGCAGGTTCTGTGGAGGAGACAAGGGGCTTGGCATGGACCTGGGTAAGTGAGGACATGTGCTCGGGAACACTCAAGTCATTAGCACAGAAGTGACAGGATGGCACTGGCTTCCTGCAGGGCAGGCTGAGCAGTGGTCCATTTGGCACACCTCTTCAGAGGGTGTGATTACCACAGGCCCAACCTTGGCCATGCTTGACTCCCCAGGGCAGCATCAGGAGACTTTCTGGCGGGGTGAGTTAAGGATGAAGCCAAATAAAGGCAACCATAAGATCACAAGTCGAGGAACCTCTGGGCCAGAGGAGCCTCAGGGAACGGGACTTTCCTCCATGTCCTTCTTGCAATGACAAGATTGGGCCTGGCTGGTAGAGTGACTCAACCAAGGCCCTGCCATCATGACTCATGCGGGTTCTCTATAGCCAGAGCAGCA
Organism: Vulpes lagopus; assembly: GCF_018345385.1. NCBI lineage: Eukaryota > Metazoa > Chordata > Mammalia > Carnivora > Canidae > Vulpes > Vulpes lagopus. Next base: position 32,317,499 of record NC_054831.1, read on the forward strand.
CTCGAGAATTGTGTTGTGGGAAGGACACCAGCCCAGCAGTCCCTTTGGGTTGGTACCTCTACTTCATCTCCAACTCTACCTCACCTGCTAGGTGTACCTCTACCTTCTTGTCACAAGAAGGCCCATCCACGTGTGGCCACTGTTCATCCTCTCCTTGTTACATCAGTGTCCTTAGGGTTGTGGAGACAACTCTTACACCAGCTGTAAGACCATAGATGTCTAAAACCCTATTACTCAGCCTTCCTCCTCACCTGAGGCTACCCATTTCAGAAGTATAACATGCAGTGGTACTCCACATGTTTCCCATGCTCACACACACACATGCGTACACATGCGTGCTTCCACAGGCAAATCCACCAGCTTGAGGGCAGTGACAAAAATGGGATCACACTCATTTTTTTTCTCTTCTCTGAGCTAACAGGGGGCCTCTTCTTTTTAGAGTTTATTATCAGTCTATTATGTGCTCCATGAGCTAACAATGGGGACATAATTAACCAGGGGACATAATGATGCAAATAGAAATGACAAATTTGGCCAAGATGGGAACAGGTTTACAATACAAATGTCACAGAGGCCTGTATTCAGTGGCCCCTGCTCTCCTTCTCAAACTAGGTATGAAGCCCCCAGTTTTCCTGTTTTGTTCTGTGCCCACCTTTTTCCAGGATAGGCCAAATGCTGGCACCCCTGTACTTTCTCCCCACCTTTGGGGTCTGCCTAGATAACTTCTGATTAATTTAGAAGGGGTCACATCTCAGGACTGCAACCCCACACCTGGAACTGCACCCACGCTCCCTGTGGGGAGCCAGGGCTGGGTCGCAGCCTGGTCTGGGGCTCACTGGGCAGTCAAAGGTGATGTCATTCCAGTTTTCAATCTCTGCTGTTTTGTTTCAGGAAATGTCCTCTTCAGAGGGTGGGCAAGGTAGAGATTGCTGAGGGATTGGCTTTGGGATGGGAAGGGGCTGCTTTGTGATCTCACCTAATTCTGACTTTGGGCAGGAGCCGGAGTCACCCACCTGGACAGACACATCCACGCCATGGCAGGCGGCCCCTGCCCTCCAGGCCACTTCTGTCCAGTGGGCACAGAGGTACCTCTGCCCTGCCCTGTGGGCACCTTCTCAGATCGGTGAGTACCACAGCCTCCAAGCCCAGGGGCGTGAGCTCAGCACCATCCCCCTGCTACAGAGGGGCATAGGCCATATAGAGCAGGACTTCCACCTGGCCCATGACCAGCGGTGATGGGAGAGAGGTTGCTGGCCAGAACGAGGACAAGTGACATGGGCTGCTGGGAGTTTGAAAAGATTCATGCCTAAGAAAGCAAAGCCATTAAGAATCCTGTGCATCTACTGAGTCTTGTTCGAGAGTAGAGCCCCATGTCCCCACCTTAAGAGCCTCCTCACCCCCAAGAAAGTGTACCTAGAGCAAGGGGAGCCAATGACTGAAGGGCTGTCAGATGTTCTGCATATTGCTGCCGGACCAAAGGGTCTGTGGCCCTGGACAGCCTCAGTTTGATTTGGGATTGAGATGGAAAAGGACAGGGGCTCCTGGGTGGCTCAGTCACTGAAGCGTCTGCCTTCAGCTCCAGTCAGGATCCGGAAGGGAGTCCCAGGGTCAGCCTCTCTGTGGGCTCCCTGCTCAGCGGGAAGTCTGCCCCTCCCTCCACCCCTCCCCACCCTTGTGCTCTATCTTACTGGCTCACTCTCTCAAATACATAAAATCTTTTTTTAAAAGTTGAAAAAGGAGCACTATACACAGGTGCCTATCTTGGGGAGTGGCAGGGGGAGAAAGAAAGAAGAAAGAAGAAAGAAAGAAAGAAAGAAAGAAAGAAAGAAAGAAAGAAAGGAAGGAAGGAAGGAAGGAAGGAAGAAAGAAAGAAAGAAAGAAGAAAGAAAGAAAGAAAGAAAAGAAAAGAAAAAAAGAAGAAAAGAAAAGAAAAGAAAGAAAAGAAAAGAAGAAAAGAAAAGAAAAGAAAAGAAAAGAAAAGAAAAGAAAAGAAAAGAAAAGAAAAGAAAAGAAAAGAAACCTGTCATATTCTTCTTCAGGCATCTGCCAGAATGGTGCCATGGATGCTTGCAAGTAGGAAGAATCAGGAAACCTAGAAGAGTAGATGAAAAGGCAGCCCCAGAAATGCATGTCTGTTGCCAGGATGTGGCTGCTCCACCCTTAAAGCTTCCTGGTCCCACTGATGCCCAGGCTTTTCTGTCTCCTCAGGATGTTTCTCTCCATGGTGTCGGAGTGTCTGTCCTGCCCCTCTGGCCATTTCTGTGGTGCATCTGGTCTCACTGCTCCCTCTGGACCCTGTTCCCCTGGCTACTTCTGTCTGGAAGGAGTCTCCTCCCCAACCCCAGCAGGTAAGGGGTCTCTCAGCCCACCAGCTCTCAGGTGGGCTGCTGGAGCCCACCTTTGCTTTCCCATCCATAAACTAGCACCCAACTTCTGTGCTAATGACTTGAGTGTTCCCGAGCACATGTCCTCACTTACCCAGATCTGCATCTCTCAGATGTGCCCATCTCTCAGGTAGATGTGTACTCAGATTATGGGAGGCAATGGGTCCTGGGGCAGTTTACGGACAGAGGGAAAGGGTGTGAGCAAGCAGGGCTTGGAGATAATCCCCGGCTGGAGTGTTTTGAGGTCCGACCACTATTCCTGGACCTGCTGGCCTCGTGTCCTTGTGCCTGCACAGCACTTCCCACGGTTGGCTCACTGCCCTCTGGACTGTGGTTATTGGGCTCTTGTCACATCTGCGACTCTAAGCCCACCTCAGCACCACCCAACTCTTGAATCAGAGCCCCACTGACTCAAAGATGAAAACGTCCTAGATTTTCAAAGTTGTGAGCAGGGAGAGACCAGGGACTTCCAGGGACCAGCCAGCAGGTCCCAGAATGAGGTGACTTGAGTTTGAACCTTGTTTCTCATGAGGGCTGGACACAGCACCTGCGGGGACGTGGGGTGCAAGGTGAGCTCACAGGGAAGACTCCCCACCCATGTTCTCAGAGGATGCTCTTTATTCCTTGGGAACATCTGAATGGGGAGGGAGGACAGTACGCACACAGCACTGAGCTGCAGCTTTGGTGAGGGCCACTGAATCCAGGCTGGGGCCCTTAAAATCCTTCTTCTTAAGCACTTCCATTTGTCCAAAAACCATTTGTGGCAAAAATTCAGTTCCCAGATTGAAAGTTAGGTTCTGGGGAATTGGGTGGGCAGCAAAAGAATGGGAGTCATATCCCATTGCAGGTACTTGGAGGGGCAGTTATGGGAGGCACAGGGAGCCATTCAGCCAGGATCATTCACCAAAGTCAGAACCAGCCATCCTGGTTTATTACAACTACACATGAAAGTAATGTTTTCCAAAGCCATTTTGTTAAAAAGTAAATAATCACATTGTGGATCCTCAAAAGAACACAAGGAAGAATGTCAAAACATGGGCTTTGAGTCTAGGCAAAGCACGGAGAGCTGCTGCTCACACTCATCCGTTACATCCCAGGATGCCATCCCCAGTAAACCTGGTCATTATTCCTGCCCACCTATGAAAGAGGGATTTTCTGAGGCTCAAATAACATATCACATGTATTAAGCACAGGCTCTTTTTTTTTTTTTTAAGCACATGCTCTTTGATCTGGAAGGTGCTATGCAAATGTTAGTTATCAGCATTGTTTCTTTCTAAAACCCTTGGAGCTCTTCCCCAAACCCAAGTCCACAGTAGGTCCCAGGGGCGCTGCACAGGCCATTCCAGGATGCTCAGTAGTGATGGTGCCTACACTCCTCACTCAGCTTCCTTTCTTTCCTCAGGCCACTCGGAACACGGGGGGCCCTGTCCCCAAGGCCACTTCTGCCCCAGTGGGACCAGCCACCCCAAGCCTTGCCCTGCTGGCTCCTACAGCAACCTGACTGGCCAAGCATCCTGCTTCCCCTGCCCTGCTGGCTACTACTGCCCTGAGAATATCACCACCTATAGCAGGCACCCCTGCCCTGCTGGCTTCTACTGTCCCCGAGGTGAGTACCCAAGCTAGCACTGCCAGAGGCAAGACTGAGTATGGGGGGGTGGTATAGGTGGCAGGGGGTGTGGAGTGGGGCTCGGGGCAATGAAGGATCACACAGATTGTCCTCTGCTTCTCAGATTTTCCCACCACTTGACCCAAAGTCACAAGGAAGAACTGCATCCTTCACAGAGGCTGAGCCTAAAGCAGCTGGACTTAAGCAGCAAATTTCATATGTCTTTTGCTCTAACTTAAAGTTACGAGAGTTTTACTTTCTATTCCAGAACATAATCCATTGGCTAAAAAATAAAGACTTAAAATTACCAACGTTACAGATTTTGGGTCATATGCTTTTCAATACAACTGACCATCAGGAAGAGGAGTCCTGCATATTCTGTGGCTTTGCAGCCCCTGGGCCTGAGAACGCACACCTGGGAAGCCCAGTATATGCAATTGGTGAGGGAGGGGCTCCTCTGGCTCAGGCTACAAGTTTGCCACAACAGGCTCTGCCTAAGAGCTAGCATGGGCTCCCTCCCCCGGCTTGGCCCAGCTGGACTCCCTCCTCTGAACTTTGCTTTTTAGGCACCAAATACGCCACCCAGTTCCCCTGCCCTCGGGGCTACTACAACCCAGACCCCCTGACCCAGACCCTGGACAGCTGCCTGCCTTGTCCCCCAGGCCACTACTGTGGGCAAGAGAATCTGACCCAAGCTTCTGGACCCTGTGATGCAGGTGTGTTTCCCAAAGCACCCTAAGAAGCTCCCACCTGTCCCTGTCCCCTGATCTGGGGTGACCCGGACTATCTCCTAGAATAGCTACTGGGAGGGGTGGGCCTGCAGTCTTGGTGAACTCAGCCTTTGACACCCCTACCCCCCATCACTGCCAACACTCCTACCCCACTGCCTACCTTTCTGTGCTGGTCTCCACTCCAGGCTGGTTCTGCATATCAGCAGCCTGGACCGCCCGCCCCTTCGACCTGGACAACTATACCAGCACCAACTGCCTGTGCCCAGCCACGGCTACAGGGGGGAAGTGCCCAGTTGGATCTTTCTGCCCCGAGGGCAGCCCAGAGCCCGTGCCTTGCCCACCGGGCTCTTTCTGTGCCACCTCTGGTAAGGACCCAGGAGCCCTCTCTGGTCATTGTGCTGGGACCCAGGCTTGCAAACAGTGAGAGAACTGGTGGGAAACCCAGCCTTCTCACCACCCATGTGACTATTTCTCTCTGTAAACTGAGAACTGATGCCTGCACCTGCCTCCTGGGGCAATGTGCTCGGCGTGCTTGCGTGCTTGCAGGCCATCTGTATTGCCACTGTGGTTGCGTGAGCACAGGTGGGTCATCACAGACTAGCAGGGGGAGGGCGGGTCCCTCTGAGGAGGGAGGGGCTCAGTGACCCCTTGCTCATGCCCTCCCATCGAGCCCCACATCTGAGTGACTTCCTGAGCACCTACTGTGACCACATGCTCTCAGTCACTGGGGACCTGAATGTGAACTAGACTCTTCCTGCCCCAGCTCTCAACTGCCCTCAGACGGTGGAGCACAGGGAGGCCAAGACCCCAGCCTATGCTCAGGTCTCAGCTCTGCTACTAGTGCCGATGCCTCAGGCCCTCTGGGAGATGACAATGCTATTGGCATTGTAGGGTTGGGTGAGGAGAGAGAGACAAAGCACTCTGCACAGGCTCAACCATTGGCGTGACTTTTCAGTGCTCCTGGGCCCGACACTGCACACGGACCCCAGTTGGTCTGCACAATATTCAGCCCCCGCCTGGCACCTCCTCTCACTTCCAGGACTGTCCACTCCCAGTGGGCCCTGCCAGGCTGGCTACTTCTGTGCTGAAGGAGCAGTGTCCCCAGCTCCAGAGGACGGGCTGACAGGGGCCCCCTGCCCCCCGGGAAACTTCTGCCGTGAGTGTCTCTCAGCCTGACATGCCCTCCGCACCAGGATCTGGTAACAGATCCTATTCCTCAGTTTTCATCTAGACTCCGGGGCACCCGGGAAAAGGCCATAGACAGTCCAGCCCAAGGCCAAGGAGTGTTGCAGAGGGACATGGTTAAAGTATACTTGGGGTGTTTGCTGTGATTTGAGTTGTTTGGTGTGGACAGCTGAGAACTGACGGCCTTGTCACACCAGGAGTCTCCATTAGCTGTCAGGGTATGAGCCCTGGCGATGCTCGTCCAGCTACAGGTGAAGGGCTGGGGGTCTCTCTGTGTGTTTCGGAGGGGCAAGAGAACCCAGCTCGGGGAGGTTGGCAGCAGAGGATCCTACAGGCAACACCATGATGGGCCCTGCCTCAGCTCTGAGGCTGGGCCCAGACCTGCTGCCCTAGAGGATCCTGCCCCTGCACCCACGGCCTCCCCTCAGCCAGGCCACGCTGCCTTCCTGTGTCCTCAGCTGCAGCATCACACAGGCCGACACCATGTCCTGCTGGCACATTCTCCAGCCTCCCAGGGCAGACCATGCTCTCTGCGTGCCAGGCCTGCCCGCACAGCTTCTACTGCAAGGAAGCTGGTCTCCAGGCCCCCAGTGGGCAGTGCCCAGCAGGTAAGAGGCAGCAAAGATCTTCAGGTGCAGGCAAAGGGGACAAGGCCAGGAGTAAGAGTTCCACAAGGGCAACTGTCTGGATCCCGGGCTCCACAGCACGGCCCTTGAGGGTGCCTGTGGCAAGAGACCTGCACAACTAAACGCCTTTAGGGAGAGGACAGTCATCCTGAGTGTACCTCACTCCTGGCCAGGTTATTACTGCGACTCTACTGCTGGACCCGTGCAGGACTTCAGCCTGTATCCCTGTCCTCAAGGGTATTACTGCCCCCTGGGCACAGCTGTGGCCACACACCACAGGTGCCCAGTGGGCACGTACGGCCACCAGGGAGGGCTGAGGAGCATCACTGAGTGCCAGCTGTGCCCCGCCGGGAAATTCTGTGCACAGGCAGGTCTCACAGCACCAACAGGTACATCCTAGAGGTCAGAAAGAGCCCTGGGCAGTGGGTGGGCTTGATGGGTGGGTCCCAGAGCAGGCTGAGGAGGAGCCACTTTGGAGAGAAACTCCACGGACCTGGACAGCTGGTAAAAATGGGGCCAGAGGAGCAGGGCTTGTTGGGGAAAGATTCCCACTGACTTGCCAAGACCCTTCACATCAGCTACACGGAGTCCCCACACCCCACCCCAGAAAGTTAGGAGGTGTGGAGTTGGGCCTCAGTGTCTAGTTTTAAGAAGCTTTCCAGGTGATCTGATCTCACCAAGAATTGAGAGTACCTTCATCACGGTACAATCGTCTCAAAGTAGAACCACACCCCAGCTGCCCAATGTCAGCACAGAGACTCCCCAACACCGTGTTCAGGGGTTTTTCTAGAGGGCCTTCAGCATCTCCACCCCTATTCCCTCCAAAAACCTTGTTAGTTGATTTGGGAGGGGAGGAAAAAGGGGTGTCACTTTCCTGGGTGTTTGGGTGGCTTCCCTGTGAAACGGCTAGAAATGTTTTGATCCATAAGGAAAAATCCAGGCCTGCCAGTTGGCAGTCTCTGAGGAGATCAAATCTCAAGCTGGCCCAGACCCCATGCCTATCTTAACCTGGAAACTTGATATTCACTGAACCTGGAGGAGATTCAGGATCCTGCTCATCCCAGGGCTCAGGCTGCTCAGGCCGGTCATGGGTCAGGAACTCCTATAGTCTGTGGCCAAAGTGGAGGGGGTGAGGACAACATGAGCAGCCCTGTGCCTTGTGCTATGCTCTCCAGCAAGTGGTGCAGTGGGAAGGGCTGACAAGATGTTCTTTCTTCTAGGTGACTGTGCTGCGGGGCACTGGTGCAAGGGAGGAGCCACCAGCAAGGACCCCACCGACGGGGCACGGGGCCTCCTCTGCCCTGCTGGGCACTACTGCCTTGAGGGTACCTCACTACCTCTAGGGCCAGTCCAACCATGAAAGGGCATAAGGAGGTCAAGTCCCCTTCTAGGCCTCTACTGCTGAAGGCGGGTCTCTGTGGGCTCTGAGCCCTTTCCCAGCCCATGAGTCATAGACCTAAATGGAGGGCAATGCTCAGCTGTGCAGGGCCGAGCACAGGACCCTTCTGCCCCACGTGCCCTCCCCACTCTGCTCAGCAGTCTGCACCCTTCCCTCCGTGGCACCCTCCCTCAATCTGGACCTCAGAAAGCCTCACATGAGCAACTGGCCTTCCTCCTTTGCCCTGAGGATGCTTTTAGGCCTCATTACTCCTCCATCTCAGTGCTTGCTTGCAGAAGGGCAAGTGTCTTCCTTTCGTTCAGTAAGGTTGACTCAAGGACTCCAAAGCTGAATTGGCCCCCATCCTCTGGAAGCTGAGAGAGGGAGGCATGTCCGTACTGGTCTGTCCAGAGGGAGAAATCCAAGGGATAGAAGCCTAATTCAGTCCAGTGTTTCCCCCTGGGGCCTCTTCCCTCCATCACTCTGACTTCTGCAGGAGCTCCCGTCCCCACCCAATGCCCAGCTGGTACCTGGTCTGAGGAAGGGAACAGGACCCCAGAAGGATGTCAAGATTGCACTGGAGGTAGACCCTGCTCTGACAGCCCCCTGCCAGCATGGCCAGCACCCTGCTACCCAGGGTAGGCAGACACATCCCCATGCGGTTGAGGGAACAGTGTCCACAGAATGAACATTGGTTCCACTGCAGGACCCAGATCCAGCCAGAGAACAAGGGGAGAAATCCCTGTAGTCAGGAAGGGGCCACCCCCACTGGTACGCAGGGCCTGTGGGCAACTTGTGACAGGCAAGGTTAAGTCATGCCAGGGCTCAAGAAGGAACAGGCTGGGAAGGGACCCAGGCCCATGTTACAGTCAATCCACTGCCTGTGGCCACATGCTCCTCAATGACACCTGACCCCTCCAGGGGCTAAGGCCCTTTTGTTTGGCCCACATTTTTCCAGCGTTTCCTGCACTAGAGGGACTGTCCCCACCAGCCCCATGGAGGGGCTCTCAGGAAGACCCTGCCCCCCTGGGCAATTCTGTGCTCTGGGGATGGCTGACCCCACGGAGTGTCCTCCTGGCTCCTACGCCTCTGGCACCCACACCACAAAATGTTCCATCTGTCCCAGTGGCCACTACTGTGTTCCAGGGCTGAGGCTGCAGCTGTGTCCAAGAGGTCAGTGTCCTGTCAGTACCTGGCTGACTGGGCTCCCACAGCAAAAGGGAGGGGTGGGCAGAGCAGTTACCACATCTCTTATCTTCCCCCGCCTTCCCCCCTTTCCTCAAAGGCCTGGGCTCTGTATTCTGATGATAAGGTGGCCACTTCTGGATTTACAGAGCATTTCTACTTCCTGAGCAGGAGCCCCACAGCAGAGAAGCCAGGCCTCCGTGCGGGACTCCGTGCGGGACTCCAGCCCAGGCCCATGCCTGCCCTCCGCCTCCTTCCTCCCCATCCGCTGCTTCCTCAGGCCCTAACCTCAGCCCTGACCCCTTCACAGGTTTCTACTGCCCTGAAGGGACAGGGCTTGACTGGCAGCCCTGCCCCCCAGGCACCTACGGCCCCACACTGGGACTGAGTAGGCTGCCAGAATGTCAAGCCTGTGACAGGGGCAGGTTCTGCCCCAGGGCCAATGCTACGGAGGCTGGTGGGCAGTGCTGGGAAGGCTTCTTCTGCTCCAGAGGCTCCACCCGGCCCAATCCGGAGGCCGGCACTGAAGGTACTAGGCCCTCCCTTCTGAACACTGATCTGCTGCTCCATTTCCTAAGGTCCCCCAACTGGGAGGCAGGAGACAGATTCAGTGCCCTCCCTCTACTCCCTCAACCCAGAGACCGAGAGTCTACTCTGTCCAGGAGACCTGGGGTGCCTGTCCTGCCACCTGTCTGTGTTGCTGGGCTCTCATTCGTGGGACAGTAGGACACTGGCCCAGCATGAACAGTGCTTTGGCGTTTGTCTCCACTACTTACTACCCCTCCTGGGCGGGATACCCACAGAGGCCAGACTGAGGGCAAACACCTGAGGAAGTTCACCTTCAGAGTCATGGAGTTCTCTCCAACTAAGCCAAGCACTAGAGTCACCTGGTGCATACTGTTCCTGGGCTGGAGGGAAGGCCAGGCATCCAATCAGACCAGTGAGGGTCGGGCCCAGCCCAGGTATGGTCAGTATGTTAATCCTCTCCAGTGGTTCTCATTGTACCTCCGAGGGATCATTCCAGTGGTTTTAGTCTTCCAGAGCTCAAGCCCTCTTTGGAATCCAGGGACCACAGGGCAAAATCCCATGATTCAGTACAATCCCTGTCTCTGGCAGAAGTGAAACTGAGGCTCAGGAAGACAGTCTGCTTTGTCAAAGGGCACACAGTCAGTAGCCAATTTAAGTGCCCAGGCCCACTGGCCCCAGTCCAGCTTTCTGCCACCCTGCAGCTGCCCTTGGACCCTAAGGGTCACACCATTCTCAGGGAGGCCTGGACACTGCTGAGGGAGCTGTCTGAGGCACAGCTCATCCCACCAGCTCCTGACCTGCCAGCTACAATAGCCCTGTCTACTCAGCAACAGCCTAGAACTGGCTGGTTCCCATCTTCACTCACCACGCAGTCCTGGTGGCAGGCCACTTAGAACAGGGCCCATGTGGGTCAGGGGAGTGGAGAAAAGACACAGCTATGCATCTCCAGAAACTGGGGAAAGTGTTAAAGTACCGACCATCATGGGAAGGTGTGCAAAGGTCCAGAGCCTTCTAGAGAGGAGGCCCTGTCCCTCTCATGTGCCCTGCCTCTTTCAAAAGCCCTTCCAGCTGCCATCACCCCATGTCAGGAAGAGCTCCCTCTGACCTCTTCCTTTCTGTAACAGCAGCACAGGGGCTAATGTGGAATGGCCAGAGGCAGGGGGTGTGATGGGCAGGACACCCACAGCCTGATTCCAGAGCCCAGGGCCTCTGCTAAAGATGCAAAGAGAGATGTTTGCAGCACTCGCTTCTCACTACACACTTCCCAGGGGCCAGGCTAACTTGTTTCTTGGTTGCAGAGGAGGCTGGCCCATGTCCTCAGGGACACTACTGCCCCAGGGGTTCAGCTGTGCCCCAGCCCTGCCCACCTGGCACCTTCAGCGCACACATCAAACTCAGCTCAGAGGTAGGGAGACCCAGCCCAGGAGGAGGCTGTGTGTGGGAAGGGCCCTGTTTGGATCTAGCCAAGCCACGTTGACCTTGAGGTCCAAGGTTGCCATGGGGATTGGAAAACAGAGCCACCTGGCTAGCCCTTCCTTCCTTGGGGACTGTACTTGAAAGTCACTTTCCCAGGGAGATCTTCCCTGGCCCTCCTTAGCACATATCATAGTCTACCATAGTATTCTACTTACTGGCCTTATTTATTTTCCATACTCCCCACTAAAATATAAGCAGCACAAAGCTAGGGAGTTTTGTCTATTGCTCATTACTTTATAGTCAGAGTAGTGCCTGGCACGTAGCCGGCTCCCAGCACGTCCCTGTTGGCTGCATGCATGACCATGCATACTAAATGGAAACTCAGAGGAAGCAGCAAAACCCCTTGTGGTAGGTGCATTTTGGGGGGTGCCCAGAAAGGGTGGGCAGAGGGAGGTTGAAGAGGGACTAAGGGGCCAGCTCACCTGAGGACTGCTACCTGAGTGAGCTGAAGGCCAAAATAGGGTTTGAGAATAGGAGTGATGTGAGTGAAACATCACTTTAGAATATATCTTAATCTATAATTTTTAAAGGGCTACCATAGGAAGAATTTAAATTCTATTTAAATTGCCAGGTTCCAAAAGCAACTTTAGTATCTAGTTCTAGTCACAAGTGCCTCTAAGTCATGGTGGCAGTTCCCTGTTCAGAGACCAACCCTCCTGTTGCTAAAGGAATGTTCCTGGCTTGTCAAAAGCCCCAGAAATCCCAGCTTTCTGGAGTGCTTGGTCCTCCACAATCAAATGAGCAGAAAGGGTTTCCCTGGAGGTAGATCAGAAGGATAGGCTTCCCCTGGTGTTATTGGTCAAACTACGAAAGGACATGGAAGTAAAGTGAAAAAAAGAAAGAAAGCAGAACAACATGCTGATGGAGTAGTTTGGAGCATTAAGCCTCGGCTGTTGTAGGGAATTTGCACGCTACCTGGAGAGTGTGCGAGCAGAATGGAGCAGGTACCTGTCATGGGTGCTGGAGGTGGAGGAAGGTGAGCCAGGACCAAGTGTTCTCTGATCTGAAGGCCCTGCAGGCCTCCTGGTGTGGTCCTGGCTCTCTTCCCCGGACAGAGCTAGGGGTAGCATCTTAGTGGGGCATCTCCTGCAGGCCGACTGCTCTCTGTGCCCAGCTGGCCACTACTGCGGCTCTGCAGGCCTCACCAGCCCTTCAGGGCCCTGCAGCTCAGGCTTCTTCTGCCGCCATGGGGCCCTCATTCCCAACAGCTCCCTGGGAGATGGGACCAGTGGCCCTTGCCCTGCAGGTACTTCTGGGGGCTGGTCTGAGGAGGAGCCTGGGCAGGTGGGAAGGGAGCAAGTTCCAAGGCTGCTACTCAGACGGGGGCTAAGGGTCCCCTGGGCTTCTAGGAACTGGGTTTGGGATGGGAACACCCTGAGAGCCAGGGAGTGCGGTTTCCTATGGGCTTGACCTGTGGGATCTGCTTCCCTTTCAGGGCACTTTTGCCCTCCAGGCACTGTGACCCCCAGACCGTGCCCAGCAGGCACCTACAACAGCCTGGCTGCCCAGGGCCACTGCGAGTCTTGTCCTGAGGGGTGAGTGCTGAGAGGCTGTCCCAGGGGCTTGTGTGTCCTGCCCGACAGGGTGAGCCTTCCTGCTACAGGAAGTGGCTGGACTGGATGCTCTCTAAGACCCCTTTCAACCTGAGCTTTCTGTGACTTTAAAAAAAGGTCACTGAAGGGGGTACCTGGGTGGCTCAGTGGTTGAGCATCTGCCTTCGGCTCAGGGCATGATCCCGGGGTCCTGGGATCGAGTCCCACACCGGGCTCCCTGAGAGGAGCCTGCTTCTCCCTCTGCTTATGTCTCTGCCTCTCTCTTTGTCTCTCATGAATAAATTTTTTAAAAAATCACTGAAGAACTGCCACCTTCTAACCACCTTTCTTTATGCCTCTTGATCTCTTTACTGAGTGTGCTGAGACATTCCTAATTCCAAACCTAGGTCTCTTTTGCTGTAATTTAAGCATGCCCCACCCCCGCCCTGGGGCTTGAGCTGGAGAGGGCCTTGTCCACAGGGGTGGCACAGCTCCTGAGTCCAGGGGGGCCATGTCTGCCCCACCCCACACAGCCCTGTGAGCCCCATCCTCCCTGCTTGTCTCTTCCGTAGTTTCTTCTGCCCGGCGAACACTTCCTCTGTGGTGGAGAATGAGTGTCCTGCAGGCCATTACTGCCCCATCTCCACGGCCTCTGCATTTCAGTTCCCCTGCCCCAGAGGCACCTACAAGCCACAGAGAGGGGGCGTCCAGCAGTCAGACTGCACACCCTGTGAGCCAGGTAAGGGGACAGGTCATACACCCACCACAGCCATATTAGGGCACATCTTCCCTGACCAGTGAGGATGGGACTTAGGACTGGCTTGGATACAGATGCTTCAGCCACAGCCCACAAGGCACCTTTGCTGGCTGGGATGGGAGGTGCCCCCAATCTCTCCCTGCCCCATAACTGGGGATCCTGTCTCTTCCTCTCTCCTATAGGCTCCTACTGCCTCCTGCCTGGGCTGGTGGCCGTGTCTGGGCCTTGCAGGGCAGGGTTCCACTGCACTCAAGCGGCAGCTGTCCCCAACCCCACCGATGGGATCACAGGAGACCTCTGCCCTCCAGGACACTTTTGTCCCGAGGGCAGCCCCAGGCCCATCCCATGCCCCCCAGGTGAGTTATGGATGGGGGTGGAGGCACCAGCAGTGGCAGGGTGCGCTCTGGCCCTGGAGAGGAGAAGGCAGTGGAGATCCAACCTTGAGGAGACATCTTGGGAAGGTCACAGAAGAAACCCCCATACTGTGCTTAAAGAGCAGTGTCCATCCTGCTTCCACATAGCTTGGGACTAGGGGACGGAGTGACAGACAAGGTGGTCTAGAGCTTGGGCCCAGGCTCTCGGGGGAGGCTTGAATCTGGAGGGCTATATGGCAGAGAAGTGGGTGATGCCTTGCAGCAAAGATGGGGGATGAGATGCGTCTCAGCTGTGCCAGGGCCCAGACCACCAGGAGGCTGAGAAGCCCTTCGGCTGCTGGTCTGTGGGGCTCAGCAGGCAGAGCAGGATCATGGCTCTACAGTCTGACAGGCGCCACCCTGGGTCTCTGTCTGGGAGAGGGGCCCTGACAGTAGCTAGAGAGTGTGTACTTGCAGGCTCTCTCCAGCCCATCCCGGGGGCCACGTCTCGGGAGGACTGCCAGCCGTGCCCACCTGGCTGGTTCTGCTCCAGGGCCGGCCTGAGCTTCCCAGAGGCTCCATGTGAAGGAGGCTGGTTCTGCCCTGGGGCCTCTGTCTCTGGGCACAGTCCAGGTAAGGGAGGACCTCCTCACCATTTGGGTAGGGGTAGGGTGCTGTGGGACCCCCCGTGGGCAGCCTGGAAGGAAGACACGCCTGTGGCTCTCCCTCGACATTCAGGGTCCCGAGGCCAACTACAGTGAGACAGGGCCTTGTGATCTGGAACCTGCCATGGAAGGGGCTGAAAACACTGAGCGTTAGCAAGGCCCCTCGTGTGCCCAGAGCATAGAAAGGGAGATGGGAGGTATTGGGACAATGATAAGGAAGGGAAGAAACAAAAAGCATTTATTTAAAAAGAGTCAAAATGGAGAATCCTGTGGGGGAAGGGAATAAAAATACTCTAGGGCTATGTAAGACACTCCAGGGGGCAGGAAGGTTGTCACCCCTCGTGTGCTACCTGAGGTCCAGCAGAGAAGGGGTAGAAGCTCAGACCCCAAGGACGAGGGTGCATTAGAGCTCCCTTAGCAAAGGTGGCATAGTTCTGTCTCCTGGGGCCTCCGTTCTCCTATTCTTGGCTGAGAACCAAGAATAGGAGGATTATAATCAGTTTTGAGATGCAAGTAATTATACTAAAAGTTTAGGGCAGGTTCCTTTTTTGGATGAGAATGTATTGAAAGTTGGCTCTATCACTACATTACTCAGCTGCCTTCTGACACTTTTCTGCAACAAAGGAGAGCGGAGTGAGGTGGTCTCTAGTTCCTAGGAACTGTCCCTGGCCCTGAGAACTTTAGCAAGTGTGCTGTGCAAGGGACGGTCACCAAATCCAAAAAATGGGCCTGGCCAGGACACAGTCTTTGCAGACCCACACAAATGGCCACCAGAATACCAATCAGCGAGATTTGGAAGGGCGAATGCAGGGAGGGACCACCATGCACCTCAGGGCTCAAGGAAAGCTGCAAATCTAGGTAATTAGGTTTGTTTCTGTTGTTGTTGTTTTAAAGACTTTATTTGAGATTGCATGAGAGTAAGAGAGAGAGTGAGCAGAGTGGGGAGCAGAGGGAGGAGCAGACTCCCCGCAGAGCAGGGAGCCTGACACAGGTCTCTATCCCAGGACCCTGGGATAGATGCTTAACCAAAGGCAGATGCTTAACCAACTGAGCCACCAGGGTGCCCCTAGGCAACTAGGTTTAAAAGGTTAGATTTCAGTGCAAGCCAAGCAAACCTGCAAACCTTGTGCCACTGTCAGGCACTGTCTGTAGAGAACCAAGAGGCTCAAGTGCCCTGTTGTTACCAAGTTTACAATCTGACAGCACTTCAGTGGGAAGAGTCTCTTCACCCAACAGGGAAGGTCCCTCTGATACTGCAGCTCTCAGGAGGAATCCCCCACACTGTCCCCACCTGGGAGATCTGGCCTCAGCATGGACACGGCCCCAACTCCAGAGCACAACCTATTTAGGACCGCATTTCCAAAAAAAATGCATCAAATATCCCAGGAAATTTAAAAAGTGGATATATAAAAAAAATAAAAACAGTTTCATCCTTCAGAATATGGATAAAGAATACAGGTATCTGATCCTGCTCCATCTCTACCTGCGGTCTGACTCCTAAATTAGCTCCCTTTCAACCCACATCTAATGCCTTCATTAAGCCACGGCCCATGGGAAGCTGAGATCATGAGCATGGACAGGCTTCCCACCACTTGCATGAGCTCCATAGGGTGAAGAGCACAGGGGTCTCCAGGGGACTTAGTTGACATAGCACTTTCCAAATTTACACACCCAAAGAGGCTACGTTTTGAGGAATATTTCATAGGACTAGGACCCCTGGGAAGACTGTTGGTGAGAGATGTTCTGACCTGAGAGCCTGGGACTGCCTCAGGTAATATGTGAGGTTTCCAGCTTCAACACCACCTTGTGGAGAGTGCTGTCCTTCCATCCCTCTCAGCTCCGTCACTACAGACCTGGCTCCTTCCCACAATGGGACCAGCAGGCTGTTCCTGTGTGGACCTTCCATGCAGAGCTGGTTTTCAGCTGGAGCATTCCCTCTAGGCATTCATAGGACTTAAGGATAAGGGGCCAGGCCCAGGAGCATCTATACAGCATCAGCACCATGAATCACATACCCCACCTGCTCAGCCACTCTCACACGGAGGGAGTGAGAATGGTTGTGGGCTCTGGCTGGAAGGAGATGGGGAATTATTTCCAAGAGGAAATAATTGTCTCCCATGGTTTTTCTAGGCACTCTCTGCCCCACTGGGCACTCATGCCCCCCAGGCAGCCTGGAACCCCAGCTCTGCCCTCCAGGGCAGTATCAGGATGAACCTGGACAGAGTCTCTGCAAGACATGCCCTGCTGGAAAGTGAGGACTATTGCTGGGGCTGGGGGCTCCTCCTTTATCTGGGTGACACCTGACTTTTCCTGCACACTCTGAAGCTAGAGGGGCTCAGACATGTTGCAGGGATCAGTGACCATGGGCAGGCACTCCAAGCACCTTGCCTGCAGAGCCCAATGTAATTAAAACCCTGACGGCAAAAAAACAAGCAAACAAAAAAAAACAAAAAACAAAAAAACAACCCAAAACCCAAAAACCAAACAAACAAAAACAACCCTAATGCCAATGCAGGGGCCATGGAGAACTGCAGACTGTTGCAGCACCTTGCCTGCAGAGCCCAATGTAATTAACTGCATACTGTTGCAGCACCTTGCCTGCAGAGCCCAATGTAATTAAAACCCTGACGGCAAAAAAAAAAAAAAAAAAAAAAAAAAAACCCAAAACCCAAAAACCAAACAAACAAAAACAACCCTAATGCCAATGCAGGGGCCATGGAGAACTGGTTGACTGTTGTCAACCTTGATACCTGTTTCCTCTGACCTCAGATGGTCCTGGAGGGTTTCACTTCTGCCCAAATCCTCCATGCCCTGGGATCTTCCTTCCTCTGGAGGAGCTTCACTGCCTAGAAAAACCTAGCGATGCAGAAGGCCTGGACTCTCATTCCTAACCACCTACTGGCTATTTCCACAGGTTCTGTTCCTTCAGGAGCCAGAGGCCAGGAGTCGGGGCTACCTGGCCAGTGGACTGTCCTGCTGGCTACTACTGCCCTTTGGGTACCTGGACCCCCACCCAATACCCATGTCCCAGGGGCACCTTCCGAGAGTGGCCTGGTGCACGCAGTGCTAAGGATTGTAGGCCTTGTCCTCCAGGACAATTCTGCTCAGATTCAGGTGACAAGAGCTATCTCTCTGGGACTTTGCAGGGTCCTTAACCAATCCATTTGTCCCAGAGGCATTTAGCCTGCCTGTGGATGACATCCTAGGTCCCCTCCCATCACATATGACCTGGAGTCCTATGTAAGGGATGCTGCCTGAGCCTGAACGTGGAAGTGAGAAGGGAAGGCAAAGGTGACCTGGCCCCAACCCCTGAGAATTCACAGTGGGGAAGGGGATAGAAAAAGACAGAGAATAACGTGAATGTCCCAGCACAAACACATTGACTTCTGTCAGACAAGATGTTCTGGATATCCTGATGATGACATGAGTCCCATAGGGGTGGAGGCTTCGGAGGGTGCTTATTCAGAAAGCAGGGGCTTCTGTCCAGAACAGCAGGGGGTAGGGCTGCAGAGAGACCTTGCCAGAGCTAAGCCTAATAATGAGAGGGTAGACATATCAGCAATCACATTGGGAAGATGACAAGCAGAGTGTGTTGTGCATTTGTCAGTTTTAGTTGTCTACTCCATTCACGTATAAATCACCTGGAACCAGATACACTTAGGGCAGTAAACAGACTAGTACACAGTCCTGGAAAGCAGAAGGGAGGTTGAATTCCCACAAGTGGTCCTCCAGGGATCCCCATAGGAGCCTGTGTGTGTGTGTCACACCAGAATGAGGCTGAGGATGTGAGGCACAGCAGAGCCCTGCCACTAGCCCTCCAACCACCACAGTGGGGCCTGTATTTCTAGGTCTCTAAGTCAGACTATTTCCCGGGGTGGTTCTACATGATCCCATGGGATGTGACCAGACAGGCCTTTTAACTCCTTTCTCCTCATAATAGGGCTACTATTTTCCAGATGAAAACCATGAGATGAGAGAGGCCCTCCTGCACAGGGAGTGAGCAGCAGACCTGGGGGGCTGGGGGGATGCAGAGTCTGGCTGCAAAGCCCAGCACCCTGACCTCAGGGTATACTCCACTTGCAAGCTCAGGCACAGCTCCAGGCACTCTTCCAGGTCCCGTCTCTCCCTTTCCCTCTCATTTGCAGCCAGGCCTGTTGATGTAAAGTCAGCCTGCCTCCACCCCCTCTCCACAGGGTCCGGCAAAACCTTTCCAGATGGGCCATGCTCAGCAGGTTATTATTGTCCTCCTGGCCAGACTTCCGCCACCCCTACATCTTTCCGGTGCCCCCATGGCTTCTACTGTCCGGAGGGATCTCCCCAGCCAAGGGCCTGTGAGAATGGAACCTTCCAGCCCCAGGAGGCCAAAGGGTCATGTGAGCCATGCCCTGCAGGATTCTACTGTGAAGACGGGGGCACAGGTAGACTCACTGGAGCTGAACACGAGGCCCCCATGTGGTGCTGGGTCCCAGGACGAGGTGCTGGCAGTGGGAGCCCTTGCAGAAGTGACACCTCCTTGTTGAGCAGGAGATCACCTCCCTTATTAGAGAGAGAACAGGGACTAACCCCAGGGTGGCACAGTGAATCTGCTCCAGTGCAGCAAGAGCCCCCTGGTATCCTCCCTTATGCATTCATTTAGATTTGGCTTTAGAATGTATCTCGGGAATTCTTACGGCAGAAGCTTGGGTGTCATAGCCACAGTGGTATGATCCACATGCAGCCCTTGACAACTGACAGCAGAACGGAGGGAAGGGGACCCTAAAACCAGCCAGGTACAAGGGGAGGACATATCAGGGACTTAAACCAGGAGAGGCATTGCAAGGTGACTCAGCCCAACACCCGATGCCCAGCTCAGGATGGTAGGCACTGGATGCAGGACAGGACAGTATGAGGTCTAGGACTCTAGGATCTAGTTGGCTGTGACCCAACTGGGCTTTCTCAAGGTACATTCTGCACACTCCAGATCATAACATGGCCTTGGTCATGTTTAGAAATACACAGGTGGCTCCTGGCCTGACAGAGAGGCCACAGCACAGCAGTGGGGTCTGCAGCCCACTGCAGAGGTAGGCCAGACGTGCCCAGCATGTGCGAGTGCCACTGTTTGGAGAATGGGAGCTTTATGCTCAGCAGTCAGCCTCAAGGCTGGAGATCTCAGGATCTCACAGAGGTTTCCTGGGCCATACACCTTCTGCTGCAATGGCTGATGGACAACCATTGAGGGTCTTCCAACATGTTCAGAAATTAGAGAATAAAGCACCTTCACTGACGAACTGGGCCAGGGCAGCTTCAGAGCCTGGGGGTCCCAAGTCTCTGACCAGGATGCTCAGGAGGGAGGGCTCCCACTGCAAGCTCGGGCCGACATTGCCATTGTCCCTTAGGTCCCATGGCCGGCCACCCCAGCCTGTGCCTGCAAGGCTACTTCTGTCCCCCTGGCTCCCACTCAGCCACTGCCCACCCGTGCCCTCGGGGGACATTTGGGCCCAAGCGAGGGGCCAGTGCAGAGCTGGACTGTGAGCTGTGCCCAGCAGGTTGGTGGACTCTGGGCCATGGGGTCTAGAAGCCTAGACTAAAGGGTTGAGAAGAGAATGAGGAGCAATTGAAGGAGGGCAAGCAAATAAGTCCCTGAGCAAATGTGCCTTGGCTCCCTGGGCCCGTGCTGTCCCAGCAGCACCTCGTGGGCCTACCAGCTGGCTGAAGGACAGTAAAGTCAGGTTCAAACATGGGCCAGGGCCCCCTGACCTCCGACAGGCCCACAGCTCCCACCATACTTTGGATTCTCCAGGCCTCCTCATACCGGGCGGCCCAGCCACCCCATGTGTACCTCTAGGGCTCAGGGCAAGGCCAATCCCAGGCTTTCTTCAACCCAAAGAGAAAGTACTGCCTGGTCAAGGCAGTTCCATGTCTGCCCGTCCTCGCTCCCTGATTCAGCTTGGCCAACATGCCCACACCCTGTGCCCGCCCGAGAGCCTAGGGAGGGAGGAGCAGGTGGGGCCCAGCCCAAGGCAGGCAGTGCTGGTGCCAGAGCCAGAGGGAGGTGGGAGGAGTCTGCCCCTTGGGTCTGCTTCTTCTAGGGATGTTCTGCTCGTCAGAAGGGCTGTCCCAGCCATCAGGGCTCTGTCACTCAGCCTACTACTGCACTGGAGGAGCAGTGTCTCCCACCCCCCTCAAACACAAGGTATGTAACACTGGGCACAGCCACCCAGCCATGCATCCGAGTCTGCCCTGCAATAGCAGCTGAGTAGTGGACGCGGAGCTGCCCAGGGGTTCTAGTAGGCTGATGGTTCCTCCTGCCAGGGTTGAGTAACCTGAGGGCAGGACGATTCTCACCTTTGTGTCTGAGGCCTGGCAGAGGACCCAGTGACAGCTTATTTCAATGATTCTAAGATGTGCATCGTTTTCATGTCTAACATCTCTAAAATCAGCAGCACTGTATAATCCATGGCATCTGGAAACCACAATGGCAGTGGCTTTTTTCTTTTAAATCATTCGCCTTAAAAAATATAAATAAATAAAATAAATAAATAAATAAATCATTCGCCTTCCAGGGTGTGACATCTTGGGTTTGATGGCATGTGACAATAATAGTAGCATAGGGGCTTTACTCAGTGCTGGACAACACTCATGTGCTGTGTACACACTGACTCCACAGTCCTTACAAGGGCCCTGTGGGAAGCCCCATGGTCACCCCACTTCAGACACGAAGACGCAGAAAAGTGTGTGTGGTAATGAATGTTCTCCAGGCCATGTGGTGAGAAAGCAACCGTCAGTATGTTGGATTATTATGCTGTAGAACAGGGTGGTGGAGAGTCACCTGGGTGGGTGGATACACAGACCCATGCCGGACCCACATGATGTCGGTGTGATAGTTGATTATCCCTGATTCTCATTTTATTACTGACTTCCTGTGAGACTTTGAACATACCTGCTCTTTGCCCTCTCTGGACCCCAACTTACCTTTTACCAAGAGACTCCCCATTCTGGGAGTCACCAATTCTATATTGATGCCAAGAGAAGACCGGCCCAGGGGATGAGGAAGAGAGGGGAGAGAAGCCATTGAGTCAACATTATGATTTTGGAAGTCAGAGACCCCTCCCGGGCCTCCTGGTGCATCCTTCCCAGGTCTTGGCTGGCACAGGTGGAAGCACCCAGTAATGGGATGATTTTGTGCATAACCTTATTTGCTGTCTCCAGGGGCCGGCAGGTGCCAGTGGTGCTCCTTACAACCTGGGACCACAGCTCTAACGTGAAGGCCTTTCTTCCTTCTTTCTGACTGCTCAGGTGGAGGCCCCAGGACTTTCTGGGAATGACATCTGCCCCCCCGGCTTCTTCTGCCCCAAGGGAACAGGTTCCCCAGTGCCATGCCCGCCTGGGTTTTATTCCTCCACCCCAGGCCTGGCCAGCGAGGACCAGTGCCAGCCATGCCCCCCAGGGCACTACTGCAGTCATCCGGGGCTGTCCCACGCCCTGCAGGCAGGGCTCTGCGATGCAGGGTGAGGAGGCCCTGACCCTGAACTCCTCAGGGAGGAGGGGGGAGGAGTAGCCCTTAGTCAGGCCTGACAGGGCTCCCAAATCACAGACTAACCCTAATCCTATGGCCTCTCCTGAGTCCCCGTGAGGATGCTGGGCCAGGGTTATTATGCCCCAGGCGTGGGTCCTGATGTGTCATCCCGTAGATACAAGGCTGAACTGACCACACCCTCTGGTGCCCTCCCTGCACTGACTTTCCAAGATCCAAGCAGTGCTGGTGCTGGGCCAGTTCCATGGTCCCACTTAGCCCCAGGGCAGCCTCCACACCCTCTGTAGCCCCTGCTAGGCCTTGGTCTTTACCTTGTTGGCCAACAGCCTCTGCCAACAGGTGTCTGAGATGCCTGACAGGTGCATTCTCACCTTATTGTTGAAAGGGCTGGAGACTGCCCGCAGCTACCAATAAGCTCCTTCTAGGTCCCATGTGAAGGAATCCCTGCCCCATCTGTTCAGGGGCCTTGAGGATGGAGAAATTTTGGAGAAGGGAGCCATGCTTGTTCTGGAAAATGTCTGACGTTTCCCAGGATCTTCATGAGCCTCTACTATACACTTTCCCATCACAGGGGCAGAGGACCTCCTTCCATCCCAGGGACAGCCCCTGGCTGTGGCCACTCTGGCCTTATCCTCAGCACAATTCTGTTGACCCAAGGCTCCAAAGGCCACCCCTTTCTCTCACCTTCTGTCTGTCCAGGACCACATGGTTGTGCTCGAGGAGGGCCAGCCACGGTTCTCCGTTTCCTCAGGTATATCTGCCTGGGAGGCAGTGCTGTACCCTCACCTTCCGACGGCACCCACGGATACAGATGTCCCCCTGGTTTCCGCTGTCCCCCAGGGGCTCACAGCGAACAGCCCTGTGAGCCTGGCACCTTCAGCCCTTTGCCTGGGGCTGACACCTGCCTGCCCTGTCCAGGCGGTACCTACTGCCAAAAGGCTGCTACTGTGAAGCCCACCACCTGCCCCAAAGGTAACCAATGCCCTCAGGCCAGTCTCTGCCCTCACTCACTCTCATGACTGCAATGGACAGCGCCGCTCAGGGTTCAATGTAGCTGGGACCGCTGGCTCCCAGAGCACAGCTCTATCCCACAAGTGAACGCTTGATGGCAAACCCTCAGCCTTCCCTGGATGCCAGTGACCCACCTATAAAATGGGGCCAATCACACGGTGGAGGGAGGACTCCGGGTGCTGTAGGAGACACACCTGCCTGGGAGGTTGCCAGCACCCTCCCTCACATGGCTTGTGACCAGCCTCATATGTCCGTACCACAGGTTACCAGGGGGTGCCCAGGAGATTATAGAGGGAGGGACATTCTGGTCCTTGGACAGCCACACCTGTCTATAAAGTGAGACCAGAGGACCTGAGAACTCCACTCCAGGAGCTGACTCCCTCTCAGCCAACACCCCCAGAGAAGGCTACACTGTGTCTTTTGTGAGACTTCAGCAGCCCCACTGGCCGGGCTTCCCGTCAGGGTGCTCCTTGGGCAGCTATTTCTTGAGAGGGAGTTCTGGGGGCTGTGTAAGGTGCACACAACCCACTGTCTCCAGGACAAGAAACTCTCTCCCAGGCTCCCGAGCCCAACCACTCACTCTTACTAAGTAACGACTGTAGAAACCTCAGTGCTGATGTCCCCACACACATCTGCACACACACACACACACACACCCCTGCGCATGGGCACACCTGCACATGGTCACACCTGTGCACGCGTACACCTGCGCACACGCACACCTTTGCTGCCTGCACTGAACCCCTGAAGTACCCACCCCACTAGCCTGAATTCTAACCCTCCACACTTTCTTCTGCCACCTGTCCAGTGTCCTCCACGTCCTTCAGCTGCATCCTCTGCACCCCTCAGGGCTACCCTCACCTCTTCACCATTGACCTCTAGGAGGTCGTAGGGCCCAGAGAGCCACTATGGGGTGGGATGCTTGGTACTCACATACTCTGTCCCCACAGGTCACTACTGCCCAGGAGGGACATCCTCTGCCCTTCCCTGCCCAGAGGGTACCCTAAACCCACAAGAAGGCGCTCTCTCCCCTGGGGCCTGCCAGCCCTGTCCTGCAGGGAGATACTGCCCTGGGGAGGGCAGCAGGCAGGCTGAGGGTAAGTGGCAGCCACTGGGCAGAGCTATGTCCTGGCTGCTCCTCATAGCTCCCCTGTGCTCTCCTTGGCAGGGCCACAGAACAGGTCCGGGTCTGACTGCCCACCTGGGTGTGGCCTCCTGCCACCTCTTCCCCCAAACCCTACTCCTTCCTCCCTCCCTTCCTCCCTCCCTCCCTCCCCTAAAGGTCCTCAGCCTTGTGGCCAAGAGCAGGTCTCATTCTAGATCTGAATTTAGTGCAGATGTGACCTTGGACAAGTCACTGAGCCCCTCTAACCTCAGTCTCATCCCCTGTAAAGTGGGGATGAGCACAGTGCACACCTCTTGCGGTTTGCTATGGAGAGTGTGGTCATCACAGACAGGAGCTCAGAACAGTGCCTAGTGCGCAGCAAGTACCCACAACTGTTGTCTTCTAGAGAAACCCCCCTCACCCCGGACTCCATGTGGAAGCCACCAGCTCGGGCCAAGGACACTTTAGGCACTCCCTTGTTTTCCTTTCTCCTACTTTAATTTCCATGACTCTTTGGGGTTAGAGACAGCAGGCTGGGACCAGGAAGGAGGCAAGATATAGCATAGGCAGCTGATAAGGCTTCTGTTGCTACCCTAAAATTCCAGTCTTTCTATATCCAAGGGCCCTGCTCAGCTGGTTACTACTGTGAGGGGGGAGCTGCCAGCCCCACTCCCCAGGGCAACTCTGCCTTTCCCCTCAATGGACCTTGCCCTCGAGGCCACTACTGCCCCAAGGGGACTCTGTACCCTGTGCTCTGCCCCATGGGGACAACGAGGAACAACCCAGGTGAGCATCTGCCCTAAGCCTTCCCATCCCCTCCCAGCTGGGGGCTCCCTTTCCTTTCAAAGTCCCAACTTCAACACTGGGGTTCCCACTAGGGTGGACTTGATTCTGGGGGACAGGCCTGTGTCCAGGTGTGGATGTTAAGGCTTCCTGCCCCAGGGACAGGGCCCCCTCCTCCATCTCTTGATCTATGCCCAATGCAGAGCTTTGCCTGCAAAATGCCAGGCTATGCCATTGGCCAACCCAAAACAGAGGTGCCCTTAGGGAGGCTCCAGCCAGTGGCTGCTTTAGTCAACACATGTTGTGCCAGACTCCATTCTAGCAAGCAAGGAAAAGGTCTTATCCTCGGGGGATGATACTCCAGTGTGGGGACCTACAGAGCCTGTGAGCTTCAGCCTCCCTATCCAGGTGGTGCCTCTGAGAGAAGCTGTGGGCCCTGTCCAGCTGGCTCATTCTGCCCTGGCCTGGGCCTAAGCTCTCCTATCAGCTCCTGTGTGGTTGGTTCGGAATGCTCCTGGGACCTCAGGACCTCCAGCCCCATGGCTTTCCTCTGCCCTCAGGTACCTCCCCAGGGGCTGCAGGGAGGGGCCCAGTTCCCTAGGCTTGGGGAAGCCAGGGATCCCCACTCAGGATTCAATCTAGAGTCCTCCAATGGTGCGCCTCAGGCTGGGTTTTGGTGCCTTGTAGGAGGACCCTCAATACTCCCATCTCCCAGAAGTTCTCTCTCCAATGCCCACCCCCCACTCCCAGCCTCCTGGCCTCCTGTACTTCAGTCACCATGGCCTGAACCAGCTGGAAGGAAGGACAATGCACAGACCTTCTTGAGCTCCTGAGCACTCAACCACACCATTCTGACTCTCAGAGGTACCACTTTGTGTCCAATGCCCAGGGTCACTTCTGCCAACCAGGGTCTGCTTGGCCTGCCCCGTGCCACCAAGGGGAGTACCAGCCCTCCCTAGGCTCAGACACCTGCCTCTTGTGTCCACCCGGCTTTCACTGCCCACATCCTGGCACCAGAATGCCCAGGCTTTGTCCTGCACACGCCTACTGCCCAAATGGTAAGCCCAGAGCCCTCAACTACCCATGCACCCCAGCCCTTCATCTTTCTCCCCAGTATCCCTCCCTCCCTTCCTTCCTTCCTTCCTTCCTTCCTTCCTTCCTTCCTTCCTTCCTTCCTTCCTTTCTTTTTCTCTCTTTCTCATTCACACCCCATAGAGTGCCTGCTGTTTGCCAGGCACTATATTCGCACTAGAAATGTCAATGGTGAAGACCACCTACATAGATTTCATCCTCCCCTCATCCCTACCCCAAGCCCATCTCACCCCATTCTGTTGCTCTTCTTTTCTCCAGCTGTTGACTCACCAATGTCCCATGTTCTGTCTCTTCCTTACATTCAGCCTGGGGGGGCCAGGGTGAGCACCTGGACCAGGATGATAGCAAACAGATAGCATCACCTGGGCCAG
The DNA here is from genome assembly GCF_018345385.1 of Vulpes lagopus. NCBI lineage: Eukaryota > Metazoa > Chordata > Mammalia > Carnivora > Canidae > Vulpes > Vulpes lagopus. Next base: position 32,343,780 of record NC_054831.1, read on the forward strand.
TCTGGGTCAACAATCTAGGAGCAGCTTCCTGAACACTGCACAGAGAAGGGCTTTGCTGTGGTGTTGGGGTGCTACAAGTGGAACCCAGGCATCAGAAGGCAGTGCCCCGGTCACCACGAGTTTGCTCCCCTCGAGTCTGGGTCTAGTCATCCTGAACACACTGTACGCGAGCCCACCCTTACCCAAACTCACGCATGCACATGTGAACTCATGCACAAGTGTCTTCACACACCCACAGTGCACACACACTCACACGTGCATATGCATGTACAGATGCGCAGTGTACACAAGCACACACAAATGCACACACACATTCATAATGCTGTCCCCAGGCAGCCTGGCAAACAAATATCCACAAAAGTTCATAGTCTTTGCCATATCTTACAGACATTTGCACAAATCTTCCTGCCAATTTTAGGAGTTGTGTATTTACACTTTGCAAGAGTTTGATTCACAGGTGATGCATACACTTGTTCTTCCTGTAACTATGGTGTAAAATGTATATATGCCCCTTTTAAATGAGTGACCTCTCACCCCAGAATATTTATATTTCAAGTCCAAAGAACTTGGCCTGTTGTCCCTGTGATTACATATCGCATTAGTCACACACACACACACACACACACACACACACACACACACACGGAGGACAGCTGGTCTCTGGGGAAGCACTGTTCTCCTGCCTTCCCAGCCCCATCACCCATACCCTCAGTCACTCTTGCTGACATGCCAACTCTTACATAGCTTCCCCTAATTAAATTCACACCTTTCAGCTTCTTACTCCCCCTCCTGGTCAGGAATTTTTTTCAGTAGATCCAGCTGCTCTCTAAATTTTTTCCCTGTTGGGGGACTTCTCTTGTTTCCCATTCCAGATGTGTACACTGGGGTGCACCTGGTGTACACAGCATAGCCCATGTACACCAGAAAATGCAGAGGCCAGCAAAGCCAGAGGATGGCCCCCAGGACACGGGCCAGCCATACAGTGGGGCTGTGGGGATTCTAAGCTGGAGAGGAGGGAGCCACACAGTCACATCTCACCCAACCAGGCCGGGCAGCAGGGCATGGCAGGAAGCGCGGCTAGGAGGAGAAGACGTCCCAAGAGAGATGTACATAGTGTGGAGTGCCTGCTTCCAGCTCAGTCCCAGAAAGCCCCGTGTCCGACACACACAAGCAAACCCCTGAGCCTATTGGCTCAATTAAAGCCCCTCGCCCCCACATAGTTTCACTGCTACCTGGAAACCTTTCCCTAGGGAGTTACTCTTTTGTAAGGGGACTATAATCCTACAGAGAGACTAAAGTCATGGCCATTTCAGCATTTTGAAGGCTCTAAGAAAGCAGGAAAGAAAACCTCAGCACTGTGGGGGCAGCAGGATGCTGATGAGTGCCCCCCGCCCCGGCACAGAGGAGGCGGGTCCACAGGCACTGATGTGATCTGAATCTTCCGCTGCCCATCTTCACTGGCTAACCTCTCTCTACAGGAACGTGGTCCCCTCTTCCATGTCCTCCAGGAACCTTCACTCCTCAAGATGTGTCAGGCCTCAGGGAAGAGGCTGACTGTTCAGTCTGTCGCCCTGGTGACTACTGCAGGTCAGTAATAGCCTAGAGTCATTCCCCTCCCCTCCCAGGCTGCCATCCACATGCACCTTACAGGTGAAGAGACCCAACAGGTGCCAGGCCTGCCCTGAGCCCCCAGGCTGTGCATGTGGCCCCTAAGGTGCGAAGGGCCAGGGCCAGCTATGAGACCACAGTCCCACTTGGCCCCACAGGCCTGAACAGGGAGGGAAATCTGACGATTAGGTGAAGAGAGCTGGGACAATGGGTGCAGACCCAGATTTAAGAAATAATAATAATAAATACATTCAACCTGAGGGAGGGCCAAAATGAAATAAAAATAGCTCTGTTCAGTCCCTGCCTAAAAACATGGGGAAGTTCGTTACAGGCAAAGTTCTTTGTGCCTCCAGTCAATCTCAGAGTTCTGCACATACACTTGGGAAAAGCTGAACAATCCTTCCACCTCTACCTCTGAATTTTCTACATTGAGAATAGTTTTTGTAATCTTCGGGGCTAGAAAGACAATATATGGTACCTATAAACAGAATAATCAGAGACCAGGGTGCAGGACACCCAAACTCTACCTGCATGTCCTACACCTACGTGGTATAAGTAAGACCTGTATGTATACAACGGGGATATTCTCGCTGTAGCAATAGAAGCCCCTGGAGGAACTCTGCACTTGGCATTCAGAGACTCGCAGCCTCTAGGGCTGGGTGGGGCAGGGTGGGGGGCTCCCCAGCCTCTCCTAAGACCTTGGGGACAGGCCAGCCCTCAAAGTAGCCCTCAGCCCAACTCCCCCAGAGCAGCCAGACAAAAGGAAAGCACTTTGGGGATCTCTGGTCCAGAGAAAGCTCCCAACATATATGAAAACATATACCTTCAGTTTCCTGAAGAGAGAAGAGTCAAGAAGAGGGAAGAAGAGTCATCAAAAGAAGAGTTGCTCCATTTCATGTAGTGGCAAACCTGCTTCAAAGCACATTATTTTCTATTTAAAAGGCGAGAGTGGAGAGTTCCTCAGATGCTCTTTCTGGAGGATTGTCTCCCTGTACTCAGGAAGTTCATCCTTAGGTCTAGCCTGCTTTGTGCAGCAGAGTTGGAGATCCAACTGATGACTCTCAGAGCCCAGCACTCCCTGGGGACAGTGCAGGACGCAGCTAGAATGCCTGCAGTCCTCTTCGTCCTCGTGCTCACAGTGAGTGCAGCAGGGCCACCAAGCTCCTCCCAGAGGGGCTGTCCTGCTGGGCAGCCCTGAGTCCTGCTGGACTCAGCTTCAAACTCTGCTCTGGGCCCAGCCCCCTGTGCCCAGCCTCATGCCCTCTTTGATTGCCGAGTGAGGTACCGCATCTTGTTTCTGTCATATCCATGGCTATGCTCATGTGCTCTCCTGGGACAGAAATCGGAAGCATTTCACACTGTGGGTCACAATGAATCGGTCTGAAACAGGACTCCACCTGACCTCAGTCCTTTCCCCTCTCTGTGCTGTTAGAGGTGGACAGCTATGGGGGAAATGTCCTGCTGGTTATTTCTGTCCTCCTGGGACCTCTGGACTGCCGACACAAGGTCCCAAGGAGTCTCAGCCCTCATGTCCCCGGGGACAGCTGTGCGCCAAGCAGTGCCCACCAGGTAACAACCCCTGTGTCTTGTCCCTGGAGTAGGAAAGAGGCAGAGAGCAAGGTTGCTCAGCTGTCACCACAACACCCACCCGGGCCAAGGATTCTTCTTCTTCTTCTTCTTTTTAAATCAAAAACAGACTCTAAAAATAGTTGATGCCCACACCTGACTCGCTCAGTGGGTAGAGCATGTGATTCTTGATTTCAGGATCATGAGTCCAAGCCCATGTTCATCATAGAACTTACTTTAAAAAAATCATAAAAAATTGTTGAGCCCCAGTGCTGTACCTTGAACATTATCTGCATAGGCATGTGTATATGATTCCACACATCAAATGTATGTGATATGAATATGCACCTAATTCAATTCAGAAGATTACTGACTGGACAAACCTAAAAGCAAGTGCAACCAGGATGGGCACCCAGACCTCCCAACTTTGGTGCCCACCCTGGGCACATGCTGTTCCTGACCTGCTGCGGGGGAGCAGCCACGAGACCCAATGTGACCCTATATGCTTCAGGCTTTTACTGCCCGGAGGGCAGTGGAGAACCCACCTTGTGCCCCACTCACACTGTGGCGGCTGTCCCCAGAGCCAAGCAGCAAGAGGAATGCGGGCCTTGCCCTGCCGGGCACTGGTGCAAAGCCGGTGAGCTACCTGCCCTGCAGCCTGGACAGCACTGGTCCTGAGGAGGGCAGGGGGAGGCCCTCTGGGCAGGATGAGAGGATGGAGAGTGAGCACAGTCTTTGCTCTCCAGGAGACCCGGCCCCCCGCCCCTGCCCTGCTGGCCACTACTGTCCCGGAGGGAATGAGACGAGCACAGGAGCCCCCCAGGCCTGCCCTGAGCACACCTATCTGGCTGCGGAAGGAGGCAAGAGTCTGGCAGAGTGCCTCCCTTGCCCTCCTGGGTACCACTGCCTGTCCCCAGGTGAGAGGCTCGCCCTGGGCTGGATGCTGAGACTGCTGTGGAGGCGAGACGAGAGGCTCTCAGGGGCCTCCTGGCCATGCCTGCTTTTTCTGCCCCCAGGTCTCTCTTCCTTCAAAAACCACCCGTGTCCTCCAGGCTACTGGTGTCCAGGTGGCCGGGGTCCCTTTCTCTGCCCACCTGGAACCTTTCGGACAAAGCCAGGGGCAACCTCACAAGAAGACTGTGAGCTCTGTCCCCCTGGCCACTACTGCCCCCAGGCTGAGCTGAGGGGTCACCCAAATGTGTTTGCGATCCCCTGCAGAGCCGGATCTGAATGCCCTGCAGGTGAGACTGCCTGGCATCTCTCTCCCTCCCCAGCCCACCCCCATCCCTTGTGCCCTCACCCCTGAGGTTCAGGCTGGGTGCACAGGCAGGACTTATCAGCACAGGCACAGTACAGGCATGGTATGGCCACCTGCTTGCCTCAGCAAGCCAATTGCCCAGCCTCCCTGCATCTTGGTTGGGTCTGCACTTCCTGGATCCCCCCAAGACCAGTGTGCCTTGGTCTGCTTGTGTCTCTCACAGGTGCTGTGGCTGAGGTCACTTGCAGGGCTGGCTCCTACTGCAGGCCCCAGACGGGGGTCCCCCCACTTTGCCCCGAGGGCTATGCCTGCCCTGCCGGCTCTTCTACCTACAGTGGCCCAGGGCAGCTGTGAGTACCCTCCCCTGTTTGTGTGTGTGAGGCCCCCCTGTATCTCAGACTCTGGGCTCTCCAGAGAGGAGTCAAGACCCAGAGGATTCAAGACCAAATAGCAGGACCCAGAAATCAGCCCTGGATAACCCTGTGCTTGGGCTTCCCAGCTGGGGCGTTCATGTGCCCTGTCCTGTCTCTGCCTCTGTCCCTGGGAAGGGAGGGTGAGGAAGCAAGTCCCACTGAGATGCCCTTCAGTCGTTTCCAAGGCCATTCCCTGTGAGGTGACCAGATTTAGCAAATAAAAATACAGGAAAATCCGGTTGAGTATAACTTTCAGGTAAACAACAAATACATTTTTAGTATAAATACAGCCCATGTAATGTGGCAGTACTCACACTCACTGTTTATTCATTGTCAATTACTCATTGTTTATCTGAAATTCAAATATGACTGGACACAGTGTACTTCATTTGGCAACCTCAATCCTGTGCCCAGGACTGACACCCCCAGCACACAGACTGTCCCCCAATCAGAGCCAGGGTGAGTGGGCAGAGAGCACAGGCCTGGACACTGCCCACTGGTGGGGCCACCTAGACATGGCTCAGCCTCCTCTGGGAAGACACCTTCACCTACTTAGGCCCCGTCAGACGTAAGGCCACCCTACAGCCCCCTGCCTGGGTTAATGTCAAAGCTGCCCCTCCCCCAGCCAGCTTGAGGCCCAAGAGTTGGGAAGGTCAGGGAGGAGGGGACTCCCGCTAGTAGGTGAGAGCCCCACACACAGACCCTCTCACCATGAAACTGGAGTCTGGGGGTCTGTGTCTCTGTGCAGCTGTGTGTTTCCCTATTACTGCCCCCCGGGCAGTGCCCATCCACGTGCGTGCCCTGGGGGCTCTGAGGCCCTAAATAAGACTGGCCTTCGGGTCTCCAAAGAGACTTGCTGCCGCCTCTGTGAAGCAGGCACCTACCGCAGCCAGGCCCCGGATGCCCAGGCCTGCCAGCCCTGCCCCCCTGGATTCAGCTGCCACCAGGGTGAGTTTGGGAAGCTTGGCTGTGAGTAGGAGAAGGGGGCTGGGGCCTCAAGTTGCATTAGGCAGAGCCTAGAGAGGAGGCAGCAGGTAGGGAAGACCCACAGAGCCCCCGGAAGCATGCAGGAGAACAGGCCTGCTGTTTTTCTCAACTAGGCGAGCCACCTGATAAACAATGACCCAGTAATAATGGGAGGACACAGGTGAAGGAGATTCAGAGAAAGTAGGTGCCACACCTGTCTTGATGTTAGGTTTAAAAGACCTAAAGAGCCACCTGGGTGGCTCAGCGGTTGAGCATCTGCCTTTGGCTCAGGGCGTGATCCCAGTTGGGGGATCGAGTCCCACATCCAGCTCCCTGTGAGGAGGAGGAGCCTGCTTCTCCTTCTATGTCTCTGCTTCTTTCTGTGTCTCTCAGAAATAAATACAAATCTTTAAAAAAAATAAATGACCTAAATATTATCAACTATGCACATCATACAGATTAGCACGCTGAAGCCAGTAGTCTGGGTTTCAGAAAATAGGACAAGCTGCTGCCCAAAGTGTTAGCAATGCTGGGTATGCTGTTCCAGGTCTGCTGGGAAAGATTGACTTGGGTTGTGTGGTGCACAGAAGGCTAACGGGGCTATCGCTGGGGAATGAAAGGGTAGATACAATAAAGCACAGAGCTTCCACTGTCCTCCTTACAATCTAGATTCTTCCCTAAACACTGTTGGCTTGGCTATCTCCCCTCCCTTTCCCTACTCCACCTGAATCCCACTAGCAAGCTCATCCTTCCCTTGGACTCTGCCATTTCTCATTCCATACCCCAGCTAGAGTCCATGGCTCAGAATTTCCCCTCTGTTTCCCTCCAGGAACAGAGAGCTACCACAGCCAGCCCTGCCCAGTAGGGCACTACTGTCCAGCCGGGACTTCCAGCCCCAGGCCCTGCCCATCGGGAACATTTAGAAACAGCAGCCAGGCAGGGGCAGCTGGAGAGTGCCTACCATGCCCTGCGGGCACCTTTGGTCCCCAGCCTGGCCAGCCTGGCTGCCTCCCCTGTGGGAGCTCTGCTTTCTCTCTGCCTGGTGAGTCTCTGCCTATGCCCACTGCCTGCCTTCCCACTGGCTAATAATTGCTCTTGTCTCCAGATATGGTCTCCAAATACACCATTTCTCCTGTCCCCTGAAGTTTTGAGGATCAACAGTGTAAGGTTTCAGAAAACCATATTAAAGCTATAGTATGTGAGAGAATGGGTGAGCCCGGGACTCCCACTGTATGGGCCTGTGTGTGTGCACAGATAAAATGAGTGTCACATTGACTTCAATAAGTGAACACAAGGAAACAAGCTCAGAGAGGTCCAGCAACTTGCTGCAGATGAGTCAACTGATGGAGGAGCTGAGACCTTGCACTGGGACTGGCCAGTGTTTCTGACACTGCTGCATGCTCTTAGAGGTGATGGCAAGCCCACCCATATTAGAATCTGTGCAACAAGATTGGGCACAGGGACTTTATAAACCCAGGACTCAGCTGTGGCCTCTGGGTCCTCGCTGATCCCCTGCACCTCTCCCCATTTCAGAGGTGATTTTCTCATGGTTTTTGTTGTGCGAACCACTTGGTGCACAGTACAAGCAGAAAAAGTAACCAGATAATACAACAAAAGGAAATTTAAGTTGTCCAAATCGTATATGTTTAGCCTCCGTGGGGGCTCCCTCAGCCCTGTTCCCTAATGAGGGCTGCCCTCAGATCTCCACTGATAAGAGCACCTACCGTATGCCAGCTACTGTTGCAAGTGTTGCCCTAATACCAGTCCTTGTGATTCTCATACCAACTCTCTGAAATAGGCACAGTTACTATCATCCCTATTTTATAAATCTGCCAATTAAACCATAGAGAGTTTAAATAACTTTCTCACAGTCAGACAGTTAGAGGCAGAACCAGGATTGGAACCCTCATGATTGCGTGCCAACAAGAATCATCTCCACGTCTTTAAGAGTCATCTTAGCAGAAGACAGACTTTGCAGATTTTCAGTGCTTTTAGTGAACTGGTATTTTTAGTCAATGTTTTCTGAGCAGCAAAGAACAAGAATTCTCTTGGTCAGAAAAAGTGGTCAAAATTCATTTTTTCCAAACAGATATCCAACTGGCATAGTACCTTTATTGAAAGATCACTCATGTTTGTCATTAGTTACATCCATATGCATGTGAGTCTGTTTATGAATCTCTATTCTGTCCATCAGTCTTTTATCCAATCCTAGTATAAATACTACCCTGTCCTAATCATTGTAGTTTTATAATAAACCTTAATTTTAGTAGTATATGTGTTCCAACTTTGTTCTTTTTAAAGATTGTCTTGGTTCTTGTGGCCTTTGACTTCTATATAATCAGATCATATTCAAAAAGATACGTGCTGGAATTTTTTATTGGATGGCATAGAAACAAATCCTTTTGGAGAAAAAGGGCATCTTTATTATATTAGTCTTCAAGTCTTTGAACATGGCTTAGCTTTCCCTTTATTTATGTCTTCTTTACTCTTATAAGATTTTTTTAAATTTTTTATTTCTTAGTAGAGCCCTTTTATACATCTCATTAGCTTTATTAATAGGTACAGGCATAATTTGTTTTATCATGCTTCTCTTTATTGAGTTTCATAGATACCACATTTTTTTACAAATTGAAGGTTGTGGCAACCCTGCATGGAGCAAGACTATTGGCACCATTTTTCCTACAGCATTTGCTCACTTCATGTCTCTGGATCACATTTTGGTAATTCCCTCAATATTTCAAACTTCTTCATTAATACTATATTTGTTATGATCTATAATCAGTGATTATCACCTGTCAAAAGCCCAGCTTATATTAGCATCTTTTAGCAGTAAAGTATTTTTAATTAGGGCATACACATTGTTTTTTAGACATAATGCTATTAACACTTAATAGACTATAGTATAAACATAACTTTTATATGTGCTGGGAAACAAATAAATCCATTTGAGTTGCTTTATTTACTTTTTCTGCATTGCTTTATTCCAATATTTGTTTCATTGCAGTGGTCTAGAATTTGATCCACAATATTTCCAAGATATGCCTGAAGTTAATATATTTTGAAGTTATTGCAAATGCTATTAGGTTTTAAAAATTTATCTTTCGGTGGTTTTTTTTTTTTTTTTGTCTAAAATTTTCTTTTCCAGCTTACCCTTGAAATGTATTTTAGCTAAACAGAGAATTCTAGTTTGATAGCTGTTTTCTTTTAGCATTTCAAAGATATACTTCCATGGCTTCTGCCTTTCATTATTTTTGTTAAGAAGTGTTGCACAAGTCTTATATTTGCTCTTACAAAGTAAATATCCATTTTCTCTGGTACTTGTAAGATTTCCACACTGTTTTCATTTGGGGGGAATATAGCTATAGTTCTCCTTCTGTAGTTTTTCTTTGTATTTATCTTCTATGAATTTCTTTAGCACTACTTGTACCTATGGTTTAATGAACTTCATCAAGTTTGTGAAATTTTCAGCCATTATATTTTTTTATTTGAATTCAATTTGCCAACATATAACACCCAGTGCTCATTCCGTCAAGTGCCCTCCTCACTGCCCATCCTGCAGCTTTCCCATCCCCCTACCCTCCTCCTCTCCAGCAACCCTCAGTTTGTTTTCCAGAATTAGGAGTCTCTCATGGTTCGTCTTACTCTCTGATTTTGCCCCACTCAGTTTCCCCTCCTTCCCTTATGGTCCCTTTCACTATTTCTTATATTCCACATGTGAGTGAAACCATATGATGATTGTCTTTCTCCAACTGACTTATTTCACTCCACATAATACCCTCCAGTTCTATTCATATCGAAGTAAATGGTGGGTATTCGTCCTTTCTGATGGCTGAGTAATATTCCATTGTATATATAGACCACAACTTCTTTATCCATTCATTGAAGGACATCTTGGCTTCTTCCACAGTTTGGCTATTGTGGACATTGCTGCGATGAACATTGGGGTGCAGGTGTCCCAGCGTTTCACTACATCAGTATCTTTGGGGTAAATACCTAATAGTGCAATTGCTGGGTCGTAGGGTAGCTCTATTTTTAACTTCTTGGGGGAACCTCCACACTGTTTTCCAGAGGGGCTGCACCAGCTTGCATTCCCACCAACAGTGCAAGAGTATTCCCCTTTTTCCACATCATCACCAACATTTATTGTTTCCTGTCTTGTTAATTTTTGCCATTCTCACTGGCTTGAGGTGGTATCTCACTGTGGTTTTGATTTGTATTTCCCTGATGGCAAGTCATGGGGAGCATTTTTTCATGTGCTTGTTGACCATGTGTAGGTCTTCTTTGGAGAAATGTCTGTTCATGTCTTCTGCCCATTTCATGACTGGATTGTTTGTTTCTTGGGTGTTGAGTTTGAAAAGTTCTTTGTAAAATCTGGATAATAGCCCTTTACCTGATATGTCATTTGCAAATATCTTCTCCCATCTGTAGGTTTTCTTTTAATTTTGACTGTTTCCTTTGTTGTGCAGAAGCTTTTTATCTTGATGAAGTCCCAGTAGTTTACTTTTGTTTTTGTTTCCCTTCCCTTTGGAGACCTCTCTTGCAAGAAGGTGTTGCAGCCAAGGCCAAAGAGGTTGCTACCTGTGTTCTCCTCTAGGATATCTGTGGATTCCTGTCACACATTTAGATATTTCATCCATTTTGAGTTTATCTTTGCATATGGTGTAAAAGAATGGTCCAGTCTCATTTTTCTGCATGTGGATATCGAATTTTCCCAACACCATTTATTGAAGAGACTGTCTTTTTTCCATTGAATATTCTTTCCTGCTTTTTTGAAGATGAGTTGACCATAGAGTTGAGGGTCCTTTACTGGGTTTCTATTCTGTTTCATTAATTAGTGTGTTTGTTTTTGTGCCAATACTATACTGTCTTAATGATTACAGCTTTGTAGTACAGTTCAAAGTCAGTCATTGTCATGTCCCCAGCTTTGGTTTTCCTTTTCAACATTTCTCTGACTATTCAGGGTCTTTTCTGGTTCTATACAAATCTTAGGATTATTTGTTCCAACTCTGTGAAGAAAGTCCATGATATTTGATAGGGATTGCATTGAACGTGAGGATTTCTCTGGGTAGCATAGACATTTTCACAATATACATTCTTTCAACCATAAGCATGGAATGTTTTTCCACCTCTTTGTGTCTTCCTCAATTTCTTTCATAAGTGTTTTGTTGTATTAGAGTACAGATCCTTTACTCTTTGGTTAGTTTTATTCCTAGGTATCTTATGGTTTTGAGTGCAATTGTAAATGGGATTGATTCCTTAATTTCTCTTTCTTCAGCCTCATTGTTAGTGTACAGAAATGCAGTTGAATTCTGTGCCTTGATTTTGTATCCTGCCACATTGTTGAATTGCTGTATGAGTTCTAGCAGTTTTGAGGTGGAGTCTTTTGGGTTTTCTATATACAGTATCATATCATCTGTGTAGAGGGAGAGTTTGATTTCTTTGCCAATTTGAATGCTTTTTATTTCTTTTTGTTGTCTGATTGCTAAGACTAGGACTTCTAGTACTATGTTGAATAACAGTGGTGAGAGTGGACATCCCTGTCTTGTTCCTCATCTTTTCCCCATTGAGAATGATATTCACTGTGGGCTTTTCATAAATGGCCTTTATGATATTGAGGAATGTTCCCTCTATCCCTATACTTTGAAGAGTTTTAATCAGGAATGGATGCTATATTTTGTCAAATGCTTTCTCTGCATCTGTTGAAAGGATCATATGGTTCTTGTTTTTTCTCTTATTGATGTGATCTACCATGTTGATTGTTTTAGGAATGTTGAACCACCCTTGCATCCTGGGAATAAATCCCACTTGGTCGTGGGGAATAATCCTCTTTTTTTTTTTATTTTGGTGAATAATCCTCTTAATGTACTATTGGATCCTATTGGCTAGTATCTTGGGGAGAATTTCTGCATCCATGTTCATCAGGGATATTGGTCTGTAATTCTCTTTTTGGTGGCATCTTTGTGTGGCTTTGGGATTAAGGTAATGCTGGCCTCATAGAACAAGTTTGGAAGTCTTCTTTCCATTTCTAATCTTTGAAATAGCTTTAGCAGAATAGGTGTTATTTCTTCTTTAAATGTTTGGTAGAATTTCCTTGGAAAGCCATCTGACCCTTGACTCTTGTTTTGGGGAGGTTTTTGATGATTGCTTCAATTTCCTTGCTGGTATTGGTCTGTTCTGGTTTTCTATTTTATCCTGATCCAGTTTTGGAATTTGTGGGTTTCCAGAAATGCAGCCATTTCTTCCAGATTGCCTAATTTGCTGGTATATAGTTGTTCATAATACGTTTTTTAAATCGTTTGTATTTTCTTGATATTGGTTGTGATCTCTCCTCTTTCAATCATGATTTTATTAATTTGAGTTTTTCTCTTTTCTTTTTAATAAGGCTGGCTATGGGGTTATCTATCTTATTAATTCTTTCAAAGAACCAGCTCCTGGCTTCGTTGATGTGTTCTACAGTTCTTCGAGACTCTATTTCATTGATTTCTGCTCTAATCTGTATTATTTCTCTTCCTCTTTGTCTAGGCTTTATTTGCCATTCTTTCTCCAGTCTCTTTAAGTGTAAGGTTAGCTTGTATATTTGAAATTGTTTCAATTTTTTTAGGGAGGCTTGTATTTTTTGCTGTATCCCAAAGATTTTGAATAGTTGTGCTTTCATTTCTGTTAGTTTGCATGAATCTTTTTAATTCTTCTCTAATTTCCTGGTTGACCCATTCATTTTTTAGTAGGATTCTCTTTAACCTCCAAGTGTTTGAATTCCTTCCAAATTTCTTCTTGTGGTTGAGTTCTAGTTTCAAAGCATTGTGGTCTGAAAAGATGCAGGGAATAATCCCAATTTTTGGTATTGGTTAAGAGCTGATTTGTGACCCACTATGTGGTCTATTCTGGAGAAAGTTCCATGTGCACTTGAGAAGAATGTGTATTCAGTTGCTTTTGGATAGAATGTTCCATATATATCTGCAAAATCCATTTGGTCCAGTGTGTCATGTGAAATCCTTGTTTCTCTGCTAATCTTTTGCTTAGAAGATCTACCCTTGGCTAAGATCAGAGTGCTGATGTCTCTTACTATCAATGTATTATTATCTATGTGTCTCTTTACTTTGGTTATTAATTGATTGATATACTTGGCTGGTCCCACATTAGGGGCATAAATATTCATAATTGTTAGATCTTCTTGTTGGATAGACCCTTTAAGTATGATATAATGTCCCTATTCATCTCTTAGTACAGTCTTTGGTTTAAAATCTAATTTATCTGATATGAGGATTGCTACCCCAGCTTTCTTTTGAGGTCCATTTGCAAGGTAAACAGTTCTGCGCTGCCTCATTTTCAGTCTGAAGGTGTCCTTATGTCTAAAATGAATCTCTTTTAGACACCATATTCATGGGTCTTGCTTTTTTATCCATTTTTGTACCCTGTGTCTTTTGACTGGATCATTTAGCCTATTCATGTTCAGAGTAATCATTGAAAGATATGAATTTCGTGTAATAGTAATACCTGTACAGTTCCTGTTTCTGTAGATTGTTTCTTTGGGATCCCAATTTCTTTTGCAGGATCCCGTGTAATGTTTCTTGCAGAGCTGGTTTGGTGGTCACGTATTCCTTTAGTTTCTGTCTATCCTGGAATATCTTTATCTCTCTTTCTATTCTGAATGACAGCTTTGCTGGATAAAGTATTCTTGGCTGCATGTTTTTCTCATTTAGTACCCTGAATATATCATGCCAGCCTTTTCTGGCCTGCCAGGTCTCTGTAGAGAGGTCTTCTGTTAATCTAATATTTCTCCCCATATAAGTTATTCTCTTGTCTCCAGCTCCTTTTAGGATTTTCTCTTTATCTCTGAAATTTGCAAGCTTCACTATTATATGTTGAAGTGTTAATCGGTTTTTGTTGATTTGGGAGGGTCCTCTCTAGCTCTTGGATATGATTGCCTGTTTCCTTCCTCAGATTAGGGAAGTTTTCAGCTATGATTTGTTCAAACATACTTTCTGGTCCTTTCTCTCTCCACGCATTTTCTGGAATCCCAGTTAGGTGGATGTTATTCTCTCTCAAACTATCACTTAATTCTTAGAGTCTCTCCTCATGGGCTCTAAGTTGTTTGTCTTTCTTTTCTTCATCTTCCTCCCTTTCCATAAACTTAGCTAACATTTAGTGTAATATTGGTTTCAGGAGCAGAATTTAATGATTCATCACTTAGATATAACACCCAGTGCTCATCACAAGTGCCCTCCTTAATACCCATCACCCACTTAGCACATCCCCCTCCACCTCCTCTCCACCAACCTTCAGTTTGTTCTCTATAGTTGAGTCTCTTATGGTTTGCCTCCCTCTCTTTTTCTCCCCTCATTCCCCTATGTTCATTTGTTTCCTTCCTTAAATTCCATATATGAGTAAAATCATATGGTATTTGTCTTTCTCTGACTTATTTTGCTTAGCATAATACACTCTAGCTCCATCCACATCATTGCAAATGGCAAGATTTCATTAATTTTGGTGGCTGAGTAATATTCCAGGAAAAGGTTGTATTGAAACAGGAACTTGAAGATGAGTAAAATCTTGTTGGGTTGAGATGGTTGAGGGAAGATATTAAACAATGATTCTTTTAACATAGATCTGTGGTTATTTCCACATTTATGAATGCCAGACCAAGAGTTCAGACTTTTGTTCAAAGTATTCCTTAACAACAGAACACTTTTTCAAAATAATTCTCATTTAGGAAATTAATGTGAAACATGTAAAAGCAGAGTGTCGCAGAGTGAACAAAGGTTGAAGTCTCAAAATTACTCCCATTGAGTCATGCTTTCACCCAAGAAGTCCCCAAGGCTTCCCTGTGGAACCACAGTCTCCACAAACCCAAGTGAAAGCCCAGTGCTCTGGACAATGAGACATGGAAGACTCCTAGATCTGATGGTGCCCAGGGTCACAGCAGGGAGCTGGTATAGATGAGCCAAAGAATATACTGGAGTTCAGGATATTAGAAAAGGCTTCACCTGTGATGCCTAGGTAGCTCAGTGGTTGAGCATCTGCCTTTGGCTCAGGGTGTGGTCCTGGGGTCCTGGAATAAAATCCTGCATTGTGCTCCCTATGGGAAACCTGCTTCTCTCTCTGCTTATGTCTCTGCCTCTCTATTTGCGTCTCTCATGAATAAATAAATAAAATCGAAAGAAGAGAAAGAAGAAAGAAAGAAAGAAAGAAAGAAAGAAAGAAAAGAAGAAGAAGAAAGAAGAAAGAAAGAAAGAAAGAAAGAAAGAAAGAAAGAAGAAAGAAAGAAAGAAAGAAAGAAAGAAAGAAAGAAAGAAAGAAAGAAAGAAAGGGCTTGACTATCTAGAACCTGACTCATGAGAGTTCTCTGTGTCACGTTAGTATTGAGTAATTCCCTTTATTCTCTGCAGTAGAAATAATTATTCCTCTTGTTAATGGTCCTCAATTCATTTGGGGAAAGAATATGGCCCCATTAGCAAAAAATGTCAACTTTCAATCCATTCAACAAGTTCTGCTGAGGGCCTTTTGGCTATTATACACTGTACATGTGAGTGATTATCTTCAGGAAGCTGCCAAGAGCTAAACTTTAACTGAGTTTTTAATTCTCCTCAGCAGATGACAGTTCCAACAGGGGCAAACACACTGGAATTGCAGTGAACCCTAATCAAGCACAAGTTTCTACTCTCTACTTCTGCCCCAACTGGCTCTCCCAAAAGTATATTCACCAGGACTCCTTTAGCCTCCCAAATAAACCCTCAAGTTTCCCCACTCATTACCTCCTCCTCTGCTGAGAATCCCTCTTCTCTTGGCTCTGTCCATCCAGTCCTGACCATCCTTCAAGCTCCTTGAGAGGCCTTCAGTCTCTGCAGCTGTCTCTCTATTGTCCAGAGATGGAGGCCTATGCCAGTCCTTCAGAACTGATCCCACATAGCTCTGTGTGATGGAGAATAGGAACAACACTTTCCATGAGTTGTCAAGTGCTTTCAACTACATCAATAATTCTCAGCCCCAGCTACCCATTACAGCACTCGACTTTTAAAAAGTAGATGTTCTGGCTTTACCTCAGATATTTTTATATAATTTGCCTAACGAGGACTTGAACATCAATATTTTTAAAAAGCTTCTCAGATGTATCTAACACAAAGTCAGGGTTGAGACTCATTGATCCAAAAAATCTCATTCAATCCTCACAAAGACTCCTAAGGTCAGTATTTTGGTAAAGGTGGGTGTCTGATGTCCCCACTGATCACAAACTCCTACGGAGAGGGACAGAGAGTTAACTCATGTCTTTGGCTCACTGTTAGGTGCCTCTGGTGGGCTATGGAACTTCTCTATCCCCAGGTGCCTCCCACTGCACATGTCGGGGCCTGAACAGGGTCTTCCAAAAGTCGGATGGTTCCTGCATCTGCCTGGCAGGACATGAGTCCTATAGCAGGAGGGGTCTGAAAAGTGAGGAGAACAACAGTGATGAGGACTGTCAGCCCCAGGTAATACCTTGGCCTCAATAAAGGAAAGCTTGAGGAGTCTTCAGTCTCCTGAAGACTGAAGGAGCATGTGTGGTTCTCTGTGCATTCCAGTCACTTTTCGTTGGCTGTCTGGTTAATGTTTGTTTCATTGTGGTGGGTGGATTACCTTCTATACAAATGAGAAGACCTCAGAGAGTTCACATGGCAAGACACATTTCTCCTTATCATAGGCCCACAGAACAACAGCATTCATTATAAAGGATCCATCTTCCTGAAGCTAGCGCTCCCAATAATCTCATCCCAATTATCAAGTCGGCAAACTTGTTTTCTATTACTTTTGTAGGTTCCCTCTATCCTCAAGCAGTGTTGAATGCAATTCCAGTGTGTTTGCCCCTGTTGGAACTGTCATCTGCTGAGGAGAATTAAAAACTCAGTTAAAGTTTAGCTCTTGGCAGCTTCCTGAAGATAATCACTCACATGTACAGTGTATAATAGCCAAAAGGCCCTCAGCAGAACTTGTTGAATGGATTGAAAGTTGACTTTTTTGCTAATGGGGCCATATTCTTTCCCCAAATGAATTGAGGACCATTAACAAGAGGAATAATTATTTCTACTGCAGAGTTCCCACCATGTCTCTGGAATGTTCTCTGATGCTGACAGTGCCCCCACCCTGGGCCTGTAGCAGGTACCAGAGCCAGGACTCTTCTCCCACACCCTCCCACAGGTCTTGGAACGCTGCTGGGCTGGAGAAGTTCGCCTGGCTGCCACGCGCCAGTGTGTGTCCCCCCAGCTACACAACTGCTCCTCTTTCTGTCACCCAGTGGGTGGAGAGCTCAGTGCTGAACTGGGCATGTAAGTAATGAAAAGCTGCTAAAAACAAAGCAAATCCACCATCTGCCGACAGATCCCCAGAGAGTCTGACTATCCCCACAGAGCCCATCCAGAAGGGTTAGGCAAGATCCACCCCTGATGGGAGACTGAGCCAAATACAAGCTCCTCCCAGAAGCTGCTCTGTCAGCATTTCGCAAGAAGGGGAGCTAAGTCAACACCAGCCAGGTCAAGCAGTCTAGATCTGAGGAGGTGCTGGCACCAAGGCAGAGTGAGCTCCACTCCCCAGGTCCCGGAGCCAACTGCTAGGAGTGACTCTGACTAGATGTCAAGCCAAGAGGGATTCCAATTTGATCTGGCACTCCAGTGCTCCACCTGACCTGTGGACTGAACAGAGTCTCCCCCAGCAGGCAGGGGTGGGGAGCAACTGTGCTGGGAGCTCTGCTGAATAGAGTAATACAAGCTGAACAGCATTCTCTCTCTTTACTCTTGCCTCAACAGGGCACCTAAAACAAAATTTCTGAGCCTCTCAATCACGAATTTGTCCCACGCACTGCTCTCATTCTGGGAAGTGCCCAGGATGACACAGAAGCAAGGGCTAGAGAGAATGCATTTTAATGAGTTATCATGGACCTCCATTCAAAGTGTAGTCACTTAGGAAGCATAGACAGCTCATATCCTTCTGAAGGGGCCTGCGCTAGCGGAGGGTATCAGGAGTGGGCAGCTGCTCCACACCCACCAGGACAAATCTCCCATCTTTCCTCTCCCACAGCTGCCAGTGCCAGGAGTATGTCTCAGCAGAAGAGCTCTGTGATGCCCAGTGTTTGGCCAGAGCTCCCCAACTTTCCCTGGCCTGGGGTTCCAGCAGGGAGCTGATCCTCAGTGTGAAGGGCAAGGTGGGAGACAGCAACCAGAGGGTAAGCCCAGCTCAGGGAAGGGCTGGGATGGAAGGGCAGCCTCTGCCTGCTGGGTACAAGGGAGAAAGAGCCACCCAGGCACTCTGGCTGCAGAAACCAGGCAGCAGAAGGGAAAGTTCATTTGATAACCTGTCTTTCCTAGTCTGTTGCTATCTGCATGAAGTTCCATTTTGTAGGGTGGAAGGAAAAGCAGAAAGGAAATACTAAGTGATATTTCTTTTGTTGATAATGTTAACCATCCAGTTTGAATTCCAGAAGGGAGCTGAGAAAGCATCAGCTTGGCTTTACACAAGAGTGAAGTGAGGCCCAGGGGCATGAATGCAATCACCATGATCACGAAAATGGTGTGAGCCCTGCTGGAACTGAGCCTGAGCCTCTCATTCCAGCCCAGACCTCTGGTCACAGAGCAGAGCCTTCTTTTAGCCACCATGGTGTTGACTGTGGCTGTCTTCAGGACCTTGATGCTTCGTCAGGGTGGGAGGGGTGGATGACCGGGTCCTAGATGCGGCACAGGTCTGGCTCACCCTGGACGTTTGCCTACCAGAAGGTTCTAGGTGGCTGTGTCTGCCTCTGAAAGGGTAGGGAGGATCCCTGGTGTGGCACTGGAGAACAGACCTGGGGTGATAGAAAGAGAAGTGTTCTGAAGAAGTTCTGTTAGTAGGATTTTGCAAGTAGAGATTAAAGGAGAAAACAATGATGTAATTCAAGGACCAGAGTTGTGTCAGGGGTGTTTTCTGGAGATAAGGAGGGCCTAGGGCACAGGAGGCCACCTGGGCAAGTTTCAGTGAGAAAGGAGGTTGACAATGGGTATCCTTGACCCCAGCATCACCAGGAGCTGTGCTAAAAAGTTTAGTCTGGGTTTCTGGCCAACTATCATTGCAAGCCTCTCTGCCCCTCCTGTCCTCCCTGGGTATATAATGCTGTGCTGCATGTTCTCAGGAAATAGTGAGCACTCTGGGTCCAGACCAGTTCTTCCAAGGGAACGCCAGGGTCCATCTGGTCCAATGTGGCCCCCATGGCATCTTTGGCTTTATCGTCTCCAGAGTGGACATGCTTGGCTCCTTCCTCCTTGGTAAGCAAAGGAGGAGGACCAAGCCCAGTCTTTCCTGAGAGAGTGGGAGGGATGAGGGGTGTGGCTGTGCTATTGTAGCAAGTGATGAGGAATAGAGCCTACCTGTGGCCCCTAAGAAACTTTCCAGCTCTGTATTGATGTTCAGGAGGTGAGGAACTGACAGAGACCACAGAAAGCCATTTGGATGACAGTCCTTAGGGAGGCGAGGGCCCAGAAGGACTGAAACTGACCCTGAAAGGGAATTGAGACAGGGCCAATAGGTGGGTGTGTGTACATCCCTAGACAAGCCCAAGTCCCTCAGTTTTCCTTCTTCAAACTCTCCCAGGACCACCTGCATCCAGCCCCTGGCTACAAAGGCGTCATCGGACTACGGGCTCGGAGCACCCTGTCCTTCGTGACCCCCACATTCATCCCCATATTCCAAATCCAATGGTCTGCCTGGTAGAGGGGGATGTGATTCTTTTCCAGCTTCATATTCTTCCCCACAGTAAGTTCCCTCCTTCAGCACCTTCGACCCTCCTCTGGCGGTGACTCTCTCATGCCTCCCCTGCCTGACTGCTGTGACATCGCATACAGACCACAACTTGGAAGTAGCAAGTCACAGGCCGATGCTGTCCCCCTGCTCTCAATCTGATTGGTCATTTCACAGTGGGCCTCCATTCACTTCTCAGAGCAGATATTTCAGCTCCAACATTTTGCAACTCCTCCCTGTAGCCCATAAGTGTCAGAGTTCTGTGCCTTGGGTGGAGGCAGGGACCCACCAAGTTGACCTCTTATCTAGTCTAGCCCTCCTGCATATCTGCTCTGTGCCACACAGTCATCCATGCAGGTCCTGGAGCCCCACAGAGGCTGACTCCTCAACCTCTTATAGCAGCCTCCCTCATCTTCAGGTTTATAAGGATTATCTTCCTTGTAATGAGCAAAAGCCTATCTCCCTGTGACTCCCATCCCTGGGAGCCTCACAGAACAAGGTGGAGTTTTCCTTCATGAGATAGCTTTTACTGATAGAAGAGGGTCTCATCCCCTCTGGGCTCACCCTCCGCCTTCCATTCATTGAGCATAGTCTGGGCCCTCAGTAGACCTTAATTTCCTCCCATTCTCCTGCCTGGTGTTTCCCCAGGGTGGAGTAGATGGGCATTCCCCACATACCCAGCCCACCTGCTCACACACAGATGACAGATGGCACAGTGCTGTCCCACTAAGACACCCCAGGACACCAAATGGCTGGGCTGAGACAGGGATAGGTCTGCAGCTCTAAAGACAAGAGAGAGGCAAGAGAACAACCTGCCCCAGCCTGACTTACTCTTCTCCAACAGATTTTTTTTTTTTTGAGGAACATATTTTGAGGAGAAAAAACATGAGGCAGAGAGGTATTAAATAGAAAATAAATGCAAATATAAGCTTTTTGTTAATTGTTTTATAATCACAACAAATTAATACAGAGAATGCCCTGTACAAACAACTCAATAAAGGTTCAAAGATTAAGGTGCTCCCTCAGGCAATGCTGAAGATATCAGTCTCTGGTATTTGGAATTCATGCTGCACTGGGTGTGTGGCACAGCCATGCTTTTAACCTGATTTAAACAGAAGAATGACCCCGGGGGCCAAGTAGAAGTAGTTGAAGTGTTTGATTTCACGTGTCACATAACTACCGAAGTTCCTCCCTACAAAGCAGTGCTGGGGTAATGAGCATCAAAGGGGGAAATAAATACTGGAAGATGAACTCGTTATCTGTGCCCTGGTTTCCAGGCCAGGTCTCCCATAAACCCACCAAGACCTAGGCAACCTCCATCCTTCCTATACCTTGGTATTTATATCTGTAGAGTGTACCCAGTTGCATTCCTCCTTCTCCACGTGGTAGGGAAGTGAGATCAGAGCCCCAGCTCTCCAGAGGATGGGAGTGCTCTGGAAGAACTGACACCTGTCCATGGGAAAGACACCCTGTGCAGAAGGGACGGTCGGCAGGGCCTGTGTGTATCTCTGCCAAACTCCCTGTCCACCCCTAGCTGCTCCTTCTCTAGCCATCCCATAGCATGTATTGAGTGCCTTCCTGCTGCATGCCCGCTGCCTGTTGGGGGTACAAAGTTGAACAGGTCCCACCTCTGAGAGCATCAGGGCACCTAGCCGTGCTCTCGCACAAAGGACATCTGGGCTTGGGGGCCTCTGTTCACAGGGTTTCAACAGTGTGCTGGGGTGCTCACTGTAGGCTGAGCGGGGAAATGTATCTTGCCCAGGCACCAAGATTATTAAATGTATCATTATATATAGAAAGAAAAAATAGCCATTGAAAACATGTCTTCTCAGTTTGCTCACTGTCCTGAGGACAGACCCTGAGCTGCCAGGCTGTGAGCTACCCAAGGCTGGGGCTGAAAATGTCCCCAGAACCGAACCCCACCCTGGTTCATTTTCCAGATCGCTCAGCCAGTCACTACCCTGTGTACCAGATGCAGCATCTGTTCAACAGCAACCCCCACTGGGACTTTGGTGCCTTCAGGAGACTCAGCCACCTGGTACAAGAGACTCACCTCAACCTCTCAAGGTAATCTCAGCTAAGCTACCTGGGAGAGGCCATGGTTCCTCATGTGTAGTAGGTCACAGCTAGGGAGGTACTAGGAGGATACAGAGGAGGATGAGAAGCTGCCAATGATGTGGGAGGTAAGGTTGGAAGAGACCAAGGGCAGGTGAGGCCTCCTGAGTACATGGAGGGGAGGGGTTTGGGAGTCATGGACACCTTCCTTGGGCCACATTATTCCTGTGCCTGGGATGGGGCCCTGCCACAAGTCAAGATCACTCATGTTTAGCCTGGTATGAGCAGCCCAGCAAAGCTAACTCTCTCCATATTCTGGCCCTTCATCCCCAGGTTTGCCCACCAGTTTCTAGATCCAGGCACATATGTATTTCAAGACAACGGGCTGCCTGAGAGCATCATGGTGGTGCTGGTAAAGAAGAAAGGAGCAGCCTGCGATCCTGGTCTATCCCCTATACAGCCCTCCTCCCCATATCAGCTGGGCAGGCACGGAGTTCTCAGGCACAGACCACCGAACCTGGGCCCAGACTGGGCAGTGATCACAGGTACTGACCCCAGAGCAGAGTAGCCGAGACTCAGAGGGGGGATGGGAAAAGCCTTGCACAGCATGACCCTCGGTCCTGTCACTCTGGGCATAGCCCCAAAGACTCCTGGTGGGCACAAAAACAACCTTCTCTCTGAACTAGGACTTCACTTGCCAGGTAAAGACAATTTCATTTCCTTCTGGGGTCCTCTTTCTCCCCACCTCCCAAGCCCCTCAGTTTGGGGACCTATCCTTATGAACAGGGTCTCATGGTGAACAGGGAGTCATAGGCTCACGGAGATGCCCTTTCTAACCTCCTCCGTGGGTTTTCCATTCATCTTCTTTCCTGCTTATCTTTAAGCAATCTCATTGAGCTTTCCAGGTTGAGCCTCAGACACTGGGTTAGTCCTGGCCCCCTGCCCAAGACAGCAGAGAGAAGGCAAGCCTGCAGCAGCTGAGACAGAAAGCCTGCAGATGCCCTGAGTGGTCATCACGTGGCCCCTGACTCTCTCCTCTGAACTTGCAGGAGTGCTACTGGCTATTGGTTTAGCAACCTTTCTGCTGACAGGCCTCAGCCTCCTACTGAGACCCCCACCGGCCCAGGCCTGCCCTGTGAGGACTTGGCAGCCCCAGTGGAGGGGCACTGGGGAACCTCACATGCCCACTGAGTATGTGCCCCTCAGAGACAGGTGAGTCCCCTTCTACTCTTCACTCCTTTCCCAGCCTAGGGGCCACAGCAGGTCTGGCCACTCCTCACCCTGGCCCTGCCCATACTCATGACCCCAGTGCTAGCCCTGGAACCTTGGGAAAGAATGCCTTCCTAAGCTGACCTGTGATGTTCATCCCTGGCATTCCTGGTCCACATGAGCCCTGTGTCACCTGAGTATGGGTGCTTCTTTCCAGCCTTCTGTCTTATGAAGACCTTGGTCCTCGGGGATCTGGGGAAGGAGCTGATTCCAGGGAGAAAGCCATTACCCAGGGCACAGGTACCACACTTCTTGCAGCAACTCTCCTCCTCTTCTCCTGCCCTCCACGCTCACCTGCACTCCAGGTACACACTCTGGGTGACCTCTCATATTTCTACAGCATTGATCATTTATAGGACACTTTATGCTGTCCATCCGATCATTACAATGGCACCAAGAAGTGGGTTTTTTCAGGTGTTGTACCATCCCCATTTTAGACAAAGAGACTGAGGTTCAAGGAAATGTGAGTGGCTTCCCTGAGATCCCCAAGTGGCAATGGCTTGAGAGTAGGTGCTGCTAGACTTGCAGTGAGAGCTCTCTAATCTTTACTGTGCTGGTCAGGAGTTCTTAGGAACACAAGGGCAATTCTACAACTCATGGTAGCTCACCCTAGCTCACCGCAGGGGCAAAAATGAAACTTGTTCTATAGAATCCCTTTACAGGATCACTCACCTGTCCCGTCAGTTTCTCCTCTCACCTGAAGAACAGGATATTGCCTTGGTTCTCGGGAGGACCTGGAGGGGCCACACCTTCTCCCCATCCCCAGTTGGCCCCCAGCACCTACTGTGAGGAAGAAGTATATGCAGAAGGGCATGAAGAAGAGGCTCTGCCAAGATCCTTCATCTGCTTAGGAATAACAACTGGGCTACCTCACTTTGGACATCAAAGGGACAGAGGAAGGCCCTATAAGCTCTTATTGATGTGAGGTCACAGAGCTCAGAGTTTGCCTCCATCGGTCCTTGAGAGCAGTGTCACAGAAACCCCAGGAAGTAAGCTGATTGCCCAGAGACCTGGAGGAATCAGTAAGTAAGTGGTCACAAAGCAGTCATGGGACCAGACCAGCACCAGAGTCTTACTAGCTATGTGAACTTGAACACAGGCCTCCTCACACCACACACATGAATCCACACACAGACACACACACATCCACAGGCATCCATACACATCCACAGTGCGTACACACACACACACACACACACACAGTCACACACCATCCAAGGCAGGTCTAGCTCTGTGTGTTGTCCCTGACTATGACTTTGCATGGGGTTCAGATGTTGGTCATCTCTCTCCTAGTGATAGCTCTAGACAGTGAGAACAGCACCTTCCTAGTGCAGACATAGAGGACTGATTGGGTCCAGGACAAATCTATGCCTCCCATGCAGGTCACCCCTTGGGGTGACCAGCATGATGAGCTGTGCAGAACATGGACAGTGTGAACACAGGGAAGGGGATCAATGCCAGCACTTCAACCTAAAGGAAGTCTCCATTTAGGCTCAGGGCTGGGGATGGGGGACTCATTGCTAGGATCTCCCACAGGAGGAGGCTGGCACAGGGTTGAGGACTGGCCCTGTACAGGAGAGTGACATGCCCTTACACAGTGGGGCATGTGACAGAACACATAGAGAGAAGGATCTTGATGGTGTAGGAGGTCTGAAACGCTGCTTTCTAACCCCATTCCCACCCGAACAGCTGATAGCTTAGGGGACAGACCCCATCTGAACTACAGAGAAGGGAAAGGAAGGCAAAGCTGGCTCTGTAGGGGCCGGGCCTGTGTTTGTCACCCAGAATGGGAATTCCTGAATCACTTTGCCAGCATGAATGGGGCTACCCTTCTCCCCTCTTGCACCCACCAGGCCTGGGAAAGAGTAGCATAAGGTTGGTAGTGGCCACTCACTCAGCTTCATGTTCACACTCCTGTAGGCCACTCTGAGGAAGCCCTAGGTCAGCATGGGACCTCATACCACCTCCCTTCTTTCTTTCTTCTTCCTTCAAGACCCAGCTCCACAGGGAAAGGCATTTGGAAGGGGGCTCCTTTCACTAGCATGTGTCCTAGCAGAGCAGAGTAGGTTTGAGGGAGAAGGAAGTCAAGGGGTTTAAGACCCTTGGTCAAGGGATGTTGCTGCAGAATGTGAGAGAACTCCACTGGGGCCCAGCAGCCACAGTAGAGTTGGCTGATTCACTCCACTGGGGTCAGTCTGGGTCACACTCCTGCCTGAAGCTGAGAGGAGGCACCTCAGACAGACAAGTACTTAGGGAACCTCTGCTGTCTGCCAGGTATGAGGGACACCCGAAGTTGAACAGGAGTTCACAGAGCAGTGGGGACAGGTGGGGCAAGAACTGTTGAAGGTGAGCATAGGGTGGTTACGGGGACATGAGGACAGTGATAGGAATTCAGGCAGAAGGGAGGGGCAGAGGTTAGTCAGCCAGATGTGGCCTGGAGGACCCAGCAAACAGCCTCATCAGAGGGCTGCCATCTTTTTGAGGCCAGGGAGACCCACCCTCAGCAAAACAAGGAGGCAGTGCCCACCACCCAACTCTGGGGTAACACCAGGCTGGATGGACAGAGGCTGTAGGGCCCCTTGTCTGTCACACCCACACAAAGAGGCTCTTCTCTACAGCCACTGCTACCTCCTGCATGGGAAGGACTCCCACCTCCTCCAGCTCCTATCAAGCCTGACCCCTGCCTTTCCTCCAACACTAAGTCCCCCAGCACAGGTGTCCTCTGCTCTCTGTCCTTGCGTACCTACCTGCAAAATCCCAGAGGGAAGGAGGGACGCTGCGGAGCCAGCGCCAATAGGCTCAGGCTCTGCTTCCAGCTCCTGTTCCATCCCACAGTCTCACTCTTAGCCTTCTTCCTACAGGAGAGCCACTCCCTGTGAAGACCCTGGAGGACTTCAGCATCCGTACTCTCTATAACAAGCTCGAGGACCAGAATCTGCACGTGGCAGCCCAGCTGAGGAAGCACAGGAGTGATGCCCTGGCCTTCTACAGGGGTGCAAGCCTACAGCTCCAGGGTCTCAAGGTCAGCCACAGTTCCCAGACAGCCAAGCCTCCATCATCCCTGCCACCTCAGAGAGCGGGACCCCCACTCACCACTTCTGGAAATTGTCCAAACCAAGAAGGACACTCATAACTAAGAGAGTGACACAGTCTTGGCTCTTCCAGGACATTCTGCAGCCTCTCTGCACAACTGAGCAGCAGGCTCTGGACAGGAGTGAAGGCCCAGCAATGGAAGCCAACACTGGTGCCAGGACAGACACGGGGCAGAGTGAGGAATCATGGGGTCACCGCACTGCAGCTTCACCCAGGGCACACTGGCGGCACCCTCTAGGTGAGAGGCAGGGGCCCGGGGGCACAACCATGAGGGCAGACTGAAAGTCATAATATTAGTTCTAGCGTTGTATAGCACCTAACTCTGCATCTCACATTTACCATCTCACCTGACGCTCAGCACCCCTGTGTCGTCACTGGATGGCATCAACCCTGATCACAGAAGATGGTCCTGGGCCCAGGGAAGGATCTGATTTGCCAGAGGAAGGGGAGCCTCAGATAACATCCAGCAGGGCAGTGTCTGCCTCAGCCGTCCTGCTGGCCACAACCCCCACTGTGTTTTAGGGCTGGCTGAGGATAGCAGGGTGCCAGGGCCCTGAGGCTCCTGAGTGTCTCCTTAGTTTATGTCTTTAGTTTTATTTTTCTAGAAGACAAAAGCAATACATGCTCCTTACAAAAGCTCCATCAGTACAAAAGAGTAAACAATGGAAAGCTAAAGTGCACTTGACTCCAAATCTCAGCCACCTTGAAGGTCTGTAAGTAAATGTTTATTTGCTCTTTTGTGAACTCTGTGGAAGACTGCTCCATTAGAGTCTATACTCTGAAGTACTCCTGCTACCTGGTAGAGTCTAAACCTCTTCAAGGTTGAAAAGACTTCTTCCTTCACTGTAAGGAAGCATGTGCTGGGCAGATCTTAAGATGGAACAGGGACTGGGTGTGGAGAGACATCCCTAGGTCCCCCTCCATGCTCTGACTTATAGCCACACTCAGATAGGAGAGATCCCAAAACAGAGCATTGTCTTGGGTGGGTCTGGCAGGTGGCAGCTCTGGGTGGGTGATCTCCAAGCTGCCCCTGAATGATCCCAGTGCTCCCTGTGTTTGGACCACTGAATAAAGCACAGCGTTAGCTGCCACGGTGAGTGACCTGATTCCATGTTGTAAGTGGTAAGAAGTGTTGTCCCTTTGCTGCTGACCCCTCTCCCTCCCTATGAGTGTCCTGTGGAGGCCATTCTAGGGTGGAAAGACGGTGACCTCAGACACAATTCCCACCAGCGGACTTACGCACAGCTCTTGCTGGTCTGGCTGCATGCTCCTAGAGAGTCTGCAGGCCTTCTCCTCTACTCTAGAGACAGGGTTAGTGTTCACTCCCAGGCCAGGAGCCACGGACACCAGAGGTGTTCTTCCCAGAACAAGCACTCCTGGGCTGAGCAAGGACTTCCCAGACCCAAAGCATGATCTGTGAAGGCCCAACTTCAAGACAGGAAAACCCAAACTTTTTGCTGCAAGTCATCCACTTCTGAATCCAGACCTCAGCATAAAACTAGTTGACTTTCATTTTTCTTTCTCTTTTTTTTGGTTTGTTTTTAAGAATTTTTTTAATAATAAATTTATTTTTTATTGGTGTTCAATTTGCCAACATACAGAATAACACCCAGTGCTCATCCTGTCAAGTGCCCCCCTCAGTGCCCGTCACCCATTCACCCCCACCCCCGCCCTCCTCCCCTTCCACCACCCCTAGTTCGTTTCCCAGAGTTAGGAGTCTTCATGTTCTGTCTCCCTTTCTGATACTTCCTACCCATTTCTTCTCCCTCCCCTTCTATTCCCTTTCACTGTTATTTATATTCCCCAAATGAATGAGAACATATAATGTTTGTCCTTCTCCGATTGACTTATTTCACTCAGCACAATACCCTCTAGTTCCATCCACGTTGAAGCAAATGGTGGGTATTTGTCATTTCTAATGGCTGAGTAATATTCCGTTGTATACATAGACCACATCTTCTTTATCCATTCATCTTTCGATGGACACCGAGGCTCCTTCCACAGTTTGGCTATTGTGGACATTGCTGCTAGAAACATCGGGGTGCAAGGGTCCCGGTGTTTCATTGCATCTGCATCTTTGGGGTAAATCCCCAGCAGTGCAATTGCTGGGTCGTAGGGCAGGTCTATTTTTAACTCTTTGAGGAACCTCCACACAGTTTTCCAGAGTGGCTGCACCAGTTCACATTCCCACCAACAGTGCAAGAGGGTTCCCTTTTCACCGCATCCTCTCCAACATTTGTGGTTTCCTACCTTGTTAATTTTCCCCATTCTCACTGGTGTGAGGTGGTATCTCATTGTGGTTTTGATTTGTATTTCCCTGATGGCAAGTGATGCAGAGCATTTTCTCATGTGCGTGTTGGCCATGTCTATGTCTTCCTCTGTTAGATTTCTGTTCATGTCTTTTGCCCATTTCATGATTGGATTGTTTGTTTCTTTGCTGTGGAGTTTAATAAGTTCTTTATAGATCTTGGAAACTAGCGCTTTATCTGATACGTCATTTGCAAATATCTTCTCCTATTCTGTAGATTGTCTTTTAGTTTTGTTGACTGTATCCTTTGCTGTGCCAAAGCTTCTCAATGGGGAAGCACTGGGAGCCTTTCCCCTAAGATCAGGAACAAGACAAGGATGTCCACTCTCACCACTGCTATTCAACATAGTACTGGAAGTCCTAGCCTCACCAATCAGACAACAAAAAGACATTAAAGGCATTCAAATTGGCAAAGAAGAAGTCAAACTCTCCCTCTTCGCCAATGACATGATACTCTACATAGAAAACCCAAAAGACTCCACACCAAGATTGCTAGAACTCATACAGCAATTTGGCAGTGTGGCAGGATACAAAATCAATGCCCAGAAGTCAGTGGCATTTCTATACACTAACAATGAGAATGAAGAAAGAGAAATTAAGGAGTCAATCCCATTCACAATTGCACCCAAAAGCATAAGATACCTAGGAATAAACCTAACCAAAGAGGGAAAGGATCTATACCCTAAAAACTATAGAACACTTCTGAAAGAAATTGAGGAAGACACAAAGAGATGGAAAAATATTCCATGCTCATGGATTGGCAGAATTAACATTGTAAAAATGTCAATGTTACCCAGGGCAATTTACACGTTTAATGCAATCCCTATCAAAATACCATGGACTTTCTTCAGAGAGTTGGAACAAATTATTTTAAGATTTGTGTGGAATCAGAAAAGACCCCGAATAGCCAGGGGAATTTTAAAAAAAGAAAACCATAGCTGGGGGCATCACAATGCCAGATTTCAGGTTGTACTACAAAGCTGTGGTCATCAAGACAGTGTGGTACTGGCACAAAAACATACACATAGATCAATGGAACAGAATAGAGAATCCAGAAGTGGACCCTCCACTTTATGGTCAACTAATATTCGATAAAGGAGGAAAGACTATCCACTGGAAGAAAGACAGTCTTTTCAATAAATGGTGCTGGGAAAATTGTACATCCACATGCAGCAGAATGAAACTGGACCACTCTCTTTCACCATACACAAAGATAAACTCAAAATGGATGAAAGATCTAAATGTGAAACAATATTCCATCAAAATCCTAGAGGAGAACACAGGCAACACCCTTTTTGAACTCAGCCACAGTAACTTCTTGCAAGATACATCCACGAAGGCAAAAGAAACAAAAGCAAAAATGAACTATTGGGACTTCATTTTTCTTTCTTTTATTTAAATTTTGTTAGTTAACATACAGCGCCATATTGGTTTCTGGAATAGAATTCAGTGATTCATCACTTACATACAACACTCAGTGCTCATCACAAGTGCCCTCTTTAATACCCATCTCCTATCTAGCCCACCCCCTACCCATCTCCCTCTATAAACCCTCAGTTTGTTCTCTATCATTGAGTCACTTATGGATTGTTTCACTCTCTCCCTCTCCCTCTTTCCCAATATATTCATCTGTTTTCTTTCTTAAATTCCACATATGAATGAGATCATATGGTATTTGTCCTTCTCTGATTCATTTCACTTAGCATAATACTCGCTAGCTCCAACCATGTCATTGTAAATGGCAAGATTTCATTCTTTTTGATGGCTAAATAATATTCCATTATATATCTATTTATATATTTATATAAATATATAATATATATTTTATATATCATATATAAAATATATAAATATACTATATATAATAATATATAACATATTTTATGATATATAAAATATATAAATATAAATTATATATTTATATTTAGATTATATATATTGGTATATATATATATATATACCACATCTTCTTTATCCATTCATCAGTCAACGGACATTTGGTCTCTCTCCATAGTTTGGCTACTGTTGATAATGCTGCTATAAACATTAGGGTGTATGTACCCCTTCAAATCTATATTTCTCTATCCTTTGCTAAATACCTAGTAGTGCAACTGCCAGATTGATTTTTAATTTTCTGAGGAACCTCTAAACTGTTCTCCAGAGTAACTGCAATACTTTGCATTCCCACCAACAGTGTGAGAGGGTTCCCCTTTCTCCACATCCTCACCAACCCCTATTATTTCTTGTGTATTTAATTTTAGCCATCCTGACAGGTGTGGGTTGGCATCTCTCTGAAAATCAGCTGACTTTCCATCTCCTGAAGCAGTTTGTTAAACTGCAGGTTGTAGCTTATAAATCAATTTAATAAGTTGCAACAGCACTAAAAAAAAAAGCTAGAAAGGAATGAAATTGAAACTATCAGAAGCAACACATGTATATAAAGTAATATGGCTTCATACAACTCTTCTTGCAGTTTCATACATACATATATGGAGAAGTATATGAACAATGAATTTCTTAGTGTACATTGTGATTCTTAAGTTGAGAAGCCACTGCCTAGGAGGAATCTTGTAATAGGATTTATCCCCAGAAACTCACCTAAATCATAATCCCAGTGGTCCTTCCGGCCTAGCCCCTCCTACCCCTCTGCAAAACCCCAAAGACCCTTAAGCTCACCTGGTCAGCAAATACCTTTAGATAAGTTCAGAGAATTTGCATTTGACTCCTTACAAGGGAAGAAAACTCAGACCCAAGAAGAAAGGGCTCCTGGTTCTGGCCCAACATTGCCATTTTTAAGCTAAGCCTGCCGAATTTGCTTCACACCCCACAGGACAACATCAAGTCATAGTAATGAGAATTAACTTGATGGATTCTTTGTTTATTCCCGTGTTCTCCATCCCCAGGGTGTGTTTTAGGGAAGGTAGGGGGAGGACAGCCCACTCACCCACTTTAGAGGAGAAACACATGATTCTTAAGGCGAGTAGAAAAGGCATTCCTGGCTTAATGCTTCCTCAAATTTCTTCATGTTAAAGGAGTTATTTAGAGAAAGAAAACTTTTTTTTAGCCTCTAATTTTAGCAGGAAAAAGAATTAAAACAGCCCATAATATGGCAGGCTCTCAACAGATGGCTATCAGATGGCTATTCAGTATAATCTGAAAAATAAGCCCCTCCCTTAACTCAGCATTTAGAACATTTGATGGAAGGGTCCTTATAGGGTGGCTCCCAGAGGCCTGCTTCAGCCAGGATGCTGTCTTGTCAGCATCAAGAGGAGACCAAGGAGCATCCAAGAGAGAAGATCGGCACATATGGGTCATCTGACTAAGGAAGGGAGCATGCCCCAACCTCTCCTGTGCACAGCTGCCTGGGGTTCTAGGGGCCTCTGGGACTCCAGCTTCTCCAAGTGCTTTCCTTTACAGCCCTGAGGGCTGTTGTAGGCTCTGAGTAAGTTCTATCTTACTTAACCCATTTAACTCTCACAAGAAATCTGAGTGATATTATCATTTTATACATGAGAGAACTGTGTCTTAAAGAAGTTAAAATGCCCACCAAAGTCACACAGAGAGTTACAGAGCTGGGCTAGCCAGAAGCCCAATCTCTGCCATGCAGCCCTTACCTCTGCTGCTTCTAGCTGAAAGGGCATGAAAGAATGTACTTCACTAAACCCTAAAGGCCCACCACTCATCCACCAGGCTTCAGTTCCACCATAAGCCCAGCCACAGTCCTTCCCACTGAACTTCCTGACACTTCCAAAGAGACAGGCTGGCCAGGCTAGGTGGGGTTCTCACCCCTTGTTCCTCAAGATCACTCTCCAGAAAGGAGTGGGACACTGGAAGAACATGTTTGAGGCTGAGGTCCAGGTACTTGTTTACTTTTTCCATGATGATGGCCATGTGTCCTCAACAGCCCTAGAGGAGAGGACTAAGGGAGCAGGTCAGACAAATGCCAGAAAACCTCCCTGGCACATGCGTGTGTGTACATGTGTACTTGTGTGCATATGTGTGGTCTGTGAAACTCTGGGGATGGAGCAATGCTGTTAAGAGCTTTCCTTGACCTTCTCTAAAAACCATTCCCTCTTCTTAAACTTCTCATCAATACACTTCTGGGCTGGGATACCTGGCCAAGTGATCATGAGAAAGACAAAAAAAAAAAAAAACTACCTTCCTCTGAAATTGGCCTGGGACTAAGCTGTGAAAAGTCCATGTCCTGAAAATCTTCTCCATAGGCACCGAATGCAGAAGACTAAATGAAACCTACTCTTTTCCTAGACACTGCTAACTGAAGGCAGAGGCTTCCACCATTTCTTGACAGGGAAGACTTTTCTCCAAAAAATTATATGATAAAAGTTTAACAACTTAAAAAGAAGAAAGCAATTAAATACCACTTTGTTAAAACTATCCTATAGCCCATCAGGCCCCCTCTAGGTGGGTATTTCCATAAGTCATAGTACAGTTCTTAGAGACTGCTGGGTGTGAGCCCCAGCACAGCCTTGGTCTTGGCAACAGGTATCCTAAGTTAGCCTGGGGGACACACAGGCAAAACACAGCACTCAGAAATGAGTCAGAAGTTAACAGATTAAGTATGGAGATAAAAGGCAGATAGGTCTTTAAACATTTCTGAATTTAAAAAAAAGAAGAAACAGGAGTTGTATAAGAAGGGAAAAGATTATGTATACAAATTTAAATGTTCACACATAAAAAGCCATGATGTATTCTTCAAGGCTCAACCCACATATACTTAGCACATTGCAGAGACTGCCTAAAGGAAGGGAGTGGGTTCCAGGATGGACATAGAAATGAAATAAAAAGGCCAGAGGCTCACAGACAAGGCTTCAAAAACGGGAAAACGTCAAGTAAATGTGAGGTGGGGCATCTGGGGTCAGATGAGATAACTGTGTCTGAGGCTGTTCTCTGTGTTCTCCTTCCCCAGGCTGCTCTGCCAGTGTCTCATCCCTGGGCTTTCAGCCAGAGCTTGACAGAGTGATCCTGGCCCTGGCATCAGCACTTTCTCATGCATGTGGGCAACCAGCTGGGACCAACAGAAAGGTGAAAACGCCCAAGGGTGATAGAGCACACCTGTGTATGCACACAGCTTCACTGTCACCCAACCTTGTGGAGATTCATTTGGTGTGTGCATGTGCACACACGTGTACACACATGCACAAATACTTTTATGCATGTACATACCACACACATGTACATTCACATGCAGAGAACACCGCACTCATGCATAAACATACATGAACATATACCACATACACATACACACTTGGGCCACATATTCTTTTTTATTTATTTATTTTTATTTTTTATTTTTTTTGGGGGCCACATATTCTTTAGGTCGCTCTGCATTCTGTTCAGAAACCCAAGATGCACTATCTGTGCTCTTAGGTTAACCCCTATTTTCAGCTCTTTATCTTCCCCAAGATGTGTGTCAGAGACAATATTCCCAGTCCCCTTGCTCATCTCTTCTCTTACACAGAGTTCAGAAGGGAAGCACGATTCATGGAACCTACCCTGAGAGCAGCATGTCAAAGGGAAGAAAGACTCAGAGGGCCTCTGTTCAGGAGACCCTGCCTGGTACATCCCCAGAGCAATAGGACAGAATTAATCACAGCCACATTTGTTCCCAAAGTGCCTATGAGGGCATAGAAAAGGGAGACCATGATACATATCAGGTCTCAACTGCTACTGAGCAGGTACTTGGGGCCCTCAGGAGCACCAGGCAGTCAGTGGTCTGACCACACAAAGACACGGAATCCCAAGCTTGGACCAGTGCAGGCGCCCATGTGGGTTCGGCAATGATACCCTTGTCCATCACTGTTTTTTTCTGGGCTGTGAACTGTAGGAAAGTCACAAGACCTTCTGTTCTTCCAAGGCCTCTGGTCAGGTTGGTGAACAGCCTCTCCCCACCTGTCAACAAGACCCTCACAGGGCAAGTAACATGCCCCTGAAGTCACAGCCGCCACCCTCGGATGGAAAGCACCAAAGTACAAGGTGGGTGCAAGCATCAGCACCAAGTCTTGCACACAGCAGCTGTATTCTTTGGTTGTGTTCCTTAGCTCCCAGTACTGAGAATTTTATTTTTCATAGCTGGAACCTGATTTAAAACCTTAACTCCCTCAAATCCAGCTGAAGTCTTTGGGATGCTCTGCCCATAGTAATTCACCCATCGTCCTGGCTACCTTGGTTTACCAAGGGGTTCGCTGGTTTGATTAACTCTTCAGAACTTGTGTCATTTACTGGGTTTGTTCCCACCTATGGGAATGAGGCCACATTCACTCTGGCTGACCCCAGACTTCATACCTCTACCCCACTATCTTCCAACTCTCCTTCCTCTGATACATGGTCTCCTCCAAGATGGAGTCATATGGTTGACCTGTTCTTCTTCCAAGTTGACCAAGAGGCTGAGATGGATCTATTTGCTTATGTTGACTTGATTTCTCTCCATGCATTTAGATGCATGGTCTGTTCCTCTCTTCATCTTCTTTTAATAACAATAAGTAGTAATAGTCATATTGACTGCTTTGTATATACTGGACCTGAGGTAAACACTTTATCTGCTCTCTACATTAATCCTCACAAAAACCCTGTAAAGTACATACTATAGCTAGCTCCATTTTTTAAAGGTGAGAGAACTGGGTTTCAGAGAGGCTAAGTTAGGTTGATGGAGCTTGGATATCAGCTCAGGAGGTCTGAGTCTCAGAGCCTGTACTAATCTCCCCGTTAATCCCTCCACCAAAGTTACAATAGCCCTTCCTCTCAGAAACATCTCTCCCACTGATTTCCTTGTTTAGGATATCTAGAAAACTTGTACAAATAAAGTCTCCTGTGAGCAAGGGGCGAGGAATCTAGACTCTCCTGCTAGTCACCAGGCCTGGGTTCCTGGAGGATCAGGGACTCCAGAAAGGAGGATCACACAAAGGCAAATTAGTGTAGGGACCAAGGGCCCCCCACCTCCCCACCAAAGATAGGCCACTCTGGCATGAAGATTATTTTGAATTAGAAGCAATCAAAACCCAGTAGACTCAGGAGAAGTTCTTTAACGCCCTCCCCACCCCCAACCCTCCACTGCCTAAAAGAATTTAGGTAAAGGATCTGCTCCGGGAAGAGAGTTGTCACCATAGAAAACTACATTGTAATATGAACTAGGTGTGGTGGACAGGGAGGAATGGAGCAAGGCCTGTTTGGTTAAAGTCTTCTATGCCTCGTTGTTTCTGTGGGCCCAGAATGTTGTTTACCAAACATTTACTCTCATTCTTCCTTGAATTACTTTCCTTCCCTTTGAAGTCTCAAACCCCTTCTCCTTAGTTCAGGATGACACATACACCTCATTTTCTCATCTTTGGAATCTTATATCCATGTGGATTCCCTGTATATATGAAACTAAATTTGCTTTTCTCCTGTTAATCTGTCTCATGTCACTTTGATTTAGTCCAGCTAGAAGGATCTTAAAAAGCAGAGGAAATTCTTCCTCTTAGAATCCCAGAGACCTGGATTTTTTTTTCTTTCTTTCTTTCTTTCTTTCTTTCTTTCTTTCTTTCTTTCTTTCTTTTTTTTTTTTTTCAAAGACTTGGATTCTAAACTGGGATCTGTTCTCAAAGTTGTGCATCTTGAGCAAACACTTTCCAGCCAGTGTCATAAGCTACAACCTGAGGATAATTTCACTCAGCAGATATTTTTTGCTGTCTTTGATACAAAGCTGAAGGAGTCAGGAAGAACAAACAATTATAATAAAAGGCTCTAGAAGTTTACAGATGTCTGCAAGGATCAGGAAAGATTTTGTAATGGTGGTATCCTTTGAAATAGAATTTAAAATAAGAGGAGGGTCCTAATGGGAAAAGGCATTGGGGAAGAGTGTTCCTGGAGGGGAACAGTATTGACAAAGACATGGAGGTGAGAAAGCTCAGATGTAGCTCATGAACTGAGACCAGTCCCAAAGGCCCAAAGGCCCAAAGGCTCATTGAGGACAGTCCAACCCTCTCATTTCAAGGGGCAGAAACTGAGATCAAGACTTGAGTTTCTCAAAGGTAATCTGAACAGTATGGCAGTGTATTGACCAGGATCCCAGTAGAAAGCAGCTGGCACTTTCTAGATGGAAAATTTGAGGGGAATATAATTAAGGAGGACATATAAAAGTACAGGCAGGTACATGTAACCACAAAGACTAGCATAGCATCCTGGGGCAGGTAGTAATTTGTCAATATCTCCCCTTCCCAAGCCTGAAGGGTAAGAGCATAGAGCAGTCACTAGACCCCAGAAGGAGTACTATTTGGGGAGGGCCTAAAGACACAGTCCTCACAGGGCACAGCCACCCTGATGTAGAGGTAAAAAATTCCTTTCCCTCCAGTCTTAGATTCTTGGCTGGGGCCCTATAAATTACACTGACAAAAGATCAACAAGAGAAAAAGAGAAACAGAAGTTTGTTAACAAAACATGACACACACACACATGAAACACTCAGTGAAATGTAGAGAAAGGGTCCTTAGAACTGGAACTTATGCAGCATCTTAACAAAAGAACAGTAAATTTTTAGAGAGATGACAAGACAAAACAGAAGGTCTTTCAGTTTCTGGAGAAGGCAAATACATGGGGGGACTAATGGAGAATAAGGGCTAGTTTTAGCAAGGTTTTTGTGTAAATTCCTCTGATGCCATTTCCGGGCTCATAAACATCTAGAGTTGTCTCGGTGATTAACTCCTGTCCTTCCAAGAGAAGGGAGAGGGCACCTTTAAAATGCACGTCCTGGGCAGCGTGGGTGGCTCAGCGGTTTAGTGCCATCTTCGGCCCAGGACGTGATCCTGGAGACCTGGGATTGAATCCCACTTGGGGCTCCCAGCATGGAGCCTGCTTCTCCCTCTGCCTGTGTCTCTACCCCTTTCTCTCTTTCTTTCTGTGTCTCTCATAAATAAATACATAAATAAATAAATAAATAAATAAATAAATAAAATCTTTTAAAAAATAAAATAAAATGCATGTCCTGTTTCTAGGTAAATAGAGCAGAGAGCTTGCCTTATATCTGCTTCTTCTCAATTGCCTTCAGCTCAAAATAACCAATATGCCAAGGTGACATATTTCTGGGTGGCATATTCTGTACCCATCACTGAAAAGTCATTCATTTGCTGAGGCAGAGATGGCTGAGTGGGTACAGTTTCAGGGAATCTTTGTGTCTGTCAGTTTCTCTGTCACATAAATAATCTCATCCTTCTCTAATCCCAGACACCTCAGGGAGGAGTTAAAAGTGGCCAATACATTCTTTTTCTATTGGGCAGCAGAAGCCTGAAAGAATGTCTCTCATTTCCTCTTCCTAGCTCCCAGCAGGACCTGGGGCCTGGACAGCTCCCACAGTGTACCGCCAAAAGAGGAGACACCATGAGCCCAGGTTCTAGGGGGTGGATCCTGGGGCCTGGACTCAGACGCAGAGCCTTTCCTGAGTTGCAGGTAGGAGTCTGACTCTGACCAAGGTCCTCTTTACCTCAAGGAGTGCTATGAACCTCCGCCTCCTCCAAGGATTCTGAGCTGTTCAGCTGCCCCATCTCTCAGCCGTGCTTATTATCTACACACTATATGTGACTCTGGGGGCCAGAAATCAAACACAGGGGTGGAGAAAATGTGACTGGGAGGGACATTTTGTGGGAAAAGAAATTAGGTTTGGAGAGTATTGGTCAAGAAAATCACTCATCAAGTGATTATATTCAAATATATTCAAATATATTATATATTTGAATGTTATATTTACTTATATAATCAAGTGTGCACTGATTGTCTACATAGGGGAGGAAATCATTTTTTCTATGTCCTTCAAGATTCTTCTATCAGGGCACCTGGGTGGCTCAGCAGCTGAGTATCTGCCTTCGGCTTAGGTCATGATCCCAGGGTCCTGGGATCAAGTCCCACAAAGGGCTCACTTCAGGGAGCCTACTTCTCCCTCTGCCTATGTCTCTGTCATTCTGTGTCTCTCATGAGTAAGTCCATAAAATCTTAAAAAAAGATTCTTCTAGCTGGACTAAGAACTAAGTTGACATGAGACAGATTAACAGGAGAAAATAAAATTTTATTTCATACATATAGGGAATACACACAGACATGAGATTCTAAAATTAGATGAAATTAGGTATATCTTGAACTAAGGAGAAGGGGATAGGGAATTCAAAGGAAGAAATGTAATTCACGGAAAGATGAAAAAGAGTAAATGTTTGGTCAATGGATGTTTGCTGGGCCATACAGAAACAATAGGACATTGAGAAGACTTTGATGCAACAGGCCTTGCTCCATTCCTCCCTGTCCACCACACCTAGTTCATATTACAGTGTAGTTTTCTGTGGTGACAGCTCTCTTCCTGGAGCAGGTCCTCTGTCTAAATTATTTTAGGTGGTTGTGGGGGAAGGTCAAATTCTTTGGGCCTTGATTGTTTCAAATTTGGTATAATCTCCATGCTAAGAGTCTGGTCTTGGTAGTGGGCTGCCCTTGGCCCCTACATCTATAATATTCATAAAGGCAAGAAGTGGGAACCTGTAAAGGTTTAAAAGAATCTTCATCTTTTCAAAACAATGAAAAAAAAAAAAACAAAGGAAAGCAACAATGGGTATGATTACATAATAAACAGGATTCTCTAGGTCAAAATTTACCATTAACTGATACTTTTGCTCTATGAGAAAAACATGTAAATGACCCTAAAAGAAGGGAAATACTGACTTATAAAATTATATGAAAAATGTTCAAAGAATCAAAGAAATGTTAATTAAACTACACACCCTTTTATATCTACCTAAAACATTTAACTAAAGTACTGTTTATGAGGATGAAAAAGATAGACACTCCCACATCCAGCTGATTGAGGATAAAAAGTTAAAACCTTGCTGGAAAGCAATCTGGCACTTTGTGCCAAAAGTCCCTAAAATATTCAGTCCACTTGACTGAGTCTCCAATCCTAAGAATCTAAGGGGAAAAAATTTTAAATACAGGCAAATACAAGGAAACAGGACACTGAAATTTTTTATAATAAAAAAATAAATGGAGATGCTCTAAATTTCTGATAATATAAGGGTTTGCCTGAATTGTGGTAGAGCTCTATTGTAAGATATTAATGTCTTTACGAAAAATAAGGTTATGGAGAATTTCCAATGTTATTAAGGTAAAAGATGAAGATAGAGAATCATGTGGCATGATTTCATATGTGGATATATATATATATATATTCTTAAAAAGGCACATGGGAAAAACAGAAGAGAGGGCCATAAAGGTAGTAGTGAGACTAGCTTAAGGAAAGAGAGAAAAAACTGAAATGAGAAGGCCTAAAATGTAAGAATGATTACTTAGTTAGCTTTTGCTGCAGGACCAACAACACAAATCCCCTGATTTGGTCTGGGCCCACCTCGTAGTTCTGGATCTCACAGGGTGTCTGCAGTTCAACTGGGCCCCAGATCCAGACAGGGCTTGCCCAAGACAGTGTTTCAGGGCAACCGTGCATCCAGGGTCTCTCCTCGTCCTCCCAGGACCCACAGGCCAGACTGGACATGTCCTTCGTACAGTGCTGGCAGAATCACAAAGGACCTCTTGAGGCCCAGGCTCAAAACTGACACCAGGTGACTTCTGCCTATCTTCATGGCCAAAGGAAGTCAGATGGTGGAGCTCAGCTTCAGGTTGTGAGAAAAAACCCCACACACTGTGTGAGGGAGCTACAGAAGAGCATGTGAAGGGCACAAGTTCAGAGGGGGTGAAGAAGTGTGGCCTTCAGTGCAGTCCACATGTTATTAATGTACTCATTTATATATTTGAATGTTATATTTACTTATATTCTATACCAAACCAAGGTTACCTTTTACAATGAAAAATGAAAGTTGGGAGATTCTTTTGTTAGGGCATATTTTTGTTTTTCACTTCTTTTTAATCAAAACATACTAGGGCAAATCTGATAGTAAAGGAATGGAAATGGGAAAGAAGCCTACGAAACATAATGTTTTGTCCATAGGGCATCCTCAGAGATTGCAGTTTCTGCTCATTCACTTAAAACAAGTGCCACCCCTATAAAGGTATAGCAAATCCTACAGATGTCACTGGCACCATCCCCGCACAGACTGGGAAACTCTTTCTATTGAAAGAACATTTTTTATGAAAGTAAAATAGCAGATACTGTGACAGTCCATGACATAATGGAGCTACATGACATGGGAAGCCATTGGTATCCAAAATGGGTGATAATGATTTTAACTATCATTCCCATACACTAAGCCATGCTTAATTAATTTTCTCTCTGCCAAATACACAGGGAGTCACATTAGTGCCCAAGACTGGCAGAAAGAAAAGGTGTTATTTGTTGAGAACTTCCTATGAGCCAGGCCTGTGCTGGTTGCTTTCACAGAGAACACCCATGTGAACCTCACAATAGCCCTACTCTGAGAGACATATTGATTCTTCAGCTATGGAAGCTGAACCTCAAGAGAGGGAGGTAACTTTGCCCAAGAGAGTTTCAATTTCCATTCTGCCCAAACTTGTGCTTTTTCTTCTATATCATGCTGCCTTACCTCATTCAGAAACATAAATGAGGAAGGGGTAGGAGATTTTGCCCTGATCTCCATCTTTTTCAACCAGCATTTACAGAAGAAGGGCTGAGTGTGAGGGAGCTAGGGATCCACAGACATGTGAAACCCAGTCCCCCTGCTCAAGGAACTTACAGGTCAGGAAGGCATCTTGGTGTACAATGAGATGGCAAAATGAATATACAATACAGACACTTGTAAAAAAAATTTATGTGCAAAAAGCATGATCTATTGATGGATATTGCTAGACAACACTTAAAATTTCTACCTTTAGGGCACCTAGGTGACTCAGTTGGTTAAGCATTTGCCTTAGGCTCAGGTCATGGTCCCAGGGTCCTGAGATCTAGCCCTGCATTGGGTTCCCTGCCTAGTGGGGAGTCTGCTTCTCCCTCTGCCCCTCACCTTACTTGTGTTCTCTTTCATGCATGCGTGTACTTGCCCTATCTCAAATAAATAAATAAAATCTTAAAAAAAATTTCCACCTCTATATTTTTTCACATCTCCTTTATGTTTCCTATCTATTTGCCTCTGGGCTCTATATTCCAGATGATTTCTTTACAAGTTTCTACAAACTCATTGCAGCTGGGACTATATGTAAGCCATCAATCACACTGCCATTCTCTTCATATGTTTTCATTCCTAGATTTACTTTTCTCCATAATGTTCTTTTGCTTGCTTTATGGATTATATTCATTCTTTTGTCTTCCTTCACACTTAAAAAATATTTATTTTATAAAGAGAAAGAGAGTGTGTGTGTGTGCGTGAGAGAGTTGGGGGAGGGGAAGAGAGAGGCTCCTCTCTTGAATAGCTTGAATGTATCATGTTCAATCAAGCAGATTCCCTGCTGAGCGGGGACCCCCCCCCCCACACACACACACTTGGGGCTCTATCCCATAACCATGAGATCATGACCTGAGCCAAAATCAAGAATCAGATTCTTAACTGACTAAGCCACCCAGGCACTCCTCCTCTTTCACAATTTAAACATGCTTATATGACAGTCATGCTCATATCTCACTGTTATCTCTAGGTTCTTAAGGGTATTTTCTTTAAGTCTATTTGCTTTTGTGCCATTGGATTTCCTTCCATATTTTGTGTTTTCATCCACACATCATCTTCAGGGGGATTGTCCTCTGTGCAGGCCTCCCTCTGGGGCGACTGTGATTATCTCCACTTGCACACTATGGGGTTTGTTGCTCCCAGTTCTCTTGGGAGGTTAGTTTCCATCTCCCTCTCTTGGGAGGTTAGTTTCTCATCTCTCTCTCTCCCTCATCTGGCCTCTCACAATGTGCTCAACCTCATGATTCCAATTTCTCACATCAAATCTGTTCCAACCTCAGCCCTGAACAACAAGCTTGCTCAGCAATGGACCATGTGCTCAGGCCAGATATAGGTTTTTAATTCAAGTTCAGGAAATAGAGAGCCACTTCCTGAGTTCAGACTTTACTCAGGTAGCCAGGGACAAGTTCCCAACATAAATGGCCTTATGACCTCAATATCTGCCCAAGGTGGCAGTTAATACCTCAGCCTTTAAGAAAAAATAACTATATGCCATGTACCTTCAGGTTTCTCCTACCACTGACTTGTCTTTTCATCTCTGGCTTCAGGAGAGTTCCCATTGAAACATGGTTCTGCATTTAT
Source organism: Vulpes lagopus (assembly GCF_018345385.1). Classification (NCBI taxonomy): domain Eukaryota; kingdom Metazoa; phylum Chordata; class Mammalia; order Carnivora; family Canidae; genus Vulpes; species Vulpes lagopus. The sequence goes on from NC_054831.1 coordinate 32,386,224, forward strand.
ATTTGTATTTTATCTGGCATTTCATGTGTGGAACAAGAAGTGAGCTTTCCATGACAGGCAAGTTGACCAGGCAATTGGATGTTGTGCTAACCCAGGATATGCCCCACGAATAGCTTGAATGTATCACATTCAAAATCAAACCCATCAGCATCTATGATCTCCTATAAACTCTAGGATCCTCTGTCTTTCTACTTTGTAACCGTTAGTACATGATTTTCATCTTCATGGTCCCTGTAGTCACAGGATGGCTGCTGGAAAGGCAGTAAGGTAAAAAGGCACAGGCTGACTGTCAGCTCTTTTTTTAAGAGGTTTTCCAGAATCCATCCTTTCAACAATTTTCTTTTACATCTCATTAGCCAAAATTTAGTCATATGGTAATCTCAATCTACAAGAGAGTCTGAAATAAGCAGTTCTTCAGTTGGGCGCACAACACTCCTAACAAATTGAGTTCTATTAATAAGAAAGTCTCTGCCATAGTAACCAAGGCTAGCACACAAGACCCTTTGTGGCCTACTGTCTGTAGTCCCCATATCACCTCCATTTCTCCAGCATCATCACCCTCTACTTTCCAAACAAATTCCATGCTACCACCAAACTGAACTTTGGCTACTTCCTGTAGCAACTTTCCCACTGCAACCCACAGGTAACATCCATCACTCATAATTCCTTGTCTTAGGTCTGTCATTCTTTTTTTAAAAGATTTTATTTATTTATTCATGAGAGACACAGAGAGAGAGAGAGAGAGAGGCAGAGACACAGGCAGAGGGAGAAGCAGGCTCCATGTAGGGAGTCTGACGTGAGACTCCATCCTGGGTCTCCAGGATCACACCCTGGGCCGAAGGCGATGCTAAACCACTGAGCCACCCGGGCTGCCCAGGTCTGTCATTCTTGATAGACTGAAAACGCTATGGAAGTTCACTAATGGAATTTCAGAACTAATCATTGGCTTGATACATACTGTGTGTTCAATAAATCTTCCTTTACTTATGAATGAGTGGACAGATGGATGGATGAAGGTTCCCTTTCTCTCTCATATCTCTATGTTTTCATATATACTGTTCCCTTTGCCTAGCATGCTTTCCTGCATTTACCACCCAGCTAATTCCTGTTTATCACTAAGATTCAGTTGAGATGTGCCCTCTTTGAGAAAGTTCTCCCAAAGAGCAAGATGAGGTACCTTGCTTTTTGCTCTGGTGGCCCCTGTGTATCCCACCACAATAGCCTTTATTATGCTGGATTGTACATCTGGGTTTACTTGCCTTTCAGCTTTGAGCTCTTTGAGAGCAGACCTGACTTCAACTCTGTAAGTCCAGTGCTGATCCCATGGTCTGTCATGGAGCAGGCACTCAATAGATTTGCAATAAAAATAGAATAAGAGTGAAAGTAATGAAGACCATGTGTCCCTTGTTTCTAGAGAAAGATATGGCTTGTGGAAGATGCTTTGGATGAGCTGAATGAGGAGTTCTTCCAACTCACCGCTCAAGCCCTCGAGCTTCAGAAGGAAAAGGACAAGCCAGGCCAACTGCCCCCAAGTGAAGGAAATGCATTTGCGGTAAGCACAGCAGGCCACCACCTCAGCTCCTGAGGTGTCCTACAGACAGCTGGGTCTTACAGTGTGGACCCCGCAGAGCCACAACCCCTTTCATAGAAGAGATGAGATCAGAACAACCAGCTCTGACCAGAAAGCCCACCTGTTTTTGGTTTTGCCTGCTTGCATTGGCAAATACTTCTAAAGACAGGGAAGTCCACTCAATCAGTTTGGTCTTGCAGGTCTCTAAGTAAATTGATGGCCTGGAAAGACTGAGGAAGACATGACAAGGGAGCAATAAAAATAGCCTAAGTCATGGGGGACTGAGGACTTTTCCATGAGATGCATTTGTCATCTAGATTGCTCTCCTAACTTGGGTCTCTGGAGATGTTAACATAGGGAAGGTTGGAGGGGACAAAGACAAGGGACAGAAGAGATAATTCTATCTGCACTGAGCTCAATAAAATTCTATTCACCAAAGCAGGCAGATGGCTTGTAGGCCTTATTTGCCATTTGGAGTTTTTTTTTTTTTTTTTTAAGATTGTATTTATTTATTTGACAGAGAGAGAGCACAGTAGGCAGAGCGGCAGGCAGAGGGAGAGGGAGAAGCAGGTCTTCTCCTGAGCAAGGAGCCTGTTGTGGGGCTAGATCCCAGGACCTGGGATCATGACCTGAGCTGAAGGCAGATGCTTAAACTACTGAGCCACCCAGGTGCCCCGCCACTTGAAGATTTTTAATACTGCATTAAAATACCATTTCTCTTGACCTGACTTTTTTGTTACACTCTTAACTTTTGCACCCAAACCAGCGCCTCCCTCATTTTACCCTACTCCTTGCCTTATTGAATTGCTAAACACAGGCAATGCCCTGGCTGGTGAAGGAGCATGCATAGTTACCTTCTCTTGCTAGGCTTTCCAGAGCAGGCATCTGTGCCATATCTGTGTCATCAAGGAATTCCTCCTTCAACTAGGAATGCCCCTAGAACTGAGGATCCAGGAGGAGCAGGGTTGGGGCACTGCAATGCTCCACAAATACAGAGAGTTCCATGAGAACATTGTATGTGTCTGTGCCTTAATGTTGGGAGGTCTGGAGAATCTGTTTTTCTTGGTCAATCTGCCCTCCCTCTTTTTTTAAAAAAAAGATTTTATTTATTTATTATTTATTCATTACAGACAAAGAGGCAGAGACACAGGCAGAGGGAGAAGCAGGCTCCATGCAGGGAGCCTGATGTGGGACTCGATCCCAGGACTCCAGGATGATGCCCTGGGCTGAAGGCAGATGCTAAACCACTGAGCCACCCAGGGATCCCCTGCCCTCCCTCTTAAGACCAAAACAAGAAAGAGCACCTGTGCTCACAAATGACTAAAGGAAAATTTATGTTGTGTACAAACAAGGCACAGCAAGGGCTGTAACAGTCACAAAATGCACAGATGCCCTTCCCAGCAGGGCTGGGGGAACTGTCTCCTGAGGTCCAAAAGGTTCCCTGAACCCCTAAGGTGGTCCTTCTCATGAAACCTAAATGAGGATGCCAACCTCTCATTGTGTTCTTTCTTCATTGTGTCTATTGTTCCTTAATTGAGCTTCGTCTAGACTTATTCCAAAAAAGCCACTAAGCTGCACGGTCTCTGTGTAGCCCCCCTCCACTTCAGATAGGCAGCTATGATGTCAGTTCCACTGCAGAGAGACCTGGCACAGGGACCTATCACTGACAGCATTGAGGGGCTCAGATGATTTGGTGAGGATAAAGTAACAGAGATACTTCAAGATTAAGGAGAGATTATATAAATATCTCTAGTATTAAGGAAGGAAAAAAACAGGATGAGCTGAGGGGCTGTAAAATGCAGCAAGACTTAATTATTCAATAATTGTTTCAGATTATTAACCATGATGATTATGTAATGGATATAATTAGTTGTTGTTGTGCATTAATGTAGCAACATAAACCCAGGGAACACTATGTCTTTATTAGTTAATTGTGAGATCAGCCCCTCGAGGTAACTCATTGGCATCTTCCCAAGTATTTGGTTGGGTGGTTATGCCTAGAGACTATCAAAGTGACAAGAGTCTTCAAGCCAAGGTCACATAATAGATTCAGGAAAGAGATAGGGGTCACATCTCCTTTTTCTATTTGTGTCCTTTTCAGGAGGTTCCCAACGTCTTGCCTTATGTGTGGCTGGAAGACAGACTCTATCCAGCAGAGGCAGGTGGCCCAGATGAAGAGAATTTGAGGAACAGGGCCCTGAGGAGTGAGCAGGCCCTGATGCTGGGAGTGAGAAGAGCCCACCTGGCTCAGAGGATTGAAGACCTGGAGTGGGAGCTGTCCCTGCTCCTCCAGGTGACAGATGGCAGTGTGCGTGCAGGAGGGGACTGGCCCAGCCTGGGGAGACACTGAGTCACACAGGATGCTGTGGTGGCCACCTGTAGGAGTGTCTTCTCCACAGAGAACACAACCAGGTTAATCCACTCAGTCCTGGTAGGAAAGAGTGGGTGTCTGAGGGGCCACCAGGCCTGGAGGGTGTGCTCAGTTTCAGGACATGTTCCTTTTGGGTAACACCCAACTTTTTTTCAGAGCCTGGACTTGTACAGATTTCTGCCTGGGATCCTTTGGGGTGAGGAAAAATAAAGTTGTAGAGTTTGAGAAAATTGACCTGTGTTCCCATCACTGAATCTATCCCTCCTCATTCTCTCTTGAGGGTACTGACCACTGAGTGCTGCAGTCCAGGCCAAATGCCCCCAACAGTTTTACTGCGGTGCCCGGCTTCAGGGGTGACAAGTGCTCGGGATGGGGAGTATGAGAACTTAGATGAAGTTGTAGCACAGAGCTTCCACACCCATCTTCCATCATTCTGGAGTCATCATGGGGATCCCCAGTGGGCCGCATGTCCTGCCCAGTTCCAGTGACCTCCTGGAGCACAGAAATGAGGTAAAGCATGCTGGCAAGCCCCAGCCTCCTGTGCCACACTGAGGACCTCAGCCCCAGGGGGGACTCTGCTTCCCCAGGACAGCCTACACTTTGTGCCCACTGTGCCTTTGCATAAGCAGTTCTCTTCCCAGAAGGTCCCTCCTTCCTCTGTCCACTAACTCCCGTTGAAGCTCTCTGCACCTTCCAAGACCTGGCCCAGAGGCCCTTGGCATGCAGCTCTTCTCAACCTCCATTCCCAGTCTTTCTTTCCTTTGAATCCTCATGTTGTCTTGTTTCTACTATTCATCATAATCCCACTTTAGTCATTTGTGCCATGATTTATCCTTCTTTCTAGACTTTAAGTTCCTTAAAGGCAGAGTGTGTCACACATACACACCATTTAGCACACTGTTTTGCACATACAGGATACCAGGTGAGCCAGAAAATCCTTCATGAATGTAACTGACTGTACAAAGTCACACAGTCATGTCAGGGCCACACCAACACATGGGAAACTGAACACCACTAGACAGAGGGAAGCATTCAGAGGCAAAGAAGCAGAGTTCCAGGGCTAAATCTCTGGGACACGTTAAAGGAGGGGCTAGGACTTGAACCAAGCCTTTAAGGGAATGAAAGATGGACTGTGGATAAGGGGCCCAGAAAAGGGAAAGCATTTCTGGCTAGTTAGGTAGCCAGTAAAAAAGAGACATGAGTGAGAAGAGCATGCAAGGTATTAGCTAAAAGGAATCAGGACAGAATCCATTTAGGAAGAAGAAACCACAAGGAGAAGTAAGGGTGGGAAGACTGGCTAAGCCCTCCTGAATCCCTGGCTCCTGGGGGTCTCCTCCCCATCTTCAGCTAGTGCTCTTTAGCCCACAGCCATCCTATGGCTGAGGCTGCCAGGCTGGGCCACAGAACTGTGTCCAGCCATTTCTGATAACCATTGTTGGGTTGAGGTCCTTGGTCCTCACAGCAACTAGATGGAGCCACACCTGGACTCTGATATCTTGTCAATTTGATCAAACATGTGCAAGCCTACCTCTCCATGGAATTGAACCTGGGTGTCCCAAGCAGATATTCACCCAGGGCCTGGAGGAACAGACCTCCCCCTGTTGTTCATTGGGTCTGTCAGGATGGCCACCCACTGTTGTGCCTCAAACACTTTAAGAGGGAGGTTTCTCAGGTGACTCTCCCCCCACAATCAGGAGCTGCCACTGCCATAGGGGGTCTCTTCTGCCTGTGAGATCCTACAGTTCAAAGCTCCAGGCCACTGAAGAGAGACAAGCTGTCACAGGGGCCAAATTCCCCTATCAAGTCCTTACCAACTGGTTTTTGCTTTTCTGGCTGGTTCTAAAGTCTTCATCATCATTCTCTAGGGAGGTGAGTGACTACTATCCCTTTTAGTATCAGCAGGTCTCTGGGCTAGGACAGAAGACAGGTCACTCCCCACATCAAACTACAAAAGAAAAAGCACCAATGATGCTGTATTTCCACTGCCACCTCGGCCTCCAGGCAGCTTTCCATGTATCCAAACTACTTTCTAGTGTGGCCTCTGGGATTGACATTGCTGACCCTGAGAGACCTAGAAATCCTATTTCTGCCACAATCAAACACACCCCCCAATGTGTGTCTGACAATATTCATTCACAGATACATGATTCAGAGTGGACCAAGGCCCAGAACAGAGCTGAGGCCTGGGGGTCCTCACTAGCCATGTGCCCATGGGCCTGAAGGATCAGCCTGAGTCAACGTGGGGGCTCATCCCAGGAGTGGGAGGTCTGTCTACCCAGATCTGAGCCCAGTGCCACTTCTCATGGATCCTAAATCAACCATCAGAACAGCTAGACATTAATCAATCTCAAAGATTACCCTTCATTCACAGAAGGGGTCCAGAAGGGGGAGAGGCTGGTCCAGGCTTTCACAGTGTTGGATGTCTTGTGTCAGGAGGAGTGAAACCCTGAGAAGGTCAGCAAGAGTAGGCTCAGTGCATCTCAAACTGCATATGCAGAAAAATTGCCAGGAATCTTGTTAAAAAGCAGCTTTTGAGTCTAGGGGTTCAGAGTGTCTGCATTTCTAACAAGCTCCAGGAGAGATACCTGGGCTGCTGGTGTGTGAACCTCACTTTGAGTCCAAGGTCATAGGCCTTGGTAAGGAAAGTCAAAAGTATTTTAAGATCATTAATCAGGAGAATAATAGGATCTGGGGGTATACAGCACTGGGAGGGCAAAGGTCCTCAATTCTGTATTTTCCTGAGTTTGAGCTGCTACTAGACACCCAAATCTACTACAAGCTGCACATGTGGGCCTGGAGCTCGGGTGACATGGGAGCTGAATACAGGAGAGCCTCCAAAGGACGCTGATATCTGGAGTCCATGCAGCACTCAGCAGCCTGCACAGCACTCGGTCCTTGGCAGCCCTGCCCAAAGTAGTTGCTCCCACCCCGCCTATGAAAGTACTTTCTAAATGCCAAAGCCTGGGCTAAGAGCTTTAAATACATAATCTCATTCCATTCTCACAGGAACCATATTGCTTAGGTGGCACCATTTCCAGTCCATAGATGGGGAAATGGAGGGCTGAGAAACAGTAATCTTAGGAACTATGTGACAGAGTTCATATTCAGACTTTGGTCTATCTGAGAGCAAAGCCCATGTCCTACCCACCATGTTACAGTGCTAACTACCCAGTGAATGTTCTGAAATCTACAGTAATAAACAGCCCAGCACATACTCCAGAGTCCCTTTGATTTACCTGGGCCAGTGCCTTCCTCTAAATCCTATGAGTCTGCTGGTATCAGAGTTCTACAGGATTCACTTCAGTTGTTTAATTCAAGTATTTTAAAACTAAAAATTAATAAAACATATTCAAAGATATAACAGCCAAAATACAAATCATCAGAAAACACTCAAGTCTCAACTGCCAGGTTAGTGTGTTTTAATGTGGACTCCAAAAATAAATGTGGACTCCAACTTAACTTTAAGATATCCTGAAATTGCAAAGGAAGATATTTTTAAATGTTTGGAATTTATAATAGTTGATCTGTATGAATCCAGATTTTTCTCAATAGTGTGTCACAAAATAATATAAGTAAGTGAGATGTTGGCTTGCACATATGTCAGCAAAAGCCACCCATGCCTCCCATTAAAATGTTTGTATTTGTCAGAAGAGCCTCATGGTTTTCATTGACCAATTTACAATAATTTATTCAATTTGAATTTATAAAATAACATACCACTAAAACGTGGCTTTTTTTTTTTGTTGGTGTTGGTGTTGATGATGTTGTTACTTCATATGCTGCCACCTCATGATTTTTTTGGCAGTAAGATCTCCTTACTTGAAAAGAGCCTCTGCCTGCCTGTGTGTCCCATCCAAGCCCCGAGGCTCTAGGGCTGGGCTCTGGCACAGTGAGTGACCTGCCCTGCCCCTAAGGGGGAAGCCCTGGGACTCAGTAATCTTTGTTAAGAAGGCCTGTCATTTCCCTGGCGTGGGCAGCATCTCTGGGGAAAATACCTCAGCATTTCCGTGTTTGATGGTGCTACTAGCCCTGGTCTCTACCACGGAAAAGGGACTGCCCCCAGAACTCAGTAGGGCCTGCCGTATCCCGCCCTGCATTCCTTCTTTCCGATGTTGTTGACAACAATAATGCTTGGCACTGACACACCAAGGACAGTCCAGCCTCCCAGCCTGCCCTCACTCTCCCAAGCACTGCTAGGGCCTCAGGAAGGTCAGAGAACAGATGCAAAGACATGCTGTCCACCACCTTCTTAATCACTGCAGACCACTCTCAACTCGAGAGGAAGGGATGACCGACCCTTGCAGGTCTTTGGCTCTACCCTAAGGGAAATGCTCTGCTACAGCAGGAAGAAGCTTGAAGGGCCTGTGCTGCACAAGACAATGACGCTCCAACATGGTCAATGTGCAAATGAGAGAGGCATCTGCATTCATGCACAAGTGAAGCTGGAACCAAATGAAAGCTCCCTGTAGTCTGAGAACTGTAGATTCCTCTTCTGCAGCAAAAAGCCAAGAGCTGCAGCCTGAGATTGTACCCTGCTTACTGCCAGCTGTGCCACCTCCTGGTGAAGCAACAATGAGCAAGCTGCTTAAACTCTGTACTTCAGGTTTCTTGTCAATAAAACAAAGGTGATCAGCATTTGCTTGGCAGGGCTGCTGCTGGAATTAGACATACTATGCATTCATTAAGTTTTCGATGAGTGACTGGCATTCTGTAGATAGCAAACTTGTTAGTTTATTTTTTTCACTCTGAGGAGGTTCTGAGATTGTGGTGGAAGGGCCAAGGGTGAGTTGCCCCAAAATGTGCCACTTTCAAATGCAGGTTATTTCAAGCTGAGAACAATCAAGTCAGGAAAAAACTTTGACCTTCCCCCTAACTGCCTGAAAGAATTTAGATAAAGGACCTGCTTCAGGAAGAGAGCTGTCACATAAATAACTACACTATACTGTGAGCCAACTATGGTAGACAGGAGGAACCTAGCAACGCCTGTTGCATCAAAGTCCTCTCTATGTCCTGTTGATTTGGGATGGGTCACCAAACACTTGTTAACCAAACATTTACTCCTTTTCATCTTCCTGTGAATTGCTTTAATTCCCTTTGAAGTCCCAGGTCCATACCCCTTCTCCTTAGTTCAGGATGACATATTATCTGATTTATCAGGCTGTCTTTGGAACCTCCTGTCTATGTGAATTCCCTATACACAATTAATTAAATCTGATTTTCTCCTGTTAATCTGTCTCCTGCCAATTTAATTCTTAAACCAGGTAGGAAAACCTGAAAGGGCAAAGGAAAATTTTTCCATGCCAACTGTAGAAAGTGAAGGATCCTTCCCCTAATATAAAAGTTGGGGCCACACAGCGAGGGAGAGAGACAGGAGGAACTTGGGTTTTGGTGACAAGTCCTCCCAGGGTTTGCACAGAGGAGGTCATTCTCATCCTCATTTCTGAAGATGAAAACACTGAAATTCATGGATATTTCATGACATGCCATAGGCAGAAGCAGCAAAGGACTGGGTAGAAATCTGTTAGTTAAGCTTATCTGAATCCACGTCAACTCTCCTTTGCTCTACAAAGGTCTGAAAAGGATAATACTAATGCTGAAGGTGGTAACAAGGGAAGGAGAAGCAGTGGTGTTGGTGGTGTCAGGCATTCTTAGCCATTGGGACAGGGTGAGATGGGTCTCCCAATTAGGAATCACTGGCTATACCACTGATTTCGAGACCCTTTATCTTTTGCCTTAATGTTTGCTTATTTCATGGGCCATGATAAACAGAGAAAATGTATGAAAGATGGGACATTCTAAACTACCATTTAGAACTTCTCTAGAGGCAGAGTTTTGCTGAAATTGATTGTGGGTCTCTAAAACCCTTTTTATTTTTATTTTTTAAACCAGCTAAAAGCATCAGTAGATTGGTTTCCTATGAAAGACTGTGAATCTTGACTCTTCTACATCTACATTAATAAGCCTTAAGACTGGAACTTCAGTGATGATTTAAGACATAAAAACCATTAACAAAGTTTAAACAACTCAAGTCAAAGAACATCAGATAATCTTTTCTGTCCCAGCACCAACCCTGCCCTCCTCCCCTTTGTCAAATGCCATGGATTTCCCTGCTTTGGTTATTATTCAACCTATTGTTGAGAATCTTAGTGTGTATGGAGAATATGTGGAAGAAACAAAGAAATAAAGAAGCTATAGAGAAATAAGCTGCTTGGGGGAGTTGTCAAGGGATGAAAATTCCCAGACAGACAGTGTGATACTAACACAAAAAGACACATCGATCAATGGAACAGAATTGGAAGCCCAGAAATAAACCCACAATATATGGTTAATTAATCTATGACAAAAGAGGCAAGAATATCCAATGGGAAAATGACAGTCTCTTCAACAAATGGTGTTAGGAAAACTGGACAGCCACATGCAAAAGAATAAAATTGGACCACTTTCTCACACCACACACAAAAATAAACTCAAAATGGATTAAAGACATAAATGTGAGACTTGAAACCATAAAAATCCTAGAAGGGAACACAGGAAGTAATTTCTCTAACATTGGCCATAGCACCATTATTCTAAATACATCTCCCTAGGCAAGGGAAACAAAAGCAAAAATAAACTAGTGGGACAACATCAAAATAGAAAGCTGCTGCGCAGCAAAGGAAACAATCAACAAAACAAAAAGACCATCTACTGAATGGGGGAAGATGACATATCCTATAAGGGGTTAGTATTCAAAATATATATAGAATTATAAAACTCAATACCCAAAACCCAAATAATCCAATTTAAAAATTGGCAGAAGATATGAACAGACATTTCTCCAAATAAGAAATGCAGGTGATCAATAGACACATGAAAAGATCCTCAACCTCACTAATATCAAAACAATGCAAATTAAAACCACAATAAGATATCCCCTTCACACCTGTCAGAATGGCTAAAATCAAAGCACAAGGACATCAACAAGTGTTGATGAGGATGTGGAGAAAAAGGAACCCTCCTGTACTGTTGGTGGGAGTGCAAATTGGTATAGCCATTGTGGAAAATAGTATGGAGGTTCCTTAAAAATTATAGAATTACCATATGATGCAGTGATTCCACTAATAGGTGTTTACCCAAAGAACTCAAAACACCGATTCAAAAATATATATGCACCCCTATGTTTATTGCAGCATTATTTACAATATCCCTCAATAAATAAATGGATAAAGAAGATGTGGTGTATATATTATATATTATATATATAATGGAATATTACTCAGCCATAAAAAAGAATGAAATCTTGCCATTTGCAATAACGTGGATGGATCTAGAGGATATAATGCTAAGTGAAGTAAGTCAGTCAGAGAAAGACAAATACCATATGGTTTCAGTTGTACGTGGAATTTAAGAAACAAAATAAAACAAAGAAAAAAAAAGACTCAAATTCAGAGAACAAACTGGTAGTTACCAGATGAGAGTTAGGTGAAGGGATGGGTGAGATAGGTGAAGGGGTTTAAGAGTACATTTATCATGATGACCACTGAGTAATGTATAGAATTTTTGAATCACTATATTGTACACCTGAAACTAATATATTGTATGTTAATTATAATGGAATTTTAAAAAGAAATTTAAAAAAAAGAAAATTCCCAGACTGCGGTGGCCTGCCTTCCAAGATAGAGATAAAAAATTCTTAATGGATTTCTTATTTTTAAAATACAAATTACTGGGATGCCTGGGTGGCTCAGCAGTTGACCGTCTGCCTTTGGCTCAGGGCATGATCTTGGAGTCCCGGGATCGAGTCCCACATCAGGCTCCCTGCATGGAGTCTGCTTCTCCCTCTGCCTATGTCTCTGCCTCTCTGTGTCTCTCATGAATAAATAAATAAAATCTTTAAAATAAAATAAAATAAAATAAAATACAAACTATTTTAGAACACAGAGTATATGGGCTCTGTTGAGGTTAAGACCTTAGAGAGAGGAGAGAAGACAAAGGTCTGGCCCAAATGTCCCAGGCTTCCTGGCTGTGGGATAGACACACGTGATCATCTCCCAGGCACAGCAGGTCATGTTAGAGCAGCTTCTCCAGCTGAGAAGAGGACCTGCAGTCTTGGAAACAGACTTCCCTACCCAACAGCATCCCAACCACAGGTTGCAAAACACAGTGTTTGAATTTAAAGTCTTCTTTTATAATCAGAAGAATTAACACTCATCAGGAGAAATTTTTGATCACCCTGAAGGTACCCAGGAGGGTTGATGAGTGAAGGGATTAAATAACTCAGCCAGGGCCACACAGGGCAGCACACCCCAGCATGCAGTTGGCTTCCAACCTTGAAGATGCTCTCCTGACTTTGTGCTTCTCCTGTTCTGGTCCTTAAAAGATGAAGGCATGGAAGGGATCCCCTGGGTGCCATCAAAGGCAAGAAGATGTGTGTAGGCAGCAGCAAAGGAAAGCAGGAGCTTTCTCTTCTCTTTCTTTCATACTGATAGCTCAAAACAGATCAGCCTTCATTTCCAGGCTTGTTTTGGGCCAACAACCACAGCGAGAACCAGCCTTCAACAGAGTGGCTGCCTGTCTCTGGCAAAAGCAAGACCAGCAAAGTCAGAGGCTGGCTTTACCCCAATTCAGCCTCCTTCTGTAGTCAAGGTTTCTTTCTTTCTTGCACAAGGAAATGAACACAAAACTCTTAGAACTCAAGGACTTGTCCCTGCCTTATAAGGAAAGTAATTCAAAGCAAGCTCTACCCTTTACTAGCTAGGCAACCCTGGACAAGTTTCTTATCCTCCTCAGCTTTAGTTTTCTCATCTCTAAGATATGGGCAGTGACAGGACCCATCTCACAGGTTTGTAGTAAGAACTAGGTAGATGAACAAAGCTTTCAGAACAGCACTTGGCACATAGAAAGTGTTGACCAATGCTAACTATTAATATTTTATTTGGTCCATAGTAAGAATTCAATTAGATAAGCATCTTTATTATGATAAATAAGAAACCTGATGTTTATTGAGAATCTGATGTATATAAGGCATTTTTCTAGATACCCTGGTTTGCCCTCTATAGACCATGAGGCTGATGTGAATGTAGTAAGTAGAACACTCAGCAGATTGTGGTGCATGCTCTTTTTCTAAGTACAGGAAAGGGCCATGGAAACACAAGGGAGGAAGAGTCCAGGAGGGATCTGGAAAACCTTTGTGGACAGCTTGACACTAAAGCTGGGCCTTGAAGTTGGGACTCTGCATTTGGAAATGGTGAAAGTAGATGGAATTTTCTAGGCAGAGACAGCATATACCAGGGCCTGGGGGCTGGCGAAGGAGTGTATTCCAGGAATCATGCTTTGGTGCGGGGTACAAGCCCTCAGCAGAATCAGTAAGACAGTGTACAGAACAAGGCGGGACCTGCATCCAAGAAAGTTGTTTTGAGAATGGGTTTTGCTACTTCCTGGGACCTTCGGTGAATTATTTAACATCTGATCTTCTGACTATTCAGATGTAAAATGAGTGATATAACAACCTCACTTTACCAGACGTTTGTGAAGATCAAATACTTAGCTGTGTTTAAGAAACACTGTGTGAGGCGTAGAGCATTATGCAAACATTGGTAATCTCTCTGTTGTGAGCCCTCCCAGAAGTCCAAGGAAGACAGGGCCAGGTGGCCTTCTGGGAGTCTATTGCAACACTGGGAGAGGAGAGAAACCACCTGGGCCGACTAAGGCAGTGAGCATTTCCAGCTGTTGCAGGATGCTCCCATTCACTGCCATTACCCTAAACTCTGGTGCTGGCCTATGAGGCAAAGCTATGAGCAGCCTGTTTGTCACCTGAATTTCCATGCTGGTTTAGAGTCCTCAGTACCAGTGCACACATATAGAAGACAGCAACCCCTGGAAGAAACCCAGGTCAAGCACTTTGCACTCAAATGGATTTTAAGTTTATTTTTTATTTGTCCTTAAAATATATTTATTTATTTTTTTAATAATAAATTTATTTTTTATTGGTGTTCAATTTGCCAACATACAGAATAACACCCAGTGCTCATCCCATCAAGTGTCCCCCTCAGTGCCCATCACCCATTCACTCCCACCCCCCACCCTCCTCCCCTTCCACCACCCCTAGTTCATTTCCCAGAGTTAGGAGTCTTTATGTTCTGTCTCCCTTTTTGATATTTCCTACCCATTTCTTCTCCCTTCCCTTCCTTTCCCTTTCACTATTATTTATATTCCCCAAATGAATGAGAACATATAATGTTTGTCCTTCTCCGATTGACTTATTTCACTCAGCATAATACCCTCCAGTTCCAACCACGTTGAAGCAAATGGTGGGTATTTGTCGTTTCTAATGGCTGAGTAATATTCCATTGTATACATAGACCACATCTTCTTTATCCATTCATCTTTCGATGGACACCGAGGCTCCTTCCACAGTTTGGCTATTGTGGACATTGCTGCTAGAAACATCGGGGTGCAGGTGTCCCGGCGTTTCATTGCATTTGTATCTTTGGGGTAAATCCCCAACAGTGCAATTGGGTCGTAGGGCAGGTCTATTTTTAACTCTTTGAGGAACCTCCACACAGTTTTCCAGAGTGGCTGCACCAGTTCACATTCCCACCAACAGTGTAAGAGGGTTCCCTTTTCTTCGCATCCTCTCCAACATTCGTGGTTTTCTGCCTTGTTAATGTTTTAAAAAGCTTCTAGCAAAAGATAGATTTAGAATTGAAACCTGGGTCTATTAAATAGCTTTCTTTCCCAATCCTTTAGCCCTTCCTTGCAAGGGTTCCAGTATTAAAATATCAGTAATCTTTACAGAAAATCTACTTCATTTTTTTAAAAGATTTTATTTATTTATTCATGAGAGACACAGAGAGAGAGGCAGAGTCACAGGCAGAGGGAGAAGCAGGCTCCCTGCAAGGAGCCCAATGCAGGGCTGGATCCCAGTACTCTGGGATCATGCCCTGAGGTGAAGGCAGACGCTCAACCACTGAACCACCCAGGCGTCCATAGAAAATCTACTCTATAGAAAAGTAGAAAATAGAAAAAAAGCATAGGATTTGAAGTCAGGAGACTTGAACTCAGAGCTCTGGTTCTCCCACTCACTGGTTTTTATCTCCTCATTGCTAAGAAACCCTATTTTTCTCCTTTAAAAAATGGTAATGAGAATACCCAAGACAATGAGCTGTTGAAAGCTTAGTTAAGGGACGCCTGGGTGGCTCAGCAGTTGAGCATCTGCCTTTGGCTCAGGGGACGATCCCAGAGTACCGGGACCGAGTCCCACATTGGGTTCCCTGCTTGGAGCCTGCTTCTCCCTCTCCCTGCGTCTCTGCCTATCCCTTTCTGTGTCTTTTATTAATAAATAAATAAAATCTTTTTTTTTTAAGAAGAAAGTTTAATTGAGATAACATACATGAATACACAATACATAAATGCCTGGCCAATGATGGATACTGAATAAACTTTGACAGCAGCAGATTTCAGTTTTAAATAAGTAACCAGCAAGTCTGTGTCCATTGCTAAGCACTCAGGGGACACGGGAGAAACAACAGTCCCCAGCTCTGGCTGAAATGGATTCTTGACATTCCATCAGAAAAGTCACCAACCAAGAAAGAATTAGCCACATGAACCCCTCCAGATCCATTCAGTCAGGAAACTTCAACTCTAAGTCTGCAGTTACTTGTCTCTGCAGCCAGGTGGCATTCACCTCTAAATAGGACACTTCCCGATTACATTCAGCTTTTCTGAAGTGAGAAGGCAGCAAAGTATAGTTTAAAATGCAAGTTGTAAAATACAACAGCAGAGCACTGAGCAGTAAGAAGCCTGTATCAGCCTTGTTCTTTCTGCTTGAGGAACATATAACCTAACAAAGGACACGGGAACAGCCATAAAACAGTGAGAGGGACATGTTATGCTGCAAGATTACCGCTAACCAACTGGAAGTAAAAATCAATTCAAGTCTCGACCTATTGGAAGACGTCGTACTATGGGTGGAGCTTGGATGGGCCTTCAAGAACATTGAGTACAGAGGCAGGGCAAGATAATGAATATACACCTCACAATGGGCAGAATTTATTCCCTGTTGAGGAACAAAGGAACATGTGAGATAAACTTGGACAGGGGAGTAGGGGCCATATTATAAAGAGTCTAAGGCAAAAGGCAGAGGAGTATATCCTTGGTACAGCAGCAAGGAGTCCTCTCAAGTTCTTGGCAAGGCAGTGACTGATGAAACTATATTTTGGGAAAATAGCACGAGGCCTGAACCAATACCCGTTAGGCTTCCAGCCCGGTTTGGAAGAGGGTAGTGTGTATTGGTCGATTTCCTTTCGGCCTGTACTTTCAGGCTACCTTCTTTTTTTTTTTTTTTTTTTTTTTCAGGCTAACTTCTATATGAAGGTTTCCTGTAGAGCAGATTTTCCATGAGAGAACAGAAAAAAAGTAGTAGGGACATGTGTGTGTGTACAGATGTGTTAGAGGTTAAAAAAAAAAAAAAAAAAGGACAGGAGAGAATGGTGAGATGAGGGAATGGTAAAGGGGAGAGGGAAGAAGAGAAGGGAACATCCTATCCTCACTGCCTACACTGTCAGCCCTCTGGGAACACAGTGCCATGCACACAGTAGAATGAATGAATGAATGAATGAATGAATGAATGAATGAAAAGCTGTTGCCCAGCCAGGTATTTCCTTTCCTGGGCCCCTTGCAGCTAGGTGGAAACATGGAAGTGAGTCTGGGCCATCAAGAGTGGGCTGACATGACATGGCCCCCTCCTAAGAAATCTTCCCGCTCTCTCTTCCTCCTTCCCCCAGTTGGTTATTGACACACAGGGTGAGGCCACATGGCACAGCCTCCTTCACCCAGGTTCCAGAATATCTGTGAGGAAATCCCCTCCCTCCTACCCTAGACTTCACATGAGAGATCAACTTCCAACCATGGAAATGTGGAGATTTAGCAAACTCAAAGCAAGGTTTTGATAAATCTGTTGAACTAATATGAATTTAGCCAAATTCTTTGTGTCTATGGAGTTTTATATGTATATTTATATAGCCATCCATCCTTCTAGCTAAGTCTAGCTAGGAGGGTTAAAGCATCCACCCTCCCAAGAGCTCCTCAGCTTGTATATTACAAAAAATGTGAACTTGGAGGGCTCTAGGGTCCCAATCACCACTATGGGGATTGCCCAGTGTAAATGGCTTTGGCTTCCTTAAATAATTTTTTATAATTTTCTTTAAGTCTGGTCTTTAAGACTTTTTACAGGATAGAAAGTCAAAGAAATTATGTGGGGCAAAATTTTGAATTGCCAATCATACTTAAAAACATTTACAGGTCTAGGGAAGTCTCCTTGGATCCCTCTCTATCTAGCATTCTTTTAGAGATGCCATCTGTGAATTCAAACCCTAAATTAAGCATTAAAGGTGATTATTGAGCAAGATGCTTCCACACAGCAAAAAGTTTTCTGGGAAGTCAAATAAAGAAGCAGAAAAGAACATTTTTTATCCCTTTCCACATAAAGAATCAAGGGTTCATGGCCCTTGAGTTTCTCCAGATTAATGAGAAGTCAGAAAACCATCTCTAGCCCTTTAAGAGAAAATCATTTATGCTTATTCTTTTTAAGCCAAACTTCCTATCTAACCTTTTTCTCTCCAGCTTTTTAACAAAAATCAACATATTAGGGCATTCTTGTGGGGTGCCATGCAAAGTAAATTATTCTTATTTGAGTTTTCTGGCAGGGAAGGAAGTAAAGCATTCTAGACATAAGGAGTAGAAAGACAACAAATCAAAGACGTGATGAAGTGTTTATAAATACCAAAAATTAATCTAAAGGAAATTAGTGTCAGGTCTAATAAATATCAGGAATTTTGGTTAACAGCACCTAGCACAACCCTGGTGCGAAATCAGCTCTTAATAAATATTAGTACCCTGCATCACCTTCCTATCTTGCTTGCTTTGATGAGACTTTCATGTGAGGGTTTGTGAGGTAAAGAGACACTGGAGATGGCCTAACAGAAATCTGTATTCTCCTAAAACTGAGTCAGGAGAATCCTAGAAGCTGGAGCTAGAAGATACCCTAAAGTGACTTCCCGGAGTTCACACAGTTTATTAGAAGAGGAAGAAAGCCTAGACCACAGGTCCCTTAATTGGGCTTTCCAGGATGACAAGGAGCAGGACATAGTAAAAAGGGAGAAGCCAAGAGGTAATAGACAAAGACATCTCTGGAACCATGTACTCCTACATGCTGTGTCTCCTCCTTCTTGGGCACATCCCCTTAGTTTCTCTGACCCTTAGCTTCCCATCTGTAAAAAATGGGCATGTTAATACATACAATACAAAGAAATTGGAAGGATGGGTGGGAACACAGATTGCCTGGCACATCTCAGTGCACATCTCAGTGCTTGGGGGCTATTACCAGGAAGAGGAGGAAACACTGAGGAGGTGGCAGGCAGATGCAGACATTGCAAAGCTGGGGAATCTGAGGAACTGATTGATGTTCCAAATCATTTTTAGAGCTTCAAATCAATGTCCAAGTGAGTTTGTCCTGGTTTTATGTAAAAGGTGCCATCTACTATTCAAATAAAACTCTAGAGCCACTTGAGAAGGAAGAATTACTTTAGCCTTCACAATTCTCCCATATTTCCCCCTCCTATTAAAATAAAAATGTCAGGTTCAAGATTCTTATGCAAAGTAGGAAGAGAATCAAGTCAGGCTCCTCCACACCCTTTGCCAGTTTCTCAGGCAGAAACAGAGTCCAGGCCTTCCTCATTATCAGCCCAAAGTGACTCAACTTTCCTCAGGGCCTCTCCACCCACTGCAGGGCGGGCCTGAGTCAGGGCTTCAGCACAGCTGCCAATGTCCCTGGTGCAGGACCTGTTCTGGTCACTGTGGAAAGATAGAAAAGATGGAGACAATGTCCCCATTCTTAGGTACACACACAAGGCAGAACTACTACCACTAAAACATAAACTCAGGCCCTGACTTCCTGTGGCCACACATGGAGTCACTTCCTGCTGGTTGTGCCACTGTTTCCTACCTTGTTACATCAGTGCCTCATTTCTCTTTCCTGGTTTCATTCATTCCACTGAGTCCAACCTTCCCGGGTGAGTCTCAGAATGTAGGAAGGAACATGTGGGTCCTGCCTGCAGAGGGCTCACAGTCCCTATAGAAAGCTTCATGACCCCCATGTACCATTGTGTGTGGGCATTTCCACATTCATCCTGCACAGTCACAACATAAGTAATGTTTATATCCCCATTTTATTTTTAATTTTTTTAAAAAATATTTATTTATTTATTTAGAAAGAGAGAACAAGCACAAGGGGGTTAGGGCCAGAGCTAGAGGGAGCATTCCAAGCAGACTCCCTGTTGAGCCAGAAGACAGACGACATGGGGCTTGATCCCAGAACCCTGGGATCATGACCTGAGCCAAAATCAAGAGTCAGAGGCTTAATTGACCGAGTCACCCAGGCACTCTTATTCATATCCCCATTTTACAGCAAAGGAAAATGAGTCTTGGAGGAGCTGTCACATGCCCATAGCCAATAATCAGCAAAGCCAGATTTAGACCTAAGGCTCTGAGCCTGAAGCCTACGGCCTTCTCATTCTCTAAAACTTAATCACCTTGGATGATTCAGATGGCAAATAAAAAGGGGGAGAGTCAGAAAATTGGATTCTAAAATTGAGGTGTTGGTAAGCTTAGAATGGTTTTATCACTCTTGTCAGTCTCAAGGGAGATGAAGGAATATTTAGCATGAATATTTAGCGCAGGGCACCAACAAGGTTTATTTCAAGCAGTTCTGCAGAACTTGCCAGAAGTCTTATAACCCTTATCGGGTGGAGGATATCACCTGCCAAAGCTGTAAACAGACTAGATGCTCCTGTGCAGTAAAACTCCGCCACGTTGACCCCAAAAGGCCCCATCGTCAAGATTTGTGTGGGAGATGCAAAGGCAAACGCCTATCCTGTGACAGCACTTTCAGCTTCAAATATATCATTTAAATGTTAAAAACAAAACAAAACAAAACAAAACAAAACCCGAACGTGAGCTAGTAGAGCAGACACGTTAGATTTCTCCCATGCTCCTCCTTTCTGCCTCTCCCTTCTCAGAATACTTCGTGAAAGGCTGTAGTTTTGACAAAGCCTTCAAATAAAAGTACTGCAAGAACAATGGACAAAAAAAAAAAAATATTAGGAATATTTAGCATTTCTTGGTGGCAGTAAGTATGTGCCAGGCACTATGCTTCTAAGTGTTCTGTATGTGGTATCTCATTTAATCTTTGCTATGATTAGGTAAAGCAGATATTATTGTCCCAATTTTATTTCTGGGAACACTGAAGTTCAGAAAACAATCAGCCAATGATCTCTACGATCTCACAGCAAGATTAGTGACAGAGTTGTTAACCCAGATATAAAGAGTGCCAAAGCTAGTGCTCTGAACTACTACAGCATACTGCTCCTTCTGTGGGCATGGCAGAAGCTGAGGGGAAGGCATCACACTTCCAAAAAGTTTGCTTATACATTGGCACCTATATCTGACTATACGATACAGATAAGCAGTTTATATAACATAGGATGCTGCAAAACATGATTTTAAAACACTAGCAGCTGGGCCTGCCAATTCAGTCACCACTGATAAGCAGAAGCAATCGTACATCCTTACAGTTTATCTGAATTTATCGGTGACATTTCCTATTTCTGGCAATATGGCTGATTTAATTTGTCTAAAATCCTGAAGTTAACTAAAACAGAACAACTTTATAATGCAAGGCTGATCTTTAAACAGAAGGACTGTGGGACAGGGTGGGGAAGGGTAATTCCCCGGTGCCATAAACTAAGAGGGAACTAAAAGCTGGCATGGTGAATGCCTCAGCTGATGCTCTGTCTGCCCTCAGAGACAGGTGATCCCAGGCCCCTGGAAGCTTGAATACAAGGCAAGACTGAATCCTCACAAGGTGGGTCATTGGGCTGAGCACGCAGCCTAAACACAATACTTAGTTCCAAAAACCCTCCTCACAGGAGGAGTGGGTTAAGAGAAACTTACCCGCAGGCACAGGCTATTGAAAGGAAGCTTATCTGTTTTAGGCACTGGATAAAAAGAAAAGTTTCTGAGAATTCAGAACTCCAGGCTTTCTCTTCAGGTACAAGTGGAGCTTGAACTTACATTACCCCAGTAACCCCAAGCCACAATATAATAAAGTTGGCTGCAACACTGGTCTGGAAGGGCTTTCACAATGAAGCCAGAAGAGATTCTCATGGAGGAAACAAGCCCCACTATACACAAGCTCATAAGCAAAACTGACAAAACACACAAGGAAACAGCCAACAGAGAATGAAAGTCAGCAAACAGAACAAATGGCAAAATCAGAGCTATAAGTACTTGAGATCATAGAATGGCAGTATAAAAGAGAATGTAAAAAGTATGTTGATTTCTTCCCATTCAGTTTTCCCTCCCTTCCCCTGTGATCTCTGCACTGTTTCTTATATTCCACATATGAGTGCAACTGATGGGGAACAGAGGGCTAGCTGAGGACAAAGCACAGCTGACTCCCACAAACGGCCCAGGGTGGGATATGTGGGACATTCCTCAGGAAGCTTCCAGTTGTTCTATGTTAATACCTTGTTAGAGGGGGAAAGCAATCTTTAACTTGACAATGGCAAGGCCTTCAGTATCTTGTAGGTCCTCCTCAGCAGATGAAAATCCTTCTGAAGTCTCCCTTTTCCTTATCTCCCCCAACTCCCAGGTATATAATCAGCCACTCTTTACAAGCCCAGGGCAGCAGCTATACCTGTCCACGAGTCCTGTCCCTTGCTTTAATAAAACCACCATTTTGCACCAAAGATGTCTCAAGAATTCTGTCTTGGTCGTCAGCTCCAGACCTCATCTATATTCCAAAACTTCATCAAAACCATATGAGAGGGAGACAAACCATGAGAGACTCTTAACTATGGGAAAGAAACTGAGGGTTCCTGAAGGAGAGGTAGGCGGTGGGATAGGGGAACTAGGTGATGGGCATTAAGGACTGTATGTGACCGTGATGAGCACTGGGTGTTATATGCAACTGATGAATCACTGAACTCTCCATCTGAAACTATATGTTGTACTATATGTAAGCTAACTGAATTTCAATTTTAAAAAAAGTATGTTGAACTATTCAAAAATTTAAAAGAATGAGTCAAATTTCTTTTTTTTTTTAAATAAAGATTTATTTATTTATTCATGAGACAGAGGGAGAGAGGCAGAGACACAGGCAGAGGGAGAAACAGGCTCCATGCAGGGAGCCCGATGTGGGACTCGATCCCAGGACTCCAGGAACACACCCTGGCAGGCACTCAACCACTGAGCCACCCAGGCGTCCCAGAATGAGTCAAATTTCTAAAAAAGAACAAGATCCTATTTAAAAATTAATGTGGGCATGGGGGAGCAGATATGAAAAAGTACCAGATAGAATTTTCAGAAACAAAAAACATATAGTTTTTTAAATTAAAAGTTCAATGAATAGGTTAAATAACAGAATACACATAGCTAAAGAGAGATTTAGCAGAAATGAAAGGTACATATAAGGAAACTACACTGAATGCTGCAGCAGAAGGAAATAGAAAGATAAAAAATATGCCAATAATGCTAGAGACATGGAAACTAAAATGAAATAATCCATTACACTAACAAGCATTGCAGAAGGACAAAATAGGCAAGGGGCCATATTCAGAGATACTGGCAGAGAAATTCAAGAAGTTTAACTCTCAAACAGTATAAATAGCTATAAACACAGACACACGGAATATTACGTGACAACATGGGTGGATCTAGAGGGCATTATACTAAGTAAAATAAGTCAGACTGAGAAAGGCAAATTCCATATGATTTCACTTACATGTGGAATCTTAAAAAAAGTGAATAAACAAACAGAAAGCAAGAATCAGACCTATAAATACAGAAAACAGACTGATGGTTGCCAGAGGGTAGGGGCTCGGGGGATGGACAAAATGCATGAAGGGGTATAGGAGTTACAGGCTTCCAGTTCTGGAATGAATAAGCCACTGAGATAACAGGTGCAGCATAGGGGATACAGTCAATCATAATGTAATGGTGTTGTGGTGACAGATAGAAGCTCCACTTGTGATGAGCACAGCCTAATGTACAGAATTGGTGAATCACTATGTTGTACGCCCCAAACGAATATAACATTGTGTGTCAACTATACTCAAATCAAAAAAAAAAAAACCTTTTAAAACAGTATAAATAAATAGGAAAGCAAAAGTTTTTAATGGACCAAAAAGTAAAGAGGAAGCACATTTTATTTTTTTAATTTTATGTATTTATTTCAGAGAGAGAGAGCACATGGGGGCAGGGACAGAGAGAGAAGAGAATCTTAAGCAGACTCCCTTGCTGAGGGCAGAGCCGAATGCAGGGCTCCACGTGGGGCTCAAGATGGGGCTCGACTCCAGGACCCTGAGATCATGACCTGAGCTGAAACCAAGAGTCGGTCACTCAATGGACTGTACCCCCACCCCCAGGGGCCCCAAAGGAAGCACACTTCAAAATTGCAATCAATTCCTGTAGTTACCAAGTATATCTCTGTTACCATACACTGAACATGAATTTCCTTTTTTGTCACCAGCAAGACATACTTTAAGTGTAGGTAGAACTGGCAAGGGGTAGGGAATTCAAGTAGAGGGACGTTCTATGTAGGCAGAAAGGGAAGGTGGGAGGAAGGTAGAAAAGGAAGATGTGGAAGGTGAGGCCTTGGAGGGGGTAGTATTAGACAAAGAAAGACTAAGGCATTTCTGAGTAAAGGGAGAAGGTTTCTCTGAAGGTGCTGCCGAGACTGGATATAAGGAAAGAATAAAGCAAAGTGTAGAGGAGGATTGGCCAGAAAATAGTAGCATGGTTTAATATAAATAACTCACATATTTTCATTAGTATTTACCAAATCTTTATTACTGGGAAAGAGCTTTCCTCTTTACCAAATGTACTGTGTTCCCATTATGATTAATACTAATGGTCCTAATTCCTACATGTCCATAGGGAGAGACTGGTGATATTGCTGCTGACAGTTTATAAGACAACTAATCCACCTTCGACTTGCACCCACATTTCACACTAGAGAAAGTGTAGCTGTTTTCACTCAAGCTTTGTTATCAGCAAAATGCAGTGCGGTTTCCCCCAGAAAAAGCCTGTGGGATTTGTTATAGTAATGTTATTTCTCCTGTTCAGGCCACGAACATAACAAGGTCAGGACTCACATTCAAAACTATCCACACATTCCCTCCCCTCAAGTTCTTTTCACTTTTTCCCCCCCAAAAAGTTTTCTAACTTCAGAACAACTATTTGGTTAAGAAATGGTTTGAACTGAAAAAACATAGAGTAATATTTTTGGAATAAGCTATTTAAAAGTTATACTCAAATTTGTTCTCTTTATTCTCCCATAGGATGATAGGCATAGACAACATTTTAGAGCTATTACACAATCACCCAACAAGTACGGAGAACCTCCTTAAAATTCTCTAGGACAGGTCATCTATGAGAATGGCTTTAATAGCCCTTTTGACATTTTCAAATGTCAAATATGCCCCCATTTTACGACAGTGGAAATCCTGTACTTAAAATCAGGAGTTCAATAAAATGAATCAAAAAAACATTCTCATTACTCAGACTTTGATTTTATATGTTCTATTCCAATATAGACTTTTGCTATTTAACAAAAGTAATAAGCATATATTTCAAAGCACATCCAGCTTTTGTCCTATCATAAAAAAGCAAAACTATATATCATCCTTGTCCCAAAAATGGCCTCTATAGAGTTCTTTAATCATGTTTAAATGACTGCATGTAAATATATTTCCATTTATATCACAAGATTTCAGTAAGAGAAAGCATTTCTTTCTGAAATCAATTTGTAAGTTGATCTGATCACTTTCATATATAAAGTGACTGCTGCCGTTTTGACACACAGATTTTTTTGAGATGTATATATTACCAATCATGCCTCTTTTGCATCTCATATTAAGGGACATTTAAGCTTTTTTATTCTACAAAAGACATAATAACTACATTGATGAGTGCTTACTACCTCCCAGACCCTATGCTGATGCATTCCTGGGAGGTGAGTATGCTGGCCCCATTCTACAGGTGAGGAAATAAAGGTTGCGAAAGGGTCCCCTGTGCAAGCAGCTCTGAACCCCCGCTGAATACTGCCTCTTCATAAAGCATGGCAAATATGATTCCAATTTCTCTATCTCAATCATTTAGGGCTAGAAAGAATTTATGTACAGCAAAATACAAAGAACCCAGAGAAGTCCTTGATGCTTTTTCCCATCTCACTGCAGACTAGAGTATTTCATTGGGACGAGTATCATGATATGCATAAGATGTCTCACTATAACGCACAGCCCAAGTAACTCTTGGGCATTTTTCTCATACACTAGTTCTGTATTAGTCTAGAGGATTGAACTGATAGGGATGATGTGGAGCCTGCCAGAACTGTTGGCATCAGGAAGAAAACACTAAAAACAGGAGGTCACTACTGCTTCAGTGAAGCCTGAAACAGGTGAGCCAGGAAGTGCCACAGCCCCTATGGGAAAACCCGCTGGTTCTCTTCTGTTCACTCAACAAAGGATCATTACGCAGTTATTACTGTCTTAAATGCAGCCCAGGACAGTATTTCTATGCAATATCCTCCCCTGTAGGGAGCTTTGCATAGCAAGCTGGGCCAACTCAGATATTGGCAGAGGCTGAACCATAAATTAATTTTCCATTCACTGGCCATTCCTTGGGTTTGAAGCTATTTTGTAAAATTTGAGAGTAGAGTAATGCACAAAACAGCATTTTCTGCTGTGGACTTAAGGGGGTAAGAAATGGAGAGGAAAACCACTGTTGGTAAATAATTATTCTTAAAAACGATGCAAATGTTTTATTTTGTGAGCCTTCAAGTGGGGTGGAACCGGGAAGCAATGTGTGAATGTCATCTAGAGGTGAGGTGCTGAAAGAAGCCTGACAATGGGAAGAAAGAGGAGGGACACATGATAAATGCCTCTGTGGTTTATGCTTACGTATGTACCTGGGGGTGGCTGCGGGCGTGCCGCGTGCTCAAGAGTAGGTTCCAGGAGGCATGTCTCTGGGGTGTTTGTTGATGCAGACTCTCCCTATGCCTAAACTAGTGAGTTCTTAACTCTTAGGATCACCACTTAGTAGTTTGGACTAAATGGATAGTTAAGAGTATGCTACAGTCAGCCTCCTTGTAAATATATGCCTTTGACCATCAGAAGGCTGGAAAGGGGTGAGTAGAAGGCTGAATCCGCCAGGACTGTTCCTAGTTGCACTCACTGCTAGTACACTGGTCCCACCCTGTGGGGTTGGTTGGCACCCCTTCTGCAATGCTAGATGTTTCTAATACTATCTCTGACCTCACTGTCCCTACAGAGGGGAAGATGAGTCCACATCAGCACCATTTGCCAACTGATATAGAACTCTCCATTGCCTCTCATATTCAGGGAGCACCCTTCTCTGCCCCCAAGACTGTTTTCTGACTCTTCACAGAGGATTCCCACCTGTCCTGTGCTGCTGCACAACCCTTCTGTCCCCACATTTCTGCATATTATTCCTGAGAACTTTCTGCCTACACCAGATTGATGATCATTGCTCCTCCCAGGAAATCCATGCTGCCTTTGACAGCAAGATGCAGACTCTTCCTCAGCCTGGCTTGATGCATTCGTTGTCTTTGCACTGCAGGTGGACAAACAGAGCAGACTCCTTTCTATACACTCATGACAGCCACAAACAATAATAACAGTTTCAGATCCATCGAGGCTATCATCATGCACATTTTGCCATCTCTTCCTACTAATATATAATGGGACACTATATCCATTATGTGCTAGGTCCTCAAACTCAGTCAAGGAAAGCCAAGGCTTATTCTGATTTAACTCTCCACCAATGTTTGCTCTTTTGCTTACTACCCTGCTTTCTAATTCCTCAAAACAAAATTTAAAAACAACTCTTTAATAATGTATTCTAGACTTTTTCAGGGAATGACTATCTCCCAGAATCTAGCCTTTCTTTCCTTTTAAATTTGAACATTTGCTCTCCTTTCCCCTCTCCTGTGGAGTCTCCTTCCCAAAAGAAAGGCCCACTGCCCTCCTGCCTCTCCAAGGTGGCAGCTGGCTCCCAGCCTCAAGGAAGACCTTTCATGTCCTCTCTGTCAGAATCACACTCTATGGCCTTTGACTGACCAAACCTCAAAATGTCCACTACCAAAACACAGTATCATGCCTACTTATTCAGGAAAAACTGCACTGAACAAAAGGTTTAAGATGCTCTGCTAAGAACTGAGGATACAAAGAATTCTGTCCCTCAACTGACAGACTAGTTTCCCAGGCCTCGAAGGTGACAGGCTTACTATTTCTGATAAACTCACACTCAGAACTAAACACTGAATGTGTTACCCTCCCAGAGACATTTGCTTTTTAAAAAACTTAGTATGACATAGTTGACAAATGGCTTAAAAAGTTTTTAGTGAAAATCCTGAATTGTAATGCTAATAATGTGAACAGAAGCCAACAAAAAGAAAATGGTCAAGCTGACAATTTTACTTCAAGTGCAAGCTTTCTATAAGTTGCACTATGAAATAAAAACAATGAGTTTGAGCCCTACATTGGGTGTAGAATTTACTTTTAAAAAGTAGGGCACGGGTGTCTGGCTGGTTCAGATGTTAGAGCACACAACTCTTGATCTCAGGATCATGGGTTCAAGACCCACATAGCACTTACTTAAGAAAAATAATAATAATTTAAAAATAAATAAATAAAACGAATCTTGAAGAAAAAAACCCCTGCAATGATAATTCTACACTTGATATTAGCCAAAAGTCCAAGAAACAATCAACACAATGATAATTCTAATGAGGTAAGCCAAGAAGTAACAAGAAGTGACAAAAAATGTGAATCATCTGAGAAAACCATTTCAAATCTGGCTTTATATATACTATCCTTAATGATAAATTGCATGTTACATGTTGTCTTGATGTATTACCTAATAAATACATAGAGATATCATTACTGATTATTTAAGATTAAGAATTACTTTATCTTTACTTAACTTAATTCATGTGTTTAGAGCATACCTCATGTATTAGCACTATAGTACCTACACATCATAATAGTTAATATACAGACGTGGTCTGTTGCACAAAACTTTTTTACTAATAATGGTGTGAGATCACAAGACATTAGGAGAACACAGGTTCAGACCATGGGGAGTCTGTGGTTCATAAACTCTCAAAGATCCCTAACATTGCCCTGTATCTGTGCTTAGTAGGCCTTTAGAATGCTTCTGCCAGCATCAAAATAATTAAAAATAGTTTCTGAAGGATCAAAGTCCAGTTCTAAACAGTGGAAAATGGAAACTTCATGCTCACCTTTCTTTTTTTTAACTTACATTTAAATAACCTGCTAAGCCCTACTGGTTGAGTTACCTGCATGCCTGCTTGGCCTCATTTTCTCTTCAAACCAGGAACAACCTAAACTGGATCTGTTGGCCTGTCACTAAGAAGAGCGTGATACCTGATGGACTAAAACCAGTCCACAATGCTCACTTCCATAGCACATGATTGGAATAATACAGAGAAGACTGGCCTGGCCCCAGAACAAGGATGACACACAAATTCATGAACCATTCCAGATTTTTAAAAAATGAAAAATAAAAGTCCATTTTTTGAGCAAAATTTCCCCAAGTTTAAATGAATACAATTAAACAACTCCATTCAATGGTCAGATAACTTGTGTGTTAAATGAGGACGTCGTCTACAGCTATATTATCAGACACTAAATAAAATCACATCTACATCAAGGGCCAGGTTTTGATGTGATAATGGTTAATGGTAAATTGGTAACATTTGCTCTAATATTTAGAGACTAAAATGGACTCTTTCATGTTAACAACACAGAACTCTAGAGTCTGGGTCAAATATTTCAGTGTTTCAACAGCTAGTAAGCCTTCATTGAAGAAAGCTAACCCTCTCTCTTGGCACTCTGATAATGGGCTTATATTTAGGCTAAAACATACCTTAGGCTCTTGGATTTTCAAAACGGAATGTTTATTCCAATGCCTACAATTTGGAATCTAAAGCATGTGAACATTAACAACTGAGGATAATAATATTTCAAACACTTAGCTTATCAAAAGTTTAAGAGAAGTTTAAAAACTATTTTACTTTTGCACACAACCTTAGTAGCCAGGAACCTTCCCTCCATCTTTCCATAATTTTTGCTAGTATTACATAATGAGCAATAATACGAACAGCAATAGGATTTACAGAACACACTCTGATAAATGCTGCTCCAGACAAAACTGTTCATTGTTTTTACCTGAACTATGTAACCTAATTATGTTTTCCTTTTGTTTGGACTTACAGATCCTTAAAGCTGTTTCTTTCAAAATCTCAATAAGTCATTTATTTGAGGTGCGTAGTACATATGTCTCTTTATTCTTGCTGATATTTTAGAGATTGTTTCTGTTTGCATGTTTATTGTAGAAAAGTTGGTTTAAAAGAATATAAAGAAGGGGTACCTGGGTGGCTCAACAGTTGAGCATCTACCTTAGGCTCAGGGCGCGATCCCAGAGTCCTGGGATTGAGCCTCGCGTTGGGTTCCTTGCATGAGCCTGCTTCTCTCTCTGCCTGTGTCTTTGCCTCTCTCTCAAGAACAAATAGATAAAGTCTTGGGGAAAAAAAGAATATAAAGAAGAAAATATAAATCTTCCACAATTTTAGCACTCAGAGACAATCACTGTTAAAATTTTATTATATTTATTTCCAATCTTGTTTTTATAGTATACACATATTTTTGTTTAAAAAATTAGAAATAAATTTTACATAAACTTGAAGGTTGCTTTTTCCATTGACCATTAATATTGAATATTACTTTTATGATAACTAAATATAGCTTCAAACCATGATCTTCACTAACTGCATAAGAGTCTATAATATGAATATACCTTCGCTGATTTGTTAGACATTCAACTTTTTTTTTTACTTTTAACTATTATAAATTTTAATATAATAGGAAGAATTTTTTTTGAGAGAGAAACAGTGTGTGTGTACTCGACCATGGAGGGGGTAAGAAGTGGGGGGGGGGGAAGAAGTGGGGGGGAAGGGAGAGGGGAGAGAGAATATTAAGCAGGCTCCATGCCCTGCACAGGGCTCAATCTCATAACCCTGAGATCATGACCTGAGCAGAAATCAAGAGTTGGATGCTTAAGCACCTGAGCCACCTAGGCACCATTAGGTATAAATATTTTAAAAGTTATTACCAAATTGCTTTCCAGAAATTTTTGCCAATCTACACTTCTACCAGCAATAGATAAGAATAATTATATTAATACATTCTCACCAGTATTGAATAATATAGGTTTTTGTTTTATTTTAACTCCACCAATTTAGTAGGCTAAAAATAGCATCTCATTTAATTTGCATATATTTGGTTACTAGTTAAATAATACATTCCTTTGTTAATATCCAATATGCATTTCTTCTGTGCTCATTGTTTATCTCCTATATTGATACATTTCATTGATTTAAAAGTTATTTATATAATAATTTTAATACTTTCTCTTTCAATATTGTGCATATATTTTCATTTGTTTGATACCAGAAGTTTGTAAATTTTATAGACAAATCTATTGATGTTCCCTTTTGTGGTTTCTTCCATTGCTATACCACCCTTCCTTATCCCAAGATTAGCTATATTTCCTGAATTTTTGTTTCTTTGTACATGGTATGAGGAAGGAATCTGATTTAATTTTTTACATGTATCAATTTTCCATTAATTTGTAATACCTCTACTATCTCACATGCATTTGTTTTCTATTCCATTGATCTATTTTTGATATTTTTTATTTTTATTTGTCTTTTTTGATTCGGTACCACTGTGTTGTAGGTACTATAGCTTTGTGATAATTTCTCACACCCAACAGTTCAAGTCCTTTTCCTTAATTTCTTTTTTCAGAAATATTTTATCTATTCTTGGATCATTTATTTTTTTCATATGATTTTTAAGAACAAACTATGACATTCCACCAAAGATTTTCTTGGAATTTTTGTTCAGATTGCACTGGATCTAGGGATCAGTTTATGTAGAATTTGCATCTCTTTGGTATCGATCTCTACATTCATGAAACTTGGTCTATCTCTCTATTTTTTTGGATCCTCCATGTATTTCAATATTTTTTTTCTTTAGGGTGGGAGAGAGATGGGGGGAGGAGCAGAGGAAGATGGAGCAAGAGAATCTTTTTTTTTTTTAATTAATTTTTATTGGTGTTCAATTTACCAACATACAGAAAAACACCCAGTGCTCATCCCGTCAAGTGTCCACCTCAGTGCCCGTCACCCATTCCCCTCCAACACCCGCCCTCCTCCCCGCTTCCACCACCCCTAGTTCGTTTCCCCGAGTTAGGAGTCTTTATGTTCTGTCTCCCTTCCTGATATTTCCCAACATTTCTTCTCCCTTCCTTTATATTCCCTTTCACTATTATTTATATTCCCCAAATGAATGAGAACATACACTGCTTGTCCTTCTCCGATTGACTTACTTCACTCAGCATAATACCCTCCAGTTTCATCCACATTGAAGCAAATGGTGGGTATTTGTCGTTTCTAATTGCTGAGTAATATTCCATTGTATACATAGACCACATCTTCTTTATCCATTCATCTTTCGATGGACACCGAGGGAGCAAGAGAATCTTAAGCAGGCTCCATGCCCAGTGTGGAGCCTGACCCAAGACTCAGTCTCACAATCCTGAGATCATGACCTGAGCTAAAATCAAGAGTCTGACTCCCAATTGAATGACCCAGGTGCTCCCCATGTCTTTCAATATTTATAATTGATTCCATAAAGTTCTTTTTTTTAATCTTTTTTTTTTTTTTTTTATGATAGTCACACAGAGAGAGAGAGAGCGTGCGGCAGAGACATAGGCAGAGGGAGAAGCAGGCTCCATGCACCGGGAGCCCGACGTGGGATTCGATCCCGGGTCTCCAGAATCGCGCCCTGGGCCAAAGGCAGGCGCCAAACCGCTGCGCCACCCAGGGATCCCAATTCCATAAAGTTCTTGCACATTTTTGTTCATCTTAATTTGAGGTATCCTGTAGTTTGTTGCTATTGTCTTTTTTAAACTACATTTTCTAATTGGTTGTTGTATAAAAATGTTATTAATTTTTTAAAACTAACTTCATTTTTCTTCACATATAAACATTAAGAGCTACAGAGTTCCCTCTCAGTGCTACTTTCATGCTTTTATCTCATAAATGATATGTTGTGTTTTTATTTTCATTTTTATTCAGTTCAAAAGACTTTCTAATTTCCTATGTGGCTTTTTTTACCCATGGGTTATTTAGAAATATTTTTGCTAGGGATGCCTGACTGATTCAGTCACTAGAGCATCTGACTCTTGATCCCAGGATTGTGAGTTCAAGCCCTACAATTGGGTGTGGGGCCTACTTTTAAAAAAGAAAGAAAGAAAAAAAATAAATAAAAATAAAAAAATAAAAAAGAAAGAAAGAAAGACTGATTTTTGATTAATTTCAAAATATTTTAGGATTTTCCAAATATCTTTCTGTTATTAAATTTATTTACTTTTAAAGATTTTATTTATCTATTCATGAGAGACAGAGAGAGAGGCAGAGACATAGGCAGAGGGAGGAGCAACAAGCTCCATGCTGGGAGCCCAACATGGAACTGGATCCCAGGACTCCGGGATCATGCTCTGAGCCAAAGGCAGACAGATGCTCAACTGTGAACTACCCAGGCATCCCTGTTATTAAATTTATAAGTGACTTATCCAATAAGTTGTTCAGCTCACTTATCAGTAGTTTATAGCTCATAATTAGATTTTCTTGGCTTTTCCCCCACAGGCAATTATTTCATATGACAGTACAAATTTTACACTGGCTAGAACATCCAGTGCAATATTAAATCATGAGGTGATAACAAGGATACTGCATGTCTCATTTTAATGAGACTCTTCTAGCATTTCACCCTCCAATATGATATTTGCTATAGATTTTGAAGCAATACCTTTTAACAGATTAAAGAGTATTTAAAAGAGCAAAAATTGGACATCTAAGTGCATTTTCTAACCTGCTGATATAACAATAGTATGATTTTTTTCTCTTAATTTTGTCAAAGTAATGAATTACATTGAAGATTCTTCTAACATTGCATTATCTTTGCAATCCTGGGATAAAACTTATTGCTCATTTTTTAAAATACAATTTTGGATTCAGTTTTGCTTGTTTTGTTGTTGTATTTTGATAGTGATTTTAACATATCTGAAATTTGCTTGGGGATATGATGTGAGGTAGGAACCAAAATATAGTTTATTCTATAGATAACTTTTCCTCTACCATTTGTTGGATAATACATGTATTTCCTATTGACAAGTAATCTAAATGATTTTTGGTCTTTCTTTTTAAATATTTTAATTGTTCTGTTATTGGCCATTTCAGATTTTTGTTTAAAATAGGATATAAACAATTGTTTTGTTTTACTTCAATAAAGGATTTTCTTATTGAAAAAAAATTTAAAATATCACTCTCAAAAGGGTGTCTATGTCTT
Source organism: Vulpes lagopus (assembly GCF_018345385.1). NCBI lineage: Eukaryota > Metazoa > Chordata > Mammalia > Carnivora > Canidae > Vulpes > Vulpes lagopus. The sequence continues at coordinate 32,419,720 of NC_054831.1, forward strand.
GGCCAGAAATATTTTTACTCAGTGAAAAATTATTTTATTTTATTTTTTAAAGATTTTATTTATTTATTTATTTATTCATGATAGACAGAGAGAGAGAGAAAGGCAGGGACACAGGCAGAGGGAAAAGCAGGCTCCATGCAGGAAGCCCAATGCAGGACCCGATCCCAAGTCTCCAGCATCATGCCCTGGGCTGAAGGTGGCACTAAACTGCTGAGCCACCGGGCTGCCCATGAAAAATTATTTTAGATGAAAGTGAGCTCTGCATATCTTTGCAAGAGGATTTACTACCTTCTATTACCACAAATGCGTTTCAGTTGATGGGAAAGCAAGCAAGCCCAATCTGGTCCAAACAGATGATAAACGAAGGTTGGAATCCAGTTTGATCTGGGCTTGGGGAAACAATCAGGCTCAGGTGTCAGAAATAATCTAGTTAGGCTCCATTCTCTTTAAAAACTCTCCAAGGACAAGGCCTTGGAGAGCAGGTAAGATTGTGGCCAGTCCCAAGGTCTTTGCCCAGATGTAGCCACTGTTATCAATTTGTGAATATCCTTCCTTCCTAAGATGCATTCAAATACATCTCTGTGTGTTTATACATACGTGCATTCAAGAATGTGGAATTTACAGATACGGATGTGTGCTGCTTTACACAAGTGCTATCACTTATCCTTGATGTTTTTACTCAACAGTGTCTTCCTTGGAGATCTTTCCATGTAACTACTGAATAGTATGCCATTATTTGGCAGCATCATAACTTACTTATCTATTCTCTTATTGATGGGCATCAAAGTAGTTGTCAATGTTCACCTCCTACTTATATACCCTTCCCCAAATAGTACACTCCAGTCAAATTAGACTAACAGGATTATCTGGACTTTTTCTTTTTTAAGATTTATTTATTTATTTGAGAGAGAGAAAGTGTGGGGGATGGGGTAAAGGGAGGAGCACAAGGATAGAGAGAAACTCAAGTAGACCCTGCACCAAGCCATGAGATCATGACCTGAGCCAAAACCAAGAGTCAGGTGCTTAACCAACTGCGCCACCTAGGTGCCCCAGGATTTTCTGACCTTTGTGCACATCAGTCCTTCAACCCAGAAGGCCGTCTCCTCCTATCTTTCTAAATTTGACCTATGTTAGAAGGTCATCTCATATGCCCATTCTTCTATGAAGACTTTCTTCTTCCCTGGCCTTCCAGCCTATCATAATCTCTCTTTTTCCAAATATTTATTTTATTCTGCACTAGATTCAATATTTGTGTATTCCTTGGCATTATTATATTTTATGAGATTAATAATCCTGAGGTCTCCAGATAGACGCTAAGTACTTAAAGTTAGAGAAATTCTCTTGCCTTTAAACTGAACTTCCTGGCTCTATTTTCTTTCCTAGAAAGGAGTCCTTTCCTCCAGACCCAAACATAGTTGTCCATGTTATTCCTCTTTCCACAAATGGATGGTGATGATGACATCATCCTTAACAGCTACCTCATTATTGAATTCACCAGTTTCCTCATGAAGTAGTTAGAACAAGGAGTGTCTTACAAGGTGATTCCTGACTAATATCTACAAACCCCTCCCTTTCTCATTCCTCCACTCTCAATAACTTCCCCTCTCCCTTACCTGTAGCCTGTATTATAAGAAGCTAGGCTAGTAGGAACAAGTAAATCCCAAAATCTTAGTCGTACAATACAACAGAGGATATTCCTATCATATCACATTTGGCCATGGGTCAGAGTGGTCTCCTTGGCTCCTCCTTTAGCACCTCTGCTGTTCCATTGTCTTCACATGTAACCTCCCAGGTGAAAGAGTATGTGCTGAAGACATACTGGCCTACCCAGAAGTGACCTACAACTCTTCCACTAATAGCTCAGTAGATACTGTTTGTGTCACAGAGCCCAACACAACTAGAAAAGAGACTAGGAAGTGTAGGCACCCACTGAATATTTGGAGAGAGAGATGCCTAGGCGGTATAGTGGTTGAGCATCTGCCTCTGGCTCAGGTTGTGATCCTGGGGTCCTGGGATCAAGTCCCACATCAAGCTCCCCACAGGGAGTCTGCTTCTCCCCTGCCTATGTCTCTGCGTCTCTCTCTGTGTTTCTCGTGAATAAATAAAATCTTGAAAAAGAAGATTATTTGTAGAATACTACTTGTTTCTGTTGTGATAAGCTTAGGTCTTTAAGAAATGGAAAAAAAAAAGGGAAAAAAAATAAGAAATGGAGTCAGCAAGACACCATAAAAGGCAAAAACAGAAATTTGAGCAACTCTTCAGGGGAAAGGCTACCACATAAGCCTGGGTGGAGTCTCCAACCAAGAATATCTACCCAAAATATCTGTCAATCTTGACTAGGACACTCTGCCTAAAATTCTACCAATGATAGAGGCATTTGGCTGAACACATTTTTTCTTGAAAACTGCAGATACTCTGAGAAATCTAAGTGGTTGTGTTCTCTCTCTGAATTAATCCAAATAAGGTTTTCCCCCACAATCCCCATGTGAGGTCAGTGAAAGAAGAGGCACTTTGTTGGGGGAAAATAAAAAGATGATTTGGGGGCAGGAATCACTTTAGAAAGTGGACATGCCTGGGCAAGGTGCCAGCTACCATGAGGCACTTAGGGTAACAGGGGAGAGGAAGGGCAGCAAAATGGAAGATAGAGGAGGCCTGTATTTCCACATTTTTACTTCAGCCACCTCTGGAAAGGAGGCAAATACTCCCATTTCTCTTTCTTATCTCTTCTTCAGTCCTATCTTATCCTCCTAGAGTGCAGGTTTCAGGCTGGCTTTATACTGAGATGTAAATCTCTTTGAGAACCATGGCAGAGGTAATAATTAATTAGATTTGCCTTATATTTTCAACTAATTTGTGGGTTAAATAGGGTTTTATAATCTCATCTGGGGATCAAAACAGCCATTTTAACTAATTATATAGAAAAAAATTATAATGTTCTAAGTTCCAAACACGTGGGTTACATTTTTAAAAATAAGACGTATTGGTTTTTTTCTGATTATAAGAGTAGTACATGTAATAATAAACTTTGAAAAGTATAGGAAAATATAAAGAAGCTAATTTAAATCATTCGTAGTTTCACATTAGAAACACAACCAATTCTTCAAATAGGACAGGACACAGTGCCAACTGCTAGCCAAAATTTATGTTTTTGCCTCTCTGGGTACAAAGCTGGAACTCAGGACACCTGCGTGGCTCAGTGGTTGAGCATCTGCCTTCGGCTCAGGTCATGATCCCGAGATCCTGGGATCGAGTCCCGCATTGGGCCCCTCACAGGGAGTCTGCTTCTCTCTCTACCTATGTCTCTGCCTCTCTGTGTGTCTCTCGTGAACAAATAAATAAAATCTCTGTGTGTCTCTTGTGAACAAATAAATAAAAAAATAAAGCATATTTACCGAAGAACTTTAAAAAATAAAAAAAAGGAAGCTGGAACTCATTTCCTCTATTGCTGTTAGATGTGGCCATGTAACCAAATCCTAGCCAATGAATGTAAATAAAAGTTACACCTCTGGGCCTGGCTGATAAAAATCTGGCACACCTGCACTTCGACGCTCTCTTCCTTTCCAGCTGGCTAGAATGAAAATGGTCTCCAAGGCAAACTTGGAAGCCATGCATTCAAGATAGAAGTATTCTTATCAGTCTCTGTCCTGCAACAGTCTTACAGAAGAGGGGCCTATGCCAATCTATACATCCACTCAGTAGTGTTAAGGAAGAAAAAGCAATCTTCTCTTGTATTAGTCCTTATACTTTGGGGTCTACCCCTTCCTACATTTAACCTGCCCTATTAGTATAGCTAAGGATTGCCTAGATTTCCTAAGTAATCTGTAAACTATCTACCATGGGCCTCTCATAAAGCACAGGCCTACAACAAATATTTCTTGTTTGATTAGTGATCAATTGGTTGACTGAACATATATAATTTCAATGAAATTAGTCCTACATGATCCCTTCTTTTCCACTCCTGCAAACTTTTCAATACTAGAGTTGAGGCCTTGCTGTCCAAGAGCCCCACTGGCAACCTCATTGGCTAAGCTATGGAATTTCTTATTTTCTCTGGTGAACTATGGAATTTCTTATTTTCTCATTTCCTTCCTAGGAAATAAGACCACAAATCTCTCAAAGCATAGTAAGGTATAACAAAGAAAGAGTTTAATATCTCTTTTACAAATCCAGAGTGTCCAGGGGAATGTCCTATCATTGCATCTAAATTCTAACTGGTATCTTTTGGCAGGAGTTTCAGCACAATAAGTGTGCATTAACAGATTAATCTAAATATAATATTCCCTGCCTAAGCACATGTTAGTTCCAAGCATGTAGACAGGTGACTTTCAGAATATCCACAATAAGCAAATATGCCCCACAAGTAAAGAAAAAGAACAAGGGGAAAGTGAAATTAGAGGACTAAAAATGAAAAGCAAGAAAATGAAAGAATGAATTAAAGACTTAAATGTGAGACCTGAAACTATAAACCTCCCTAGAAGAAAACATAGGCAATGATCTCTTGGACATTGTCTTAGCAACATATTTATAGACATGTCTATCCAGGCAAGGGAAATAACACAAAAATTAACTATTGGGACTACATCAAAATTAAAAGCTTTTGCACAGCAAAGAAAATCATGAGCAAAGCAAAAAGGCAACCTACTGAATGGGAAAAGATATTTGCAAACAGCATATCCAATAAGGGATTAGTCTCCAAAATATATAAAGAGTATATACAACTCAACACCAAAACCCCAAATAATCCAAGGACAAAATGGGCATAGGTTCTGAATAGACATTTTTCTAAAGAAGACATACAGATGACCAACAGACATATGAAAATATGCTCAATATCAGTCATCATCAGGGAAATGCAAATCAAAACCGCAAGGAGATATCACCTCACACCAGTCAGAATGGCTAGTATCAAAAATATGAGACAAGTTAACAGGTGTTAGGGAGTATGTAGAGAGAAGACAATCCTCATACCCTATCGGTGGGAATGTAAATTGGTAAAATCACTATGGAAAACAGTATGAAATAGAGAAAGGTAAGATTAAGAGGTACAAACTTCCAGGTATAAATAAATAAGTCACTTAAATTAAAAGTGTAGCATAGTGAATATAATAACAATTTGTAATAATATTGTGTGGTGACAGTGACTACACTTATCATGGTGAGGATTGAGTAATACATAGAGGTGTATTACTGAATCAATATGTTGTATACCTGAAACTAATATAACATGTTAATTATACTTCATTATTATAAAAAGGGGAAAAAAACCCTGACACTACACAAATCATGATTTCTAGTCATAATTCCTTAAAATTAGAAATCAATAATAAATATGGTTTTTTAAAAACACATATATCTAGAAATTTAAAAGTATATGTCTAAATAGCATTGGCCCAATAGAAAAATGTAATGAAAGCTTTGAAATATTTCTAAGTTAACAGAAAGAACTGTATTTTAAAAGCTTGGGGGAAACCCTTAATGCAGGATGTAAAGGTAATTTATACCTTATATGCATTTATGTAAAAACATGAAAGATTAAAAAAACACAATAAACTATGGAAAGGACAAGAGAATAAATGCAAAGAAAGTAGTAGGAAGAAAGTAATATAGTTAAGAGTAAAAAAGTAATAAAGAATATAAACCACAGATAATCAACCTGAGAAAAGCTGGTTCTTCATAAGGACTATAAGATAGACAAATTCCTTGCAAGATTGATCAGAAAAGAAAACAAAACAAGTTACAAATAAGCAAATTTAGAATGGAAAGTGTGACATATCTACACATTCAGTAAAGTTTTTAAAATCATAGGAAAATGTTATAATTTTTGTATCAATAAATCTGGAAACATCAGCGAAATAGAGTAATTCCTAGTCAGATATAACTTACCAAAATTTACCAAAGAGTGAATAGAAAGAATGGAAGAAAAATAGAAAGAAATTGACTCAGTACTTTAAAATCCCACCTAAAAATGATATTGGAATAAATAAATAAATGGGGAAAATAAATAAATCTCCCATATAGAAGCCTTTCAAATAATTTATGTAGCTACTCTATCCTCAAGAAAATGAAGCATAACTCCTTATTCCTTAAGTGTGGGCTGCCCGTAGTGATTTTCTTTCAAAGAGTACAAAATGGATAGCAGGGGTATAAGTGGGGAGAAGTAGCCTTACAGTGAACAAATCTAACAAGCAGTATTTCAGCCAGGTGATAAAGGTCAATATCATTAGTGATAAATCATAGTGAAAGTATGTACCTTCAATTTGATATGATGAGAACAGAAATTCACTTTTATGGTCTTCTTCCCCCAAACCCATAGCCCCAATATAATAATAAGAAAAGCATCAAAGAGAACCCTCATGCACTGTTGCCAGAAGGCAAACCAGTGTAGCCACTGTGGAAAACAGTATGGAAGTTCCTCAAAAAATTAAAAATAGAACTACCCTGTGATCTAGCAATTCCACTTCTAGGCATTTATTCAAAATAAATGAAAACACTAACTCAAAAAGGTATAGCACCCCCATATTCATAGCATTACTTACAATAGCCAAGAAATGGAAACAGTGTAAATATCCATCAATGGATGAATGAATAAATAAAATGTGGTACATATACAATGAAAGATTAATTGACCATAAAAAATAATAAAATCCTGCTATTATGACATTGAGGTCGTTATACTAAGTGAAATAAATCAGAGAAAGACAAATACCATATGACTTCACTTATATGTGGAATCATAAAAAAACAAAAACAAACAAAAAACAAACTCATAGACACAAAACAGATTAGTAGTTGCCAGAGGCAGGTACTGGGAAGTGAGTAAAATGAGTGAAAGGAGTCAAAAGGTACAAATGTCCAGTTAAAAAATAAGTCCTGAGGATTGTACAGTATGATGACTATAGTTATTAATACTGCATTATATATTTGAAAATATTTTAAAATCTTAAAATGCTTATCCCAAGAAAAAAACTATGTAACTATGAGTGGTGATGAATATTAACTATTTATTGTGGTGATCACTTCAAAACATCTACATATAAAAACCACTGTGTTGTACATGTGAAACTAATATAATGCTATATGTCAATTATATCTCAATTTTTTTAATAAATTAAGTAAATAAAAATTTTTAAAAAGAAAAACATCAGATGAATTCCAACTGAGGGACATTCTACAAAATACCTAAGCAGTATGCCTCAAAACTGCCAAAATCATTAAAAACAAAAAAAGTCTGAGAAACTGTCACAGCCAAGAGGAGCCAATAATTCAGTGAATTGTGATTTCCTGGGAAGGGACTCTGTAACAGTAAAAGGACATTAGGGAAAAACTAAGGAAATTTGAATAAAGTATGGACTTTAGTCAATAATAATATATCAATATTGGTTCATTAATTCTAGCAAAAGTACCATACTAATGTAGATATTAATAATAGGGCAAAGTGAATGTGTGGGGTGGTGGGTTATATGGGAACTGCTCAACTTTTTAAAAGAGACTAATTTATTTATTTGAGAAAGTGTACGGTGGGGGTGCAGTCAGAGGAGAGGGAGAGAAATCCTCAAGCAGACTCTCTACTGAGTAGGGACTCCCCCCTCCCTACCCCCCAGACAGGGCTCATCCCAGGACCCCAAGATCATGACCTGAGCTGAAACCAAGAGTCTGTACTTAAACAACTGAGCCACCTATCGGTAAACATAAAAGCTTTTAAAAAATTGTCTACTGACCAAAAAGCAGAAAAATAATTAAAATTCAACAATTATTCATCATTTGTTAGACAGTAGGTTCTGCTCACTGAATTATTATTGAATGAATGAATGAATGAATAAATTTTAAAAGCTCTTGGCAAATGCGGAATAAACAAGAATTTCCTTCACCTGATAAGAAGAACCTGCTAAAAACATCAAACTGTATTGTGAAACCTTAGTAGTCCATTTAAAGTCGGAAGCAAGACAAAAAGGCACCTAGTCCCACCAACCTATTCAACATTATTCTGGAGGCTAACTCAATGCAGCAAGAAAAGAAGCAAAGATGTTAGGTTAAGCGGAGGGGGAAAATCTTTATTTGCAAATGATAATTTTTTTTGTCATTCATCTTTTTTTTTTAATAATAAATTTATTTTTTATTGGTGTTCAATTTGCCAACATAGAGAATGACACCCAGTGCTCATCCTGTCAAGTGCCCCCCTCAGTGCCCGTCACCCATTCACCCCCACCCCCCGCCCTTTTTATCAAATATGTAGAAGCGAATGCACAGAGCAGCTCTGACTGAGAGTGGCAGCTCTGCGAAGGTGCCTCAAAGAAAAGGGAGGCTGTTGGTCAGGTTCTTCTCTCCAGTTTATTCATCTCTCAAACCATCTCCTTCTACTGTGAGACAAGAAGAGAATTCAACAGATCCATTCCTCAGCTCCCCTGAAGCTAGCTTCGCCAGATTGGAGGCAAGTCGGACTTCACAGTATGCAGCACCAGGTAAGCCAGCAGGGCAGCCTTGTACCTCCAGACACCTGGCCACTTAGCCTTAATGCCTAATGTTTCATAGTTAGGATTTCCTGTCTCCCACATCAAACCTACAGCAATTTTGTCCTTCTGGGAGACAGAAAACTCTAAGAACAGACGGGTGTCTCCACAAACACCTTGAACTACATAAGCCCTCTGTACCTCACAGACCCAACAATAGGGACAGCTGGGAGACCTCCATTATAGCAATACTGACTTTTGAAATAGAAATTAAACTTAGTTATAGAAAAATAAAGTTCTATTTCTCACACCCCCAAGTTTATGATCTGAGTTTTTTACCCTCTGCATGAACATTTTGATGTTCAAAATTTTTCAGGGTCATGACTCTCAACCTAAGTCACCTGGGCTGCAGCTTAGGTGACCTCTATAAGTGACAGAAACTATCTTCCCCAGCAATCTGTTAAGGTAATGATCTCTGAGAACAAGGATGGAGGGAAGGCAGCACAGAAGCTTTCCCGTTTACTTTATACAGTGCTACATTACTTTTGTAATTTAAAAAATTAATTAAAAAATAACATCAATTATATATCAACTTTAAGGAAAGAAAAAAATAAAATATGTTTATAATATACCTAGTGCATAGTAAGCCCTCAATAAATGATAGCTACTACTGAGAAGGTCAATGAAAAACAACAGTTCTTGAAAGACAACTATCCACAAGTCATGAAATTAAGGATTTGTCCTTATTACTGTTATTTATTTCCCAATCTTTATTTTATTTTTTTAAAGATTTTATTTATTTATTCAAGAGAGAGAGAGGCAGAGACACAGGCAGAGGGAGAAGCAGGCTCCATGCAGGGAGCCCAACGCGGCACTCATCCCAGGACTTCAGGATCACACCCTAGGCTGAAGGCAGTGCTAAACCTCTGAGCCACCCGGGCTGCCCTATTTCCTGATCTTTAAACAGGATATTTTGACTTACTGATCAAGCATTTAACCAAATGAATTACTGTAAATATTTTAAAAATTCTAAACAGAACATAGTACATAAATTCAAGTAAAATTTGATATTTAAACAGGTATTCTCCAAAATTATACACGTGTGTCTTACTTTATGGAAAAAAATTATTTTTAATGATGAGCTCTCTAAAATTATTTCCTTACTAATTTCCTACTATTTTCTACTTTAAAGGGAGGCAAATAGATGAAATAATATATCAGTCTGAAATTTTTTGTCTGAGGCCATTAGAATGCTGATAGTCATTGGAATCAAACAATTGAACACTAACTGATGATTGTGGTCACCTGTTAGTTTACATTTCTCATGCAGCACCAATCTGAGCTTCTTTAGTCTGTTACTGGCTACCCACAGAATTTCTCATAATCCCATCATTATACCCCTGCTTCTGTTGTCCTGGTTTTGCCTTCTTTTTTGCCTTGTAAGGCTGGACAATACTTTCACTTCTCACCACCTGGACACATGGCATTTTATTATTGAGGATGGGCAATACATAAAATGAGTTGTTTCCCTGTTTTATTAGGCTTAGCATATTGTATGTTGTGTTTACTAAAAAAGATGATTACTCACACTATATACAACATCCAAAGATGTCATATAAAGAACTTTATTGTATTCATAAAACTTTTCTCATACAGCCAGGATCATTGTAAGATGTATTTGTGAAGTGTAAATGGAAGAGCATTTTACTATATCTAGTCAGTGCTGTTCCCAATCTCTGCCAGGCTTTAAAATAAAAAAAAATCTCATTAAACACACCCACAGGCACACACAAATCAATATTCCTCATCAGCAAATAATTCTTTGTTCATCAGTGATTGATACTACCAAAATGACTAGTTAAAAGCCATGAATTTTTTTGAGCTTTTACATTTTAGTGAATGCATCAAATTGCTTAACTTAAAGGGTTTTCCACTAACTACCTGAATCCCCAAAAGTTATTAAAATAGTACAGATTCAATCACCTCCATATACTTGTCAAAATAGAAAAGGAGCCATGCTCACCCTAAAACTAAATGATAATGCTTATCACCCAATTATAAAACTAAAGAATTTTGAAATTATCTAAATAAGTCCTCCAAGACCATTTAGAAAAGGAATGCTACTTAAACAGTTGCTCAGTTGTGTTTTACTTAAAAGTTACATCATAGGCTCTATATATTGGCACAGGATTCCTTTCTATTCTCAATAAAACAAGAGCCACTCAGCTTCTGATGCTGCTGTAATTGGTACTTCAAAAAATAAAGATAAGGATATCTACCTTTCCGTCTGTCCTGGTTCCCTGGTCCCCAAAGGGGATTACTTGAGGAAAGTGAATCCTTTGCTCCAATCACACATCTGGCCTTGAAGATGTAATTTCCAATTTACATTAGAATTTATAATTTACCCAGACTTTATGGAGAATACAGATAAGGATTCTATTTTTAGATACAATGAACTCATAAGGAAACTACAAAGTTTATTCCAAGTAAACATGTTTGGGGAGTGTTCTCTCTACTTAAGCACAGGAGATTTTTCTAGTTTGGGAGGAGCTATCCTTTTGTACCTCATTACCTAAAACCTCATTTTTCCTGGAAGGAATTTTTTAAGACTTCCTTGTGTATCTCCCTATCTCCTCAGTAAAATAATTTTTCAGGTTTCAAAAAAAAAAAAAGCTACCTATTGCCTGTGGGAAAGTGTTGTACACTCCTCTCTCCCCTTGTCCTTGGGTCTGCTGGCTGCCGTATTCAATCCCGTCAAATACTTAGACTATGGCCACTGAAACTCCTATGTGCCCATGAGATGGGAAGTGAGTTCACTCAGCTGCAATGGCTGGGCCACGTTGGAATCCCTTTTTGCCACCGCTTCTTGGAAGCCTGTCAAGTCCCTGTGACCCCACATTGAGGCTACCTTTAGCACTTTGAAGGTGAGCAGCAGAAAAATGTATTCATCTCCCAGGGAGTTCTAGAAGAGCCTGTACTGTTCTAAGGGTGTGATGAAGGCAGAGGGATGGCCAAATAGCTGAGAAGCTATTTCAGAGGAAGGCTGCCTGTTTCTATCAATTCTCATAAAACTTTCTGTGGAACTTGACAGAGAATGATCAATAAATTCTCCCTTCCCTTTTGCCCAGCGTCAGAAAAATGAAGAGGCTACATAGCAGAAATTACTCCAGATTTCAGGCCTGGATCTGGTCCTTTGTTGTCACTCACTTGCTCTGTGATACTGTGAAAGCCACTTATTCCAATGAATTTCCACCTGCGCACCTACCAAATGCTTGTAGCAACTGTATCAGGCTGAGTTCCACCAAAAAAACAAAACCAGTAGGAAATAGATAGACCCTAATTACAAACAATTGGCTTACACAATTCTAGGGGCTGGTGAGGCAGGTCTGAAGGCTTTCAGAAGCGGGGCTGGACCTCTGAATAACAGGTTTATGGAATTTTATGTTCGGGGAAGACTCAGATCTGCTCTTAAGGCTTTCACCTTTTTGGATTGTACCCACCCAAGTTCCATCACAATCTCCCTTGCTTAAAGTCAACTGATTATAGTCTTGAGTCCCATCTTCAAAATACCACACAATACCTAGATGAGCATTTGATTGAATAACCAGACACTGTAGCCTCACTAAGGGGACACATCAAACTGACCTTCACATGAATATTTGTCCTTGCCAAGCCCCAGGCCTGTGAAATAATGACTTACACTTCACATACCTGGGACATTTTAAATGTGCTCTCTCTCTCTCTCTCTTTTTTTAATTTTATTTTATTTTAATTCAATTAGCAGATAGTGTATTATTAGTTTCAGAGGTAGAATTCAGAGACCCATCAGTTGCATCTAACATCCAGAACTCATTATATCACGTGCGCTCCTTAATGACCATCACCCCAGTGGCCCCAACCCCCCACCCCATTCCCCTCCAGCAACTCCCAGTTTTTTCCTAGAGTTAACAGTTTCCTATGGTTTATCTCCCTCCCTGATTTTATTGTGTTTTTCCCTCTTTTCTCCTTTGATCCTCTGTTTTATTTCTTAAATTCCACATATGATTGAAATTATATGACAATTATCTTTCACTGATTGACTAATTTCACTTAGCATAATATCCTCTAGTTCCATCCATGTCGTTACAAATGGTAAAATTTCATTTTTGATGCCTGAGTAATATTCCATTGCATATGTGATATGCATATATCACATCTTCTTTACCCATTCATCTGTCAATGGATATCTGAGTTCTTTCCATAGATTGGCGACTGTGGACATTGCTACTACAAACATCAGAAGGGCTACAGGTGCCCCTTTGGATCACTAATGTTTGTATCTTTTGGGTAAATACCTAGTACCGCAATTTCGGGGTTGTAGGGTAGCTCTATTTTTAACTTTATCAGGAACCTCCATACTGTTTTCCAGAAGGGATGCACTAGCTTGCATTCCTACCAACACTATAAGAGGGTTCCCCTTTTTCTGCATCTCTCCCAAGATCTGTCATTTCCTGAGTGGTTAATTTTACCCATTCTGGCTGGTGTGAGGTGGTATCTCAGTGTGGTTTTGATTTGTATTTCCCTGATGCCAAATGATGCGGAGCATTTTTTCATGTGTCTGTTGACCATTTGTATGTCTTCTTTGGATAAATGTTTGTTCATGTCTTCTGCCCATTTCTTCTTTAAAAAAAAAAAGATTTTATTTATTTAATTATTCATGAGAGACACAGAGAGAGAGAGAGAGGAGAGAGAGAGAGAGAGAGAGAGAGAGAGGCAGAGGCATAGGCAGAGGGAGAACCAGGCTCCATGCAGGGAACCCAATGTGGGACTCGATCTCAAGGCTTCAGGATCATACCCCGAGCCAAAGGCAGATGCTTAATGGCTGAGCCACGCAGGAGTACCTTCTGCCCATTTCTTGACTGGATTCTTTGTTTTTTGGGTGTTGAGTTTGATAAGTTCTGTATAGATTTTGGTTACTAGCTCTTTATCTGATAAGACATTTGCAAATATCTTCTCCTATTCTGTTGGTTGTCTTTTGGCTTTATGGACTGTTTCCTTTGCTATGCAGAAGCTTTTTATCTTGATGAAGTCCCAGTCATTCATTTATGCTTTTGTTTCCCTTCCCTTTGGAGACATGTCTAGCAAGAAGTTGCTGTGGCCGAGGTCACAAACGTGGCCGCCTGTATTCTTCTCCAGGATTTTGATGGATTCCTGTCTCACTTTTAGGTCCTTCATCCATTTTGAGTTTATTGTTGTGTATGGTGTAAGAGAATGATCCAGTTTCATTCTTCTGCATGTGGCTGTCCAGTATTTCCAACACCATTTATTTAAGAGACTATCTTTTTTCCATTTGATATTCTTTCCTGCTTTGTCAAATATTAGTTGACAATAGAGTTGAAGGCCCATTTCTGGATTCTCTATTCTATTCCATTGATCTATGTGTCTGTTTTTGTGCCAATACCATACTGTCTTGATGATTGCAGATTTGAAGTCAGGCATTGTGATATCCCCAGCTTTGGTTTTCTTTTTCAACAATCCTTTGGCTCTTCAGGGTCTTTTATGGTTCCATACAAATTTTAGTATTATTTGTTCCAGCTCTTTCAAAAGCGTTTATGGTATTTTGATAGGGATTGCACTGAATGTGTAGATTGTTCTAGGTAACATAGAAATTTTAACAATGTTTGTTCTTCCAATCCATGAACATGGAAAAATTTTCCATTTCTTTGTGTCTTCCTCAATATCCCTCATAAATGTTCTATAGTTTTCAGAGTACAGATCATTTACTACTTTGGTTAGGTTTATTCCTAGGTATCTTTTGGTTTTTGGTCCAATTGTAAATGGGATAAATTCCTTAATTTCTCTTTCCTCTGTATCATAGTTATTGTATAGAAATGCAACTGATTTCTGTGCATAGATTTTAAATCCTGCCATGTTGCTGAATTGCTATATCAAAAATATCAATTTTGGGGTTTTCCACATGCAGTATCATGTCATCTGTGAAGAGGGAGAGTTTGATTTCTTCTTTGCCAATTTGGAAGCCTTTTATTTCTTTTTGTTGTCTGCTGAGGCTAGGACTTTTAGTACTATGTTGAAGAACAGTGGCAAGAGTGAACATCCCTGTCATGTTCCTGACTTTAGAGGAAAAACTGGGAGTTTTCCCCCTTTGGAATGATATTTGCTGTGGGCTTTTAATATATGGCTTTTATGATTTTGAAGTATGTTCCTTCTATCCCTACACTGTGGAGAGTTTTAATCAAGAATGGATGCTGTATTTTGTCAAATGTTCTTTCTGCATTTATTGACAGGATCAAATGGTACTTATCCTTTCTTTTATTAATGTAGTATATCACATTGATAGATTTGCAAATGTTGAACCACATTGAAGCCCAGGAATAAATCCCATTTGGGATTAATCTTGGTGAGAATTATTACATTCATGTTCATCAGAGATATTGGTCTGTAATTCTCCTTTCTGGTAGCGTCTTCATCTAGTTTTGGGACAAAGGTAATGCTGGCCTCATAGAATCAGTTTGAAAGTTTTCCTTCCATTTCCATTTTTTTAAACAGCTTTAGAAAAATAGGTACTAATTCTTCTTTAAGTGTTTGGTAGAATTCCCCTGGGAAGCCATCTGGCCCTGGGCTTTTGTTTTTTGGGAGATTTTTGATGACTGCTTCAATTTCTTTGCTGGTTATGGGTCTATTCAGGGTTTCTATTTCTTCCTGTTTTAGTTCTAGTAGTTTAAATGTTTCAAGGAATGCATCCATTTCTTCCAGATTGCCTAATTTGTTGGCATACAATTGCTCATAATATTCTCTTATAATTGTTTGTATTTCTTCAGTCTTGGTTGTGATCTCTCCTCTTTCATTCATGATTCTATGTGTTTGGGTCCTTTCTCTTTTCTTTTGATAAGTCTGGCTAGGGGTTTATTGATCTTATTTATTCTTCCAAAGAACTAGTTTCTAGTTTTGTTGATCTGTTCTACTGTTCTTTTGGTTTCTATTTCATTGATTTTTGCTCTCATTTTTATTAATTCTCTTCTACTGCTTGGTTTAGGCTTTGCTATTCTCCAGTTCCTTTAGATGTAAGATTAGCTTGTGTATTTGAGACTTTTCTCGTTTCTGAAGAAAGGCCTGTATCTCTATATACTTCCCTCTTAGGACTGCCTCTGCTGTTTCCCAAAGGTTTTGAACAGTTGTGTTTTCATTTTCATTTGTTTCCATGAATTTTTAAAATTCTTCCTTAATTTCATGGTTAACCCATTCATTTTTTAGTAGGAGCTCTTTAACTTCCATGTATTTCCCTTCCAAATTTTCCCTTTTGACTGAGTTCAAGTTTCAAAGCACTGTAGTCTGAGAATATGCGGAGAATAATCCAAGTCTTTTGTACTGGTTAAGACTGGATTTGTGACCCAGTACATGGTTCTGGAGAATGTTCTCTGTGCACTTGAGAAGAATGTATATTGTGATGCTTTAGGATGAAATGCTTGGAATATACCTGTGAAGTCCATCTGGTTCAGTGTGTCATTCAGAGGCCTTGTGTCCTTGTGAATCTTCTGCTTAGATGATCTGTCCATTCCTGTGAGTGGGGTGTTAAAATCCCCTCTATTAGTGTATTATTATCAATGTGTTTCTTAAATTTTTTCATTAATTGGTTTATGTAATTGGCTGCTCCCAAGTCAGGAGCATAAATATTTCTAATTGTTAGATCTTCTAGTTGGAGAGACCCCTTAAGTATGAGATAGTGTCCTTCCTCATCTCTTATTACACTCTAGGGTTAAAAATCTAATTTGTCTGATATAAGGATTGCTACCCCAGTTTTCTTTTGATGTACATTAGCACGAGAAATGGTTCTCCACTCCCTCACTTTCAATCTGGAGGTGCCTTTGGGTCTAAATGAGTCTCTTGTAGATAGCGACTCATTTAGCCCATTAAAAGATATGAATTTAATACCATTATATTACCTATAAAGTCACTGTTTCTGTATATTGTCTCTGTTCCTTTCTGGTCTTTGTAATTTTTAGGCTCTCTCTTCATGTACAGGATCCCCTTTAATATTTCTTGCAGGGCTGATTTAGTGATCACAAATTCTTTGTTTTTTGTTTGTCCTGGAAGCTCTTTATTTCTCCTTATAATCTGAATGACAGCCTTGCTGGTTAAAGTATTCTTGGCTGCATATTTTTACTCATTTAGCTCCCTGAATATATTAATTGGTTTATGTAATTGGCTGCTCCCAAGTCAGGAGCATAAATATTTATAATTGTTAGATCTTCTAGTTGGATAGACCCTTTCTGACCTGCCAGGTCTCTGTGGACAAGTCTGTTGCCAGCCTTATATTTCTATCCTTGTAAGTTAAGGATCACCTTTCCTGAGTTGCTTTTAGGATTTTTCTCTTTGTCTCTGAAATTTGCAAGATTCACTATCATATGTTGAGATGTTCACCTATTTTTATTGATTTTGAGGAGGCTTATCTGTGCATCCTGGACTTGAATACCTGTTTCCTTCCCCAGACTAGGGAAGTTCTCAGCTATTATTTGTTCAAATAAACCTCCTGCCCCCTCTTTCTCTCTCTCTCCTCTTTCTCTGGGACCCCAATAATTCTAACATTGCTTGGCTTTATGGTATCACAGATCTCTTGAATCCTCTTTTCAAGGATTTCACAATCCTTGTGATCCAGTAATTATCTCTCTTGTCCTCGTTCCTTTATTTTCCATCATTTGTTCTCTGTCTCACTTACTCTCTCTTCTGCATCATTTATTCTAGCAGTAGAACCTCCATTTTTTTTATTGCATCTCAATAGTAGCCTTTTTATTTCGACCTGATTAGATTTTAGTTCTTTTATTTCTCCAGTAAAGGATTCTCTAATATCTTCTATCCTTTTTTGAAGCCTAGCTAGTATGTTTATAAACATTGTTTTGAATTCTGTTCCTGACATCTTACTTGTATCTGCATTAATTAAATCCCTGACAGTGATCCCTGTGTCTTGTTCTCTTTTAGGGGTGAATTCTTCCATCTTGTCATTATGTCCAGAGAAAAATAAATGAGAGAACAAAAATATAAAAATAGAAACAGCAACACTGAGAAAAATATACACTAAACAAATCAGAGGAGATCAGAAACCAAAAAAGAAAAAAAAATGTAGAAATAAATCAAACAGAAGGTGAACAGAGCGATAAACTAGATCCTGGATGTATTTCAGTCTGCTAGAAGAAACTAGATCCCAAAGTCAGAAAGAAAAACATATATATATATGAAAATAAAATTGAATACAATGAAAGGAAGCCAAATATGAAAAAGATATATATATATATATAATGTAAATGTAAAAGTGAAAATTTTAAAAGATTTAAAAGATTTGATAAAATAAATTAGCTGAGAAGGAAAAAAATTTTAAACTGAAAGACTAAAGATTCATGAGAAAAAAACACAAATTCTATATACTATTTTCCCTTAGTGCTGGAGATTTGCAGTTCTGTATGATGGGTAAACTTGGTATTAGCTGGATGTTCCTGCTGGCCTTCTGGAGGAGGGGCCTGTTGCTCAGATTCTCAGGTGTCTTTGCCTAGGGGGAATTGCACCCCCCTTGCCAGGGTGCTGGGCTCTCTATGTGGCTTTTGTTCTGTGAAGGTTTTCAGCACCAATCTGAGAGATGAGAATTGCAGCACCTGATCTCTAGCCCCAGCACTGAAATTTCATTCCCCCCTACTCTTCAGTGAGCCCCCAGAGAAAAACAATAATTCCTGTCTCCCTGGTTTCCATCCATATTCTGTGTTCACTCAGAACCTCAGCCTGTGACTGAGCATTTTTATCTCAGGCACATGACCACATTTCAAGTCTCCAAACTTTACAGATTCCTGCAGTGTGCACCTGCACCATTCCTCCCAGGAGGTCTCATTGTGGTTCTGCCTCTTGCTGGACCCCTGATCAATGGATAGTAGTCATCTGACAACCACTTCGTGGTTTATGGCAACATCAAGCAGAAAGCCCACTCTAACTTCCCTGCTCTGATGCTTGGGAACTCTGCTGCACTCAGGCACACCCATTCTTTTTGTCCCACCTAAGCACTTTTCAGGCAGAGACATCCCCCACTGGAGTAGACCTCCAAAAGTTCTGATTTTATGCTTTGCTGCCTATATCACTCTCCAGTATCCTGCTTACAGAGGATCTTTCCCCCCATGGCTTATCCTCCAATATACTGCCTTGGATTCACTTCTCCACGTCTTCTACCTTACAAAAAGAGGTCACTTTTCCATTTGTAGAATTGCAGCAATTCTTTTCTCAGATCTCTTGTTGAGTTGGTAGGTGTTCAGAATGATTTGATTATCTAGTTAAATTCCAGGGACCAGACAAAATTAGCATCCCATACTCCTCTGCCATCTTACTTCTCTCTAAACTTGCTCTTTTACTTATTATATAGTTATTTTCTCAGTGTTTTTTTAGTATAATTGACACACGATGTTACATTAGTTTCAGGTGTAACACACAGTAATTCAACATCTCTAAAAAGCTATGCTAAGTTCACCACCTGTGTAACTGCCATCTGTCACCATACAATGCTATTGATACCACTAACTATATTCCCATTACTTATTCATCTCCATTACTTATTCATTCCATAACTGGAAGCCTGTATCTTCTACTCCCCATCCACCAATTTTGCCCATTCCCCTGCCTCTCAGTTCATTTTCTGTATTTATGAGCCTGATTCTGCTTTTTGTTCATTTATTCATTTGTTTTGTTTAGATTCCACATGTAAGTGAAGTCAAATGGTCTTATTTCATTTAGCATAATACCATCTAGTTTCATCCATGTTGTCCCAAATAGCAAGATCTCATCCCTTTTTTATGCCACATAACATCCCATTGTGTCTATATATTACATCTTTCTTATCCATTCACCGGTCAATGGACAAGTGTCAACCCAAGTGGGTTGCTTCCATCTTGGCTCTTGTAAAAAAAAAAAATGCTGCAATAAACATAGGAGTGCATATATATTTTTAAATTAGTGTCTTCTTTTTTAAAAAGATTTTATTTATTTATTTATGAAGGACACAGAGAGAGAGGCAGAGACATAGGCAGAGGGAGAAGTAGGCTCTCTGCAGGAACTCGATGTGGGACTTAGTCCCAAGACCCCCAAAATCACACCCTGAGCCAAAGGCAGACACTCAACCACTGAGCCACCCAGGCTTCCCAGTGTCATCCTTTTCTTTGGCAAATACCCAGCAGTGGAATTATTGGATCATAGGGTAGTTCTTTTTTTAATTTTTTAGTAACCTCCATACTATTTCCACAATGGCTGCCTCAGTTTGCACTCCCAACAGTGCACAAGGATTCCTCTTTCTCCACAACTTAGCCAGCACTTGTTATTTCTTATCTTTCTAATTTTAGCCATTCTGACAGATGCGAGGTGTTATCTTTTTTTTTTTTAAGATTTTATTTATTTATCCATGAGAGACACACAGAGAGAGGCAGAGAGGCAGAGACACAGGCAGAGACACAGGCAGAGACACAGGCAGAGGGAGAGGCAGGCTCCATGCAGGGAGCCCGATGTGGGACTCGATCCCAGGACTCCAAGATCATGCCCTGGGCCAGAGGCAGGTGCTAAACCGCTGAGCCACCTGGGGTTCCCCGCGAGATGATATCTTATTGTGGTTTTGATTTGCATTTTTCCCTCATGATGAGTAATGTTGAGCATCTTTTCATGTGTCTCTTGGCCATCTGTATGTCTTCTTTAGAAAAATGTCTACCCAGGTTCCCTGCCCATCTTTTAAGTAAACTTGCTCTTTTAGAAACATGAGCAGTTGTATATAAAAAAAAAACAATGAATATTAAATTCTAAACTACTAACCTCAAATTCTCCCATATTTGTTCATGTATGTACATATAATTCCACTCAGCTGCAACCAGTGTACATGTAACTTATTTTCTGGTATTTTCACCTAACTTTATTTCATTTAGGCATAACTAGTATTGACATTTTCTATATATTTATCATTTTTTCCAATTAATCTATAGCATTTATTCATGTTAATATGCTATAGTTTTAAGTCATAGCCCCCTTTTAGCCATTTGCATAGTTCCAAGTATTTGTGATTTAAAAAGCACTACTAGAACACATTTATACAAGTAATTTTTTAAACTTTTGAATAAAAAAACATTCTTCCTTCTTTTGTAGATGCTGTAATTATGCACTTCCTGCTCATCACCTAGCACAGGTGAAAGGAAGAATCTCACCTCTACTTCCATGTATGAAGTACCAATTCTCCCAAAGAGCTCCTCTGGCAGGCTGGATCTAAAAAGGAGTTTGCAGGCTTAGAAGAAAGGAAGCATTTTCATTATTCGAGTTTAGATTCTGCATATGGTAATGGTATACTTACTACTCTTATTGTACTTGGACTAATTAACCTTTGCTTCTGATTTAATATGGATTTATAAAATCAGTGATCTTTTAGAGCAAGTTCCCAGTTCCAGCAAATGTCCCTGTCTTGGTTTACCACCCTCTCAGGAGTTTCCCTGGTGTAATCTGAAACTGACTCATTGTTATGGAGAACAGGGAAAGACCAAAGAAAAGGAGACCATTCCAGGTTGGTAGGTAATAGTTTTAACAAGGAGAGGGAACTTACATATGAAGCTTATCTTGGGTGGCAGCAAGATGAGTGTATCCCTGCCTCTGCCTGTCAAATCTTACAAAGTTTATAAAGAGGGCTTAATTAGGTTTAGTCATGTATATCATTTAAGTATTCTCAATATCACATCACAATATCAAGACTAGGTCCTTGGAATGGCCTCTGGGAGTAGGAAAGGAAAGTGAAACCCACATTCCAAGAAAGGGGTTGGTGAGGAGCCTCTGAGTGTTTAGGTTGAGCTCACAGGTGAACTGGCAGTTATGTCTTTTCAATGACCTTCCCCAACATTCCTCTTCATGACTGGCCCTTTACAGTCTCACACACACCCCTTTCACAGTGGGTCCTTGTGCAGGACTCTGTCTCACAACCCTGAGATCATGACCTGAGCTGAAATCAAGAGTCAGACGCTTAACTGACTGAGCCACCCAGGCACCCCTCAGCTGTTCTAATTTTCTACTTCAAGCTCTAGCCTCTAGTTGGGCATTGGTAGCCACCAAACTCCCCACAGTAGAAACCAACCCACTGTAGCAACTTTGAACTTCCTTTCTCTTCTGCATTTTTCAGGTATCCCCATACTTACATGGTGGTCCACAAGCATCTGACATATACACTACCCTTCCTCCCATAAAGACCCATGCCCAAGTTGGGACTTCCTCACAGATGCCTCACTCTCAAGGCTCATTTCTTCCATCTTCTGACTGGCTAACCAATTATTGTGGTCACAATCAGCTCAGAGCTTTCTGCATGTAATATGAAACTGTCCCCATATATAGGAGGAAGAGAGAGACCAAAGAAAGAGGAGGCCACTCCCGGTTAGTAGGTTGATAAGCAAAGGAAGTTAGGCTTGTCTTGGGTGGCATTAAGATAAGTGGATCCCCAATGCCTGCCAAATTTTTAAAGTTTATTAAGAAGCCCTAACTAAAGAAAGAACCCAGATGTCCATCAATAGATGAATGGATAAAGAAGATGTGGTCTATATATAGAATGGAATATTACTCAGCCATCAAAAAGAATGAAATCTTACCATTTGCAACAATGTGTATAGAACTAAAGGGTATTATGCTAAGTGAATTAAGTCAGAAAGACAAGTACCATATGATTTCCTTTATATGTGGAATTTAAGAAATCAAACAGATGAACAGGGCAGCCTGGGTGGCTCAGCAATTTAGCACTGCCTTCAGCCCAGTGCGTGATCCTGGAGTCCTGGGATCAAGTCCCACATCAGGCTCCCTGCATGGAGCCTGCTTCTCCCTCTGCCTGTGTCTCTGCCTCTCTCTCTGTCTCTCTCTCTGTGTCTCTCATGAATAAATAAATAAAATATTTAAAAAAAAACAGATGAACATGGGGGGAGGGAAGGAAAGATAAAATAAGATAAAAACAGAGAGGGAGGCAAACCAAAAGAGATTCTTAACTCCAGGAAACAGAGGGTTGCTGGATGGAAGGTTGGGGGGTGGGGGGGGCGGAATGTGATCACTGGATGATGGCATTAAGGAGAGTACTTGATGTAATGAGCACTGGATGTTATATGCAAATGATGAGTCATGAAATTCTACCCCTGAAACTAATAGTATGGTATATTTTAACTAAATAAAATTTAAATAATTTTTTTAAAAGGTGCCCTAACTGGGTTCAGTCATGTGTACAGTGCAGGTAAGCTCAGTACCACATCATATCTCAATGTTATGTCCTTGGAACAGCGTCTGGGATCAGGAAAGGCAAGCAGAACCCACATTCCAAGGACAGGGGAGGGGATGAGGAGTCTCTGAGTGCTGTGAGTGAAGTCCAGCTCACAGGTGAACCGGCAGCCACTTCTTTTGGATGACTTTCCCTATCACCCTCTGAGGTAGGGATCCTAGTACCTCCTGAATGCTAATAGCATGGAAATTCTCCAAGGATGAGAAGATCTTACAATAAAACATTTTTTAGAGTATTTGTCCTTATAACCATGTTGCAGAACTAAGACTCCATGGCACACATTTGGGGAACTACAAATAAGTAGAATTGTCAAAAAATCACCTTTCTGTGTTTCCTCTTCTCATACATTAATAATCATAGTTGAATAATCTGATTCTATGTGGCTAAGTCCAAAGAAGCCAAGAAAATAAGGATATTTAGGCAGCTATTCGGATCTTTCCAGTTCCCAAACCTCCAAACCTAAGTGATCCGCTGAGCTGCAGACTTGATGTCTATTGCTTTTCAAATTCACCAGAAAGTTACTGGGTGCCTTATTTCCTATTATTCTGTAGAAATAGTTTACATGTTGCATTTAAAACAGAGCTTATAACCAACATGAGATTTAGTAGAAATAGCTTGACTTCTCTGAGTTCCTAAGAAAATTAAGAATTCAAATCAGTTCCTGCAGCCTCTCAAATTTTTTACAACTAGAGCTTCTGCTTCATGCTTCTCTTACCTGAAGGTGACTACTCATTGTCTGCCTCCCCACTGCTACCCAGATACCCAAACATTAATAAAATGGCTTTAGAACAAATCACAAGGAAATCTGGTTCTAAATAGTGCTTATGAAAATGGAGCAGTTGATGGTAATATTCAATTAAGAGAAATCAATAAATTTTTTTATATAAACCCCATCCCAAAAGGTGGTCAATCATACAGGTCTCCTTCAGGTTGTAGACAAATGATAGAAAACTGCCTTTGCCAACTGATTTCTTTTCCATATGCTAAAAGTTATCTGTTTGGTTTACTGGACAGATGAGCTTAAAGAGCTTGCATTAGCTCATATTAGCTCAGGATTCTCCAGAGACACAGAACCCATAGGATGTTTAAATATAGAGAGATTTATTTTAAAGAATTAGCTTACAGAGTTGTCAGGACCAGCAAGTCCAAAATCTACATATAAAGCAGACCAACAGGCTGGAGACCCAGGGAAGACTTGATATTACAGCTTGAGTCCAAAGAGGTCTGGAGACAGAATTCCCTCTTCCTTGGGGGATCTCAGTCTGTTTTCTCTTCAACCGATTGAATAAGGCTCACCCGCATTATGGAAGGCAATCTACTTAAAGTTTATTGATTTAACTGTTAATCATGATGGAAAAAAAATGCTTTCACAGCAACATCTAGACTGGTGTTTGATCAAAAACTGGGTAGCATGACCTAGCCAAGTTGACACATAAAGTCAACCATCACAGACCTTTCAGAATTTTCTAAGAGCTAAAAGCTTGCATCAGAAATAAGATGGAGTGATTGAAATGAGACCAGCTTTTTTTTTTTTTTTTCTTCTATGTGGCATGTCTTTCATTGCTTGCTGAAGTGGAGCTGAAGGATGCCCCTGGCAGAAGATCTGGTTCACAACCCGTGTCAGACCCAGCCCCTCGTGAAAGCAGAGGCTCCAGGCCACAGCCCAGGGTCTGTCTACTCTATTCTAAACTCAACCCCAGTTCATCTTTCCTGCCCACATAGGGAGGGAGAGAAGTAGAAGAAAGGTGCTTCTAAGTTGCCACATATGTGCTGATAAGCTCCCACAGACATTCTGAGAAGAGGCGGTTGGTATTAGAAATTCAAACCACCTATAATCATCTAGACTAGTAGGATTTCCAGTCACTTGCTTACCATAGAAGCAATGCTATTCTTCTTTCAAATGAACCACCTCTTACATACTCTTGATGATAGCAACAAGACCAAGTAACTCATCACAGAGGACTGGAGACCATCGATAAAGCCTACCATTTGTTGAACTGAACTAGAAAATTTCCCAAAGAGATCACATGTGTTTGGGTCCTAGAATGGGTTTCTGGGAGTTAGAAACTGGCATTATGATGTCAACTCTGTTCTGTTGAACAGTCTCTCATTCCACTTAGCTATTTCAGAATCCTGGCATCTACAGGGGTCCTCCTGCAGGCCTGGGGTGCTGGGAGAGATCAAGTCTCCCTCCTTCCCTTTCTCTGCTCTAGCCCTGTCACATTCTGCTGCTAACTCCCCATCTATCAGGCACCAAGGGTCATCACCACTTCCTGCAAGTTCCTGCTGAACCTCAGTTTTTATGAAGCATGGCCACTGTGAATATACAGAACCTAGAGGTGCCAAACCCCAGAGTTTCAGAGAGGCGTGGGGGTATAGGCTTTTGAGCTTTTACTCTCAGTCCTTTCTCTTCCTTGGGCCGGAGGTGTATAGATGAGCTGGGTCAAGAGACAGATGAGAATGACGACACATTGTACTGTCCTTCCAATGACTAAGATTTTTGTACTGGACCAACCTTTGCACACTTCACTCTTTTTTGCCTGAAAGGAGATACCTCCACCCAACCTTCCTTTTGGCCTGCCCCACCGGTTAACCAGACATGCCCAGGCAGGTCCTACTGCTGAACACAATTTAGGTTCAAGCTGGAAGCCCTGTCATGCTCCCAATGTGTTCTTCTCTCCTTATGTAAACACAACACACACAGCAGTTACATTTTAAAATATAGAAATAATTAGGAATGTGGTTACCTTGAGGGGATCACAATTCAATACATTGTTTGTAGAATGAATTTACATCCCTGTTCACAAAAAGCTCTATTCAGATGTCAATACTTCTATATTACTAGAAGCCAGCAGTTGGCTGGGACATTCAACTTGCTGTCGGTAAACATGCACTTCAGGTGGTCTGCCTGATAGCATAGCTGGCCTGTGCTGACCCATCCACACTCCCACATCCCCTTCTTCCCAGGAACAAGAGTGATCCTTTGTCAAGGGGTAGCTATGAGACATTTGCCCTTTAATCTACAGATCTGAGCCACAAGAGCAAGGCACCCATTTTAATAAATGCAATAAAACTACCACATAAGTACTTATAAAGACAAGGTAAAAGTTCTTGGACCATAAAGTGTTAGAGTCAGAGGGATCTTAATGAACACCTTGTCCAGGGCCTTGACCTTCATTGCACGTTAGATCCACCTGGGAACCCAGATCACAGTAGACCACTGAAGTCACTCTCTGGAGGCCTGGAAATGGGTATGCACAGGAGGGCTAGTGATCTGGTCAAATGGTTCTCAAGCCCACTTGTTCTTTTTTTTTTTAATAAATTTATTTTTTATTGGTGTTCAATTTACCAACATACAGAATAACACCCAGTGCTCATCCTGTCAAGTGCCCCCCCCCCGTGCCCGCCACCCATTCACCCCCACCCCCCCGCCCTCCTCCCCTTCCACCACCCCTAGTTCATTTCCCAGAGTTAGGAGTCTTTATGTTCTGTCTCCCTTTCTGATATTTCCCACACATTTCTTCTCCCTTCCCTTCTATTCCCTTTCACTATTATTTATATTCCCCAAATGAATGAGAACATATAATGTTTGTCCTCCGATTGACTTACTTCACTCAGCATCATACCCTCCAGTTCCATCCACGTTGAAGCAAATGGTGGGTATTTGTCATTTCTAATAAGCCCACTTGTTCTTAAGAATCACCTGAGGAGCTTAAAAAAAAATTAACTTCTAGGACTTATCCCAGACTTATTTGAGTGTGAGGTTTTTAAAGCTTCCAGGATATTTGGCAGTCAGTCAGGTTTGGAAACCATTGCTCTACCCAGCTCTAACACTGTCCTGAGGTCACAGATATGTTAAATGTCTTTGCCCCAGCAAATACAGTCAACAGATAAGAAAGCCAGGACTAGAATTTAGTTTTACAGTTCTCAGTTTGGCATTATTCATGAAGAAACTATTAAGCCTTTCTTTCAACCTGGAAAGAAATATCTACTTTTATATTTTAGGTTTCACAAAAATGTTGAACTATGCTTTGTTTCATTTTTTTTTCTATTTCATCAAAACCTCCTTACACCTAGAAAATGCTTCTAAATGAGTTTTTTTTCAGTAGTTCATAAGGAAAGTGCTTTCCTAATTGCAAGAGTCAATCACTAAAATCAAGGGCAGTGAAGGAGGATTGCGGACTCTCCTTTTAAAATGATATTTTAGGGATCCCTGGGTGGCGCTAGTGGTTTAGCACCTGCCTTTGGCCCAGGGCGCGATCCTGGAGACCCAGGATCGAATCCCATGTCGGGCTCTCGGTGCATGGAGCCTGCTTCTCCCTCTCCCTCTGCCTATGTCTTTGCCTCTCTCTCTCTCTCTGTGACTATCATAAAAAAAATTTAAAAAAATAAAAATAAAAAAAATAAAATGATATTTTAAAAATATTCTTCTGGGGCACCTGGGTGACTCAGTCAGTTAAGTGCCAGCTCTTACTCTCAGCTCAGGTCTTGATCTCAGGGTCACAAAGTCAAGCCCCACATTGGACTCCATACTGGGCATGGAGTTTACTTTAAAAAAAATTTTTTTTTAAATATTCTTTCATTTTTCAAGAGAATTAAGGTATGGAGGCACCTACTACATGCCAATCACCATGGCCATATTTTTGAGAGACTTAAAGTATAAAACATGGCAACAAAGGGCATATTTATTTCATGGGGAAACAAGCAAATGAAAGGAAGCAATCAGGGGCTATGGGGCCAGGACTCTGATAGTCCTTTGGAGTAGGTAAGTGGACTGTTACTCAGAGAATGCCTCACAGAAGAAGCAAGTCTTGAGAGGTGAACATGATGTTTCCAAATCCCATCCAGTCCTAGGAATAGGGAAAAAAACACCTGTTTTTTTTTTTTTTTTTTTCTTTTCTTATAATCCTGTAGTTTGGGGATCTCTGGGTGGCTCAGTGGTTTTAGGCACAGATCCTGATCCTGGAGTCCTGGGAACGAGTCCCACATCAGGCTCCCTGCATGGAGCCTGCCTGTGTCTCTGTCTCTGTCTCTCTCTCTCTCTCTCTCTCTCTGTGTGTCTATCATGAATAAATAAAATCTTTTTTTAAAAAAAATCTTGTAGTTTGCTGTTTCTTTATACTAATTGGGGGTTTTGTTGCTTCTTTTCCTTGGTTGTTTTTTTTCCCTGATTTGTTTGTTTGGGGTTTGTCTTTTACCCAAGTTGTCCTTTGCTCAGTCAGAAGTGAAATATTTGGCACACAGTTGCAAAGCCTGCGGGGGTTCCATAAATTCTTGGTGCCTGAGTGATGCCAGGTGGCCTTGACAGTGATGATCTCATCTAGGTAGCCTGAGCCCAGTGTGTCCTTTTGGAATGTGCTCCCCCTGCTGGTCACCTCTAAAAGTTGAAAATTGGTTTTGCGACAGCACTGCATTCCAACAGTTGAGTGCACTTCTCAGACCCAAGAATGTGAGCTTGGCAGAGTAGTAAGAATTTGGGAGCTGAAGAGCTATCTGGCTTAAAAAAATAAAACTTATTCACACACTCATTCAAGTTGACTGTCTTAAAGCAAATCTAGTTCACGTGGGCTCTTGGAAGGAACGGGCAAAAAGAGAAAATCTGAGTCTTTTTATTTTCATGTTTGCCCTCAGAATAAGAAAACCAGTAGAGGGATCCCTGGGTGGCACAGAGGTTTAGCGCCTGCCTTTGGCCCAGGGTGTGGGCCTGGAGACCCGGGATTGAGTCCCACGTTGGGCTCCCAGTGCATGGAGCCTGCTTCTCCCTCTGCCTGTGTCTCTGCCTTTCTCTCTCTCTCTCTGTGTGACTATCATAAATAAATAAAAATTAAAAAAAATTTTTTTTAAAAAGGCCAGTAGAGTTTAAGTCAATTTCCCAAAATGTGTCTGCTTATGGGAGCAATAAAGGATTGACCCCCAAGGCATCTACAGGGAATAGTATTGCCAGAGTTAGCAAATATCCAATTAAATTCGCATTTCAACTAAAAAATGAATCATTTTTTAAGTGAGTATGTCCTATGCAATATTTAAGACATACAAAAAAATGATTCATTTTTTTATCTGAAATACAACACTAGTGGGAGCCCTGTGTTTTATCTGGCAACCCTAAGCAGGAGGAAAAAGTAATATGAGGAGAAACGTCCGTCCAGAGGCAAAGAAGTCTGTTAGATGAATACTGCCCAAATGTAGTAGTGGCTGGAAGCTGGAGACTGTTGAACCATTAGACCACAGATGATAACCAGGCCTACCAAGACCCTTTTAATTTAATTTTCTTTCCTTAGAGCTGGAGACAGGCCCCACACTATCGTATCTGTCAATTAACTAAATGCAGCTTGTCCTGTTTTTCTGACTCTGCCTGTTTCCCAGGCTGTAATCAAGCGGGTCTCATGTTAATTAATACATTTCACTTCAGTGGCCAGTGGCTTTATTTCCTAAGGGGACACTTCAGCAGCCACAGTAAGACGGCCTATAAATATACTAAGTGTTTTCTCTTGCCATTCTCATTTCTGGCCTCCCCCAAGCACCCAGCTGCCCTTTACAGAGCAGATCTGACCCTTTGCTGTCTCCCCGGAGTGAGGGCAGACAAAACTCCAGAATCTCCACTACTGACTCACCTCTTAGGGGAGCTTCCCAGTAGAATTTGCAGGCAAGCATTTGCCAGTTTTCTCCTAAATGTCCCTTGAAAGCAGTTTTTCATTCCTTTACTCATTTTTTACATCCCCTTATTTATATACAAAATGCTGAAAGTCTCAAGCCATGCTTTGAGCTCCTCACTGGGTTGTGGCATGGTCCACTCTTGTACACCTTTCTGGATCAGCAAGAACTAAGTCAGCCCTGCTGTAAATGAGACCAGGAATTCAGGCTGTTCTTTTTCTTTCTTTCCTATTTGTTTCTTCAGTGAATTTTTGTTATTTTGAAGTGCTGATCCCAGACAGATATGTTCATAGTCATGCTGACTTAAGATGTTGGGTTTTCATAATTATGTAAAGTACATCAGATAGAAAGAGACACATAACCAAGCATATAGATAGAACACTTACACCGTAAGGACAAGATCATTCTCATGTACCCAAACACCAAACCTGGCATCTCACAAGACCTGAAAATTGGGGGAGATGAACACAGTTGTATTAATTTCACTGAAAAAAGATCAAACTCTACATTTTTTCACAAACTCAGATCACCATTATTACTAACTTGAAGCCGTTCTTTGTGGATGAGACAGACTGTGTCACCTGTAATGTCTTTTAAATCCATAGCTCCCCTTCCTAGAAAACAGCTCAATTCACCCTGGAAACACAGGATAAATATAAATGTATTGGGGCATGGAGAGGGCAGAGTCCTATAAGCTTCCCTAACATAGATTGTGTGACTACCATTTGCTCTCTCTCTGGTTTCATTCCAAAGGCTCTTGATAGAACAAATAAATTCTGTCTAAAATAACAGTTGCTTAGAGACTAGACATGCTTAGGGCATTGGGATGCGAAAGTACATTTGACAAAAGCAGCAAGACACCTTGTTTAGAACCTGCTCACTGACAGGATCTAGGATAAAGAGAACTGGGTTCGAGACCCATGTTGGGATAGTTGCAAACCCAATAACTTCAGAGTCAGGAGGGCTTTCAGTTTTTGCTCTAAAACTGCTCATCTTTCCCAAAATGTTGTTTCCATTAGACTACCCTCATCATCAAGGGCTCCCTAAGGCATATTGATAAAGTCCAGCCCCTGTACAGTCCCACCTTGACAACTGGAGTGCTGGCTACTCCCTGAGAGAACCTGTCTGCTTTGGCTACCAGGCTTCTTTCTCTCCCTGGAACACTGCCAAAGGAACTCCTTTGGTCATTGCAGGAGCTCTTGCCTTCCTCTTTCCTCCTCTCACATTGCACACATTGCCCTACTCCTCCATAGTTGTCCCAGGTTACACAGCCTTCAAAATCCACTTGCACTTGCTCCCCTGAAGAGGCACCCATCATTCCACTGCCTAGAGCTCACTTCTTCCTTGGTTCCTCTGGAGTTCTGGTGTCTGCCCACTGACTCAGTGGTGGACCAGGTATAGCCTTTGACATGGCTTTACATTAATATTCTAACCTGGGGTGATGTATTTCACCTCCTCAACCAGGTCGAGAGCTCTTTCAGAGGAAGGACCTGGTATGGCCCTACACATTTATCACAGGCCTCCAGTAAATATTTCAGAGTAAATAAAATATTGGAGTATCTGCTTTTGGCTCCCTAACTGAAGCCTGAGGAAGCTGGTGACCAAGAGAGTAGTACTTCACTCTTGAGAAGAGGTAAAGTCCCAGAAAGTTAACCAAGCATATTTGTATGAATAATATCCTTCATGGCATACATGTTATATGTCATACTATATGTGGTATAACTTTCATGATAAAGGTGAAGATGACTCAAATGGAAAAATCTGTCTCACCCTAAGATTCAAAAACAAATGTAAGAACTTCAGAATGCAATCATTTTTTTTAATCACCTATTAAAAGGAAAATCGTATTTTTTTAAAAAAGATTTATTTATTCATTCATTCAGAGAGAGCGAAGAGAGAGGCAGAGACCCTGCGTGGAGGGAGAAGCAGGCTCCACGCAGGAAGCCCAACGTGGGACTCAATCCCTGGTCTCCAGGATCACACCCCAGGCCGCAGGCGGTGCTAAACCGCTCTGCCACCAGGGCTGCCCGGTATTTTTTTTTTTTTTTTAAAGGATCTATTACCCAAGATAAGACAGAGAATAAATGCTGTAGTAACCTAACATTTTGGGGAGCTATAACCACAAGGGGAGAAAACATGCCCTGTGGCATATCCCCATGGCCTGATCTAAGCCTCATGCAGGCCTTTTATCTACTTCTGGAATCACCCTGATCCACTCTGGTCATGGCCTCTAAAAGCCTCAGGCAGGGCCAATATTGTGGTATTGGGGCTTATTTCTGAAAGCAGATTTCCTTTTTATAGGTTGTTCATATGCCAACCTCAGGGTTTCTTATATATGAAGAAATGAGGAAACAGTGTAGCGGTGTGCTTGGCTGAAGTCTTGTTTTGTTTTTGTTTTTTTCATTTTGACTCTGATCCAGGCGCCCTTGTCGGTGGAGAAATGCAGCCTCGTCATAGCCTGGCGTGATGAGTGGATACAGGTGTGTGGGGACTGCCCGTGTGCGTAGGATAAGAATCCAGGGAGAGGAAGAAGACAGTGGGCAGAAGTGGCACTAGTTGACCCAGATGGGAGGCAGGAAGTGAACCTTCCTCTTTCCATTGGCACCTGGATCCACTTTGCTGGAGGGTTCAGTCTTCATTCGTATTCATATCCTTGAGCCAGCTGGTGGGAGTCCCTTTACGGAGAATTTTGTCTGCAGCAGGAGGGGGGCCTTCAGGGCAGCAAGAGTGATCTGTAAATAAGGCCCTAACTCAGCCACTCTCTGCTTCCCTCCCACGTTTCACAGAGAGTGAAAATTGATAGGAAAAAAATCTGAATAATTAATTCTAAGAAATACAAATCTTGCCATCTTTTCTTTAAACTTTTAAAGCACTTAGAGCCTATACCATTTAGTGCTAAATTCTTTTCTGGCTTGGGTCATTTACTCTGGTCTATTCATTAATTTTGCCTCTCCAACTCAAGTGTAACTTTCTTGAGGGCAGAGAATGACACAATTTTAGTACCACTTCTTCCCATCACCCTATGTCTAGTACAGTTTCACGTTCATTGTGTGCATTAATCAATTACAGTGAGCTAGGAGTAGTTATATGTATTATGACAGCCTATCCCAAATATGTAATATTTACCAATGAGAACAATCCTACAAGAGATTCTTGGCATGGATAAGGCTTTTTTGAAAGACAGGAAAATCCAGCCTCAAGCGGAAGCTGCTACTAGAGTATTTGACTTGAGAAGGTGTCCTTTATGGCTAGTTCAAGAGAAGCCATAGAATTGGGTGAAGTTCAGAGTACATAGCCTGGAACAGGACGGGTGATAGTCCCTGGGGCCAAAAAGAAATGAGTCTGTGCTTCTGAGGGGAAATCCAGTCCATAGTTCTATCAGGTGGGGACTACTCCAGGGGCCTGCCTCACAGATACCTGGAGGACATTCTCCTCAAGAAATATTGGGATGTCTGGACTTTGGGGCAAGGTGATGAGCAACAGCAAAGCAGCACCTGGAGTTAGGGTGGGTGGGTGTGGAGCGGCCCCATTTGTCCTCTTTGATAGAAATCACACTCCAGGATACCTGATAGCATCAGAAGCTGCCACATGGGCCAAGACTGGCCCCTGACAGGAACCAGGAACTCTGCAGGACCAGAGAGGTGCTAGAGTATCTGCCAATGTTCTCTTTTGTCCAATTTGGTAGTGACTAACACCACTCCAAGCTTGACACCAGCAAGAATAAACAGCAATCTTCTCTAGGAGGAGTTGTTAACAATTTACTGATTTTAAACTCTATGCTATCATCTCTCCATAAGCCCATTCCTCTCCTATTCCCCTAATCAGGTAAGTATGAATCTGAGTTTGCTTTGGAAGCTTGAACTAGACTTGAGGTTGGGGGTATTTCTGTAGCCATCCTGCTTCTCTATTCTCTACCTGTTCAAAAAGGTAGAGCAGGAGCTAAAAGAGGTGAAGGTGAGCAAGCAGCCACTTGCTAAACCCTCCCTCTTGGATTCCCAGCAAACGGTGGGAATTTCAGCTGTGGGCAGATTTTGTTTCTCCTTAGCCCTGTCTTCAAATTTTTCCTCTTAAGAGCATTCTCCAGGGGAGAAGGAGAGGGACAGGACACCACACAGCCTTTGCCAGGGGTTCACAGTTACTTGAGTTTGGACTAGGATTTAATGTCCCCTCCGACTCCAAAGAACCTGTGATGTGTGTCTGCAAACCAGATGTCACCCCGAATTCTCCTGTCCCTTGCCGCTTAGAACTCATTGGTGCTGCCCAGCCCCACAGTGGAAGTGTTGGGGGGTGGGGGGGAATCTGACTTCAGAGTGTGCCATTTTGGAAAAAAAAGAAGGCAGGAAGGAGGGGAGGATGGAAAGCAAGAGAGAAGGAAGGGAGGAGGGATTCACAGCATTGGCCAGACACGGAGAAAGGGATGCAGGTGTCGATGTGGCCGCAGCCTGCGGCCTCCGTCCAGCCAGGCCGCCCGCACGGCACCGCGTCCTCGCGGCTCTCCTCCGCACTCCCTGCCCCACCGTGTTTCTGGAACTCGGTTTTCTCTCCTGATCCCCGAAGTACTTCAGCCACTCCTCACAGCTGTCTGGGCCATGCCGAGGTCCCTCTGACCACGTCGGCCACGTGGGCCTCATCGGCCCGCGCAAATCCAGCCTCCCATCCTCAAGCTGCCTTTTGCAAAAGGCCAGGACCCCGCAGGGAGCACTAGTGCCCGGGGCCGCCCCCCGCCCGCGCCGCTGGCCCCGCGCCAGTCCTCGGCCGCCGGCGGATTCGCCAAGCCCGGCGGGTGAGGGGGTGAGGCCGGCGGGGCTCGTCCAGCGCAGGCTGCGCCCGGGGACCGCACGGCCGGCCCGCGCCCGCTGGACTCCCGCCTCCCGGGGCGGCGGACCGGTAGGATCGGGGGCGGGGCGGGCGGCATTTAAGGCGGGTACCGCCTCCCGGGGCAGCGGCTGGCGCTCGGCCGCGGGAGGTGCGCCTGGGCTCGAGCCGCCGCCGCCGCCGCCGCCGGGACGCCCGCCCTGCCTGCCCGCCCTGCCCTGCCCTGCCCTGCCCTGCGCGCCCCCGGAGCCGCGGAGCCCCGGAGCCCCGGAGCCCGCCCGCCGCCGCCGGCAGCCTCGCCATGGGCAAGGTGCGTGCGGCCCTCCGCCTGCCGGGGACGTGCGGACGGGGGCGCCGGGGGCGCCGGGGGCAAGAGGAAGGCCTGGCGGTCTTTATTCTGCGCTCCCTCTGCCTCCTGCTTGGCTCCCGGCCCGCCCCGGG
The DNA here is from genome assembly GCF_018345385.1 of Vulpes lagopus. Lineage (NCBI taxonomy): Eukaryota > Metazoa > Chordata > Mammalia > Carnivora > Canidae > Vulpes > Vulpes lagopus. Next base: position 32,454,370 of record NC_054831.1, read on the forward strand.
GCTGGCCGGGGTGAAGACCCAAATCCGGGGGTCCAAGGCCGGCTCCGATCCGGCGAGGGTTACCGGCTGCATGAGGATCGGTGAAGCCCGCTCTGCCGGAGACTGAGGCTCGCCGAGCGCAGGGGGGCACGCCCCATCCAAGAAGGGGCGCACAGCCGGCGTGCGCTGTGGGTAGCGAGGTCCCAGGGAGACCCGGGGGCTCCCGGAGCGGGGGCTTGTCTCCAGCTGGAGGAGGTCACTGCCCACCTTCCCTGGAGGAGAGGCCCGCAGGGCTGTGGTGAAGAAAGGAGAGGGCTTGGGTGCTGCTATTTGGAAATGGGGAGAACCTCTCCACAGTCCACAATCCCGAGCGGAGAGAACGCAAGCACCGAGGGGACTCCCTTCCCCCTAGGCCCTGACTCACAGACAGAAGCACTCCACACCTTTTCAGAAAACCCATCTTGGGCCAATATTGCTATTGCACCTCTGCTTTTCCTTTCAGAAAACATTGGAAATTTACTCTGTGGAGCTCAGTGGAACAAAAGACGTTGAGCAAACAGACAAGGAGGATGGCAAGGAGAGGTACAGAGGCCTGAAGAACTGCTTCCACTCCAAAAAGGATCACCATACGGAGAAGCTGAAGAAAGAACTGGATCTGGTCAGTTGATGTGGTCTTTTAGCCAAATGGATGCGCTGAGTACTGCCCTTTCCCCTGGAGAACTTGCCCCTATAACCTACCTCTTAACAAAAGTAAGATCAGTCTCAAGGATTTGAAAATCGCCGGAGATTTGTTTCCTTGTTTAAAATAAATGGTGTGATAATATCTGCCCAGGGGTCAGGCCTTCTGTGGGATTCCTGCATTCTGGTTGTAGGCACTCCCAGCTGGAACTCTAAGGAAAGAGCCTCTGATTCCAGTCTCCACAGGCACAGCCCAGACCTTTCTCCTTTCCTGGCTGCTTTGTGAAGATACCAGTAGCCAACTGCCAGTTTTTAGCTGATAAGGTAAAACTATTGGAGCTGGAACCATGCGGCAGGAAAACCAAAACCACTAAACCTTGCTAGGTGTGTGGCTATGTATGCCCTGTGAGAAAGAATCCTTTCACTAGTAAGAATACTGGGCTTGGATTCACAGGACCATAGGCTCAATTAAGTTCCGCTTCAGGGGTTGGTAACTAGGAGCAAACTACCAGCTTCAGTTCCTTGATGTAAGCTCCATTTTTTTTATGTAAAGTGGGAAATAAACAGTTTGCATGGGTGAGGGAGAAAAGTGAGGAAAGAGTAAGAATATTTTGTAATTTGTGCATTTTGTGATTTAAGTTATAATTTATAATTCATAATTTTGTAATTTATGGAAGCCTGATATTATTAAGGAAGAACTGTTAAGGAAGAACTTTGGAGTTATTAAAGCTGGTTACAGGTTACAGGTTCAGTTCTGCCTCAGAACTGAAATGTGACAGGTTATGTTTTAGGAATGTCAGGGGAAAACTTCTACACTGAGCTCAAAGTCTTACTAGATTGTCCCTGCAGTTCATTGCAGACTTTTGAAACTCTGTTATTGTTGGAGCAGATAGTAGTAATATGGATTCATGGGAGCTAAGAGAGCCAATTGTTAAATATCCAGGAATTTGGCAAGTTGATTGACATTGGGTTAGCAGATTGGAATTTGGCTATGGTGAGAAATCAGTAAATGCTACAGATCAGAGCTTTTCATTTATTTTCCCTGAAGAGCTTGTTAAACGTTTAGCAGCACAACACTGGGCATTTGCCCGTGTATGTTCTGAGAAACATCTAAGAACACAGCCCTGAAATTGGACAGACCTGAAATCCAGTTTTATTGACATTCATTTCCAATTTCGAAAAATAGGAATTAAAAGTGGTGCCTACTTGTTGGAGTTGTTAAGAGGGTTAAATGACATAAAGCAGGAGAAATAGCACCGGATAATAGATAGTCGTTCTTATTTCCTACGTATCTCTATCATTTAGGATTGAAGGCATATTTAGTCTTCCTTGAAATTGCCACTTATAACATGAACATATATCCATTCTATCATATGCCTATTTATTATGAGGAGACTCTCCCTTCTTTGAGCATTTTGTGAAGATGTATAATATAGACAAATAAATTTCATAGTGTTAGCCAGTGTTACCTTGCTTCTGTGCTGAGGGAGGAACATCTGTCATTCTTTCCCAACATTTGCACAAGAATCCTGTAATTTAATTTGTGACAGCAAACTGGGATGCCCTCTGGCACATTCGAACCTCGAGGAGAACTAAAGTGTCCCTGGCTGCAGAATGACCATGACTATGCCTGGCCACAGGGTGATACCTTGAGCTATTGTACCGCTGGCCAGCAGAGTGCGCCACAGGCCCCCACCACACCCACCAGCCTCTCCCCCATGCTCTCATCCCCAAAGATAGGGCTAACGGAGGAGGACCCTCTGCCTCTCAGTACAGGCCCCTTCAAGTCTGAGCCCCTGTTTGGTATTGCTCATCACCCTCAACTAACCCCCGAACTCAGATCTGAACTAAGTATCCAGATCACTAGTAGCTGGAGAGCAGACAGGTGTGCTAGAACTTGCCTGTGTTGGAGATCAGTTTGAGATGAAATGCATTGCTTTGTTTGTAAAAACTAAAGACAGCTAATATGTGGTAAATGGCAAATTAAGTCTGAACTCAAGGGATGGCCAGGAAATCCCCTGGCTGGTGAATCAGAAGAGCAAGCCTCTTCTGTAGCAAGGCTCTCTCTTCCCTCACTGCAATAACCACCTGGCACAGAAAGTTTTCTCTTTCCCTTACTCTCTGGCCCCCTCCTATCCTTAGTGCTACTCTCAGTTTTCATGGGTTGGTCAAAGCTTAGAGTTCAGTGTTTTGGAGTTATTAATGCACTCTCTTCTTCCTTTCATGGACTCTAGGATGACCACAAACTCAGCATTAAGGAACTGGAAAAGAAATATGGTACAAACATCATTACAGTAAGTCATCAGGGGCCTGGGGATTGGGAGGAGAAGCCCTGGGACTATACCAAGGGCTGTACAAAGCCATGTGCTTAGGGTGTATGGACAAGTAGATATCATCTTTAGGATGAAGCAACACTTTGAGAATGCCAGTCACCCACACACCCAGCATGTGAGAGATGGTTGTTAGTCTCAAGAGCTGGCGTGTGTGAACCAAGGCCCAGAGTCAAGCCCCTCTGCTGAGCTGGACACCTGGCTATAAACATTTCTTTTGATTGTAACTTCAGGAAAGCTGTGGTTTCCCCAGAAAGGCTCAGAAACTTCCTTATGGTCATGGTCAGAGGTTACTTTTAATCCCTGTGTCCAGGAAGTATAATGATCTTATCAAAGAATGGGGAAAACCAGTGTTAAAAAGTGAGTATCCAGAGTCACAGTCTAGAACCCTGCTTGTCCACCTCTTCCTCTGAGAAGGAACAATGACTCTGGGGCATACTGTTGTGTTCTCAGGCATCTAGCAAATTCCCCTACCACAGGAAGACTGCTTCCTTATGTGAATTTAAACTCAAATTAAATTTCACAAGTTTTGGTGTCTTGACATCAGGAGATTTGGATACATCTGTTCAACTCAGCAAAAAAGACATCCCATGTGCAACGCACAAGACTAGCAGTGAGGGCCAAAGAGGGACAGGTGATCCCTGGTCTTAAGGAGTAAGCAGTTCAGCAGGGGAGGCAGGTGTATAAGGGAGTATTATAACATCCAGTCTGTTCAACTTATATGGCAAAGAGAGGTTTAAATGGTGTGCTGAGTGAGTGATAGATTCTGACCAGAGGAACCAGAACAGGCTCTCTGGATGGTGCAGCATTTGAATCAGGACATAGAAGGAGGATTTGGACTTTACGTGAGCAGAGTGCCCAGGCGACAAGAGAGGACAGAGTACATTTGGAGAGCAGTATGGGATTTCTGGGAGCTAATGTGTGTGGAAAGGGCAGAGAAGGGGGAGAAAAGGAGATTGGGGAGAGGTAGTTTGGGTGAAACCATCAAGCGCTTCCATATCAGACTAAGGAATAAGGACTACATTAGTTATATACAATTTCTAAACAGGGGAGTGATTTTAAATAAGATTGGCTTTCAAAAGGTAAGATATACAGATATAAGTAGGTAGGTATATGCAGGTATTGGTAGGTAGAAGAGATAGATATAGGTAGGCAGGTAGGTAGGTGGATAGATTTTTTTTTTAACCTAAGGTAGAAGATGGAAGGGTCTAGAAGAATGAGACAATAACCTGGGAATATAAAATGAGGAACTAAAATAGGATAGCAGCAGTAAGATAGGAAGGGAAAGGGACAGATTCAAGAGACATTTCAGTGAAATAACTGATAGGACTTTGTTTCACTGGGTTTTGTTTTGTTTTGTTTTGTTTTTTAACAAATCCCTGATCCCAGTTACAAAGGCAGAGAAGCAAAAGGAGGAGGAGATTTGGTCAGGTGGTCAAGAGGGCCATGGCAGGGCATGGGACTGAGAGTTTAGAGAAAAAAGTGGAAAGGAGAAGATGATGAATTTTATTTTGACTATAAGTTAGTGACTTCAAATCCAGTTATTCAGCCAATATTTGAGCCTCTAACAGAACAAGCAGTACACCCTATAAAGGACACAAAAATCAACAAGGATAGAGTTCTTTTGTGTTAAAGATTTATTTTACTTATTTTAGACAGAGAGCACATGTGCATGAGTGGGGAGAGGGGCAGTGGGAGAGGATCTCAAACAGACTTTTCTGAGTGTGGAACCCAAGGCAGGGCTCGATCTCATGACGCTGAGATCATGACCTGAGTCAAGATCAAGAGTAAGATGCTTAACCAATGGAGCCACCCAGGTATCCCAAGGATATAAGCTGTCCTTTAAGTAGTTAACAATATGACAAGGAAGAAAAAGTAATGACAAGACTTTCTCCATAAAGGATAGTTTTGGAGGAAAAAAAACCCTTATGAATCACAATACAGGATTTCAAGGCAGGTGGAGGGGCCTCTGTACACCTGTGCAGGCATGCTTACAAGCGAGGGCTTCTAGCAAAAAATGACTGCTCGTGTGGGTCTCAGAGGTTGGTAGAATTTAAGACTCTGGAGATGAGTAAGAACTTAGAACTTGCAAAAAAAAAAAAAAAGAACTTAGAACTTGGGGTGGAAAAAAACAAAAAGAACTTGGGATGGATATAGAGAAAAGCAGAAAGACACAAAACTTAAGGATGAAAAATTAGCCCATACAATATGTAGAAGTTCTAGAATAGAGAATATTTTCTGGATAGTTACCACATTGCCCTTAACTGTAGCAATTAGCTTTTTTTTTTTTAAGATTTTATTTATTTATTCATGAGAAACACAGAGAGAGAGAGAGAGAGAGGCAGAGACATAGATAGAGGGAGAACCAGGCTTCCTTTGGGGACCCAATGTGGGACTTGATCCCAGGACCCTGGGATCATGACCTGAGTCAAAGGCAGGTGCTTAACCACTAAGCCACCCAGGTGACCCGGTGATTAGCTTTTATATTTCAAATTCTCCTTAGCCAAGTTACTCCTATATCTGGATAAATCTCCAAGAAATTAAAATGCCTTAGCAGAGTATAATATAGTGGCTCTGGAGCCAGGTTGCCTGGTACCATTTATTAGCTGGATGATTTAACCTCCCTGTGCCTCAAATTCCACATCTGTAAAATGAGGCTAATAATAGCACCTTCTTCAGAGGGTTATTTTGAAGAGTAAATAGCAAATTGATGGAGTACATTGCCTAGCTGATATTAAGCATTGATATTAAATATTCTTTTTAAAAAGGTGAGAGTTGAGGGAGGTGGGGCATCATCCACTTTTCCCAGGCCCTCCTACCCTCAACCTGCAGAAAAATGAATGTCCAATCTGAGGGAAGAGAAATGTCTAATTTCTATGTGTTTTTGTCTGGCTTTCTCAGGGTCTCTCCAGCACCCAAGCTGCTGAGCTCCTGGCTCAGAATGGGCCCAATGCCCTCACTCCTCCCAAGGAAACACCAGAGATCATCAAGTTCCTCAAGCAGATGGTGGGGGGCTTCTCTATCCTTCTGTGGATAGGAGCCATCCTGTGCTGGATTGCGTATGGGATCCAATACTCCATGAATAAGTCCTCATCCCTAGATGATGTAAGGGGGTCTTCTTCCAGGGTTTGCTAAACTAGTAATGGGAAATAACCATTAAGGCTGTTAGTGGGCAGAGTGGTGGGCTGTAATCAGGAGTCTACACTGACCAATCCCTGTGCAGGTTTGGGAAAATCAATAATTTTACCAGCTGTAAAATAGAAATTATAGCTGACTTTTGATGTCTCAGAGGCAGCATAAGCATGAATTTTAAAGAGAGAGAGAGACAAACTATAAGTTCCTAAGGGGAAAAAAGGATCTATATCCATGTGAAATATTTTGGGGTTCTCTCTTCTCGAAGCTACTTGTGTCCCTTTAACATGAGCATCTGTGACTACTGATAACTTAGTACCAAAACAAAAAAACTGAACTGACCAACATGATGCCAAGAAAAAGAAGCCAGATGCAAAAGGCCACATACTTTATGATTCTTTTGGTCTGAAATGTCCAGAACAGGCACACCCTAGAGACCAAAGGCAGGTCAGAGGTTGCCAGCACTGGTGGGAGTGGGGAATAATTGCCACTGGGCAGTAGTGGTCTTATTAGGATGATGGAAATGTTCTAAAACTGGATTGTGGTGATTGTTGCAAAATTATATGAATTCATAAAAAATAATTGACTTACATACTTTAAAATCGGTAAATTTTGTGGCCTGTAAATGACACCAGCATACCACTGCCATGTCTCTCCTTACCATGGAGAGCTCTAGCCCAAGGACCTGGCCCATTCCTCATGCCTAATGTTTTTCTGATTGATGCTCTCTTCCTTACCCAGGTATACTTGGGCTGTGTGCTTGCCTTGGTCGTTATTTTAACAGGAATCTTTGCTTACTACCAAGAGGCAAAAAGCACCAACATCATGTCCACCTTCAACAAGATGATCCCCCAGGTGAGTGGCAGCCATCCCTCTCTGGTCTCCATATCACTTCAAATGAAGAAGCATCAGATAAGGAGGAGAGTGGGGCCTCTGAGGCAGAAGGTCTGTGCTCCACCCCCCTATGCTATCTGAGAAGTCTTAGACCATCCTTTTGAAGCCCTATTTCTGCATAGAGTTTTGAGATGATCAGAGAAATAAGATACAGGAAAATGCTTAGTCGAGCAAAATAGGATAAACATCAGTCACTGCACAATATTTTCTATTACTGCTCTTGAGCTTTGGTGAACTATTCAAACAAAAGTAATTCAGGTGCTTCCAAGAGTGACCTGTAGAAGTTTGGGAATATTCCCTGGTAGCCAAGGAGGTCAACTTGCAATTTGTTATCTGTGACCATTTTTGCACCCATTTTGGAGCGTCTTGGCATGTTGCCTCAAATTACAGTGAGGGACGCCCACTGCTCTTGTCTTCCTGCCAGACCCCATGAAGGAGGCCTCTAGGGAGATCTTGCACCACTGTCAGCACAGTGCAAACACCATACTGCCCTGGCCCATAGAGCTGCCTGCTGGAGAGTGTTCTGGATGGAATCATCCATGCTAAGAAGTGGGAGATCAGCCTCCTACACCACGAAAGTTTTCCTGACCCGAGCAAGAGTATTAAACCCTTTGGCTCAGCCATCAGGGTTCTTCCTCAACATCCCATCCAAGATCACTCATGCTTAATTGTCTGTCTGTCATGCTCAGGACTGTCAATTTGCTGTATCGGCCCACAGAGTTTTCTGGTTTGAAGAATATCTCCAAGAGTTCTTCCTCAAAAAGGAGATAGTACTTAGTGTCTTCTGTCCCCAAGTAAAAGTTTTTTGTCACATTGTTGCCATTCTGACAGCTGTGGCTTCCATCCCTGAGATGTGGGGGTGTGTGGAGGAGGGTTGGGGTCATTCCAGGATCTGAGGCCACCGTCACTGTTTTCTTTTGCAGCAAGCTTTTGTCATTCGAGATTCGGAGAAGAAGACAATCCCTGCAGAGCAACTGGTGGTGGGGGACATAGTGGAGATTAAGGGGGGAGACCGGGTCCCTGCAGACATCAGGTTGTTGTCTGCTCAGGGGTGTAAGGTAAGCATCATCATGGGGTGCCCCAAAGAGCATGCTGATAACTAGCTGACGTTCTGTTGTCCTTTTAGATCTCAGTGTAACTGGGACAGGGAACAAGATGCCAGATCTGGAGCTTTTTTTTCAAAATTTCTTCTAGGTAGATAACTCATCTCTCACTGGAGAATCTGAGCCCCAGGCCCGCTCCTCTGAGTTTACCCATGATAGTCTCCTGGAAACAAAGAACATTGCCTTCTATTCTACAACCTGTCTTGAAGGTAAGTCCAGCTGGTTCTCAGGACCGTATGCCCCACCCATATCACTTCTGCCCCCCACAGGCTCTTGTCTCTTTACCATCTCTTGCTATAAAGATTTGCAAGGACAAAACGTGGAACTAAAGAGTCCAGAGAACTTTGTAATGTGTACTAATTGATCATGTAAACCAGCAAAGAGAGGACTGGAAGCAGATCCTCATAGCTGAGGATCCCCGGAATAAAATGTCTACTTTACCTGTAGGCACAGCAACTGGCATGGTCATCAACACAGGCGACCGCACCATCATTGGTCAGATCGCCTCACTGGCTTCAGGAGTTGGAAATGAGAAGACACCCATTGCCATTGAGATCGAGCACTTTGTCCATATTGTGGCAGGAGTGGCTGTCTCCATCGGCATCCTTTTCTTCATCATCGCAGTGTCCCTGAAGTATCAGGTTCTGGACGCCATCATCTTCCTCATTGGCATCATTGTGGCCAATGTGCCTGAGGGTCTCCTGGCCACTGTCACTGTGAGTCCATGATTCCAGGTGGCCTGTCCCTTGACCCTAGGAACATGTGGCATTCTGCTGTGCTGGGTAGCACTCACCCATACCCTTCAAATCTCCTCCATCTTCAAAGGGACAGTCCCTCACTGTCATGGGACACAATGGGATATCCTGAATAGATTGTTCCTTAGAGAGACAAAAGACATTGTGATATTGCTAACATTTTTAACTCTGTCCTAGAAAACTTTATATTTTCATTTTTAAGGGCTCCATCGGCAAATTGCATGTTATCTTTCTCATTAGGAGCTAGAAAAGACAAAAAAAAAAAAAAAGGAACTATATAAGACAGACCACCACTTACAGATTTTCAGGAAGCCTGACACCTTCTCTACATTTTCACATTCTTTTTTTTTTTTTTTTAAGATTTATTTATTTATTAATGAGAGAGAGAGGCAGAGATATAGGCAGAGAGAGAAGCAGGCTCCTCGCAGGGAGCCCGATGTGGGACTCGATCCCCAGATCCCGGGATCATGCCCTGAGCCAAAGGCAGACGCTCGACCGCTGAGCCACCCAGGGGTCCCAAATTCTCACATTCCTTAAAAAGAAAAAAGAATCCTTGGCCATTTATACAACGGAGGAACTTGGGCGCATTGTTTACCTCCTACATTTTTTTAAAGATTTTATTTATTTATTCACAAGAGACACACAGAGAGAGGCAGAGACATAGGGAGAGGGAGAAGCAGGCTCCATGCAGGAAGCCTGATACGGGGCTCAATCCTGGAACTCCAGGATCACGCCCTGAGCCAAAGGCAGACGCTCAACCACTGAGCCACCCACGCATCCCAGCCTCCTACATTTAATAAAAGGATTACGACATATGGATAGGGCTTTATGTGGTTTATCAGCCACTGGGTGAGCTTCACTGCATCTGTAACTATACCTTTGTCCTGAAACTAGTTTGGCTTCTGCTGCTTCTTTGTTATGGAGCCTGAGTTCAAAATGTTGATTTTTCTCAAAGCTTCGTCCTCTCCCTCTCTCTCTAGGTGACTCTGTCCCTGACAGCTAAACGGATGGCCAAGAAGAACTGCCTGGTGAAGAACCTGGAAGCGGTGGAGACCCTTGGCTCCACTTCTATCATCTGCTCAGACAAAACTGGGACTCTGACCCAGAATAGGATGACCGTGGCCCATCTGTGGTTTGACAACCAGATCTTCATAGCTGACACCAGTGAAGACCATTCAAGTAAGTCTTCTGGAACATTCAGTGTGGCCTGAAGCTGTGGACTCGAGCAGAGGGGGCCAAGGAGAACATGGCAGCTTTAGTCTGCAATCCCAGAGAATTGTTTGAATAGTATAGATATTAGGCCCAGCATCCACAGCATCCACTGTTCTGTTTTCCAGACCAAGTCTTTGATCAAAGCTCTGGGACCTGGGCCTCCTTATCAAAGATAATAACATTGTGTAACAGAGCTGAGTTCAAACCAGGACAAGAAAGTGTCCCCATCATGAAGGTAAAGCTTCAGTATCACTCGGTCTTAAATCACAGCCAGTTTGAAATTACTTTCTTTGTTCTGATTTGATGCTTGATTGAAATCTCTCCAACTGAGTAAAGTGTGTTCTAGTAAGAGCAAGTCTGACTCACAAGCCTTGCAGAAAATTTTCTTCACTCTGCCCAGCTTTGAGAAATCACAGAGATGTCTACAAGTCCTCAGAACATTGATTGAGGTCTATTGAAAATTTTGTCTCACTCCTGAAAATGAATGTACCTTTAAGTTACTTTCCTTTACAAGCTAAGGAGATATAATCAAAGTTTCTCTATTACATAAATGCCATTCACTGAAGTTTAAAATATAACTGGAAGGAAATAGAAGGATTGACCTTAGAATATATTCCTCTTGGCAGCAGATGCAGTTCTAAGGGGCCCTGGAATGTTAGAATATACAAAAACAAACTTTTCTTCCTTCTCTCCTTCCCTCCTCCCCTTCCTCTCTCCTCTCCTCCCCTCCTTCTCCCTCTGAGTCACTGAATCTATCTTCTCCTAGCTTTTCTATATGCCATCTGTTTCCTTCATTGACTTTTACTCTTTCTTATACTTTTTGTTTGGTTGGTTTTCTTTCTTTGTCTGACAGCTCATCAATTCTCTTCTTGGCCCATCACTTCTCTGTCCATATCGTTTAAATCCTTCTCTCTAGTCCTGATTTTTCACCCAAACTCCTTGGATCTCCAATTAGCTGTGTGTTCCCACTTGAAAGTTTCGCCAGCTTAGACTCTCAAATCATATTTGACACCTTCCACCTGTACGCAACCTGGCTCTAAATCACTATCTTGTCCCTTTTCTATTTTCCTATGACATAACCACTTTATGGTCATCCCAGCCAAAACTTTTGGGAGTAATCTTTAACTTTCTTCATTCCTAATATCTAGTGAATCACCGAGTCCTTTTATTCTTGCTTCAAATAACTATATAATTTTACTTTTCTGTTATTGCCAGTACCTTATATCTAACTAATTATACCAACCTCTTGATTGGCCTCTATGATTCTAGTCTTTCTTGCATACCAGTAATTTTCCTTAAATACTTTATTAGAGGAACTGCTTCACCTAACTTTGCTCAAAAACTTTCCATGCATCTGTTTTATGCTTCTCGAGTTTTAGACCTTACCTGACTTTCAGAGCATCCCCCAAGTCCACCCATATGTCCAGCACTTACAGTGGAACACTTCCACTTCATGCCTTCATTCATAGCATTCTAATTTCCAGAAGGCTTTCTTCTGTTCCTTTGTCTGTCTTATTCATCTTTTAAGACTAATTCATAGCTAGTGTTTTCATGCAACCCTCCAGGTCTCATAGAGCTCTATGTGTTTTGAATTTCCTTAATGCCAATAGGCAGCACCATTCAGTTTAACACCTCCACCATGGTTCAGTCAGTGGCTAATTGTGGTGTGGTTGCTTTTTGAGTTTAGGCTACATGCTGGCTCATTGAAAATAATTACAAAAGAACAGATTATATTGCTACAAATATTTGTTATCTCTTGATTCTCAGAGAATTGTGGTTGGAGATGCCTCAGAAACTGCTCTTCTGAAGTTCTCAGAGGTCATTCTGGGTGATGTGATGGAAATTAGAAAAAGAAACCACAAAGTAGCTGAAATTCCTTTTAACTCGACCAACAAATTTCAGGTGAGTTTTCCCTCACAACCAAATCTTTGTTATCAAAGAATGGCGTTTCTACCTCTAAGTGTTCTTTTAGTATGTATTTTGAATGATATTTGACTCCAAAAATACAGGAATACAGGGCCTGGGCATCTGGTATGCCCAGAACAAGTTTCCCTTGCTGGCCTCTTTCCTTTGCCAGAAGTAGGTAAAGAAAAACGAGAAGTGAAGACCTTGTCAGGGCCTGGCTATTCCTATAAATGATTGATTTATATTACACCCTCCAAACACACACACACACACACACACACACACACACACACATGCCACCTCCACCCCCACAGGTAACTTTTGCACAGGTGAGGGGCAAAAGCCACATCCCAAAGGATAAATGAAAAGTAAGAGAATGGGGAGAACTAACATTTACTGCTTCCTTAGTCTGTATCCAGCACTTTACATACATTCTCTTTTAATCCTCATGATAAGCCTGAGGTAGGACTAATTAATATCAATTTCTAGGTGAGGAAACAGGCCCTTAGGAAATGTTGATGTGACCAGAGTTATCCAAGCATCTAAGTGGCACAACCAATTTTCACATTATCTCTTCAACTCCCAAGGCCATGCTTTCTCTACCACAACACAGAAGCAGAACAGTTTAGCTTGGGCCTTGTGAGTAAACATTGCCCTTTGTGAAGACCAATGAATAGGTGACTGTTACCAGCCACATTGCTTTCTAGTTCTTCCCCATGTAGTTGACAGGGACCTCCTTTCTACCCATTGCTCAGAGGGAAAATGGCCATCATTGCCTAGCTGTCTTCCCTCATTCCAGGCTGGCCAACAGTCAAATAGCTCCATCCTCCTCTCATTTGTCCATGATGGGACAAATGAGAGCTTGTAGCCCAGTTTATTGCTGCAGGTAAGACTTCCCAAAGACTCCAAAGCTAAGAGCAGGATGTTGTGACTTGGTCTTTGCATAACAGGAAAGTATATAAATAAGGTAACCATGCTTGTGTAAAACTTTCCTGTGTTTACTGACACATTTTGTTTGGATGGCATTTAGGATTGGGAAATAACTGTGTTGCAAACATCTTTGTGGATAACAAGCCAATGAAGAATTATAGTTAGCCAAATAGACAACTAAAAAACGTATGAAGTCAAATATTAAAGCCAGTAAATCAGAAGTCTTATTCAAAACAGAAGTGAAAATAGATTGAGTAACGATCCTAAAATAACAACAGTAATGTTAGTTATTATATGCTAATTTCCACATGTAATCCATCACTCAATTCTCTCAACTCTACAAGGTAGGGAATGAGGAACTGACGTACAGAGCATTATCACACAGCTAGTAAGGGCCAGAGCCAGGATTCAAACAGACCCAGGGAGTCTGTGCTCTTAAGAGGTAGATTGAATGGTCTTCTAATCAAGACTAAGATTCAGAATCCTGCTAGGGTTCCATCTACTCTAGTAGAGACTTTCCTCATCATGTGAGAATGAGAAAAAAGCAGGTTCCATGAGGCCTCATGTACTAAATGTTGAGGGAGAAAGTAGGCTACCCAGATTTGGGACTAGATAGAAGGATCTGTGTGGGTTACTACAGAAGAGGTCAAAGAGCCTCTTTGGAGGCTGTCAGTGCCATTTTATATCTACATATGAGCAACATTCAAAAAAGAGTCTTAGAGGTCATGGCCTTGGAAGGTCCCTAGGGTATCATTCAACCAAAGGAAACAAAATAGAAAGAGGAATAGCAATTCCCCAAACTGAGACCGGCCCATAGAAATATTTCCAATAGTGTGTGATAAACTGGAAAATTAGGACAGTATTTTATAAAGTTTTATGTAAGGATGAATGTATTTAATTTAAAAGATTATCCTTTATATGCTACCAGATTAAGGCAGGGACTCTGGAACCTACTAGCCTAAATTCAAATCCCAGCTCAGCCACCTATTATGGCATAACCTTGCACATGCCAGTTAACCTCTCTGCACCTCAGTTTCCTTCCTTGTAAAAGGTGATAATAATAATACCCACAGCCTTAGGGTAGTTTTGAGAATTAAATGAGTCATATGTGAAGCACTTAAAAGAATATGCACTATAAAAATGTTTATTATTCTTACTTTTTAAGTGTTCAAATATTCTATCTTTGAGAAAATGATAGTGATAATAGATGGAAAGTTTTGGTTTGATTTTAGTTAGTTGGGGTTTTTTAATGTGCTTACATGGCCATAAAAAAAAAAAACAAGCTATGTTTGCCCTCTACTTTTTAATTTTTTATTGTGCTCCTCTCTGGTATCCAGAAGGCTGAGAACTACTGATTTAGAATCAATTGATAGACCTAAAATGGTAGTGTTGTTTCTGGTTTTTGTTTTTTTGTTCAGTAACTGAGTTACTAAAACTCAGTTTCTCTTTTAAACACTCCAGCTTCCCGAAATTCCTTTTGAAGGCTTAGAAGAGCACCTGGTATATGAAAATGGTTTCCATAAGACTCATCCATTTTATATGTTTTTTGTTTTGTTTTGTTTTGTTTTTTTCAGATTTTTTCTCATTACCTTATTAGGATGATTCTGGAAGTAGAATCAGTAGGTGAGAGGATATTGATGTTAAAATTGTGTTATTTACTTTGTAACTGTCCTGAAAGCCTGTGAGAGTATCCACTTCCTACCCTCTGTCTGCCTGAGCTCAAAATAGCCTGGGACTGAAAGGGTGCTATCCATGACAGGGAGGTGGAGAAAAGAAGTGAGATGAGGTGCCTCACAGTCCCCTGACCCCCACAGGCATCCTCAGGAGATTTGGTTCAATACACATGACTTCACAGGGTGACAACCATATCTGGCCTCCCCAAAAGCAATGAGTTTCTGTTTGAGAGATGAGATTTACTTACTTTGGATTCAAATTCAGAGTGCCTCTCTGAGCTGGACCGAGTCTAGATCTCTGCATATTACTTGACCTCAAAACAAAAAGGATAGAATACGCCTATAGTGAATTCTCCTCTTCATGTCAAGGATAAGTAGCCGCATGAGAGAAAGGATGTCTTTAAGCTTCTTGTAATATTGCTAATTAAGAGGTCTGTCTGGTTCAGGCCCCTGTAAGTAAGGATGGCGTCATTATCTGATGGCAGGGAGTACCTAACACGCTCAATTCCTTCCCTCTCAGCTCTCCATACACAAAACGGATGACCCCAACGACAAGCGCTTCCTCATGGTGATGAAAGGGGCCCCTGAGAGGATCTTAGAGAAGTGCAGCACCATCATGGTCAATGGCCAGGAGCAGCCTCTAGACAAGAGCACAGCCGAGGCCTTCCACACAGCATACATGGAGCTGGGAGGCCTAGGGGAGCGTGTGCTGGGTGAGCTCTTGGTTGCAGAACCCTTATCTGTTACCTTGGGTGTAAGGCTCTAGAGCCTTATGCCAGGTCAGGGCACAAGAGGAGACAGGCTTGTTATCTAGTGGAGTGGCTACGGCATCCATGTGAATCATAGGAAGAAGAATATCACAAACAAACATATGAGGATAAACTGGGCCTTGCACGATAATTCTTGAAGGGAGGTGAGGGAAAATATTGGCATAGAGGGAACAGCATAAGCCAAAGCACAGAGTTAGAAGTGGATGGGATGTGTGCACACATTATAAGTGGGGCAGTCTGTTGAGTTTTACAGGTAGATGAGATGGCATAGTCCCAGGAAATGGGCAGGAAAGAGATTGGAGGGCATGTATGATAAGGAGTGCCTTGTGTGGGTGAGGAACTGGGGTTCCAACCCATAGTCAGAGAGAGCCACTAAAGGCTTTGTGGTGAGTGGACCAGTCAGAATTACAGTGTTTTCTAAAAGATAATTCTTGGCAGCAGGAAGGAGAGGAGAGGCATGGGTCTCAGGAGGAGGTGGTTGCCCTCATTCAGGTAAAAGAGGGTGGGAATCTGATCCAAGGCACTAGGAATGTGAAGGAGGGGGTCAGACACAACAGACTTCGTGGAAGCAGAACTGGTAAGATTTAGCCACTAGTCAGAGGAGAAAAATAAGTTTAAAATAATATGGAAGTTTCTCACTTGCTTAGTAGGGACACTACTACCAGTAATAGAGACAGATGTTGTCAGAGGTGGAAGGAACCACAGAAATGCTGCCATGGTGGTAGGAGCCTAATTGTGGTAACTTTAGTGATCTCAGAGGGTATGTTCTGTCATGAAAACTCAATCCTGGGTTGACAAAATGGGACCTGTGAACTACAGAATATGAATTCTAGGTAACAGAAGTTCACAGTTGATGATAAGGCTCATTAAACATCATAAAGGTTCTTGCCAATAGAGATGGAATCTGTGGAATGTGTTTCTAAAGGATATTTCAGCTTGTAGGGCAAATGAAATAATTAAATGAGGTGATAATACTTTAAGCATGCCTTAAATAACCCACAGCACCAGCTCGTGTTTTCAATGCAGGATTGATACCCATCTGACAAGAATTGCTCTAGGAACCTGGTGTTTGACCTCTCAGACTCTGCCCTGTGCTTTACTGAAGTGTGTAAGGCAGTGGGACATGCTGATAATAAATTTGATATAAAAGCTGATGAAAAAGTCATGTGATCTTGGGAGTCCCACCAGACAGAGGAATCCCATCCACCTTAACCTGTTTGAAGCAGATCCCTTCTGAATTACAAAAAGTTCTCCATTGCAAATGGCCTTTCTCTCATACTTACCTTGATTAAGGACAGCTTCACACCATCCCCCTGGTACCCTGGATTCTTTCCCTAGTTTTTGCAGTAGCACATGCTGTTTTCTGTGCCTCAAATGGCCTTCCCATCCCCAACCCTCCCTCCCTTCTCCCTAGAAAATGTCTAACTCCTCTCTCAAGAGTCTACTCATACGTTACCTCCTTGCAGAAGTCTTTCTTGATTACCCAGGTGGCTCTACTCTGTGACACTCACTGTGCTTTTTTATGCTTTACTTCTTTATGTCTTTGTTGTCACACTAAACTGAGACATCTTCAGAAGCAAAGGCTATCCCTTCTTGGTCTCTATATCCCCAGAACATAACAGAGAATCCAGTGGACACACAGTAAATTACTTTTGGATGAAATATGTCCTTCCTAATTATAGCATGCATTATGGAATTGAAAGAATTAAACAATTCTGGAATACTCTCAAGTATTAGTAAAATAGTAAAGGAGTATGTGAAAATGTTTTTCCTTTTCTTTTGTTATTTCTTATCCTAACTTCACTGACTCTCAAATTCACATGCATTCCAGGTTTTTGTCATCTCTACCTGCCAGCAGATGAGTTTCCAGAAACTTACACATTTGATGTAGATGCCATAAACTTTCCCACATCTAACCTCTGTTTTGTGGGGCTCTTATCAATGATTGATCCCCCTCGGTCCACTGTACCTGATGCAGTCACCAAATGTCGGAGTGCGGGGATCAAGGTGGGAGTTATTTTCCTCTCTTAAGAAGTCCTCCATCTATGTTGTATCCTTCTCTAAAAATATCATAGGAGATAGTCAGTATTTAAGTCTCAGGTAAATATCATAATCCCCCACCCCCTTTTTATCTCTACTTTCACTATACTAACATTCTACTAACTGACCAATAAAGGCAAAATGTGTTTATGTGGAACAAACCACAATAGTAACTGCAGTGAAAATGCCATGAGTTGACTTTATCTTGCCCTAGATATGATAGATAATAAAAGGTTTTATTACTTAATCTCAAGGTTCAGCCTTCAAAATCCATTTGTCTTCATAATACCAAAGCCAAAATATTGATTCCAGTCCATGTTAATATGAAGACTGTTGAAGCAATATGAGGCTGTCTCAAGTATACATCCACTAGCCCTTTCACAGGGAAAGGGCCTCCTCTAATGTCAGAGGAAGAGATATAAGCAGCTCGGAAGTAAGGATAGATCCAATGAGGTACTTCTGTCTTTGATCTAAAGATCAAGAACTGCCCATAAGGGCAAACCACAATGATTCACCAATCACATTCTACCAGGTCACAATAGAGTAGGTGATACTGAACTATCCCTGCTCTGTCTGGCCAGCCGAGTTTCTCATTGTCCACATGTCTTTCTCATTGCTTGTGTTCTAGGTTATTATGGTTACAGGTGATCATCCAATCACAGCCAAAGCTATTGCCAAGAGTGTGGGTATCATTTCAGCCAACAGTGAGACAGTGGAAGACATTGCAAAACGCCTCCACATTGCTGTGGAGCAAGTTAACAAACGGTAAGCACAGAACCAATGTAGCAGAAACTAAAGTCTTACCCAAGTCCTTATCCTTGTTGGCCCTAAAGAGCTGTGCTGTTTGGAGCAAATCCCCTTTTTGCCAGGCACTCTCTCAGGGTAACGCTAAACTGTATTTGTACCATGAAAGTTACCCATGATGTATTCTGTATAGAAATTTAAAAACCCAATGGAGTAGATCTGAAAACTTCAGCACCAAATTTAGAGTGAGAAAAACTGAAACAAAATTTATATGAAATTACTTGCCATTGATCCAGTTGTATAATCAGAAATATTAAAAACCCTCTGTGTTTGGTGCACTTCCCTAGTGCACTCAAAATATTATTTATTCAGTTGCTTCATGATGTATAGCTATGTGAACATGCACTTCTCTTTTTTTATTTTGTAGTAAATAGAATGAAAGCTTCCTGAGGAGAGATTCAGTTTTTCCTTTTGTCTCCTGATTCTTGTAATCATGTCCACCCTTTAGTCCATTCATCCATTCATTCACTCATGTATTAATTCTTTCAACAATTAATTATTTTTTTTTGTTGTTTTAAAGAGTTTATGTATTTGAAAGAAAGAGAGAGAGCACAAGCAGGGGGAGCTGCAGAGGGAGAGAGAGAGAGAGAAACAGGGATCTTGACCTGAGCCGAAGGCAGATATTTAACTGACTGAGCCCCCTGCCCCCGTGCCCCTCAACAATTACTTGTTGGGTGCCAACAATATGCCAGGCACTGTCCTGGACACTGGAACTATAGTAGCAAACAGACCAGACACAATCCCTGCTCTTTGGGAGCTTTCCATCTAGGCAAAGGAAAAGAAAAAATAAAAACTAATTGTGATGTGATAAGTACAGTGAAATACAATGAAGGACACACAGAGAACAAGGGTTCAAGCAGTCAGAGGAGTCCAGAGTCACCTGGACTCTTGACAATATAAATGATAAAGACTCCAAAATCTCAGTGTAAAAATAAATGTCATTGGCATTATTATAATTTCTTGAATGCAGGGAAAAAAGGAGAGACCATTGAACCTCTTGTAGTTTACCCCAAGCATTTATGCCTTTTAGAATACGGAGCTGTCAGTCAATAAGTTATTAGCAGGACAGCAAATTACCAGTTAAGACAACCAAACAGAGTTATATGATAGCCTCTGAAAACAACAACATCTGAAGTCTAAGAGTATTCCAACACTCCTTTGTGTAAACAACACTCCTCAACAAAAACTTTTTGGAACTTTTAAAATTCGTTTTGTTTTTAAAAATAATAGGGTAATACATTTTTGTGCAACTCACTTAACTGAACAAGAGATGGCATAGATTCTTTTGTGAATATTTTCAGTTATCTACTTTATCAACTGTAGCTTCGTGATCATACAATAACTATACTTTTTGCCACTGTGGGGAGAAAGGACACACCCTTTTCTTCTCATCTTACTTTATAATTTTTTTACCAGAACACAGAGATACCTATAGTTTGAGTCAAGTGCTAGGATTCTGGTTTTTAGCACCAACAGGAAAACACATACCTAAAAAAGCTTAAGACAAACAAATGTAAAGAAAAAGTCAAAAACAAAAACAAAAAAAAAGAAAGAAAGAAAAAGTCATGCAGTGTTTTTTAAGTATAGTCTATAAGTTAAGATTTGAAAGCTGAGGGATCCCTGGGTGGCGCAGCAGTTTGGCGCCTGCCTTTGGCCCAGGGCGCGATCCTGGAGACCCGGGATCGAATCCCACGTCGGGCTCCCGGTGCATGGAGCCTGCTTCTCCCTCTGCCTATGTCTCTGCCTCTCTCTCTCTCTCACTGTGTGCCTATCATAAATAAATAAAATTAAAAAAAAAATTTAAAAAAAAGATTTGAAAGCTGAAATGTAGAGTGTTAGTCAGGGGAGGTAAGGTGAGATATGCCCATTCCTGGCAAAGGTGGAAGACCTATGAAGACCTGAGGGCAATGGAGGGCATGAAGGGCTGCCGGGGAGAACCAAAGAGGAGGTGAAGCCCAGCACCACCAGCTGCACCTGGCCTTGCAGACCAAGTTAGGAACTCTGGGGTCTGCTCCAAGTACAACGGAAAACCTCTGAAATGTTCTAGCAGGGAACGACACAATCAGATCTGCATTATCAGTACTTTCTAGAACCTTACTTTTATCAGCAGCAGACAGTAGTTCTCATCAAAGAGGACCTCAGTAATAAGTTGTTCTCCCTACACAGCATATTGTGCAATAGACACTATTAATCTGAAATAAGCAACATCAAAGACTTGTTTACCCATGTGTGTTGGCAGAAGCTGATTCTAAGACCCAAAACATGAACAGGAAGGTTTTTTTACCTTCCTTTTACTCCTTGAGTAAAATATTGCCCCAGGAATGTTTCCACCCATTCCTGCAAGCAAAAGGCTACTTGGCTTATTCCTATCATACAATATCAGGAAATGGCCTTACTGTTTAGCTTCAGTGTTCTGTGTCTTGAAATGGAGGCCAGTGTCCCCAGAACTCACAACCCCTATTATCCCACTAGAGTATTAGGTGTCAAGGACTGTGGGTGCCAGGTAAAGTCAAAGAGGCTTCAGCCCACTTCCTGCCCAGAACAGTGTTTTAGCCTAAGATCCAACATTTGGCCTCACTCAGTCCCTTCTGGCCCTTCTAGGGATGCTAAAGCTGCTGTGGTGACTGGCGCAGAGCTGAAGGACATGAGCCCAGAGCAGCTGGATGAGCTCCTAACCAACTACTCAGAGATTGTCTTTGCCCGGACATCCCCCCAGCAGAAGCTGATCATCGTAGAGGGGTGTCAAAGGCAGGTAGGTGGACAGCAGTGCCCAGAGAACCTTCCAGGTCTGTCACTATCCTATGGGGGAAATGCAGGGCTGAGATCTGGATCCCAGATCAGGGCTAAATCACTTTTTAAACCTCTCATGAGGGGCACCTGGATGGCTCAGTGGTTGAGCATCTGCCTTTGGCTCAGGACATGGTCCCAGGATCCTGGGATAAAGTCCTACATCAGACTCCCTGCAGGGAGTCTGCTTCTGCCTCTGCCTATATCTCTGCCTTTCTCTGTGTCTCTCATAAATAAATAAATAAAATCTTTAAAAAAAAAAACCACCTCAAGACAATTCTTTGCCTGTCTTCATCACCTTATGTTTTTACCCTCTCAGGGGGCTGACCCTTTACTCTCCTTTGAGAGAGCCCCTCCTGCATGCAGGGCTTTCTGACAGTGAAACTTTTGGTACTATGGTAGGTGTGGGTATAGAAAGATCTGAAAATGTAAGATACAGAAAAAAAATTGTAAAGTCATACAAGATATAAGAGATCCACTTTACTTTTTTTTCCTGGTTAGAAAGCCTCTTTCAACTAGCATCTTCTTTGTTTTGTTTTGTTTTGTTTTTTAATTTAAATTCAATTTGCCAACATATAGTCTGACACCCAGTGCTCCACTTTAGCCTGCTATACACAATGGTTTTAATGGAGCACATCTTTGGAGTTCATTGTACTTATTTCTGGGATTTCCCGGCTTTATCTTTTCCCCCAAACAGGCCCTCGTTTCAGTTCCAGTTTTCCCTACATCCTCCAGAGGGAAGGGAGACTGTGTTGATCTTGCACTACCTGTGACCCCTTGGACCTGCTGACTCCTAGTGTCTCATGTGTCCCCACAGAATGCAGTTGTCGCCGTGACAGGGGATGGAGTTAATGACTCTCCAGCCCTAAAGAAGGCAGATATTGGGATCGCCATGGGGATAGCAGGCTCTGATGCAGCCAAAAATGCAGCTGATATGGTCTTGCTGGATGACAACTTCGCATCCATAGTCACAGGGGTGGAGGAAGGTGAGTGAGGTCTCTAGGGGTCTAACCAAGACAGGGATCACCTGAGAGACCAAAAGCAAGTCCTATGGCAGCAACATTTTTGCCTAGGTCGTCTGATCTTCGACAACCTGAAGAAGACTATCGCTTACACCCTGACCAAGAACATTGCCGAGCTGTGCCCTTTTCTGATCTACATCATTGTTGGGCTTCCCCTGCCCATTGGCACCATTACTATCTTGTTCATCGACTTGGGCACAGACATAGTAAGTAGCTCTAAAGGGAACAGGACCTGATAACTGTCCCAGGTGATGTAAACTTCCAGGGCATTACCTTCAAGGGCAAGGAGTTAGACGAAATTAGTGCTCCTCAAACTTTGACATGATAGGCCCAGAAGTCCTGCATTTCTAACACACTTTTAAGTGATGCCAATTCTGCTGGTCCACCAGCCACACATCAAAGTAAAGGACTAGAGAGATCTGTCAAATGTTTGGAAGTTAAAACCACTTCACTTAGTGTAAGAGCTTTTCAAGACAAGAGTTCTTTGCCCTCCCCGCAAAATGTGCTGTTGGTCAGTTTCAGCTTCCGTGCCTCCCTCCCCTTTGAGAACATAGAACTATCCATGAATAGCCCCTGTAATGCTGGGGCCCAGTGGCCAATGTGATAACCTACAACTGCCCCCTTGTCAAGTAGAAGAATCTGTGACCTGAAAGCCCCTCACCAAAATGCAGTTAGAAGTAGCAGTTATTCAGACCTGATCAGGCCTCACACTGATGTACAATAATGTCACCTAAGCCCTCCCTCTTCTGGTATGTATCCATTTAGGAAACTATCCACATGGCAAAGGGGAAAAAGGCAACAGGGACGGAACTGAATTCACAATGAGAATGCTGCAAATGGCCGCCTCCTACTCTCTTGTTTTGTATAATACCCAGGCCACCAACACATTGCAGAGAGGCCAAAGATATTCTTATTTAGAGGGGAACTGCGGTCCTCGTGGTTTACAGTCAAATCATTTTCGGGCTCTTTCAAGTCACTTCTTTTTCTCCACAGCAGTGCTTCTTGCAGTGTGGTCCAGGCATCACCTGGGAACTTGTTACAAATGCAGATTCTCCGAGCCCAGCCCAGACCTTGGGAAAGACTGGAGGTGGGGGGTGGGGCCCAGCCATCTGTCCTTTAACAAGCCTTCCAGGCAGGAGGATCTGTGCAGGAACTGGTATGATCCAGTGGCATGCCTAAGAAAACATCTGCCCCAGAACGGAAAAGTGTTTTATAGCTAGCATCTTTAAAACTGCCAGCACATGGTGATAATAAAAAAGCAGATTGATTTTTAAAGCCAACTGTTTTTAAATTCTTTAGAAGCAATGCACCCTTATTGCATACACCCTAGATAGACCAGTTCCATAACCTGCCCCACCCCTCACCACAATCCACCAGCCTCACTGCCCAACCTGAGGCCTCCTGGCTATGCCACTGTCGTTATCACTCTGCTGATACAACACAGTGTTCCAGGGCTAAGTCTCATGGACTGTCTCCTCCTCTAGATCCCCTCCATTGCCTTGGCCTATGAGAAAGCTGAAAGTGACATTATGAACAGGAAGCCTCGCCACAAGAAAAAAGATAGACTGGTGAACGAGCAACTTGCCATATACTCTTACCTGCACATCGGTACGATGAGAGCATCTCTGACCTATCAGACAAGGGACCACCCCAAGAATTCATTCCAGTCCATCAGAAACTGTGTTTCTCCTCGTGGGGCAGGGCTGGAGATGGGAGGAGGGACTGAGAGGAGAGTGAGCACAGGGGCAATTCCAAAGTCCTGATAGAACCTCTGCCTTTATCTTTCTTGTTCTTTTAGGCCTCATACAAGCCGTGGGAGGTTTTGTTGTGTATTTCACTGTGTATGCACAAGAGGGGTTTAAACCCAGTATTCTCATTAACCTCCGGGTGGAATGGGAAGACAGCAACGTGAATGACTTGGAAGACAGCTATGGACAACAGTGGGTAAGAGAAGGAGACTCTGCCTTCAGCATCCCCCATTTCTGCCCTACTCTCACTGCTTTGCCCAGACTGATACAGAACTTTCATGCCCTGGACAGCCTTAATGAGAGAGGATGTGAAAGTTTTCTCAGTTAATAGGGCTGTGTGCCCCTTTGTTACGTAGGTTTGGCCTTTGCCAGGACTCAGTCTCTGCTTTCAAATTTGATGCCTTGAGCTCATTTTCTTACATTGGCTTTGCAGTTGTGTGGAAGAGTAACCAGTCCAACAACACCCACAGTAGGGCCAGATCAATTAAGTTAGCACCTTTCCTGCCTGACTCAACTGAGTAAAGAAAAAAAAAATTTCTTTTCAGACACTAGAAGGTGAACTTTTGTCAATCTTGGTGAGGTGGGGAGAGAGTAAAACTTTACAGAACTACATTGAAATCTTCCTGCAGTTTTCCCTTTGGGGTCTCATGGTCTCCTTTTTGTCTGTTGACAGACATGGTACCAGAGGAAATACTTAGAATGGACGGGCTATACGGCTTTCTTTGTTGGCATCATGGTCCAGCAAATAG
The DNA here is from genome assembly GCF_018345385.1 of Vulpes lagopus. Classification (NCBI taxonomy): domain Eukaryota; kingdom Metazoa; phylum Chordata; class Mammalia; order Carnivora; family Canidae; genus Vulpes; species Vulpes lagopus. The sequence goes on from NC_054831.1 coordinate 32,478,881, forward strand.
CAGATCTAATCATCAGGAAAACCAGGAGGAACTCCATCTTCCAGCAGGGTCTCTTCAGGTACTGCTCACATCTAATCTCCTGGGTTGAATCCTGGGCCTTCCGCAGGAATGGTTGGGTATATAATACACAAGGCTTTGACTACACTGGGTGTGTGGTCCTGTGACTGTGTGAGTTCAGAATCTATTTGCTTTTATGTTTCTTGTAGAAATAAAGTCATCTGGGTGGGAATTGCCTCGCAGATCATCATTGCATTAATCCTGTCCTATGGACTTGGAAGTATCACAGCCCTGAATTTCACAATGCTCCGGTGAGTTCTCCTTCAACAATGAATAGGAAAGAGCCCTGTTGTGAGCTGTCACAGCTTAAATAAACATCAGGATTCCAGGGGGTCTTTTCCTCTCCAGACTTTCAAAAGAGGTAAAACCAAATCAGTTCTAGTTTAGTCAGATTTTGACCCGCTAGTTTTGTCAGAAAAGGGAATGGGTTTTCCAAACCTCACCGTCCCATCTCTATCTTCATCCACTAGGCGGCTTTAAAGGCAGATGTTGCTTCTACCAGTCCCAGTCCAGTTTAAATAGAAGCTTTCCAATTTTATGTGACCCAAGGGATGTACTTTTCTTTCCAATAGAGCAGAGAAAATGAACAAGAAGCCCTCTGCCCGTTGGCAGGGGGCTCGGCCCTTTCTTTGGATCCATTCAGACTTACCGTCCTCCCTTCTGCTTCCAGGCCTCAGTATTGGTTTGTGGCTGTGCCATATGCCATTCTGATTTGGGTGTATGATGAGGTGCGAAAACTTTTCATCAGACTCTACCCTGGAAGTAAGTAGTAATAGGACTTTTTGAGACTCTGTTTATCTACTTCAACAGACTCCTGATTTCTCATTGACTTTTTTCTACCTCTACAGGTTGGTGGGAAAAGAACATGTATTATTAAGACCACCTTACTTCCCAGGCCTCCCAGTTGCACATTGGGAATGTCTTTCATCTTCTGGCTGCATCTGAGAGACTGCTGCAGTAGAGACATATCAAAATGCAGAAAGAGAAAGCAGAGAATAGTATGAAAGATACTCACTGAGCTTTTGTACTTTCAAACAAATTCAATTGTTGATATATGATTTGCATCTCTCTATTCATCTCCTTGTTTAAAAATATGTGAATTTCACAGGAAGAATGACATATTTATATGTATATAAAGTTCACTCACATTAAAGAGTTTTGGGTAATCCAGCCACCTGCTCAGACCTCCCTGCTAGATAAGATTGCTCAAACCTCCTTTCCATACCCTATTAAAAGTCCAGTAACCTTCCTAGATTTCTGTGAATTCCCAGAGAGCTTATAATTTCATGGTCACCTTGCTTATACAAGGTGAATTCAATGGAAGGTTTGCAGGAGGTGGAAGTGATGGCAGGTTTACATCACAGCAACACGGATGACCTGTTCTGACTCTCAGACATCTTTCTTAATGGTCCTCCCCATTGGGAGGGTCCACCCAGTTCCACCCCTACCCATCCACCCCTCACCACCTTGTCAGTCCCTTGGTGCCCTCTCTCCTCCCAGCTAGACACCTCCCTCCCTCCCTCCACCCCTGCCACCAACTCCAAAACTGAGCCCCACGTCCATTTTGCACATCCCAGCTCCAAATGCTCTCCCAACCCAAAGGGGTTTTCATATACCAGGATTCAAGCTCAGTAGGGATGCACTGGGGTTTAAAAGAGTAATATTTATTAGTGTAAAATGGTTGCAAAGCACTCTTCACCAATTTTATGTCAGTTATGTTTCATGCTTTAACTTCGCTTTATTCACAGGTGACACATCCATGTTAATAGTCCCCAGGAGGCCTCATTTTTAAGTAAAAGATGTTTTATAAAACCTAGTCTGATTGTGGTATTTTAATCAGTTTTTCTAGAATGCAGAGCATAGGCCACAAAAAATGAGACATGATTTCAATTTTGTTGTTGTTGTTGCTTCTTGCAGCCATTTTCTGTGGAAGGTCTAAAAATATAGGATTTACCTTCTGGACACCCCTCTCCAACATCCCCACTATGTGTCCTAAGTCTGATGTGCCCACATTGTTAAGTCAGGATTTCTGGGGGAAGATACACCTCTCAGCAGCAGCACTGGGGAAAGCAGTCAACACAACAGTTGACTTGACAGAATCTGAAAGTTGCATTTGGTTTAACTTTTCCGTTCGTTCCCTGGCCTACTCCATCACCTCTCCTCCATTACACCTTTAGGCCAGGTCGGTCTGCTGCTGGTGGCTCTAGGCTGGCATCTCTGGGACAGGAAGAGGGGAACACAGAGCCACAGTTCTCTGCCATTTTCTCAGGGGTCACACTGAGAAGCATCAAAGAGGTCAGGGGCCACTACTGTAACTTTATGTGAATAGATGATAATGTACAATGTGTGTTGTAAGCGAAAATCGTATTGGTGTATCCTCAAGGTCTTTCATCTCTATTTTCAGCCACAATTATCACAGGGCTAATCTCACATCAGTAGTAGCAGTGAACTGGGAACCCCTTCCAGGCAGCGACATCATAGCCTTCTCATTCCAGTCCTGACAAAGCATCTAATGTGTTCTAAACTTCAACTAGGAATAATTTGTCCTCACCCTGTTTCCTGCCAGGCTGTCTGAGTGTTCCTGGCTGTGACGGTTGGCAGCTCTTGGTCCTGCCAGAGCCAGCCAGGGGAGGCTATGAATATACCGCAAAGCTCTGAGGGGCTGAAAAGAGTAACATTTGAAATGGAATTTTCTTTACAGAAGGAATCTTGTCTGTAGTAACTTTCATATTGTATATACCTACTCTTGCAAGAAATTGACACTCAAACATTTATAAAAATGAACACATAACTAATTTAAAGAATCTCAGAAATGAGACTCCATCCCAGGACCCTAGGATCATGACCTGATCTGAAGGCAGATGCTTAAGCCACTGAGTGCCCTGAGGCTTTATTTTTTTAAAATAATCTATGTTTTATTCTGATCATAAAACTGCAGCTGGTTTTAGAAAATTTGGAATATGCAAGAGTAAAAAGAAAATTTAAATCACCCTAAATTTCACTACCTAGTAATATAACTAAACAAACGAATAGCTATTTCCCTGGGGCTTTTCTAAACATTTATTTCTTTTTAGGCAAAATTGAAATAAAAAGTTTTCCATTCTGCCTTTTTACTTACCACTGAATATGTGATTAACGAATGCACAGTATTCCACATTGAAATCATTTTAACCATATCCCCATTGTCAGGTGGTTTGTTTATTTCTGACTATTCATCTTTTTATTTAAAAAAAAGCTACATTTTGTCATTAAACCTTACACTACATCTCTGATTATTTTATATTGACTCCTCAAAATGGGAAGGAAGGTTAAGAGCATTTTTAAGGCTCTTGATACACATTACCAACTTTATTTTCAGATAAGCTGTATCAATTTACATTCCTATCAGCAATAATAAAATAAATATTTATTTTGCCTGTCATAAAGATATGAAAGATCCAGCAACTAGAGATTTTTATTCATTCAACAAAGATGTACAGAGTGACTGCTGTGTAGTCTGAACACCCAGAGGGGGACGAGACAGAACCATGGATCTGATATTCTAATGAAGGGGCAGAAAAACAATGTAAATGGTAAAAAGGCCTTAAAAGACATAATGAGGCTTAGATAGTAAGCTAGAAGGTGGGCAGGTGCGGTGAGCCTACTTTAAGTGGAGTGGTCAGGAAAGTCCTTTTTGAAGAGATGAGTGAGAAGGAGCAGCCATTGTCACAAGCAGAGAGAAAAGAATTCTAGGAGAGGGGGCACAGTGAGGTGTGCAGGGACACAGAGGACACAGACAACAGGTTCATTGCACAGCTGGAGAAATAGGCAAGAATCTTATCAGATAGGGTCTCATAGTTCCTGTGAAAGAGGTTGAATTTCATTACAAATACAATGTCACATTATTGAAAATTATTTTTTTGAAAATTATTAATAAGGGCAGTGGCTCACTCTAGTTTACATGTTATAATCACTTTGGCTTCTGCATAGAGGACGAGGAGAGGAAGCCAGGCAAGAATGGATGCAAGGAGATGAGATAGGCAAGAAAAGCTATGGTTTAGACTAGGCAGGTGGCAACAGGTAGGAGGACAGTGTGTGAAGCACCTGGCTCTTGTGAATATGTGTACATACCTTCAACTAGAAAAATAGACTTCGGGATTCCTGGGTGGCGCAGCGGTTTGGCGCCTGCCTTTGGCCCAGGGCGCGATCCTGGAGACCCGGGATCGAATCCCACATCGGGCTCCCGGTGCATGGAGCCTGCTTCTTCCTCCGCCTGTGTCTCTGCCTCTCTCTCTCTCTCTCTCTGTGACTATCATAAATAAATAAAAATTTTTAAAAAATTAAAAAAAAATAGACTTCCACGGAAGAATTTTCTAAGGGAGGTTACTTGTAGATGATCCAAATCAGGCCACTAGAAAGGCCATCAACTCCCCTGATTGACTCTGTGATTATCAAGATGAGGGAAAGGAAAGATTTTGAGGCAAGGACCTTCCTCCCAGGAGACTTCTTAAATAGAACAAGATATACACCTAAATGCACATATGCTAGTTACTCCTGACTCTACATTTATAAAGAGTATATAAGGTTTCTACATTCCTTCATTCTGCCATCATCATTCTACTTGTGGAGTTTAATGTCTCTCAACAGGAAAGTAACAACAGCTGATATTTATTAAATACCTACTATGTTTGGGCACAGTGATAGCCTCCTAAAAGCATTATTTCATTAATGCTCACAACGACCAGACCAGTGAATAGTGTCAACCTCACATTACAAATAAAGGCACTGAGACTCAGGGTAACTTGCCCAGCACTGTGGATTTCTTCTGCTTTACTGAACAGCTCAATTTTAGGATCTGTGAAGTGATGTAGGAAGAATTTGTGCTTCCATAGCAAACAGCCTTCAGTGGTTATATAAGGTTACCAAGAACCAACAGTAATTCAAAATATTCCTTGTCTATAGGTATGTAAATGAACTCCATCCCATGAGGTACAGTCCTGCTTCCCCTGAAAAAGCCCGGTTTATTCCTTTTGCACAATCTTCTGACATTCCAGGTGTGATTTTTTTTTTGTCCTCTGAACCAATTCTAACAAGTTCCCGCATCTAAATAATGAGCCAATAAAATCTTTAACACTAAGATGGCAGAAGAGTAGGGTCCCCAAGTCACCTGTCCCCACCAACTTACCTGGATAACTTCCAAATCATCCCGAATACCTACGAATTCGACCTGAGATTTAAAGAGAAAACAGCCAGAACGCTACAGAGAGAAGGGTTTTTGCTTCTAGCAAGGTAGAAAGGTGGGGAAAAAATAAAATAAAAAAGAATCAAATGGGGGTGGGGCCCTGCGGGGAGCCAGGCTAAGGCTGGATGGCAAAAGCCTCTGGGACAGGAGAGCCCCGCCCCGGAGAAGCGGGAACTTTAAAAAATCCGCCCCAGATTCTTGGAGTTCCTGGGTTCCCCAGGGACACTAATAGAGAGAGCGCGCCCCGAGGAGAGTGCCCCAAACACCGCGGGCTGAGCACGGCAAAGGGCTGGAGCTCACAGCTCAGGCGGCTGCTCCGCGGAGGGGGCTGCGCCCTGCTGCCTTCGGGATCCCCGGCCTGGGAGCGCGATTCCAGAGCCCAGGGTGCCAGGGACACAGCCCAGGATCCTGCACTCCCCCCGGGACAGGCGGAGGCGGGGAGGGCACAGGACAGCGAGGACGCTCCTGCTGCCGGGCGCCCCCGAACTGTGCAGATGAACGCACCCCGCCCCGGGAGCCCAGGCCAGTGAGGACTGGGAGCTGCTACGGTAGTTACTGCGGGAGCTGATTCTAGGGCTGGAGCGCTGGCCACCGCCAGTGGTGTTGTTCCTCCTGCTGTCACCCTGTGCCTGGGAGGGTCGGGGTTGCCAGGGAACAGGGACCTCCTGGGATAAACAGCTCCCACTGAACCCGGCACCTAGCGGGGGGCAGGGCAGCTCCCCTAGGTGCACACACCTGGGAATCAGCACAGCAGGCCCCTCCCCCAGAAGACCAGGGGAAGAGAACATTCTTGACCAAGCAGCGCTGGAAAGCTCCAGGGAAAGTCGAGAGATTTAGGGTATATAAAATTAGAGGGTCCTCCTCCCTCTTCCCCCCCTTTTTCCAGTACAACTCGTTTTTACATCAGACTAAAAATTTCCAATATTTTTTCTCTTTTCCCACCTTAACTATGATATTTTACCAGTCCCTTTAGACTTACATATTTCTACAATTACATGTCTTAGATATATTTTCCACTTCTAGATTCCCTTCAACATACTCAGTTTAATTTTGGGAGATACACGAGATATATTTTTTTGTTTTGTGTCTTTGTTTTCTCTGCCTCATTTTGTTCTACAATGGTGTAAGTTAATACCTTCTAAAACATGACCAGCATGCACCCAGAACCAAGTGGTATACCCTGCTGGTTCATTCTGTGAGATTATATTCTCTCTTCCTTCCCATTCTTCCCCTCTCTTTTATCTTGTTTATGTTGTGGTGGTCAGTGTTGAGGCTCTCTACAAGTATTGCTGGTTTATATAAATTTGGGACTGAGCATCTTCTAACATACAGAAATTAATACACTCAGAATCAAGAGGATCACCCTCTAGGACCCCTCAGGTAGACTACATTCTCCCTTGGCTACAACTTCTTCACTACCACCATTTCCCAGTCCCCCCTCCCCTTTTTTCTTCTCTCTCTTTTTTTTTCTTTTCTCTTTTTTTCCTCTTTACTTTTGCTTTTTTATCTTCTTTTTGGGGGGATTCTTGGCCTTTTATTATTTACTACTTTGTTTTAAAATTTGTTTTTCACTAAATTAGTGGTCCTTTTGTTTTATTTTGTTCTGATCTTTGTTTTCATTTTCTGGTTTCTGACCTCATCAGAATAATCTCGGGTGAAATTTACTTAGCTCATGGTTGATATTCTTGACTCAGCCCACTCATACAGTCACTCTGCACTGAGCAAAATGACTAGAAGGAAGAAGTCGCCACAAAAGAAAGAATCAGAAACAGTACTCTCTGCCACAGAGTTACAGAATATGGATTACAATTCAATGTCAGAAAGCCAATTCAGAAGCACAATTATAAAGCTACTGGTGGCTCTGGAAAAAAGCACAAAAGATTCAAGAGACTTCATGACTACAGAATTTAGATCTAATCAGGCCTAATTAAAAATCAACTAAATGAAATGCAATCCAAACTGGAGGTCCTAACAATGAGGGTTAATGAGGTGGAAGAAAGAGTGAACGACATAGAAGACAAGTTGATGGGCAAGGAAGGAAGCTGAGGAAAAAAGAGAAAAACAATTAAAAGACCATGAGGAAAGGTTAAGGGAAATAAATGACAGCCTCAAAAGGAAAAATCTACATTTAATTGGGGTTCCAGAAAACACGGAGAGGGTAGAGGCCCAGAAAGCATATTTGAACAAATCATAGCTGAGAACTCCCTAATTTAGGGAGGGAAACAGGCATTCAGATCCAGGAGATAGAGAGGTCCCTCCCCCCAAAATCAATAAAAACCATTCGACACCTCAACATTTAATAATGAAACTTGCAAATTCCAAGATAAAGAGAAAATCCTTAAAGCAGCACTGAGACAGGAGATTCTTAACTTATATGGGGAGAAATATTAGATTAACAGCAGACCTGTCCACAGAGACCTGGCAGGCCAGAAAGGGCTGGCAGGATATATTCAGGGTACTAAATCAGAAGAACATGCAGACAAGAATACTTTATCCAGCAAGGCTCTCATTCAGAATAGAAGGAGAGATAAAGAGATTCCAAGATAGGCAGAAACTGAAAGAATGTGTGACCGCCAAACCATTTCTACAAGAAATATTAAGGGGAACCCTGTAAAAGAAATAGGAAGCCCAAAGAAATAACCCACAAAAATAGGGACTGAATAGGTATTATGATGACACTAAATTAATACCTTTCAATAGTAGCTCTGAACGTGAATGGGCTAAATGATCCCATCAAAAGACACAGGGTTTCAGACTGGATAAAAAAGCAAGACCCATCTATTTGCTGTCTACAAGAGACTCATTTTAGACCTAATGATGCCTCCAGCCTGAAAATGAAAAGTTGGAGAACAATTTACCATGCAAATGGTCCTCAAAAGAAAGCTAAGGTAGCAATCCTCGTAACAGATAAATTAAAATTTATCCCAAAGACTGTAGAAAGAGATGAAGAGGGACACTATATCATACTTCAATGATCTATCCAACAAGAAGACCTAACCATCATGAATATTTATGCCCCTAATGTGGGCGCTGCCTAGTATACCAATCAATTAATAACCAAAGTGAAGACATACTTAGAAAATAATACACTAATAGTAAGAGACTTCAACACAGCACTTTCTCCAAATGACAGATTTCCTACGCATAACATCACCAAAGAAACAAGGGTCTTAAATGATACACTAGACCAGATGGATTTCACATACAGAACTTTCCATCCAAATGCAATTGAATACACATTCTTCTCAAGTGCACGTGAAACTTTCTCCAGAATAGACCAGGTACTGGATCACAAATCAGGCCTCAACCAATACCAAAAGATTGGGATTGTCCCTGGCATATTTTTAGACCACAATGCTTTGAAACTAGAACTCAGTCACAAGAAGAGATTTGGAAGGATTTCAAACACATGGAGGCTAAGGACCATCCTGCTAAAAGATGAAAGGGTCAACCAGGAAATTAGGGAAGAATTAAAAAGATTCATGGAAACGAATGAGAATGAAGATACAACTGTTCAAAATCTTTGGGATACAGCAAAAGCAGTCCTGAGGGGGAAATACATCGCAATACAAGCATCCATCCAAAAACTGGAGAGATCTCAAATACAAAAGCTAACCTTGCACCTAAAGGAGCTGGAGAAAAAAACAGCAAATAGATCCTACACCGAGCAGAAGAAGAGAGTTAATAAAGATTCGAGCAGAACTCAATGAATTAGAGACCAGAGGAACTGTTGAACAGATTAACAAAACCAGGAGTTGGTTCTTTGAAAGAATTAATAAGATAGATAAACCATTAGCCAGCCTTATTAAAAATAAGAGAGAAAAGACTCAAATTAATAAAATCATGAATGAGAAAGGAGAGATCACCGCCAACACCAAGGAAATACAAATGATTTTAAAAACTTATTATGAGCAGCTATATGCCAATAAATTAGGTAATCTAGAAGACTTGGATGCATTTCTGGAAAACCACAAATTACCAAAACTGGAACAGGAAGAAATAGAAAACCTGAACAGGCCGATAACCAGGGAGGAAATTGAAGCAGTCATCAAAAACCTCTCAAGACACAAACGTCCAGGGCTAGATGGCTACCCAGAGGAATTCTATCAAATGTTTAAAGAAGAAACCATCCCTATTCTACTAAAGCTGTTCGGAAAGATAGAAAGAGATGGAATACTTCCAAACTCATTCTATGAGGCCAGCATCACCTTAATTCCAAAACCAGAAAAAGACCCCACCAAAAAGGAGAATTATAGACCAATATCGCTGATGAACACAGATGCAAATATTCTCAACAAGATACTAGCCAATAGGACCCAACAGTACATTAAGAAGATTATTCACCATGACCAAGTGGGATTTATCCCCGGGATGCAAGGCTGGTTCAACACTCATAAAGCAATCAATGTGATTGATCATATCAGCAAGAGAAAAATCAAGAACCATATGATCCTCTCAATAGATGCAGAGAAAACATTTGACAAAATACAGCATCCATTCCTGATCAAAACTCTTGAGTGTGTAGGGATAGAGGGAACATTCCTCGGCATCTTAAAAGCCATCTACGAAAAGCCCACAGAAAATATCATTCTCAATGGGGAAACACTGGGAGCCTTTCCCCTAAGATCAGGAACAAGACAAGGATGTCCACTCTCACCACTGCTATTCAAAGTAGTACTAGAAGTCCTAGCCTCAGCAATCAGGCAACAAAAAGAAATAAAAGGCATTCAAATTGGCAAAGAAGAAGTCAAACTCTCCCTCTTTGCAGATGACATGATACTGTACATAGAAAACCCAAAGGACTCCACCCCAAGATTGCTAGAACTCATACAGCAATTTGGCAGTGTGGCAGGATACAAAATCAATGCCCAGAAATCAGTGGCATTTGTATACACTAACAATGAGACTGAAGAAAGAGAAACTAAGGAGTCAATCCCATTCACAATTGCACCCCAAAGCATAAGATACCTAGGAATAAACCTAACCAAAGAGGTAAAGGATCTATACCCTAAAAACTACAGAACACTTCTGAAAGAAATTGAGGAAGACACAAAGAGATGGAAAAATATTCCATGCTCATGGATTGGCAGAATTAATATTGTGAAAATCTCCATGCTACCCAGGACAATTTACACGTTTACTGCAATCTCTATCAAAATGCCATGGACTTTTTTCAGAGAGTTGGAACAAACCATCTTAAGATTTGTGTGGAATCAGAAAAGACCCCCGAATAGCCAGGGGAATATTAAAAAAGAAAACCATAGCTGGGGGCATCACAATGCCAGATTCAGGTTGTACTACAAAGCTGTGGTCATCAAGACAGTGTGGTACTGGCACAAAAACAGACACATAGATCAATGGAACAGAATAGAGAATCCAGAAGTGGATCCTCAACTGTATGGTCAACAAATAATCAACAAAGCAGTAAAGACTATCCACTGGAAAAAAAAAGACAGTCTTTTCAATAAATGGTGCGGGGAAAATTGGACATCCACATGGCAGAAGAATGAAACTGGACCATTCTCTTACACCATACACAAAGATAAACTCAAAATGGATGAAAGATCTAAATGTGAGACAAGAATCCATCAAAATCCTAGAGGAGAAGAAAGGTAACACCCTGTTTGAACTTGGCCACAGCAACTTCTTGCAAGATATATCCATGAAGGCAAGAGAAACAAAAGCAAAAATGAATTATTGGGACTTCATCAAGATAAGAAGCTTTTGCACAGCAAAAGAAACAGTCAACAAAACTAAAAGACAACCTACAGAATGGGAGACGATATTTGCAAATGACCTATTAGATAAAGGGCTAGTATCCAAGATCTTTAAAGAACTTATTAAACTCAACACCCAAGAGACAAACAATCCAATCATGAAATGGGCAAAAGACAGGAACAGAAATTTCACAGAGGAAGACATAGACATGGCCAACAAGCACATGAGGAAATGCTCCGCATCACTGGCCATCAGGGAATTACAAATCAAAATCACAATGAGATACCGCCTCCCACCAGTGAGAATGGGGAAAATCAACAAGACCGGAAACAACAAATGTTGGAGAGGATGTGGAGAAAGGGGAACCCTTTTGCACTGTTGGTGGAATGTGAACTGGTACAGCCACTCTGAAAAACTGTGTGGAGGTTCCTCAAAGAGTTAAAAATAGACCTGCCCTATGACCCAGCAGTTGCACTGCTGGGGATTTACCCCAAAGATATGGATGCAGTGAACCGCTGGGACACCCGCACCCCAATGTTTATAGCAGCAATGTTCACAATAGCCAAAATGTGGAAGGGGCCTCGTTGTCCATTGAAAGATGAATGGATAAAGAAGATGTGGTCTAGGGCAGCCTGGGTGGCTCAGTGGTTTAGTGCCCCCTTCAGCCCAGGGTGTGATCCTGGAGACCTAGGATCAAGTCCCATGTCAGGCTCCCTGCATGGAGCCTGCTTCTCCCTCTGCCTCTCTCTCTGTTTCTCATGAATAAATAAATAAAATCTTAAAAAAAAAGATATGGTCTATATATACAACAGAATATTACTCAGCCATTAGAAATGACGAATACCCACCATTTGCTTCTACATGGATGGAACTGGAGGGTATTATGCTGAGTGAAGTAAGTCAATCAGAGAAGGACAATCATTATATGGTTTCACTCATACAGGGAATATAAAAAAAAGGTGAAAGGGATATAGGGGAAAGGAGAGAAAATAAGTGGGAAAAATCAGAGAGGGCAACAGAACATGAGAGACTCCTAACTCTGGGAAACGAACAAGGGGTGGTCGAAAGGGAGGTGGGCAGGGATTGGGGTGACTGGGTGACGGGCGCTGAGGGGGGCACTTGACGGGTTGAGCACTGGGTGTTATAGTATATGTCGGCAAATTGAACTCCAATAAAAAATATACAAAAACAAATAAATGCATATATAGAAAAAAGAAAAAATCTTTAACAGTTGTTCATTCTATAGCTGTAGGCAAGCCATGATTTTACCTTTTCTTTGAAAAATATCCTTTCACAGTGAAAAGAGTGGAAGAAAACCGCCATTTGCTCCTTCCAGGGGCTCTTAGCCTTGGTGCAGTTCAACAACTTCGGACTCCAGGTGTGCTAATCTCACCCAGCTAGCTACCCAAACAAGCTCCAGGACCTGTCTTCCACTTTTGTCTCATTGGTGCTGTTTTCTCCGCTTCAGACCAGATCTCTGGGCAGACTCCTTCCTCCCCTCTGACATACCAGAACCCAACTCAGGGAATTTTATCTTCTTGGTCCAGAGGCTCTAAGATAAAGTTTAATGGAAATTTAAGAGGAAAGCCTGATTCACCTTAAAGGGATCAAAGCTCCCCTCTACAAGGTTGTAAAGATAAATTGAGATAGTGTGGAGAAAAGCACATGGTAAGCCTGAAAGTACCGACATTAGGTTTTTTTTTTTCTTTCCTTTTTTGCATTTTATAGTTATAACATGGAATTTCTTCCTCTTGCTTTCATTTTTCAACAAAATCAAGCACCTGCTAGGTAGACAGCACCACGCTAAACCCTGGGAGGAAACTAGGATTGATCAGTGTGGTGCTAGCATCAGAGGAGCAAAGAATACAACAGGAAAGGCATGTCTGTAAACAACCAGTGGCTCAAGGGCAGGGTTTGAGGCAGGCAGCAGAGGCACATGGTGTCGGTGTCATAAGTATTCAGGAGACCACCCTCGGCAGGCTCACTGAGGCTTCAGGAGGTAGGATTTCAATGACAGAGGTGAGGGAGAGATCACAGGTGGGGAAAGGAAGGAGCAGGGCTGAGAGGTGGGTCCCAGTGGGTCCCAGTGGGGGGTCCTGGAAGCCAGCTCCCTATGAGGTAGATTTCAAGCTACCTGGGTGTAGTAACTAGAGGATAGAGAGACACATGTCTCCTGGCCCCTGTGAGCCTGAGTCTAGTATTTTGCCTGTTAGCACCTCTAGGGCCTGCAGTATCTGTGACCAAATCCCCACGAGACAGAAAAAAGATTGCCTACGAGAGTAAAACTCAAACGAACACATCCAGGGCCAAAGCAGAGATGATAGAATTACCTTAAGAAAACCCATGCTAAAGCCTGACAGTCAGAAAGCAGCTGTCCACAACAGAGACAAAGAAAAGGAACATTGAGGCCTGGTTGCTATGTGCTCTCATGCCTGTTGGGAGGAAGGGGCCTGGTTCCACTGAGCCAGGCAATGGCATCCCTGGCAAGTCTCGTCCTAACATGGGGACAGGCATGTCAGGCCCACATTGCGTCACAAAGCCACTTCTGCTTCCTCTAATTCCATGCTCACCTATCGACTTTCTGACTTCTGATGCAACCAGAGGAAGAAGGCCTGGCTGGGGAATATGGAGACCTCATGCCCCCAGCAGTTATTTCATAATGTAAGTTCATTAAATCAGCACCTGGTTTATGTACTTGAGCCTCTAGGACAACAGTCATGCTGGAATGAGACTCTGAAGCTGTCAACTCCCAGGTAAGATTAAGGGGGCATTTGCCCCTGACTGATCCCTGATCATTCCCTTTAATGTCTAGGGTGGGAAAGCAGAGACTGGTCCCAGAGGGGAGTAGAAGGTGAGTCAGGTAGGCAGACATTGGAGCCCTTGAGTGCCTACCTCTGGAGTCAGGACTTCATTCCATAGGCAATGAAGGATGAAGAAGGCCAAACTCTTAGGGATCATAAGGATTAAATAAGCCCACGTGTGTAAGTGCCTGGAAGAGTTCCAAGCACCTACTAGCAGATCAAAAGCTATTGGTTGACCCCATTAGAACTTCACAAGTCCTTATTGGCCTACAAGGCCCTATGCAATGTACCTTTACCTCTATACTGAGATCTGTTCACCTGTTGATCTGGCTCCTTCAGGATGCCAAGTGGTCGCCAAAGGCAGGCCCTTGAGCTAGCTGCTCCCTCTCCTGGAAATGCCTTCTCCTAAACACCCTAGACTTCTTTCCCCCCCATCCTTCCCAGATCTGCCTGATGACTATAAACACCCCACACAACCTTACCCAAACACTCCCTTCCCCTTTCCATGCTTCATCTTTCTCCATAGCAATTTTCAGCATCTGTCATGCTCCATGTTTCACATGCTGATCTGTTTGATTACTTATGTCCCATGGACAAGCCCTGGGATGTAAGCTCCTGGTCTCCTTGGTTCATTGCTAAGGCCTAGAAGAGTGCCTGGCAAATAGTACATGCTTAATAAATATTTGAGGAATTAATGAATGGAGGAGCTTGCAATCAACAAGGGAATGAGTCAAGAAAACAGGCTTAGAAACAGAGCATGAGAAGGCCTATATTCAGAAGATAGGAGAAAAGGGGAGGGATTCAGAAGGTAGGGAGAAAAGGAGATTGTTCACACTGGAACAGCATCCTGGGCTATGGCATCAGATAGAGCTAGAGTAGATGTTCCCTGCCATTTGTTACATTACATGGCATTCTTTGAGTCTTCATTTGTCATCTCTAGAATAGGGATAATGATAAGTGCCTCGTGGGGCAGCTGAGGGAATTACCTGTGAAACACAATACCTGTGAGGCCCTCAATATCTTTCAGTTGCTACTCCTCCTTTTTTCACTTTACAGTCACCAGATTTGATCTATTTTTTCATTAACACTCACATACATATATAATTTAAATAAATGGGGTCATATTATGCCTTGCATATTATACTTTTTATATGTAATCTTTTTTCTCATTTTAACCATTAAGCATAGCTGGCACACAATGTTACATAGTTTCAGGTGCAACTTAGTGATTTGACAAGCTTATTCATCATGCTATGTTCACTGTAAGTATAAGCTACCCTCTGTCCCATTACATGATTATTACATCATTGACTGTATTCTTTATACTCTGCTTTTTATTCCCGTGACTTATTCATTCCATAACTGGAGACCTGTATCTCCCTCTTTCCTTTACTCATTTTGCCCAATCTCCTTCCCCACCCATCCCTCTGGGAACCATCATTTTGTTCTTTGTATTTATAGTTCTGATTCTGCTTTTTTGTTTATTCATTTTTTAGACTCCATTTATGTGTGGACACATAGTATTTGTCTTTCTCAGTTTGACTTATTTCACTTAGCATAGTACCCTCCGGGTCCATCCATGTTGTCTCATATGGCAAGATCTCATCCTTTTTATGGCTATGTAATATACCGTTGTAAATTTATACCATTTTCCTTATCCATTTGTTTGTTGATAGACACTTAGGTTGCTTCCATGTCTTGGCTATTGTAAATAATGCCACAGTAAACATAGGGGTGCATTTACCTTTTTGAATTCGTGTTTTCATTTTCCCTGGGTATCTAGTAGTAGAATTAATGGATCATATGGTATTTCTATCTTTTCAGTATCTCCATACTATTTTCCACAGTGGCTACACCAATTCTCATTCCTACCAACAGTGCACAAGAGTTCCTTTTTTCCCCACATCCTCACCAGTACTTATTGTTTCATGTGTTTTTTATTCTAACCATTCTAACAGGCATGAAGTGATATCTCATTGTGGTTTTGATTTGCATTTCCCTGATAGTGATGTTGAGCATCCTTTCATGTGTCTGTTGGTCATCTATATGTCTTCTTTGGGAAAATGTCTATTCAGGCCCTCTGCCCTTTTTTAAACCAGATTGTTCAGGCGTTTTTGGATTGAATTGCATAGTTCTTTATATATTTTATATATTAACCCCTTATCAGATATATCATTTGCAAATATTTTATCCCATTCAGTAGGTTGTCTTTTTGTTTTGTTGATGGTTTCCTTTGCTGTGTGAAAGCTTTTAATTTTTATGGCATCCCAAAAGTTTATCTTTGCTTTCATTCCCCTTGCCTTAGTAGACATGTCTAAAAAAATGTTGCTTTGGCTGATGTCAGAGAAATTACTACTTGGGTTCTCTTCTAGGATTTTTATAGTTTCAGGTCTCACATTTAGGTCTTCCAACCATTTGAGTCTATTTTTGTGTATGTTGTGCAATCTTTTTTTCTTTTTTTCTTGCTTCTCCTTTACCTGCACTCCAGGTGACCTATATTATCAAAATGGTATGGAGTCTTTCTCACTTTTCTCCATGCTTATATAACCATAAAGAAATAAAAGTAGTAATAACATAGTATTAACTTGAAAGTACTCAGAATGGAGTAAAAGTAAACTTTACAAATATGTAGAAAGTAGCAAATATAGGTAATGCCCTAATTTCTGCATTCATTTGACTTCTTGGCCTTTGAGAAAATCTTCCTGTAGGCTATCCCAGGGGTAGCAATCTGCACATGCTTTCCTTTAAGAGAATAGAAGATTTCTCTAACTATTCATAGCCATAGACATGTCCTCTAGTCCTTTTTGGGGGGTGGGGAGAGAGGTAGTATTTTAATTCCAGTGTAATTAACGTACAGTGTTCTATTAGTGTCAGTTGTATGTCCTCTAGTTCTTTTACATTCCTCATGGAGCTTATTCTATTTTTAGACAAATAACAGGATCTCAATACTTACCAAATAGTGAACAAATCAGAAAAGAAACTGGCTGAGCCCAGGAGTGTGTTAATTGATTGATGAATAGCTAGTAGTCATTAATGGCCATTATAATTTGTAATTTGAGCAGAGAAATTATCTCTCTCCTCCTCATTCTCAAACTTTGTAAAAAGCAGTCTCCCCTAGAAGAATATAGACTTCAAAATTTTACTTCCAGGTATGACCCCCATTTTTCCCCTGCAAAGAAAGTATTTGTAATGTGTCCTTTCATTTATAATTTTATGAAAGTTTCCATTGAACATGTAAAGAAAGTGAAAAAAAATCTAAGGTGCCATAAATGTTTGGTATTTTTCTCACTCTGTTAAAATACACCTTTTCTCTAACATATTCCAATAAAAGAATGGGAGGCTGTCTTGGGTCAGTCTTCATAAAATACTTGTGAATTTTCATTATTTGAGTACACTCTGCTTATATTTTCACACTATTTCAGCCAGCTTCCTTTGTTAAAAGGCAGCTGTCTTGCATTTCATTATGCTTATACCTTCTGGAAATGGACACTTGCACGTTTTATCTTGTTTTACCAATGGATCTACAAAAGGATCCTTTGTTTAGGCTGGTTTGTTTGTTTTATATACTGTTTTATTTTTCAGCTTTCTGAAAAGAGGAAAATACTCAAAAATAAAATGACAGTGATTAAAAAAAAATCTCTCACTGCTTCTGCTTGCCCTATCCTAAGTTCCTTGAGGTCTGACTTTTTTCTCCACTGGAACAGCTCTCATCAGGTCTGGTGACCCCTTCTCAGTCCTCATTGTACTCAGTCCAGCATTTCATACCATATTCTAGAAATTCCTTTCTTTTTTATTTCCCTGGCTCTGTGTTCTTCCCTGAGCAGGTTGGAAAGGGGACATATGGATGTGATATCACCAAACAATTGTGACATAAAATTGGAAGTCAAAAAGCATTTAAAAAGGCAGTTTGTAATAGTGCTAATAGATATAGGCCCTGGAGTCAGCCTACTTGGGCATCATCAAACCCACCAACTAGAGAGCACCAGGAACATGCTTGCAGTCAAACAAGCAGGGTTAAGTTAACTTGCTGCTTCAAAAGAAAGAGCATACGAAGAAAATCATGGGGCTCTCAGTGAAGTAGAACTTGGAGGGTCTCATTTTAGGACCTGGTTCATCCTGGGAGAGTCTAAGGAGTGTCTGGGGGAGCAAAAGTCAGTTTTGATTGGATGCCTTCAAGAAGCAAGGGCAAATTGGTATTTAGGTATCTTGATAATTTTTATCTAGGAGAAGGGAGAATTAAAGGGGACTAAAGCCATCATGGATAAAGAAACTCATGTTAGCTGGAAGAGAGGGATATTTAGTTATTTGTAGTTGCAGAGCATCCTTGTCTCTTTCTAGGATCACACATGAACCAAGTAGTTTATTACCTTCCTGTTCCACCCTAGGCACAGAGTGGATGCATCTGAGTCTTGGTTAGAGTCTATGAAAATTGTTCATGTTCAGTTGGGAACATTGTGGCCTGGTTGTCAGTTGCCAGAGCTGTTTCCTTACCTACTCAGTTTGAATTGATTTAGCTTTCTCTCTCTGTACTTCAGTTTCCTCCTCTATAAAATGGTAATAATATTATCTCACCTAATATTATTTTTTTAAAGATCAGAAGAGTTAATACACATACAGTGATAAGTATTGTTCATCGCACATAGTAAGCACTGAATAATTCATAACTACTATTATCAATGTCATTCTCATGGTGATTATTATCACAACTTTCCACTAGCTTAGAGATGACTTTTCTGAAGGAAAATATTTCCAAGCTGGAATGATAACTCATGTGAGCATGCACATACACACACACGATGACCAGAGCAGGATTTTTCTGATTCAGCTCTCTCAAGAAGCTGCTAAAAAGGCAATGTTGGTTTAGATCTGTTAAATAAGAAAGTTATTCAACAACCTTGACAAGAGTTACATTACTCATAAAGTTCAACCCTGAAGCAAGGGGAAGAAGGCCAAGGAGTCATTTTGGGCCCTGAAATCCTCTAACCATCTTGGCAAAGTACCAGTCTCCCCAAATCAACATGATATGAATCTAATAAGAACAATAATAAGCACTGGTGCAAATTGCTGCAGACTGTTAGTCATCTAAATATATGCCAGGATCTTCTGTATTAGGAGGTAATCATATAATTTATCACTCAGACTGGGGCACTTATGAAAATAAAATGAAGTACTATTAATAATTGTGCTGAGATAAGAGGCATAAACTAGGATGTTCTCAACTAACTGTGATACATGGTCACCCTATGCATCAGGTGGTATGACCTGGCAGAAAAAGCACAGGTCTGGGGCCCAGGACTCTCCATCCAAACATATTCATGGACAACTCATTTAACCACTCTATACTGCAATTCCTTCAAATGTAAGAGAGCTATGATGATGATCCCTCTTCCCAGAAGGATGACTTGATGATACCTCATTAAGTGTGTGATAACACATTTTTAATGTTATTAAACATTTTATATAGGAATTCTAAGAATCTGGCCTCTTAATAAATTCCTGAAAAAATGACTTATTCTCAGAACCAGCAACCTTGCCATCCTTAGCAGTTGGGATCAAATAAGGACAGAATGTAGGGCTTTCTCAGGAGAAAGGCACCTCCTCTATCCACCAACTTTTCAAACAGCTCCCATGGGGGCCAGTCTAGAAAGCTGCTCCAATCTTCAGATACTAAACCAAATACTCAGACTATCCCCAGAATGGTTAGATTCTCAATATGTGTTCTGTTTTTATCACCTAAAAGTGACAGATTTGGGGCAACAGGGCAAATTTGTACTGTTTATTCCTTAAAAAAAAAAAAAAAAAAAAAAACAAGATTTATTTATGAGAGAGAGAGAACATGTACAAGCAGGGAGAAGAGCATAGGGAGAAAGAAAGGCAGATTCCAAGCTGAGTGTGAGCCTAATGTAAGGCTTCATCTCACAACCCTGAGATCAGGACCTGAGAAGAAATCAAGAGTAGGCTGCCCAACCAACTGAGCCACCAAGGTGCCCCTGTCTTGCCCTTTTAATTAATCTAAATTCTCCAGAAGGTAGCAGCTCTTCTACCTATATATTATTCATTTAGCTCTTTCATAAGTAATAATTGTCTATTTCACAGTGCATGATTAGAGAAAAGGTGTTGCAGCCACTCTGATTATTAAACAGAATGGACCCAACCCAAAATTTGCGATGTAAAAACTGTTGATTCTATACACACACCAAGAGGGTATGTAAGGGTTTATTACTCATGTAATGAGACTTCTGGTCCCAAGCAAGTCCAAAAATAGCTTTTGAGAGCAGAGAAAGGATAGCAGCTTGGGCTTGTACTGTGGTAGGGGTGGGGATAAGTCAAGGGTTCCAAAAGAGAGAACAGTCAAGCTTTCTTATTATTTTTTCAAAATCTGGGACAGAAAGAAAAGATATGAGTGAAGCTTAAAAGTTGTAAGCAAACATCAAAAGGAGTCTGACTCCTTACTACATTGTCTGAGTCAAGTCAGCTCAGTGGAACAAGGAAAACAAGCATAAAGAAACAACAGGGACACTTCTGATCAAGGACTCTTATCCAAGCAAACAAAGAACTCTTAAATTCAACAATAAGAAAATAATCCAATTAAAAAGTGGGCCAAAGATCTTAACAGACACCTCACCAAAGATACATGGATGGCAAATAAACACATGAAAAGTTGCTCCATGTAACACGTCATCAGGGAAACGCAAATTAAAATAATAAGAACCACTATATACCTATTAGAATGGCTAAATTCTAAAACACTGACACCAGTGAAGATGTGAGCAATCAGAACTCTCATTCGTTGCTGTACCATACTGGAAGACTGTTTGTCAGTTTTTCGAAAATTAAACATACCGTTACTATGTGATTCAGCAATTACGCTTTTTGGTATTTACCCAAAGGAGTTGAAGATTTATGTCCACACGAAAACCTGCACATAGCTGCTTGCAGCAGCTTTATTCATAATTGCCAAAACTTGGAAACAACCAAGATGTCCTTCAGTAGATGAATGGATAAACTGTGGTACCTCCAGACAATTGAATATATTATTCAGTGCTAATAAGAAATGAGCTATCAATCAATGAAAAGATAGAAATTTAAGTACATATTATTAAATGAAATAAGCCAATCTGAGATTACATATTGTATGATTCCAACCACCTAACATTCTGGAAAAGGCAAAACTATGGAGACAGTAAAATGATCTGTGGTTGCTATTGAATGAGGATGGGGAAGAGACAAATACGCAAAGCACAGAGGAATTTTATGGACAGTGAACATATTCTATGATATAATGATAGATGTATATCATTATACATTTGTCCAAACCGATTGAATATGTAACACCAAGAGTGAATCCTATGGTTAACTATGGATGATAATAATGTGTCAATGTAGGTTCAATCTTGGTTGAAAAGAAAAAATGTGCCATTTGATGAATGATGTTGATAATGAAGGAAGTTATGTGTAGGGGAGGAGGTGGTATATGGGGAACCTTTCTCTTTCTCTCAATTTTATTGTAAACTTAAGACTACTTTCAAAAAAGAAAAAAAAAGAAGCAGTATTGCAGACAACACAATTCTAGAAGCTCTATATGGTGCTGAAAACTGTGCTAGGCACTGACAACAGGATTTTCTTTAGTGTTTATTATTTGCCAGACACTGTTCTAAACACTTTTATATACCTTGTGAGGGAGATACTATTATTATCATCCCATTTTGTAGATGGGAAAACTGAGGCAGAGAGGGTAAGCATATTGCCCAGGTACACATAAGTAGCAGAGACAGGAATCAGACCCAACCAGTCTGGCTCCACAGTCTGTGCTCTTAACTACTGTGTGATACTCTCATAAATGAGGGATCAGTCAACACCTATGAAATACAAAGATATTTATTCCAATTTCTTCTACTTGAAGAGAACACACTTTCCAAGAATACTTTCCATAGTGACTTTTATATATTAACCTAAAAACCTCAAAAATATGTGAATAGGCTTATATAATTTTTACAATTCCATTCAGTTTTGTAGCATCAGTGGGAATTAAATGGGGGGTGGAGTATGTTTACTACTACATTTCTACTTTGTAGGAAGGAAAACCATGGCTCTAAGAAGTTAGGTCTGGACTACATACAAAGCACTGCAGCCAGACCTCTCCAGAACCTCTCATGCTTCACCTGGACCAACCTCTGAAAGGTAATTTCAGGTTCAATCAAAGAGCAGAGCTGGCAAAATTGTGAATGGATGGAGAGCTCATTTGCTATATCTTACTCGTGTAATGTGAATGCTAACACAGTCTGGCCAAGGGATTTTAGGAAGCAAAGTATAATGAGAAGGCTACTGTAGTTTCCAACACGCATTCATCTTTACAAATGCTTACATGCTTACAAATGCTGCCCTTGGCTACAGCCCCAGATTCTTTCCACTCAGTAACATCCCCAGGAACATGGGAGGTCAAGTGTTATTTAAGAACAGCATTAATATCTGACACTTGTTAACAGTCGACTGTTAACAAAGTCCTTTCTCACTTAATTCTCATCATAAACCTGAGAAATGATCTGGGTATTTTAGAGATGAGGGGAATGAATCTCAAATAGATTCCCTTGCCTAATGTTACACAGCCTTCTGGTATAAAATATTTTTCATTACCCCAGTGAATTCCTCATTCAAAATTCTTTTTTTTTAAGATTTTATTTATTCATTCATGAGAGAGGCAGAGACATAGGCAGAGAGAGGAGTAGGCTCCATGCAGGGAGCCCAATGTGGGACTCAATCCCAGGACTCAGGATCATGCCCTGAGCTAAAGGCAGACCTTCAACCGCTGAGCCACCCAGGTGTCCTCTCATTCAAAATTCTTGAAAGATGGAGAGACTAAAACAGAAACTTTGGGAGTCAATGAGAGCCCATCTTAATTCATGTGCCCTCTGGATCCCTCTGTGTGTCAGGCATTGTGGGAGCCGTCTGCATGCATTATTTCAGTGAACCCTGTAAGTAGCTCTGCAAGGTAGGGACTATTATCATGCTCATTTTCAGATGAGGAAAAAGAACTTGAAAAAGTAACATAACTTCCTCCAAGGTCACATGGGCAGTAAGTGTCCACAGAGCCCTTTGGCCAACCTAAGCCTTTCTACTATCCCTCTCTGCTTATGTGGTGTACAGACCCATATCCTTGGTAAATAATATCCTGGATAGGAGAATCTCCAGGCTATGAGGACAATAGCTCCTTATTCGGGAGCTAAAATCAACAACTGAAGCTCTTCTACCCATTGCTACCAACTCCTCCCCAAAACGTAAAAGAGAGAGAAAGCAGTTATATCATTTCTCTGATTAATAAAATTCAACGTTTTAGCATAGCCTACAATGCTGTGAATGATCTGCCTTTGCCCACCTCTCCGGCTTCCTTTTGTACCATCTTCCTCACCACTAATAGGAAGGGTGTCAACACACGTTTCAGGGGGTAATACGGGAGCCATCTTTAGGAAAATGCAGTCTGCCTCAAAAAAGGAAGACTAGGGGCACCTGGGTGGCTCAGTCGGTTAAGCATCTGCCTTTGGTTCAGGTCATGATCCCAGTGTCCTGGGATAGAGCCCCAGGTCAGGCTCCCTGCTCAGTGGGGTGTCTGCTTGTCCTTCTCTCTGAGTTTCCCCCCACCCCCGCTTGTGCACACTCTCTCAAATAAATAAAACCATTTTTAAAAAGCAAGACTAATTCATGTGAAACAATTAAAGACCAATAAAAAAGAGAGCAGAAACAGACATTTCTTCATCCAGATGGCCAATAGACACGTGAAAAAAGTGTTTAACATCACTCATCATCAGGGAAATTCAAATCAAAACTACAATGTGATTATCACCTCATACCTGTCAGAATGGCTAAAATCAACAACACAAGAAACAAGTGTTGGTGATGATGTGGAGAAAAAGCAACGCTCTTGCACTGTCCCTGGAAATGCAAACTGGTGCAGCCACTCTGCAAAACAGTATGGAAGTTCCTCAAAAGGTTAAAAATAGAACTACCCTATAATCCAGTAATTGCACTACTAGGTACTTACCCCCCAAAAAATAAAAACACTAATTCAAAGGGATACATGCACCCTGATGTTCATAGCAGCATTACTTACAATAGCCAAATTATGGAAGCAGCCCAACTGTTCATCGATTGATGAATGGATAAAGGTGTGGTATACATGTAAACAATGTAATATTACTCAGCCATAAAAAAGAATGAAATCTTGCCATTTGTAACAACATAGATGGAGCTAGAGAGTATAATGCTAAGCAAAATAAGTCAGTCAGAGATGGACAAATAACATATGATATCACTCATGTAGAATTTAAGAAACAAATGAGCAAAAGAAAAAAGAGAGAAAGGCAAGAGACAGACTCTTAACTATAGAAGACAAACTGTTGGTTACTAGAGAGGAGGTGGGGGGGGGTGCATTAAATAGGTTATAAGGATTAAGGAATACACGGGGGTTTTTTTCTTTTTTAAAAAAAATTTATTTATTCATGAGAGACACAGAGACAGAGGCAGAGACAGGCAGAGGGAGAAGCAAGTTCCTCACAGGGAGCCAGAATGCAAGACTCGATCCTAGGACCTGGGATCATGCCCTGAGCCAAAGGCAGACGCTCAACTACTGAACCATCCATGCGTTCCAAGGAGTACACTTATGATGAACACTGGGTGATGTATGGAAGTGTTGAATCATTATATTGTACACCTGTAACTAATATAATAACACTGTATGTTAACTATACTGGAATTAAAATAAAATAAAAGAGAGCATAATTGAGTGTTAAAATGGATGGTTCAGACAACTACAGAGATCTTGGTGTTGGTGGGAAACTGGATTCAGCCCTGGTGGGGAATGTTTGAAGGAAGTACTGAGGTTTTGAGAGCAACTTTATATAAAAATACAAGGATGAATTGACATTTAATATACTGTTTTCACTAAAATGAGATAGGGCAGTGAATATAGGAATGAGTACGTTGGTTTCTAAAAACTTTGGGATGCCTGGGTGGCTCAGCGGTTGGGCACCTGCCTTCAACTCAGGTCGTGATCCCAGGATCCAGGATCAACTCTCGCATCGGGCTCCCTGCATGGAGCCTGCTTCTCCCTCTGCCTATGTCTCTGCCTTTCTCTCTCAGTCTGTATGTCTCATGAATAAATAAATAAATCTTAAAAAACAAAACAAAAAAAGTTCCATCAATTCTGATGTGAATTTTATTTGCCCTTAAGATGAAAGGTGAGGGGTAAAAGATAAGATAAAAAGAGGACCCCTGAAAGGAAACAGGAGAATTAAATTTCCTGATGAGAAAAGGGTGATAAGTGTGACCATATTTTGACTCAGGCTACACTAACACAGCCTCCACTGCCATTCTTCCATAGTTTCCAAATATTCCTTTATCACAGTGAGCTTAAACGTCCCTTCATTTGTTTATCTGTCCTCTGAAGTAATAATTGAAACTGATGTCATGTGTTAGAATCATACCCAGTGTTGTGAATTGCATCAAAGACATATCTGACTCGAGTATGGAGAGGATGGATGGCATTTAGAACACAGAATGGCATCCATAAAATACCATAATGAGACAACATGAAACTAGAGAAGAGTCACTGCTTCTTGAGCTTTGTATGAAATATAAATATTTCATATTTTATTGTATTGTATATTTACATATTTCATATTGTAAAATTCTTTTTTTTTTTTTTTGTAAAATTCTTTTACAATATCTGAGAGGAGGGATAGAGAGCCTTCTATCCATGAGAAATGACCAGGTACAGGTTTGGAAGAGCAGAGGCTACAGACATGTGCCTATCTACCCCTCTGGCCAGGGCTCCTGAGGAAAGGCTCAAGGGGCAAGACTGTCTTAGAGCTAATAGTATAGTGTCCACAATCAGCAACTATTAGAGTCTGAAACACCAGGTCCTATTTTTCTATTTAAAGTCATCCGCAAATGCAGTTCCCTTAAAAAAAAAATGCAGTTCCCTTCATCTGCTTCACCACAGAGTAGACACAGATCTGAGCTTGGACTGACTGCCCCTTGGAGATTTTCTAATCGTAACAACATCCATCAATGCAAACAAAACCACTATAAACATGGGTGTTGCTTCTCCCTCAGTGTCTATAGCTTTATGTTTCCAAAAGAAAAGTACAGATGCATATAGCAGGAAATGTAGGTCTTGGAGTGGAAGGAACTAGGGAAATATACATAAATCACTAAGTCGTAAGTAGTGTCAGCTATGTAAGGCAATCTATCTCTTTGTGAGTTTCACTTTGACCTCCTATCAGAACTTCTAGGGCTTGCGCCTCTGCATTCCCCTAACCTCTCCAAGGGATTCTTAAGCACACTTAAGTCTGAGAATTACCAGATAACCTCTGCTGGCTAAATTTGGGCTAGTGGTGTCTAACCCAAACAAACTCAGTCAGAAAAGTAGCCACTTACCTTGACAAATGCAGATGGAGAATTCTCCCAATTAATGAGTAGAGTCCTGAACAGAGCATAGGAGGAAGGAAGAAACCAAATTGCAAATTCTGTTTGTTATGGGCTTAGTGCCATCTAGTGCATTTTGAGACTATGTCAAGCTGGTTATTGCTACGTTGGTGTGTTCTCCTATTGCCAGCTTGTGTTCTGACATGCCATGTGAGCATTTACTACTATATTTCTACTGAGCACATACTGTGTATGGGGCTCTGTGAATGTTGTATAATAAATTATTTTAATGAAAATCTGATATTTTCAGAGAGTCTAGAAGAAAAATGTTAAATCCAATGTTTTATTGAAACAAAAGTCGAATCAAAGTTAAAATATACTTGATAGTTTAAAAAATTATAAAAATAAATTTAAAAATAATAAAATGTAGAATATCTATCTCTGTATCTGTGTTCTGAGATGGCACTATACCAGTGGTGTATACATAGAGATAAACAGGTAATGAGTAAATCAAGGTTCATGATCCTATTCATCCAAATTACTGGGATCTCATGTTTTCTTTGCACCTCACTTTCTCCCATTCCTATGCGATTAACAACAACAACAAAGCTGAATTTTAAAATAGAAGAGAAGGTAATAAAGGTTATGGAAAATAATGAATAAAATAAAAATTTAGCTTGAGGAAAGATTTTTAAACAATACTCAAAAATTGCAAGTCTTAATGAAAATTCCATAGCAAAATAAAATGCTTTGGGACAATAAGAGATATCATAAACAAAGTAAAAACAAAACAACAACAACAAAAAGTCATAGCCTAGAAAAGGATATTTGCAATGGAATCTAGAATAAAGAATTGCTATAAATCAATTAAGAAACAACCCAAAGTGCAAAAAAAGAAAGTCCAAATGACAGATAAATATGAAAATTCATTAGTCATTAGAGAAATACAAATTAAGGCCACAAGAAGATAACTGGTACAGCCACTGAATTAGCAAAAAAATAAAACAGCTGCTAATCCAAGCATTTGCATAGGACATTCATACACTGATGGTGGGAGTGAATAGGTAGGCTAAGAGACAAAGAATTCTGTTTATCTTGTATACCTTTGGGTGGAGAAAATATCTCCCCAGGTTACCCAGAGTACATATGTGCTTTCAGGTAGGCATGGGATTAAAAATGTACTATCGAAGTAGTCTAGGAAGCCAAGACATTAAATTAAAGTGGTCCTAGATCATCATGACTTGGGGTACCCAAAGGAAGCAAAAATGAAATCTGAAGAAATGTATCCTAATACAGGCCTCACAAAATTCCCATAGATAAACACTTTCCAACATGAGCTTAAACATCCAAAATTACAAAACACGTGAGGAAACATATCACCATGAATAAGAATCAGTAAAAATTTTAAAACTGCATATTTATATCTTTCAAGAATATCAGAGAAACGAATTTTGGGGTTACATAACAGAATAATTGTGCTTAAAATATTCAAATAATAAAAGATGGAATAAAAACATGAGAAAGGAACATAATACTATCCAAAAAGATCAGGCAATTTTTGAAATAAAATATATATATATAATTGGATAAAACAGGTATTGAGAACTTAAAACTCAGCAGTCATGTAAAATAGCAGATTAGATCCAGTTGAAGAGAGAATTGATTAATGGGGATAGATATTTGAAGAGAGTTCCCAGAATGCAGCAGAGAGATAAGGAAATGGAAAATATGAAAAAAAAAGTTAAGAAAGGTATAGAATGAAAAGGCCTTATTTACTATCTAATACAAGTTCCAGAAAAAAAAATAAGGAAGATATAATACACAAAGAGATAAACAACCAAAAATTTTCCAGACCAGTAAGATAATACTCAGATTGAGGAATTACAATCAATCCCAAACAATAAATATATATCTACACTTTGATATTATAATAAATATATAGAATGCCAGGGGCACCCGACGAGCTCAGTCAGTTGAGCATCCAATGCTTCATTTTGACTCAGGACATGATCACAGAGTCATGGGACTGAGCCCCTTCTCAGGCTCCATGCTTGGCAGGTGTCTGTTTGAGATTCTTTCCCTCTGCACACCCCCTCCCAGATTGCATGCTCTCTCTCTCTTCCTCTAAAAGAAAGGAATATATCTTTTAAAAAACAAAAGTAAAAATATATAGAATGCCCCTAAAAAAACCAACTTACCCATAAAAAATCTTAATTGGATTTACAGAAAACTTCTCAATAACAATACAAGTCAGAAATCAGCATGTTATCTTCATAGTCTGAGAAAAAAAAACTGTCAATTTAGGATTTTATGTTACTAAATGATCATTCAAGAATGAAAATGAAATAAAAATACATTTTAAACCAAATAAAACCTGAAAGCATTTGCCACTAATATATGTCCTCTAAAGACATTTCTTCAGGGTGTCCTTAAAGAAGAAAAATCCTAGAAGGAAGTATGAGGAGGAATAATCAAGGAATTGCCCAATATGTGAATAAGTGGCCAAAATAACATAGTAAAACTAGATTATCCAGATTAAATTAGATTGTTTGTTAAATTAGTTGAAGGATACATGGACATTCATAATTTACTCTTTATTACTTTTTTGGGACTAAAATATTGTATAACAATTTTTTTAATAGTGAAAGGAAGAGAGTTCCAGGCAGAGGTCCTGAGAGTAGAAATAGTCTAATCTACTTATAGAACTGAAAAAGGCCTGTGTATCTGGGACATGATGAGAAGTGGTACAACATGAAGCTAGAGAGGTAAGCAAAAGCCAAATCACAAAGGCCTCAAAGGCTATGTTAAGGATTTGTCAGAGCCAACAGGAAGCCATTAAAGGAATCCAAACAAAGGATTTAGGGATCCCTGGGTGGCGCAGCGGTTTAGCGCCTGTCTTTGGCCCAGGGCGCGATCCTGGAGACCAGGGATCGAATCCCACGTCGGGCTCCCGGTGCATGGAGCCTGCTTCTCCCTCTGCCTGTGTCTCTGCCTCTCTCTCTCACTGTGTGCCTATCATAAATAAATAAAAAATTTAAAAAAAAAAAGGATTTAAACAACCTAAATTGTTAAAAAGATAATTCTGCCTGCTGTATTTGAGAGGTCATGGTAAGTATTAAGTAAGCATGTATCACTGTATTTTTCAGTGGTCCTGAATTATCCAAAATTTATTCAACTTCTGAGATTATCAAAGGCAAAATTCTCTCCAGCATATCTGGTAACATTCAGAGATGACTCCTCTGTACTGCATCACATTAGACTCATAGTGTGACCCACTAAGAACCCCTATGCAATGAGGTTATTATTCAAATTACAGTATTGTTAGTGGAAAAGAAGATTGTCACTACGTAGTAGAACAGTATTGAATGCAGGGAGAAATGTAAAGGTTTCAAGGAAGAGCAGCTGGTTTTGAGGATGATTCATGGAAGATAAAACTGTAAGTTAACAAAAAGGCAGGAGTGGGTATTCTAGACGAGACTATAAAACATTATTCACAAAACTGTGTAAGAATCAGCATGTTCCAGGGCAACTTGTGCCTCCATTGGTTGAACACCTCTTGATTTCCACTCAGGTCATGATCTCCAGGTTGTGGGATCCAGCCCAGTCACTGGCTCCAGGCTCAGTGGGGAGTCTACTTGAGATCCTCTCCATCTCCCTGTGCCCCTCCTTCAGGCTTGAGTGCACACACACTCTCTCCAATAAATAAATAAATCTTAAAAAAAAAAAAAAAAGAATCAGTATGTTCCATGGGAATTTTGGCTTGATCAGTACTTTAAATTCCATTATGGATTAGTAGTAGAAACCACTGGATGAATAGTATGGGGATAGATTAAGAAACTAATACTTTCTCCTGAGGGCAACAAAGCACAAACATTTCTGAGCAGTGATGAACTTTTGAACATAATATTTCTATTTTTCTAAATGTATACGGTAAAGAGGGGCTGTATGCAACCTTTCTCTCTTCTCCGCTTAAGGCAGCCTGTCATCTCCAGGTGCCTCCTCTACAATATATCTGCCACACTTGCTACCAGACAACTTCACCCGCAGTCTACTGCTTAAAGGGTACAATCCAAACTCCTTAATACAGCGTCCAAGAAATGTTTCACCCTAATATTGACCCCCAAATACCTCTCTGTAAAGTTCACTTTAAGGAAATTAAGAATCTGAGAGCGCGAGAGAGCCCAGCAGGGTTGGGGGCATGGAGAAGGGACCTCTAGGGTCATGACCTGACACAGAGGCAGACCCCTAGCCACTGAGCTACCCAGGTACCCCACTTTAAGGACATTAACGCTCTGACCAACTGGCCAACACATTACATTTTGAAGAGGCTACTGCATCTCCCACGTACTCTCCTTGGTTTATGCCATCCTTTCTCCCCAGAATGCCCGATTTTCTGTTTTACTCCTTAGTCCTGCCCAGGTTTTAAGGTCTAGGGAGGCTTTTTCTAGCATGGTAGGTCATACTGATATCTCTCAGACTGAAGAAATCTTGCCGTCTCCATCCCTCCTCTGCAGGAACAGAGACCTCTGCACCCCTCAAGCAGGAGCTGTCAGTGAGCACATTCTCAGCACCCCCACTGCTCCCAGCTGTGCCTTGTAGACCATCATGCTCAACAATGTCAAGGACAACCAGACCTTAGTCTGACATTATGAATAGGCTCTCAGCAACGGTAGGTACTGATGAGCTACCCTCCCCCCACCTCCCACCCGCCCGGAGGTCAGTTACTGAGCCCTCTCACACACCGCTCTAGGCTTCAGGCCCAGATACACCCACAAGACGGATTTACTTCAATATAAAGGATTGTTTGCTACCTGTAAACCCAACAACAGTGTAAACAATAATATGCGAAATCTTAATCTGTATGCAAAGGGCTGAGGTGGTGGGCTTTCGGAAAACGGTAAAGTAAAAAGTTTCCCCACCCCGCGGCGTCCTTTCTGAACCTGCGCAGTGCGAGGCAAACCGCAAATACCCAGCCCCGCCCCCGGAGGGCACGAGGGCAGCCTGCAGTGGAGGCGGGGCTCACCTCTGATTGGCTACTGGGAGCCGCCAGCCTCTGATGATTGGTGGCTGCCATGAAGGATGCCGGGACTGGCACGTGGTACTGGCCCTCGGAGCCTAAAGGGGCAGACATGGCCGCAGAAGGTTCCACGGCTTGGTTCACCCTGTCTTCCTATCGGCAGATGGGGAAGAAGAGTCGGCCCTGGGGTGCTGCTGAGATTCAGTGCACTCAGTGTGGAAGAAGGGTGTCCAGAGTTTCCGGTGAGGACGTTGAGGGTGAGCCCCTCGGGCCCTGCCCCGCTTTGGCCACCTGCCCTTCACCAGCTCCATCCCCGTCAGGCTGCTGGGTGTGGAGAGTGAGCGAGGCCTACCTAAGGACTGAGAGCCGAGGGAGCTGCAGTGTCCGGGGCTGTTCGGTTGTAGCAAGATTGGACGGGAACAACTATCTCATCTCTCAGGGCTACCCTCAGGGCAGCAGAGACACCCACTGCGGTCGGTTGAGTGGGCTTCGTGCCTCCCCAAAGCTCTCTCTGCTTTGCACCTGCTTCTCTCTTTTCATTGATTCTTTTAGGGGATGGTGTATGAGCTCTCTTGAGCACTATTTCGAAAGGTTCAGGGGTTTGTGAAAGAGTAGATTAAAAATGTAGCACATTGTCTTGTGATCCAGAAGTAATAGAATTTGATTTTCTTGTGTAGTTTTTGTTGTGAGAGTAACAAGCAGACGACTTTAAAATCTGGATTAAAAACAGATGTTTGGGATTGGGAGGGAGGCATTATTGCTCAGTTTGGCTTAAGACCTAATTTGAGAAACAATTCGTTCCTTCTGTGCGTCATGTGTTTTTCTTTGTAGTCAAGGGGGAAAATCCACTGAAGTCCTATTGATCTAATTTAGAATCTACTCAAGTGAAAGCACATTCAAGTTACTTTAATTTAAAATGCCTTAGAGTGCTGAGTCTCCGACCAAGAGTTGTTGAATTTCTAACTGCAGCTGCTGAAGTCCTATTACTACCCCTGCAACTGGTTAATGTTTATACTTTCGAAGTGAAAGTTGTTAATTTCCTCAGTCCCTCCAAGAGACATGAACCTTTGTAGAGAAAGTTAATTGGTTGTGTTTTAGGGTGGAGAGCCAAGTTTCTCCTATCTTTTTCTTAAATCACTGCTGTTATATAGAAAATCTCTATTGTTTGAATGAAGTAAGTTGTTTACAACAGAATTTTTTTTTTAGAACAGGATTTTTAAAAACCACTCTGATTTTTCCATATATTTGTATTACCATGTTCAGAAATACTCTAGATTGGTGCTAATGCATATAAAATTGTGAAAGTGCTTTGTAAGCTATTCACCACAAATTAGATTTGAACAGTATCAGAAATCTTATAAAGATAAAACAGCTAGATAATTTTTATTTCTTTGGTAATATCTCTGGAATTTAAGTAGAACTTTATTTTTTTTAAGATTTATTTATTTATTCATTCTTGATAGAGAGGCAGAGACACAGGCAGAGGGAGAAACAGGCTCCATGCAGGGATCCCGATGCGGGACTTGATCCGGGACTCCAGGATTGCGCCCTGGGCCAAAGGCAGGCGCCAAACTGCTGAGCCACCCAGGGATCCCCAAAGTAGAACTTTAAAATTTAGCTTGGTCATAAGCAAGTCAGATATTTCACTGGCTTGAAAACTAAAGCTTTTTGATCAAAATAATGTATTTCTTACAGATCAGCAAGAACACTAATTTTTTTGCCAATAAAAGATGACATTTAATAGTTTTCCTTTTTTCTTGCAAAGTGTTTTAAAGTGACAATTTTTTAAGTTACATACTTAAATATGTTCATTACAATAAACTTCAAATTCTACTTAGAGCATTAAAATCTTGATACTAGGTTTTCATTCAAGATTATGATATTTCTCCTCATAAATGCTAGGTTTGTGACAGTGATCTTTATATGGGTCATTGTGTATGTGTGACAGTAGTAGCGTCTGACTTTTCTCCTTGCCAGAGAAGGGTCTTGCCAGTGTCTCATATCTTCCCTTCTTACTGTCTTCACAGGATTGGAAATATAAATTAGTAGAGGCAATAGGATCAAGTAGAAAGAATTTGGGACTTGGAAAGAGAACTGAGGAGATCCTTGGGTGGCTCAGTGGTTTAATGCCTGCCTTCGGCCCAGGGTGTGATCCTGGAGTCCCGGGATAGAGTCTCACATCAGGCTCCCTGCCTGGAGCCTGCTTCTCCCTCTACTTATGCTTCTGCCTCTCTCTCTCTCTCTCTCTCTCATGAATAAATAAAACCTTTAAAAATAATTTAAAAAAATAAAATTTAAAAAGGAAAGGAAAGAAAAAAAAAAAAATAAAAAGGAAAGGAAAGAGAACTAGGCTGGAGTCTGGATTATACCATTTACTTACCCATATCACCAAAATGTTTATTCATTTCTAAGCTGAATATAACCTTCCCAAGCTTACTTAGCTGAGATATTTACAAACATCAAGTGAAGTATGTCAGAGCATTTTGTATGATTATAAGATATGGCAAATTCAAAGTTTTATAGGCACCAAATGCCAAGTTAATGCAAACAATATTACATAGTACTGCCTGGTTTTTGATATTTTTTTTTCCTTCTCACTTAACATAGTTTCTCCTGACTTTTGTTTAATAATTCCTACATTTCTTTGGGGTATTTTTAAAGATTTTATTTATTTATTTATTTATTTATTTGAGAGCACGAGCACGAGCAGGGGGAAAGGCAGAGGGAGAGAAAGAAAGGGAGAAGCAGACTCTGCACTGAGCAGGGAGCCTGATATGGGACTTGATTCCAGGCCTGTAGGAGCATGACCTGAGCTGAAGGCAGCTGATTAACCAGGCGCTCCTAATTCCTACATTTCTAATGAAACTTGACATCTTTTCCCATACTTGAGAGTCCTCTTAAACTTTCCTCTCTGATTAGTGCTTCACATTCAGTGCTAACAAAATGTTAAAAGTTTAATTCACAACAGAATTTCATCAATAGGTCACCACCATGAACTTCAGTGTGGACATGCTTTTTGTGAACTGTGCTTGTTAATAACTGAAGAATACAGCACAATTATATGCCCTGATTGTGAGGTAAGTTTTATCATCTTTCATCTTCAATACATTACAACCTAATGTTAAAGGTAAAAATGTTAGAAAACATACTTCTAGTTAGAACCTAAAAACTTTCATTTTTGTTGCTCTTAAAGCAAAAAAGCTTAACAAGAGATAAAGCTTTTCTGATTTATTGTGTAATTGCTCAGAATGATCAAGAAGAGTACTGAGTTGAAGTTCTATACTAATCAGCCTACATATTTTTTGACTCTTTAGAGACTTCTGTGGAAAATTGCCTCTTTTTTATTTTTAATGAAGTATATTCCTTTTAAATCCACACACTTCTTTACCACACCAATACCATGCAAAGAAATTTCGAACTCCCCTGACCCTCAATCTTTGTGTGTCATCAAATCTACATTTGTAGGGATGCCGTAGTTTAAAAAGAGAAGGAAAACAGTGGCCTAAAGTTAGCTTCAGAGGCACTAAAAAAATACAGTTGCTCTATAGACCCATAATAATGAGAACAGATCAAAGATTTAAAGTAAAATTTAATGAACATCCTTTGCATTTGCTACAAATACAAATGTAGTTCAATTTCTATAGCATGTCCCTGAAAAATTATCTTAATCTCTAAATTTTTAATATTCCACTTGAGATATCAGATGATGAGGATTTGTATGTATCCATTGTCTGCTGTGTCAGTGAGAAACAGTACAGGGGCAGAAGACCTGGAATGCCATCCTTGTTCTGTCACACTAAGCCTGAATTCTCTCATTTGTGAGAAGGAAACAATACCCGCTTTTCTTATAGGATTTGAGTCAAATTTGAATTATTTAGAAGTTCTTCTACAGGCTTCAGGACCATTAAAATGAGTATTATAATTGACCCATG
This sequence comes from Vulpes lagopus, assembly GCF_018345385.1. NCBI lineage: Eukaryota > Metazoa > Chordata > Mammalia > Carnivora > Canidae > Vulpes > Vulpes lagopus. The sequence goes on from NC_054831.1 coordinate 32,514,047, forward strand.
ATTATTTAGGTGTGGATTAATTGGTTTGTAGGTTAAACATGGTAAAAATACATATGCACACATATGAATTTGTTAAGGTTTTATTATAGCAGAAGCATTTATATATTAAAAGATGTCTGTTTTGGAATTACATACTTTACAAATAGTGTCCTTTATTATGGAAGATTCCCTTCTCTTGTATTTTTTTTTCTTTTTTTTGTTCCGTGGATTCCTCAGATGTGGCTTGACTACATAGTTAAAACAAAGGGGGGGGGGCCTAGTCTCCTGTGGTTGTAATGGAAGATCCCTGACCAATCAGGACTTGTGGTGGGTAGAGAATAAGGAAAGGGGAATAAGCAGGAAGGTAGAACTGTCTCTGTACCTATCCTGTTCTAATACCCCAAAAAACAGACAAATTTATTACAATAGTAACTTTTACCATTTTTGGCAAATGATTTCATGTTCAGTGGTCTTAAATCATCATACTTGTATTATTTTTGAAAACATCCATACAAATGCCTATGGTATGTATACAAATACTGGTTTTGATTTAGAGTTGTGATACATCTTTTGTATCATTTTGACTAGGTCTGACTCTTTGGGAGATCTGTGACTTGTCTTATCCTTCCCTCCTCTCTCCCTATTAGCCCAGGGAATTGACAAGGGACTCTAATTGGATACTTTAGATACACTAAAGCTGTTCACTATTTTTTTTAAAAGATTTATTTGAGAAAGAGAGAGATCGGGAGGGCACATGAGTGGGGATTGGGGGAGTGGGAGACTTAGGCTCCCCCATGAGCAGGGAGCCAATGTGGGGCTCAGTCCCAGGCCCCAGAGATCATGACCTGAACCAAAGGCAGACATTTAACTGACTGAGCTATCTAGGCACCTCTGCTGATCACTGTTTAAGGGAGTCCCTTCAAGAAACCTTACTAAAGTTGTTACCACTCTTTTATTTTTAAAATTTAGGATTTTTGCTGTTATGTAATATTTATTTGAAATAAGAGCAAATAGAATAGTCTAAATTACAATGAATTTATAGAATATTTCAGTAATGTAGTTTATTATTTTTATATTATGTGCTCCTTTCTAAAAAGATTTAATACCTATATTCACACTAGACTTATGTTTGTAATTATCTTTAATGTTGAGGACGTACATAATGTTGTTTATTTCAAATTTAAGCATAAATGATTCCATTCAGAATTAATGGATATACTTTGTTCTTCTCAGGTTGGGTGAATATGGATTTATCTGTCAGTCTTTATCTTTTGTAGTTGTAGGGTCTTTGAGAACATCTGTGCTTTTGATTGATATTGTTACTAAATAATAGCCATTCTGCATTTTGCATAGCAAAATGGCAGATTTTGTTCAGAGGATCATACTTAGATATTATTCCAGAAATACTGATACTGATTTTTTGGACCTGAGTCCAAAATATACCATGCGAAGAGGGAATCTAAACAATAGGTAATATATATTAAAATCCCATGTGGATTGAAAATGTTTTAAACATGTGAATTAAAATGTAAACTAGAGTATACTTGTATAATCTTGGATGAGGAAGCCTTACTAAACATATCTGTCTAAACTTGACCACATTTTTTCATTAGCAGTTAACAAAAACAAGCAGAAAAACCACCAGGAAAAACTTAGATGACAAGCTGTGAGGGTTGGGGAGAGAACCTTAATTTTGTATACAACATGTTAAGAATCTTTTAAGTCCATTGTATTTAATATTTTCTTAAATTTTTTGGAAGAGATGTTCTATATTAAATCTGTTGTTGGTAACATTAATCTCTTACTGTGAAATGCCAAAACAAAGGGGGATAAATGAATAGGCATATAGAAATTAAGGTTTTAGCCCCCAATTTTTGGGGGGCATTCTTAAAAATAGCATTTGGTCCAATGTGATTGGTTAAAAGTAACACTTTCCCCCTAATTAATAATGCATGACCATCTTTGGTATGTTATACTTAAAACCTTGACAGAATATCCTCTCCTTCACCAAAAAAGTATATTTAAATGGGAGGCTGTAACATTTAGTAGTCTGCTTTATTTTTCTTAGCAACATTAACGTTAACGTATTTTCCTGAGTCTTCTAGAGTTGCTTTTTTTAAAAGTTTCGTATGTGCAATTTTAAATTAGATCAGTTGATAGTACTACACAGAAGAAAAAAGATGCATTTTTAACTCAAAATTGAGTTCACATTAAATAACAAATAATTAATATGCCTAATGTATATTAGGTGAACTTAGCTGACTTTTAAACATTGGCTAGTATCCTACAATTACTTTTTCTTACAATTTAATGTCTACATAATAAACATTGTACATTAAAAAAATAAACATTGTACATAAGTGCTCTAATTCTTAACTGATCCCTTAACTAAAAACATTTGATGGTTTTCAAAATTTTTTGCTATATCTTTATATAATCCTCAAAACCACTCCGATGAAAAAAATTTTGTGAGCAAGTTCTGTTAATTTCTAACTCTAAAATGAAATCCATGTTTGAATTTGTCATATTTATTTTTATGTTTGGCAATTTGATGGGCAAGAAGTAGGAATCTCCTTGCTTGAAACTGCAATTCCCTGATTACTAGTGAAATTGAGCACTTTCACATGTTGTCTTATCAGCTTCCTTATCTTTAGTAGATCTCTTCAAATCCTTTGCGCATTTTCCTTTTGAATTGTCTTTTACCTAATTTGTAAGAATACTTCATGTGGTAGGGATATTCATACTTTGTCCTGTATATCTTAACTATTCTAGTCTTTCACTTTTAATTTTAGCCATTCAGAATATTTTTTTTAGTTATTTTCCCCCTTTCTTCATGTTTTCTAGGCTTTCTTTGATTAGGCAGACCTTCCCATCTCAGTTATGTATTATTTTCCATATTTGTATCATGTTAAAGATATATATATATATATTTAATCATATTGTAATCTATTTTCTATGATGTCAGGTGGGTGTGTAACTTTATTCTTTAGAATGATTAGTTGCCTTTCTCATACTGTATTGAATAACCCTTCCTCTGTTTTAGTTGAAATACCCTTTGTCTTCTGTATTAAGTTCCCATATATATGTGGCTCTATTCTACTCATTTATTGTCCCAGTACCCTAGTATTTTAACTATATTAGCTTCATTATCAGATGGGATAAATCTCTACTGAATGGTATGTTAAAATTTTTATAATTTTTCCATAGTATACTTTCATATGAACTGTAGAATTGCATTAAAATTTTTGTATTTTATATTAGATGTATTTTAGGATATTAAATCTTTGTCCCTAGGAACTTGATATGATTCTCCATTTATTCTCTTTTTGTTATGTGGTCCCAATAAATTATTTGGTTTTCTTTTCTTAGAACTTCTATTTTTCTTATTAAATTTATTCCTAAGTTTTGAACATAATTTAAGATGTCATTGTGAACATTTTTAAACATAACTTGAGATGTCATTGTGAAAATTTTATAGATTTTTAAAGTATTATTACAAGTATTTCCTTGAGAATGGTGGTAGAATGTTTTAATTAATGTTCTATTTAATAGTTGCCAAATTAGATTTCTTCAAAAATTAAAATAGGGTAAGAGCATCATACATGTACAGTTTTTCTTTGATTTAAAAAGAATTAACTTTATCTCTGAATGGCACATTAGTTGTTTGAATCCTGGGTAAACAATTCATTGAATGACTTTGTTTTTATTCTTATTTTGTCCTAAGGTTGCTACAACTATAAATATGAGACAAGGATACTACCCAACAGATGGATGTATTAAAGAAGATTCTTTTATGGAAAAACTGCAGCCAAAAAAGTATGTTCTGTGTGTACTTTATTTTAGTATTTGAAGCTCACTGTATTCTGAAAGGATAATTTTAGCACCATTGATAAGATGTTATTCAGAGATCAATGTTTCTAGCCCATTGTTTATAGAATGCTCTTTATTTTATAAATTTTAAGTGTAGTTTACATTATTTTCAGGTATACACCATAGTGATTCATCTTCTCTGTATGTTATGCTGTGCTCACCACAAGTGTAGCTACCATCTTTCACCATACACTATTACAATATTGTTGATTATATTCCCTAATCTGTACTTCTTATTCCAGTGACTTATTATTCTGGAAGCCTATATCTTCTATTATAGAGTGCTCTTTTATAATTTATCTGTTAATGAAATGGAGAATCCAGCTCCTAAAGAAGCATTAGTTTGTCCTTAATTTAAATGAGGGAAAATGCAAGATAAAGCTGAGAAGGTCATTCCAGCATAAGTTATTGGTGCTGGCTAAGAGTAAGGTGTAGCTTAAGAAAGGTATTGATTCTGGGATCCCTGGGTGGTGCAGCAGTTTGGCGCCTGCCTTTGGCCCAGGGCGCAATCCTGGAGACCCTGGAGACCCAGGATCAAATCCCACGTCGGGCTCCCAGTGCATGGAGCCTGCTTCTCCCTCTGCCTGTGTCTCTCTGCCTCTCTCTCTCTCTCTCTCTCTGTGTGACTATCATAAATAATAAATAAAAATTAAAAAAAAAAGGTATTGATTCTCAAGAGTATCATGAGCATGATGCAGTAGAGTACTTTGGAAAGAGGTGGTTTGTGAGGTGACTGGATTGATAAAAAGAAAAGTGATAATTTTGGGATTCTTTTATTCATTTTTCCTTTCTTTAATAGGACTTTGTATATGTATATATTAATAAAGCTCTTTTTGAATTAGTAATGCAGACTTTTTTTTTAAACTATCACAGCTAGAAACCAGCATCTGTGTTATATTTTATTGCACTTATTTATTTATATATGTCTCCTTCTGCTAGTCTGTAAGCAAGCCCCTGTAAGGGCATAGACCACATTTTACTGCTTTCTACATTTCTGGTGTTAGACACAATAAATATGTAATAAGCGCTTGTTAGATGAATTACTATGATGTTTTGACATTTGCTATGGTTTTTCTGAAATCGTGTTTCAGTCCTAGGTAAATTTAAATTTAGAGTTGGCTATGGGATGGATGGATAATAGTAAAAAAATATATAGTTTTACTTTGCAACTTTATAAGAGTTAAAGAAACTTTTGATTAATTCATTGAGGCCCTACTCAGAAGACAATTATATTTTTGTGTAGCCTTAACTTTTTAAAGCATATTTAATATAGTAATAAATTATGTGGGAGATATGGGAGACTTTCAAGGAACAATCTCATTTGAAACCTTTCAGTTTTGTTAATGGCTCTGAGCATCTGTAAATCACCCCATTTCCTCATATCTCCTTTAATTTGCGTGCTGCATGCAGACTATAATTTCCACAATATCTTCCATATCCATAATTTATCTTCCATTTCTCCTACCCCATTAATTTATTCCTTTTGACTACCTCCTTAGCACTTCCCTACTCCCTGCTCCATGCTTCTTCATTGCCTACCTAAATTCCAAAAAATTTTTAGATTAAAATTCAGTGGCTTTTCACATTACTGCTACAGCTTCTCTTTCCACACTTAAAATGGATGCTTAGAAACTGAAAGAATAGTTACAGTTCTCTTTAGGTAATAAGCCACTTAGCTAAAGTCTGGCAACTGGTTATTGACAGAACCAGTGGAACTCAGACTTAATTGAATGATAATCCCTATATTTGTATTACACCAGACATTTCCTCCATAAGCTCTGTATTAAATGATTAGAATAAATCTTTAGAAATCTCTTTGGCTCCATGTAAGTCAGTCAACAGATTTGAGTACCTACAGGAGTCCAGCAGATGACTTACTGGATAAGGTACAGTTTAAACAATGAGTGGTATGAATTGTGGCAGATGAAAGAAGGTTCACCCTCTCCAAAGGAGGTGGCTCCTTTTCAGCTCCAGCCAGTTATTGCTGTGTATTAAGACCAACCCAGTGTTGCCAATCTTATTCTTGTTTTTATTCCCCCAAGAGAATCTAGAGGTCTGCACTTGTATGTGCAATTTTCTGCTTATTTAAGCCTTACACAACTTAAACCTGATTGTGTTCTTGTCTAAATATATATAATATCTAGTGTGGTTATAAAGTGAGATTTCACTTTCATAAGTAGATGAATCCATCTGAAATACCCATTATTTTCCAAATTACTCGTTTTTAAAATTTTTTCCATGTCAAGTATACTTATGTTAGAAGCTCCTGTTCCCTAATTTCAATAGAGTTTGGTTTAAAATAGTTGTTTAGGAGGTGGGGCAAGATGGCAGAAGAGTAAGGTCCCCAAGTCACCTGTCCCCACCACCTTACCTAGATAACTTTCAAATCATCCTGAAAACCTATGAATTCAGTCTGAGATTTAAAGAGACAACAGCTGGAATGCTACAGTGAGAAAAGTTTGCACTTCTATCAAGTACAACTTGTTTTTGGTCACTCTGCACTGAGCAAAATGACTAGAAGGAAAAACCCACCACAAAAAAATCAGAAACAGTCTCTCTCCCACAGAGTTAGAAAATTTGGATTACAATTCAGTGTCAGAAAGCCAATTCAGAAGCACAATTATAAAGCTACTGGTGGCTCTAGAAAAAAGCATAAAGAATTCAAGAGACTTCATGACTGTAGAATTTAGATCTAATCAGGCTGAAATTAAAAATCAATTAAATGAGATGCAATCCAAACTGAAGGTCCTAACAAGGGTTAACGAGGTAGAAGAAAGAGTGAGTGACATAGAAGACAAGTTGATGGCAAGGAAGGAAACTGAGGAAAAAAAGAAAAAAGATCATGAGGATAGGTTAAGGGAAATAAATGACACCCTCAGAAGGAAAAATCTACGTCTAATTGGGGTTCCCGAGGGCGCCGAAAGAGACAGAGGTCCAGAAACTGTATTTGAACAAATAAAGCTGAGAACTTCCCTAACTTGGGAAGGGAAACAGACATTCAGACCCAGGAGATAGAAAGATACACCCCTAAATCAAAAACTGCTCAACACCTCGACATTTAATAGTGAAACTTGCAAATTCCAAAGATAAAGAGAAGATCCTTAAAGCAGCAAGAGACAAGAATTCTTCTTATGGGGAGAAGCATTAGAATAACAGCAGACCTCTCCACAGAGACCTGGCAGGCCAGAAAGGGCTGGCAAGATATATTCAGGGTCCTAAATGAGAAGAACATGCAGCCAAGAATACTTCATCCAGCAAGGCTCTCATTCAGAATAGAAGGAGAGTTAAAGAGCTTCCAAGATAGTCAGAAACTGAAAGAATATGTGATCACCAAACCAGCTCTACAAGAAATATTAAGGGGGACCCTGTAAAAGAAAGAGGAAGTCCAAGGAAACAATCCACAGAAACAGGGACTGAATAGGTATCATGATGACACTAAATTCATATCTTTCAATAGTAGCTCTGAACGTGAATGGGCTTAATGACCCCATCAAAAGGTGCAGGGTTTCAGACTGGATAAAAAAGCAAGACTCATCTATTTGCTGTTTACAAGAGACCCATTTTAGACATAAGGACACCTACAGCCTGAATATAAAAGGTTGGAGAACTATTTACCATTCAAATGGTCCTCAAAAGAAAGCAGGGATAGCCATCTTTATATCAGATAAATTAAAGTTTATCCCAAAGACTATATATGATAAGAGATGAAGAAGGACACTATATCATACTTAAAGGATCTATCCAACAAGAGGACCTAACAATCATGAATATTTATGCCCTGAATGTGGGAGCTGCCAACTATATCAATCAAATAATAACCAAAGTTAAGACATGCTTAGATAATAAAACACTTATACTTGGTGACTTGAATATAGAGCTTTCTACAATTGTCAGGTCTCCTAAGCACAACATCTCCAAGGAAACAAGAGCTTTAAATGATACACTGGACCAGATGGATTTCACAGATATTTATATGACTTTACATCCAAACACAACTGAATACACATTCTTCTTAAGTGCACATGGAACTTTCTCCAAATAGACCGCATACTGGGTCACAAATCAGGTCTTAACTGATACCAAAAGATTGGGATCATCCCCTGCATATTTTCAGACCATAATGCTTTGAAACTAGAACTAAATAACAAGAAGAAGTTTGGAAGGATTTCAAAAACATGGAGGTTAAGGACCATCCTGCTAAAAGATGAAAGGGTCAACCAGGAAATTAGGGAAGAATTAAAAAGATTCATAGAAATGAATGAGAATGAAGATACAACTGTTCAAAATCTTTGGGATACAGCAAAAGCAGTCCTGAGGGGGAAATACATCGCAATACAAGCATCCATCCAAAAACTGGAGAGATCTCAAATACAAAAGCTAACCTTGCACCTAAAGGAGCTGGAGAAAAAAACAGCAAATAGATCCTACACCGAGCAGAAGAAGAGAGTTAATAAAGATTCGAGCAGAACTCAATGAATTAGAGACCAGAGGAACTGTTGAACAGATTAACAAAACCAGGAGTTGGTTCTTTGAAAGAATTAATAAGATAGATAAACCATTAGCCAGCCTTATTAAAAATAAGAGAGAAAAGACTCAAATTAATAAAATCATGAATGAGAAAGGAGAGATCACCGCCAACACCAAGGAAATACAAATGATTTTAAAAACTTATTATGAGCAGCTATATGCCAATAAATTAGGTAATCTAGAAGACTTGGATGCATTTCTGGAAAACCACAAATTACCAAAACTGGAACAGGAAGAAATAGAAAACCTGAACAGGCCGATAACCAGGGAGGAAATTGAAGCAGTCATCAAAAACCTCTCAAGACACAAACGTCCAGGGCTAGATGGCTACCCAGAGGAATTCTATCAAATGTTTAAAGAAGAAACCATCCCTATTCTACTAAAGCTGTTCGGAAAGATAGAAAGAGATGGAATACTTCCAAACTCATTCTATGAGGCCAGCATCACCTTAATTCCAAAACCAGAAAAAGACCCCACCAAAAAGGAGAATTATAGACCAATATCGCTGATGAACACAGATGCAAATATTCTCAACAAGATACTAGCCAATAGGACCCAACAGTACATTAAGAAGATTATTCACCATGACCAAGTGGGATTTATCCCCGGGATGCAAGGCTGGTTCAACACTCATAAAGCAATCAATGTGATTGATCATATCAGCAAGAGAAAAACCAAGAACCATATGATCCTCTCAATAGATGCAGAGAAAACATTTGACAAAATACAGCATCCATTCCTGATCAAAACTCTTGAGTGTGTAGGGATAGAGGGAACATTCCTCGGCATCTTAAAAGCCATCTACGAAAAGCCCACAGAAAATATCATTCTCAATGGGGAAACACTGGGAGCCTTTCCCCTAAGATCAGGAACAAGACAAGGATGTCCACTCTCACCACTGCTATTCAAAGTAGTACTAGAAGTCCTAGCCTCAGCAATCAGGCAACAAAAAGAAATAAAAGGCATTCAAATTGGCAAAGAAGAAGTCAAACTCTCCCTCTTTGCAGATGACATGATACTGTACATAGAAAACCCAAAGGACTCCACCCCAAGATTGCTAGAACTCATACAGCAATTTGGCAGTGTGGCAGGATACAAAATCAATGCCCAGAAATCAGTGGCATTTGTATACACTAACAATGAGACTGAAGAAAGAGAAACTAAGGAGTCAATCCCATTCACAATTGCACCCCAAAGCATAAGATACCTAGGAATAAACCTAACCAAAGAGGTAAAGGATCTATACCCTAAAAACTACAGAACACTTCTGAAAGAAATTGAGGAAGACACAAAGAGATGGAAAAATATTCCATGCTCATGGATTGGCAGAATTAATATTGTGAAAATGTCCATGCTACCCAGGGCAATTTACACGTTTACTGCAATCTCTATCAAAATGCCATGGACTTTTTTCAGAGAGTTGGAACAAACCATCTTAAGATTTGTGTGGAATCAGAAAAGACCCCCGAATAGCCAGGGGAATATTAAAAAAGAAAACCATAGCTGGGGGCATCACAATGCCAGATTTCAGGTTGTACTACAAAGCTGTGGTCATCAAGACAGTGTGGTACTGGCACAAAAACAGACACATAGATCAATGGAACAGAATAGAGAATCCAGAAGTGGATCCTCAACTGTATGGTCAACAAATAATCAACAAAGCAGTAAAGACTATCCACTGGAAAAAAAAGACAGTCTTTTCAATAAATGGTGCGGGGAAAATTGGACATCCACATGGCAGAAGAATGAAACTGGACCATTCTCTTACACCATACACAAAGATAAACTCAAAATGGATGAAAGATCTAAATGTGAGACAAGAATCCATCAAAATCCTAGAGGAGAAGAAAGGTAACACCCTGTTTGAACTTGGCCACAGCAACTTCTTGCAAGATATATCCATGAAGGCAAGAGAAACAAAAGCAAAAATGAATTATTGGGACTTCATCAAGATAAGAAGCTTTTGCACAGCAAAAGAAACAGTCAACAAAACTAAAAGACAACCTACAGAATGGGAGACGATATTTGCAAATGACCTATTAGATAAAGGGCTAGTATCCGAGATCTTTAAAGAACTTATTAAACTCAACACCCAAGAGACAAACAATCCAATCATGAAATGGGCAAAAGACAGGAACAGAAATCTCACAGAGGAAGACATAGACATGGCCAACAAGCACATGAGGAAATGCTCCGCATCACTGGCCATCAGGGAATTACAAATCAAAATCACAATGAGATACCGCCTCCCACCAGTGAGAATGGGGAAAATCAACAAGACCGGAAACAACAAATGTTGGAGAGGATGTGGAGAAAGGGGAACCCTTTTGCACTGTTGGTGGAATGTGAACTGGTACAGCCACTCTGAAAAACTGTGTGGAGGTTCCTCAAAGTTAAAAATAGACCTGCCCTACGACCCAGCAGTTGCACTGCTGGGGATTTACCCCAAAGATATGGATGCAGTGAACCGCTGGGACACCTGCACCCCAATGTTTATAGCAGCAATGTCCACAATAGCCAAACTGTGGAAGGGGCCTTGGTGTCCATCGAAAGATGAATGGATAAAGAAGATGTGGTATGTGTATGCAATGGATTATTACTCAGCCATTAGAAACAACAAATACCCACTATCTGCTTCAACGTGGAGGGTCCGGGAGGGTATTATGCTGAGTGAAATAAGTCAGTCGGAAAAGGACAAACATTATATGATCTCATTCATTTGGGGAATTTAAAAATTAGTGAAAGGGAATGAAGGGAAAAGAGAAAAAAATGAGTGAAAATATTAGTGAGGGTGACAAAACATGAAAGACACCTAACTCTAGAAAATGAACAAGGGGTGGCGGCGGGGGAGTGGGCAGGGGTGTTGGGGTGACTGGGTGATGGACAATGAGGAAGGCTCTTGGCGGGATGAGCACTGGGTGTTATGCTCTATGTTGGCAAATTGAACTCCAATAAAAAAAATTTTAAATAGTTGTTTATGTGTCAAGGGATAAGTCTGTTTTAAAATAATATATTTTCTTCCTGATTTAATATTTGGAATAGGAATTGAATAATGGACTCCTAAGGGCTTATGCATTCACATGTTTTCAAGAACACGAATATTCATGTTCCAAAGGAATTGAACATTTAAAAATTTAACTTGTCAGTTTTCTTTTTCTCTATAAAGGTAACATTGGGACCTGAGTGGCTCAGTGGTTGAGTGTCTGCCTTTGGCTCAGGGCATGATCCGGGGTTCTGGGATTGAGTCGCACATCGGGCTTCCCATAGGGAGCCTACTTCTCCCCCTGCCTATGTCTCTGCCTCTCTCCATGTGTCTCTCATGAATAAATAAAACCTTTAAAAAACAAAAAGGTAGCATTCAAACATCATAGTTTCTTTTATAAACTCTTACAGGCTTATGATTAACTTATTCAGCAAACACTTATTAAGAGCTTACTGTCTGTTAGCCAATATGGGGATATAAAAATAGGCAAAAACTCTAGCAGGGGTAGGTAAGAAATAAAACTAATTTTTTTCTTTGCAAGTTAACTTACCTAGTAAGTTCATTACCTTTTTGTAAATTATCCAGGTCTTGGAGCACATTTTTTAAAATAGCTGGCATTTGTGTGTAAGTAATTGAGCTTAAAGACAGTTCGGTGACTGTCAACATCTCTACCAAAAAATATCGGGTAAGCAGAGGTAATGAGATTAAAGACAATTTATACTGTGGGATAAATTTTTATTTATTTTTAGGGATTTGCTAAGAAGCTGAATTCGTGGTAAAATAAATTTATATGGCAGCATATTTAGCCACAGTTTCCCTCTCGTTGCTTTCATAGATGACTGAGAACCCACTGTACATGTTACTATATGTCATCACAAGAATTATTTTTGATAGAGTAAAAATCAGAATAGAAGGTTAAAACTTATATTAATGTGGTATTTAAAATAATGTACTTGACACTTTTTAGGACAAAGAATTGCTCTCAGGACTTTAAAAAGACTTCTGATCAGCTAACTATTGGTTTAGAACATGCAACATCCACACACAGGACTATTTTGAACTCATCATCTATAATGGCGGTATGAAAAATGTTATTCATGAAGTAAGATGAAACCAAACATTTTTACTTGTGTCTTGTAGCTTAACTCTTCTCTCCTCTCCTCTCCTCTCCTCTCACGGTCCCTATAACTGTAGTTTTTTTTGTTTTTTTTTTGTTGTTGTTGTGTTTTTTTTTTTTTTTTTTTGAAGCATAAAGGTAAGAGGTAGACCTACACTCTTTATTTGAATCTCTTGTTTTCTAAATATGCGAATAATCCTCATTTCTTCCTAAGGCAGCCCATTTTCCCTTTGACCAACTGTGTTAGTGTTCTTAACATTTAATCATATGTAGCTTCTTCCCTTTAGGAAGGGAAACTTCCTTAGGAAGGGAAACTTAGGAAACTTCCCTGAACCTAGTTATTGAATCTAGATTATGTGAAACTTGTGTGAAGTACAAGTTTCTAAATTCTGAATGCAATTTTCCCATTTTAATCGCAGGCAAAAGGCCTAATGACGTTCACTGTGAGGATGATGATGTTATTGTTGGAAGATTGAATTTTACCTTTTACTATAACTTTAAATAATGTAGTATTTTAAGATTAGAAATAGAACAAATTCCAAAATGCTGTTATTAAAGAGACTTTTAGTGAGCTAAGGGGGAAGGGAGAAAGTGCTTAATCTTGCTTTTACTTCAAATTTAAATTTTAACATAGCCAAATTATAATCTTCTTTTAAAACTTAAATTTTACATGTATGTGCATTTACTCCCATGATAAATTTTTCAAGATAGTTTTAAGTTGGAAAATGGTTACACAGAACATTCTATTTTTTCTAAAAGACCTCTTAAAAAATCTGGAATACTATCTATAATCAAAACTCTAAAGTGTTAATGGTTTTTAATTTCTTGATAAATAGAACTAAGTGTCATTTTTGTTTTCTGACTTCTGTGGTGGTCTGTGTTACTTTTGTAGTCAATTGTAGCTTGATATTTTTGCAACTGATGTATGTAAGCATTTATTTTTATGTTTTATATTTGTATGTGGACTCTCTTCCCCTTAGGAAACTAAAACTGCAGAAGAAATTGATGAAGCGTTGAAGATAGCAGGCTATAATTTTGAACAATTAAGTGTTGCTGTAAAAGTAAGCATTTTAAATGACTCAATTCTATAGTAAATTAAGGCATGTTCTTTTTAAATGTGCATATTTAGATGTATATCACTGAAGTTAGAGCTTAGCACTAAGTTATTGAGCATGATAATCCAATGACAGAGAAACATACAAAAGAATGGAAAACTCCTATAGCCTGCTAGGATTGGTCTTGCAGCATTGTTTTGCTAGCAGCCTACTGAAATTGGAGCACTAGTAAAGAACCATGATTTTTTTCTTTCTGTGAGCTGAATTTTGTTTGGAAGTATTGCAGATCATCTTTCTAACGGTGCTCATTATTTGGCTGTATACCCTTACACAAAGAATCTTATTCTCTTTCTTCCTTTAGCTCATCTCCCAAAAGAGAGACTCATTTAGTGACAAAGAACAACCTCCTACGTACCCAGCAACAACAAATTTACAACAAAGGCAATCAAAAGATTATAGCTGACATAGGAGTTAAGACCCCAACATATGAATTTGGGAGGGGGGTGGACAAAATACAACCCATAACAGTCTGTTCTCTAACCCTTCCCCCACCCCCGCCAGATTCATGTCCTCTTTTTTTTATTGTGTTTATTTATTTATTTATTTTTTATTGGAGTTCAATTTGCCAACATATAGCATAACACCCAGTGCTCATCCCATCAAGTACCCCCCTCAGTGCCCTCCACCCAGTCACCCCTACCCCCTGCCCACCTCCCCTTCCATCACCCCTTGTTCGTTTCCAAGAGTTAGGAGTCTTTCATGTTCTGTCTCCCTTTCTGATATTTCCCACTCATTTTTCCCCCTCCCCTTTATTCCCTTTCACTATTTTTCATATTCCCCAAATGAATGAGACCATACAATGCCTGTCCTTCTCCGATTGACTTATTTCACTCAGCATAATACCCTCCAGTTCCATCCACGTTGAAGCAAATGGTGGGTATTTGTCATTTCTAATGGCTGAGTAGTATTCCATTGTATACATATGCCACATCTGCTTTATCCATTCATGTCCTTTTTATATGCAAAATACATTCACCCCATCCCAACCTAGTCTTAAATCTATTCCAGCATCAACTGTAAGTCCAAAAATCTCATCTAAGTATCTTCTGTATATCAGGGATGGCTGAGACTCAGGGTATGATCTATTTTGGGACAAAATTCCTCTCCAGCCCTGAACCTGTGAAACTAGATAATCTGTTTCTAAAATACATTGATTGGATAGGTATAGGATAGACATTCCTATTCTAAAAGGGAGAAGATGGAAGGAAAAAAGGGGTCACAGATCTCAAGCAACAATTCTTTGTCAAAAAATGCAAAGATGTGGAATAGTTAACATTTTAATTCAAGTATGTTTAATATTACATATTAAGGTTTTTTTTTTTCAATTAAGGAATCCAGCCAGAGAGAAATTCAGCTCTCCAGAATGACTCTTCTTATAATGATAAAAAGAGATAAGAAGTTTAGAAGACTTAGTGGACTTTCTAGGCCTTTTCGCCAGTTTATCAGTGCACAGTGCCAACAAAGATGTGATCTTGCTGACAAATACTGTGATTTAATGTTGAACCTTGTAACTTTATTCCATTTTTATCACCTAATCTCCTTTTGTATGGTTACTTTGAAAATTCCAAAAAGTACCTTTTACTTTTAAAATCATTTGGACAGTACAATTTCTATAAAATAAAAATACCAAATTAGATCTTTGTATTATGTTCTTTCCAGATGCTCGAACACATACACAACCAAACAAAAGAGGAAACGGTCAGTCTTATAGAGGTTCTGGAGAAACAATTTGATCAGCTTTTTACTTCTCTTGATTCCAGGTAATAAAAATACAGACTCAGTGAAACTGAAGTTTTTAACATAAACTTGTCACTTTGTTTCTTTGTGTAGATTGAGTACTAAGTAGCTTTTAAATAAGTTTGGAAAGTAATGGGTGATCCCCACAGACTGATGTCTACAACTTGAAATTGAAGAACAATTTGTACATTTTCAAAAAATTTTGGCTATTTGCCATCTGGTCCTATAGCTAACTGTTATTTAAGCTTCTTTCCTAAACAGCACAGAAAAATTATATTCAAAATCTGCATGTTGTAGAATTTTGCTTACTTGGGAAAATGCAAGTGCTTTTTCTTACACATCATTCCATCATTTTTTCATGTGTTTAATTTGCATCAAAGCAAATAATACTCTAATACTTTCTAACACTCATTTCTAAACAAATACCACATAATTGCATATATATCACCTTAAAAATTATTTGATATATTTGATCTTTAATAATTTTTTATTGTATTTTCAATTCAAGAAACATCATAAAAGTTTTGACATGACAAAAGCGATAAATTTAGTAGTGGTAACTTGTCCATTTGACTCTTAGTTCTTTTTCTTTTAATCCCATTAGGATTCTGCCAGTGAATTGGTTGATACTCTTTATCTTCCATATTGGTACCATCTCACATATGGTCTTTAATTATAGCACTTAAGTTAAAAGTTACATGCATGCATTTTAAACATTTTTTATAGCGGTAGAATATGCATAACAAAAATTACCCTTTTAATCATTTTTTAAGTGTCCAGTGTAGTGGCATATGATAATTTTATGTTTAACTTTTTGAGGGAACACCAAAGTTTTCTACTGTAGCTCTACATTTTACATTCTCACCAGTAGTGCATGCATATCAATTTATTCATATCCTTACCAACGTTTCCTGGAGTTTTTATATAATCCTGTCCTAATGGGTATGATAGAATCTTGTGATTTTGATTTGCGTTTTCTTTTATGTTGAGTATTTTTTCATGTGCTTATTTATTGCTTATTTACATATCCTCTTTGAAGAAAAGTTTTTTCAACTCCTTTCTTTGGATTGAATTATTTATTTTATTCTGGGATTGGAGTTCTTTATATATTAATGGATATTAATCCTTTATCAAATGTGTCATTTTCAGATATTTTCTCCCTTTCTGTGGGTTGCCTTTTCACACTTTTGATAGCATTCTTTGATCCATAAGTTATTGATAAAGCTCTGTTTATTTTTTCTTTTGTTGCCTGTGCTTTTGGTATCCTTGTCAAGCAATCATTACTGAATTTAATATTATGAAGCTTTCCCCCCCTATTTTTTCTTCTAAGAGTTTTACAGTTTTAGCACTTACACTTAGGTCTTTGATTAATTTTGAGTTAATTTTTGTATGTTATGAGAGAAGGGTCCAATTTCATTCTTTCCCATAGTGATGTCCAATTTTCTCAGTACCGTTTGATGAAAAGATGGTCTTTTCTCAATGGAAAGGTCTTGGTATGATTGTCCTTACTCAGTTAACCACCTAAGTGAAGGTTTATCTCTGGGATCTCTATTGTATTCTGTTGATCTATAGATCTGTTTCCTTAAAGTTTTAAACATATATGATCATGTCATCTGCAAAAATAGATAATATTACTTCTTTTCAATTTGGATGTCATTTATTTCTTTTTCTTTCCTAATTACTCTGGCTAGAACTTAGAATTGTATGTTAAATAGCAATGGCAAAAGCACACATCCTGATCTTGTCTCTGGTCTTAGTGAAGATCTAACAGCTTTTCCTCTACCTAGTGTACTGTTAGCTGTGGGTTTTTCACATGTGGCCTTTGTGTTGATATAGTTTCCCTAAATTCCTAGTACATTGAGTGTTTTTTATAATGAAAGGGTATTAAAATATGTCAGATCTTTTTTTCTGCGTTGATGGCATCATGTAGGGACTTTTACTTCTTTCTGCTGTGGTATATAACATTAATTGATTTTAATGTGATGAATCATCCTTGCATTCTAGGAATAAATCCCACTTTTGATCATTATGTATTATCCTTTTAATATGCTGCTGAATTTGATTTGCTAATCTTCTGTTGAGGATTTTGTATTGATACTCATAAGAGATACTTATTTGTAGTGTCTTCATATGGCTTTGGTAATGCTGGCTTCATAGAATGAGTTAGGAAGTGTTCCCAACCTTCAGTTTTTTAAAAAGATTTCAGGAAAGTCACCGTTAACTCTTCATTAAAGTTTTGGTAGAATTAATGAGTGAAGCCATCTGGTCTAGGGCTTTTCTTTTTTGGGAGGTTTTTGATTGCTGATTCAATCTCCTCATTATTGATCTGTTCAGATTTTCTATGTCTTCCTTACTCAGTCTTGGTAGGTAGTGTGTTTCTATGAATTTGTCCATTTCATCTAGGTTATCCAATTTCTTGGCATACAATTGTCCATAGTACTCTCTTCTAATCCTCTTCACTTCTGTAAAGTCGATCATCATGTGCCTACTTTCTTCCTGGTTTTAAGGAAGAAAGTCATTTCTTCTCTTTTTGTTAGTATAAATAATTCTTAGTTTTGATTAATTCAAAGAACTAACCTTTTAGAAGCCAACTATAAGAAAAAAATTGGAAAGGCTACAAATACATGGCGATTAAACAACATGCTATTAAACAACCAGGAAATCAAAGAGGAAATAAAACAATATATGGAAACAAATGAAAATTAATACACAGTGCTCTAAAACCTTTGGACTGTAGCAAAAGCAAGTCCTCAGAGGGAAGTATATAGTAATACAGGCCTACCTCAAGAAGTAAAAAAAATCTCGGGGTGCCCAGCTGGCTCAGTCATTGGAGCATGCAACTCTTGATCTTGAGGTTCTAAGTTCAAACCTCACATTGGGTATAGAGATTACATAAAAATAATATCTTTTTAAAAAACAAGAATTTAAGAACTGAGAAAAATCTCAAACTAACCTTTTTATTCTAAAAGTAATTTATTTAAAAGATTTATTATTTTATTTATTATGTACTGTTGGATCCTGTTAGCTAATACCTTGGTGAGAATTTTTGCATCCATGTTCATCAGGGATATTGATCTATGATTCTCCTTTTTGTTGGAGTCTTTGTCTGGTATTGGGATCAAGGTAATGCTGGCCTCATAGAATGATTTTGGAAAATTTCCTTCCATTTCTATTTTTTGATACAGTTTCATAAGAAAAAAAGTCTCATAAGAGACTAAAAATAGTATTCTTTAAATTTTTGGTAGAATTCTACGGGGAAGCCATTTGACCTTGGACTCTTGTAATTGGGAGATTTTTGATAACTGCTTCAATTTCTTTGCTGGTTATGGATCTGTTTAGGTTTTCTCTTTCTTCCTGTTTCAGTTTTGGTAGTTGAAGTGGTTCTAGGAATGTATTCATTTCTTCCAGATTGCCTAACTTGTTAGCATATAACTGCTCATAATACTCTTACAATTTTATTTCTGTGGTGTTCATTGAGATCTTTCCTCTTTCATTTGTGATTTTATTTATTTGAGTCCTTTCTCTTTTTGTTGAGTCTGGCTAGGGGTTTATTGATCTTAATTCTTTCAAAGAACCAGCTCCTAGGTGGTTTATCTGTTTTACTGTTTTTGTTTGTTTGTTTGTTTGTTTCTTTTTCATTGATTTCTGCTCTAATCTCTATTATTTCCCTTCTGCTGGATTTAGGCTTTATTTACTATTCCTTTTACAGCTTTTTTAGGTGTAATACTAGGTTGTGTATTTGAGACTTTTCTTGTTTCTTGAGAAAGGCCTGTATTGCAATAGACTTCCCTCTTAGGATCTCCTTTGCTGCATCCCAAAGGTTCTGAACTATCCATGTTTTCATTTGCATTTGCTTCCATGTATTTTTTAAATTCTTGATTAATTTCCTGCTTGACCCATTCATTCTTTAGTAAGATGCTCTTTAACCTCCATGTGTTTGTGGTCCTTCCAAATTTTTTCTTGTAGTTGAAATCAAGTTTTAAAGCATTATGGTCTTAAAATATGCATGATATAATCTAAGTCTTTCTGTACTGGTTAAGACCTGATTTATGACCCAGTAAATGATCTCTTATGGAGAATGTTCTGTGTATGCTTGAGAAGAATGTATATTGTGATGCTGTAGGATGAAATGCTCTGAATATACCTGTGAAGACCATCTAGTTCAGTGTGTCACTCAAAAGCCTTGTTTCCTTCTGGATCTTCTGCTTAGATGATCTGTTCGTTCCTATGAGTGGGGTGTTAAAGTCCCCTACTATTAGTGTATTATTGTCAATTAGTTTGTTTAATTTTGTTATTAATTGGTTTATATATTTGGCCGTTCCCAGGTTAGGAGCATAAATATTTACAATTATTAGATCTTCTTGTTGGATAAACCCTTTATTATGATATAGTGTCTTTCATCTCTTGTTACAGTCTTCTGTTTAAAATCTAGTTTGTGGGATCCCTGGGTGGCGCAGCGGTTTGGCGCCTGCCTTTGGCCCAGGGCGCGATCCTGGAGACCCGGGATCGAATCCCATATCAGGCTCCCGGTGCATGGAGCCTGCTTCTCCCTCCGCCTGTGTCTCTGCCTCTCTCTCTCTCTCTCTCTCTGTGACTATCATAAATAATAAAAAAAATAAAAATAAAAATAAAAATAAATAAAATCTAGTTTGTCTGACAAGGATGGCTATGCCAGCTTTCTTTTAATGTCCATTGGCATGATAAATGGTTCTCTACCCCCTCACTTTCAATCTAGAGGTGTCTTTGGGTCTAAAATGAGTCTCTTGTAAATGCCCCATATTGCTGGGTCTTGTTTTTTTAGTCCATTCTGATACCTTCTATCATTTGGTAGGAGCATTTAGTCCATTTACATTCCAAGTAATTACTGAAGGATGAATTTAGTGCCATTTGATCAGCAACCTGTAAAGTTGCTGTTCCTGTATATTGTCTCTGTTCCTTTTTGGTCTTTGTTACTTTTGGGCTCTCTCTTCACTCAAAGGATCACCTTTAATATTTCTTGCAGGGCTGGTTTAGTGTTCAGAAATTCCTTTTAATCTTTGTTTGTCTGGAACTTTTTATCTCTCCTCTATAGTCTGAGTGACAGCATTGCTGAATAAAGTATTTTTGGCTGCATATTTTCCCATTTATCATATTGAATATATCATGCCAGTCCTTTCTGGCCTGCTAGGTGTCTGTGAGCAGATCTGCTGATAGTCTTATGTGTCTACCATTATAGGTTAAGGATCTCTTGTCCCGAGCCGCTTTCAGGATTTTCTCTTTATCTGTGAAATTTGCAAGCTTCATTAATTCTGTGTTGAGGTGTTGACCTATTTTTATTGGTTTGAGGAGGGTCTGTGCCTCCTGGACTTGAATGCCTGTTTCCTTCCCTAGATTAGGGAAGTTCTCAGCTATAATTTGTTCAAATAAACCTCTTTTCCCTGTCCCTCTCTTCATCTTCTGGAACCCCCATTATCCAGCTATTTTATATTATGAAATTGCTGAGTTCAGTAAGTCACCATTCATAATCCAGTAGTTTTCTTTCTCTCTTCTTTTCAGCTTCTTTATTTTCCATAATTTTATACTCTGTATCATTGACTCTCTTCTGCCTCTTTTTTCCTTGTTTTTAGAGCTTCTGTTTGGGACTACGTCTTGGTAATACCATTTTAAATTTCAGCCTGATTTTTGTTCTTTTATTTCTATAATAAGGAACTCTCTAGTGTGTTCTATGCTTTTTTTCAAGGCTACTAGTATCTTTATAATCATTGTTTTAAGTCCTGGTTCAGATGTCTTACTTACATCCATATTGATTAAATCCCTGGAAGTGAATACTGCATCCTATTCTTTGTTTTGGGATGAATTTCTCCATGTCATCATTTTGTCCAGAGAAGAATAGAAGAAAGAAAAGATGACAATAAAAAAAAAAAAAAAAAACGGAACCAAACCAACAAACAAAAAAAACTAGATTCTGGATGTGTTTTGTTGGATCCTGCTTGTTAAATGAAAATAAGAAAATAAGAGAGAAAAACTATTTTTTAAACGTGTGTGTATGTATATATAATAAAATACAATGGAAATATATATATGCTATGGCATATATTTATAGCATATATATAACAATTTTTAAGTAGTAAGAGAAATTGAAAAAACAACTCAAAAAATAATAATGAAAAACTTAATAAAAAAAAATACCATGAATGCTATATACTTCCCCAGAGCTGAAGTTTTACAGCCCTCTATGATCAGTAAACTTAGTGCGAGCCAGTTGTTCCTGCTGGTATTCTGGAGGGACCTATGCACTGATTCTCAGGTGCCCTCACCCTGGTGGAAATGCTCCTCCCTTGCCAGGGGGCCTGGCTTAGTGTATGTAAGTGGCTCCGGATTCCCCTGAGTAATGCTGTTTCATTCCCTGAAGGCTTTCTGCACTGATGGGAGGGACAAAAATGGCAGCTCCCCAATCTCTAGCCCTGGAGCTGAACATTCATGCCCTTCACTCTTCAGTGAGCCGTCATTGAAAAGCACTCAGTTACTCTTGCCTCCCTGGTTTCCATCAGATCTCTGTGTTCACCCAGACTATGAGCATTTTTATCTCAGGCACTTGAGTTTCAAAACTCAAATTTTACAGACACCTGTGCCACAGACTCATGGTGTTCCTCCTGGTGAGGTAAAGGAGGGTTCCTGCCACGCTTCTGCCTTTTGCTGGACCCCTGCCGGGAAACTGGTTACAAGACTGTGCAGTAGTTTGCAGTTTATGGTAACACAGAACAGAAAGCCAGCACCTAGACTCACTGTTTTCTTTTTTTTTTATTTTATTTTTTTTATTTATTTATGATAGTCACAGAGAGAGAGAGAGAGAGCGAGGCAGAGACACAGGCAGAGGGAGAAGCAGGCTCCATGCACCGGGAGCCCGATGTGGGATTCGATCCCGGGTCTCCAGGATTGCGCCCTGGGCCGAAGGCAGGCGCCAAACTGCTGCGCCACCCAGGGATCCCTGACTCACTGTTTTCAACCAGCTTTCATGCTCCTATGCCTGCGAATTCTGTGCACTCAGACACCCCAGTTCTTTTTGTAACCCAGGGGATCCTGAGACAATGCTGTTCCACCTGGGATTCTGTCTCACCTGAGCACTTTTAAGCCAGCAATGTACATAGCAGACTTCTGAAAGTTACATTTTGTGCTCTGCTGCTTTTAATACTTTGCAGTAGCCTCCTTAAGCATGCTCCCTCCCCTCTGCCATATCCTCCAGTATAACACCCCATATTCAAGTCTCTGCACCTCTTACCTTCCAAAAAGTGGTTGCTTTTCTTTTTTCTCTTTGTAGAATTGCAGCATTTCTTTTCTCAGATCTCTGATTTCATGGGTATTCAGAAGGATTTGATAACTGTCTAGCTGTGTTTGAGAGAGTAGAGATACTTAGGGTCCCCTACTCCTCCACCGTCTTAAGTCCTCTCCCATGTCAATTTTTTAAATTTTTGCTTTTCATTTGTTTCAATATATTTTCCTAGTGATTTTTTTTTGTTTGACCCACCCATTTGTGTTTAGGAGTATGTTATTTAATTTCTACATATTTGTGAATTTTCCAGTTTCCTTCTGTTAATGTTTTCTAGTTTGTTTCCATTGTGATCAGAAAAGATATTTTATAAGCTTTCAGTTTTTTAAAATTTAGGTTTTAAAAGACGTGGTTTTTGACATATGATCTAAGCTGGTGAGTGCTCCTTATATGCTTGAGGAAAATGTGTATTCTCAGTTGTTGGGTGGATTTTTCTCTTTATATCTGTTAGGTACAATTGATCTGTAATGTTGTTTAGTCTGTTTTTTTATTGATATTCTATATGGCTTTTCTATCTGTTATTGGAAGTAGGAAGTAGGATATTGAAGTCTCCACCTACTATTGTAGTGCGTTTCTCCCTTTAATTGTATATTTTTGGTGTTCTCTCAATAGGTAAATTTTTTTTCTCTTGTAACAGTTTTTGACTTAGTGTATTTCATCTAATATTAGTATAGTTCTCTTTGGATTATGGTTGGCACAGGATGTATTTTTCCATCTTTTCACTTTCATTCTATATATATCTGTATATCTAATGTATCTTATAAACCCTAAATATATGTTGTCATTTTTTGAACTCTAGTCCTCGACTCTGTGCCTTTTGATTCTGAAGTTTAATCCATTTAGTTTTAAAGTAATTGTCAATAACGAAGGACTTTTGTCATATTGTTTTCACTATGTTATAGGACTTTTTTATCATTCAGTTCCTCTATTACTACCTTCTGTTCACTTTTTTGTAGTGACATCTTTTAACTCCCTTCTGATTTCTTTTTTTGCATATTCTGTAGTTTCTTTCTTTATGATTATCATGGGTGGATTTTTAGGGGGATTACATATATTAAGTTATACCAGTCTATTTTGAATTGATACCAACTTAACTGAATTGCATGTAAAAAGTCCTTTATATCTCCTCCTCTGTTTTGTTTTCACAATTACATCTTTATGTATCATGTACCCATTAACATAGTTTTTTTATTTATTTTTTTTTATGATAGTCACAGAGAGAGAGAGAGAGAGAGAGAGAGAGAGAGAGAGAGAGAGGCAGAAACATAGGCAGCGGGAGAAGCAGGCTCCATGCGCCGGGAGCCCGACGTGGGACTCGATCCCGGGTCTCCAGGATCACGCCCTGGGCCAAAGGCAGGCGCCAAACCGCTGCGCCACCCAGGGATCCCCCATTAACATAGATTTAAAGTCATTTTATGTATTTGTCTTCTAAATCCTGTAGAAAATAAAAAGTGGAATTATAAACCAAAATTACAATAATACTAGATTTTATATTTGCCCGTGTATTTACCTTTACCAAGTACAAGTTACTTTTTCTCCTTTCATTTAACCTGAAGGACTTTGTTTAGCATTTCTTAAAGGACAGATATATTGATTATGAACTCCCTCAGCTTTTCTTTAAGTTTTCCCTTATTGTTTGATGGACAGTTTTGGTAATTTTAAAAGTCTCAGTTGGCAGGTTTTTCCCTTTCAGCACTTTATTTTTTTTCCTACCCCCCCTTTCCCCCCCCCCAGCACTTTATATTTTAATTTCTTTAGAGAGAGAGTGATCAGGGAAGGGGAAGAGAGGGAGAGAGAGAGAGAGAAAGAGAGAGAAAAAGGGACAATCCTAAGCAGGCTCCACACCTAGTGCAGGGCCCAACATGGGGCTTGATCTCATGACCCTGAGCCAAAATCGAGAGTCAGACACTGAACTGACTGAGCCGTCCAAGCACCCATTAATATTTTAAGTATGTCATCCTGTTGCCTTCTGGCCCCCAAGGTTTCTGCTGAGAAATTAACTGATAATCTTACTAAGGATTCCTTGTGAGTGACAAATTGCATTTCTCATACTGCTTTCAAGATTCTCTATTTGTCTTCCAAGAGTTTGATTATATTATTTCTCTATGAGGGTCTCAAGTTCATTCTACTTAAATTTCTTTGAGTTCTTACACTTGTCAGTTTATGTATTTTATCTAATTTTGGAAGTTTTTAGCTATTGGGTCTTCAAATAATTTCTGTGTACCTTTCTTTCTCTCCTGTTTTAAGAACCTTCCATAATATATACGTTGTTTTTCTTGAGGGAACCCCTCAAGTATCTTAGGCTCTGTTCTATTCATTATTTTTTCTTTCTGTTCCTCAGTCTCTGTAATTTCAGTTGTCCTAGCTTCAGATTTACTAATTCTTTTTTATTCCTATTCAGATCTGCAGGTGAATCTCTCTAGCGAATTTTTCATTTTAGTTATCGTTCTTTTGAATACCAGAATTTGTTTCATTTTTATAATTTCTGTGTCTGTTGATATTCACATTTTGGTCCTTCATTGTTTTCCTAATTTCCTCTAGGTTCTTTTGCATGTTTTCCTTTAGTTCTTTGAGCATACTTTAAGCTGTTGTTTTAAAGTCTTTAAGGCCTATATCCCTGCTTCTTCAGGGATGGTTTCTGCTACTCTGTTTTTTTTTTTTTCCTTTGAATGGATCATGTTTTCCCATGTCTTTGAATGCCTTTGGTGTTTTGTTGAAAATTGGGCATTTGAAAACACAGCCACCTCTCAAGTCATTGCCAACTGGCTCTCTCCAGGAGCAGTCTTTCATTGAGTGAGCATGCTCTGGAGCCTTAGAATCAGCCTCAGGTGAAGACTTAAGGTGTTCTTGGATCTTTTCTGAACATGCATCTTCCCTGGGCTTGAGTATGGTTTTCTTGAGTATGTTTTTTTTTTTTAATTCTCTTACATACACAGCTACTTTTAAATTTATTCATTTCCGAAAGAGTCTCACCCAAGCTTTTGGAAGCCTTGGATATTCTACAATATGTCTTTATGATCTCTTACCCAGGGATCTATTGCTTTTAGTCTTCTACAACCTTCCCAAGTACCGCATGTTGCTTTTTGCTGCCAGAGCTCCAAGTTAGGTGAAACAGAGCAGTTCCTCAGACATCCCAGAGACAAGTGAGAACACTGCAGATAAAGTCTGCTATGCTCCCTCTGGTTTGACAGAAGGAATTAGACCAAGATTACAGCATGCTAAGGAGAGGGCTGGGCAAGAACAAAATACTATGGAATTTCCTACTGTTTTGAATGTGGCTTTTTCTTGATTTTGCATTTGCTTGGTTGTATGCCTTTGTTTATTGTCCAGAGTTTCTATAAGATTATTTTAACCAATTTTTGCTTTTTTTTTTTTTGACATCTCCACTGGGTAACAAGGGCTTAGAGTTACCTAGTTTTGCCATTCTGCTGACTTCAATCCGTAAGCATAAGTTTTTAGAAACCATACTAGAACTTAACAAAATAACCATTTTCTCACCTAAAGAATGCTTTCAGATTATTTACACAGTTACGAAAATGGTTTTTGGAATATCTCTTTGCCTTTAGAGCCTATGTCACATTCTTGTTACTCTTCAATATGGCAGGCAAACACTCCTATTTTTTTTTTTTTTGAGACAAGATTGGATTTTAAGGAAATAATAAAGTCATTTGTTTGATAATGAAATGAGTAAGTTACACACTGAAATTTTTGGTACAAATTTTTTTAGTTGCCATAATAAGGTAATTCCATCAGAGGCCCAGAGAAGATTTTGAGGAATGAGGTACAAGTAATGAAGGAGTTGCTAATTGCCTAAGTGATTACTTTAAAGATTATAGGTAATTGATACTTATGTTCTGGTTTGGTGAAATCTTATTTTAAAATCTCATGTTTATGTAATTTGTATCCGTTGATAGAATTTTAAAATGTTGAAGGCACATCTTTATGGGAAATGAATACAAATTGTCTTTGAAATGGCATAAGTGATTATAAGATAGGATTTCTCTTTTAGGTGGAATCGTCTAGGATCTGTCTGCTGTAATCTATGACAGCTTAATCTGTGACAAACTTATATCCTTGTGCTTTTTCTCTAGTTATCATTGACTTGAATGACTTTTTAAACCATGTTTATAAGCTAGTGAAATTACTCTTTTGATATCACTCAGTTGCTATAAACTCACTTTCATATGAGTATTTATGAAATTCTGTAAAATAATTTTGGGATCTTATATGAAGGAAAAAGAACCTGTGTGAAGAAGTAGTAAGAAATACAGATGATTATCTATCAAGTGTAATAATGGCTAAAAGCTACATTGAAGAGAAAAAAAATGATTTGGCTGCAGCTATGAAGATAGCAAGAGAGTTAAAATCAGCTCCTTCTTTAAGGACTTATTGTGACCTGAATCAGGTAATTTTGATCATAATGCGAATTATTTCTGAAGTCTGTTATTTTACATGGCTTTGGAATATGATGTTTTAAGACATAAAATTTTTTTAAGATTTATTTATTTATTCATCAGAGAGACACACACACAGAGAGAGAGAGGCAGAGACACAGGCAGAGGGAGAAGCAGGCCCCATGCAGGGAGCCCAATGTGGGACTCGACCCCAGGTCTCCAGGATCAGGCTCTGGGCCGAAGGTGGTGCTAAACGGTTGAGCCACGCAGGCTGCCCAAGATATAAGAATGTGTTTTCAGATTATCCTAATTTATCTTGGCCTCAATTTAGAGTTGTTTGAATTCTAAAACAAACATTAATAAATTTGTTTAGCCTTTTATTATTTACCAGTTAGGGAAATGGCACAGTAATAAGGTCTTTATAACAGATGATCTGAGAGCAAGTAGGATGACATTGAGTTGGAATTTGATGTTCCTAGGGCATTTGAATAAAACTAAATGGAATTCTCTTTTTATAAACAATTATATATGTCTCATTTAAGATTTAATGCAAGGTTTTTTTTTTTCTCTTCCCGCTTCTCCAAATGTGCAGGTCAAGAGATAGAGTGCTTCCCCTATGTTCTATCATCTAATCATGTGCCTAGGGAGCACATATGGGAAAAATAAAAACACGTTTCTGATGAGACCATTTGGCATGACAGTGTTAACCATCAATCTTTTTTGTTGATTTCTACCTTGCTCCCTTGGGTTATAGATCCTACTCTATTGTCTTTAAGTCTTCATGGCCTTTTTCCATAGATAATCAGGTGTTTGGGCTGAACTGAAGTATAAAATAGAAGCCATTGGTATATCTACTTCCAAAGTCTCCAAGTAAAGAGAGAAGATTTGGCCACCATCTTACTTGGTCAGACTTCTCTCCAACCATAGTTCTAAAAACAATTGTCATTTCCTGTGTATTACATATGAGACATTAGGAGGTGTAAGAAAGTAATAAGATTTGGTATTCACCCTAGTTAGGTTTACTAAGATGAAGCAAAAAGATGATGGAGGATAGCAATGCAGGTACAGAGTGAATCTGATCAGAATTTTCTCCTATTACATAAATATATCCCATTTATTAACTAGACAACAGTCTATTAATTTTGTTATCTATTAATTTTTATCTCTAAAAGATTTTAAATTTCTTTGGGGGGAAAATCATAACTTACTTGCATCCCTTCCTTTGGGTGCCTAAAATTAAACCTTAAACACATTAATTAGTGAGACACTTAAAGGCTGTAGTTTCCTTCTTAAATTTTATTTTGTTTCAACGTTTATTTTTTAAAAATTCCTATCTGAGTAATGCGTCTCTTTTGATTCTAGATTATCCGTACTTTGAAATTAACATTTGAGAGTGAATTGTTACAAGTTAACTCTCTAAAACTAAGGAACTCTCCCAGGTAAGTAAATTGTAATTCAGGAGAACCTAACAATTAAGTATAAAAGTGTATTAGAGGCTAGATTTATTAAATAATAAGCAATTATAAATTGAAAATTTATGTCACAAATGTGTCCCAAATTAGCAACCATGTAAAGTAAGAATAATTTATGATAAATTAGAAAAGTATGTTGTCAGCTGACTTTTAGAGAAAGTAATAAACTTCTATTAGAGCACTTAAAAATATTCTTTTAGAGTTTTTAATGTTAGCAACTTTTATTTAGAAAAAGTAATAAAGTGATATTAGAACATTGACTTATATGCTCGTGTTTTAGGTTGAATATGAATTGTAGTGAGATCATCTGTATGTTCAACAATATGGGAAAGATTGAATTTGAGCGCTTAACAAAGTAAGTATAAGTATGGCAGAATGGGTGGGGGGCACCCAGGTGCACAGTCAATTAAGCATCCAGCTCTTAGTTTTTACTCAGGTCCTGATCTCAGGGTTTTGGGATCAAGCCCCAAACAGAGCTCTGCATTCAGCTTGGAGTCTGCTTAAGACTCTGCCCTTCCTCCCTGCATGCACACTCTTGCTCTCTTAAATAAATAAATCTTAAAAAAGGCAACATGCCATTAATTTCTGACAAGGTCTGAGAGAAAAATTACCTAAGAGACAGGAAAATTGATGTGTAGTATAGTATGTATGATTCAAAAACTGAAATAACAAAAAGGGCAAAGTTTTCTTTCATTTAAGTTTGTGTAAAATATTTAAGAATGAGAATATCTAGAAAGAATCAGTATTAACAAATACATATGTGAAAGTTATCTTTGAGATTCATTCATTCAGCCAGTGTTGAACACTGATTTTGTGATCGGCACCAATAACCTTAACGTTGTGATGTGTGTCAGAGAAGTTGTGATTTGTAGAGGATGATACATGTAAACAGTAAGATGCATAATTGCTAGGATAATTTATGCAGAATTTAGTGGAGGTATAAAGGAAGGGATTAGACAGTTCTTTTGGGGGTAATAGGAGACTTGGAGAAAGGAGAATTTTATTTTATCTATGAAAAATGAGTAACAATTGGAAAGGAGGCCAAAAGGGAGGTAGGCATCATAGCAGAAAGAAAGGTATGGGAAGTGAGATAACATGCTACATTCAGTGAACTGCATTTATAATTCCACTTGGCAGAGGATGCATATAGGTTAATCCTAAAGATTTTGTGTGCTGTGCAGCAGCCTTTGAACATTTATTTTCTAGATCATGTTATCCAGTGTGGTAGCCAGTAACCACATGTACCCATTTAAATTTAAGCATCAATCAATTAAAACAAAATTAAAAGGAAAAATTGGAGGGGTGCCTGGCTCAATTAGTTGGTAGAGTGTGTGACTCTTGATCTCAGGGTCATGAGTTCAAGCCCCATGTTGGGCATAGAGATTACTTTTAAAAAAAGGAAAAAATCAGATTCTTTGGTTGCTCTAGCTACATTCCAAGTGCTCAGTAGCCACATGTGGTTAGTAGCTATCATATTAGTGCCCCACATTTTCACTATTGGACAGCACAGCTGTACACAGTAGAAACCACTAAATGACTTTCAACATGAAAATAATAATAATTAGGTTACATTTTAAAAAGATAACTCTGGTGACCTTTTAGAGGATTGTTTGGAAGAGTATGATGCTAGAGGCTGAAGGATCAGTTGGGCTTTTGTATCAATAGTCTTAGCAAATGATGAGAAACCAAACATAGGTAGTAGCACTAGAGAGTAACAGATACAACAAATGCTAAATAGGGAAAACTGATAAAGCTTATTAGTTGTTTGAGCATGATGAATGAGGAAAAGGAAAGTATCCTCAATGATTTGCAGGTCTGGCTTTGGTGATTAAGTTGATGGATTGTGTTATTATTCACTAAGATTGAGAATACAAGAAAAAATTTAGGAGTGGAGGAATAGTGGACCTGTTGGTTTATTGTTGTTTACCACGTATCTGGGGAAAAATGTACAGAGAGCAGTTAGCTGTATGTACTAAAGCTGAAGAAGAGGTCTTGAACTTGATTCTGGGCTTAGGAGTATACTGTCAGAATATAGATGCTTTAGAAACCCTCAAAAAGAAAGTAAATTCATTCACTTGTAGGTGGTATGTCTCTAGGGGAAATCATCCCTCAAGAAGCATCCACATTCATTTCCTTAGGTGACTAACTAACCTGAGTTTGGCCCAGTGTCTTAAAAGGTCAAGAATAGACATGAGCAGATGTACTCTTAGCCAGGTAAACTATAAGGCAAGTTTACAAAACTGCCAGAATTCCAGTTTAGTCAGAATGCCAGGCCATTAATAGACAAATGTAATTGCTGTATGGACTGGAATTCTTGTGTTGGCATTCTTTTCCAGTATCCAAACAGGCCTAAGAAGCCAAATTATAAGAAATTGCTTTGTTGGGCAGCCCTGGTGGCGTGGCGGTTTAGTGCCGCCTGCAGCCCAGGGTGTGATCCTGGAGACCTGGGATCGAGCCGTGTCGGGTTCCCTGCGTGGAGCCTGCTTCTCCCTCTGTCTGTCTCTCTCTCTGTCTCTATGAATAAATAAATAAATATTAAAAGAAAAAAAAGAAATTGCTTTGTTTGCAGTGTTGTTTGCAATACAGGGAATAAGATTAGTCAAATAGCTTAGTAGCATTAGGCCTAGATAGTACATTCCAAATATGTTTCTTACCTCCAGAGGACTAGAGTACCAGTCCTTTGGCTCAAGTCCTTTTCCCCTAAATATGGAGCCCTGTACCATATTCATCTTTGTGACTTGGCTTTTGTGCTTCCATGGATAATCATGAGCCTTCCCAATGAGTATATCCTTTTAGATATTTTGATAACTTGAATATGATTACTATCAAATATTTTTATTTTATTTTATTTTTTAATTTTTTTTCAAATATTTTTAATATCAAAAGCTATTCTCTTTTAGACTGCATTGATCTTGTCTTGATTTTAAGGTTAATTTATAGTAGTCTTAAGTTTTTTCCTAGTTTTAAGGGAATGTATCACTCCAATCTACTTCTACTTATTATATGTGGTACTTAAACAACAGATTTGCCCAGTAGGAGCAGGTATTGACATATGTCAAGGAGAGTACCCTGGAGAAATACTAAATTTTAAGATTGAGAAAGGGTAACCTGCAAAACAAAACTGAGAATGGAGTAGGCAAAGGTTGAAAAACAAACAGAAAAAAGTGGTGTTCTAGAAGTCAAAGGAGGAGTTTATGAGACTAGAGTCAGTTGATAGTGTTAAATGTCCCAAATCTTGGGCAGCCCGGGTCGCTCAGTGGTTTGGTGCCGCCTTCAGCCCAGGGCATGATCCTGGAGACCTGGGATTGAGTCCCATGTCAGGCTCCCTGCATGGAGCCTGCTTTTCCCTCTCTCTCTCTCTCTCTCTCTCTCTCTCTCTCTGGCTTTCTCATGAATAAATAAATGAAATCTTTTTTTAAAAAATGTCCCAAATCAAGTAAGAACTGTTATGAAAAGAAATGTTTAGTTTGCAAAGTTGGGTACATATATGTATCCTCAGAAAGTGTTTGGATTCAACGTGTATTTTACTTATATTCAAAGCATACCTTTTCTTGGAAGAGAGAGAATATGTATCATTGCTAAATATAATTGACTTTGTTGGCTATTTCTAAAACACTTCTTAAATGATCTATGATGGGGCAGCCCTGGTGGTACAGCGGTTTAGCACTGCCTGCAGCCCAGGGCGTGACCCTGGAGACCCGGGATCAAGTCCCACGTCGGGCTTCCTGCACGGAACTTGCTGTGTCTTTTCCGCCCCCTCTCTCTCTGTGTGTGTTTCTCTATGAATAAATAAATAAATAAATCTTAAAAAAAAAAAAAAAAGATCTGTGACGAAGCTAAATCCAAAATGGGTTAAAAAAGACAAGCTTTTTGAGATTCAGTCTCATATCTTTGGTAGAATTTCTGTACTTGTAGATTGATAGCCTAAATCTGTGTTGATATGTGAAGAAGGTAAAAAAATATGGAGAAAACTTCATAAATAATCAACTATGGGTTAGTGGCTACTGAATAATACCCAAAGGATTGACTAATGGTGATTTTTAGGTGAGGCAGAGATTTTAACGATTTGCTCAGGACTACCCTTCACTGTTTTCTATACTTTATTTTTAAGCCAGTGAATTAAAAAAAAATAAAATAATTTAAAGTGAGATAGCTGAGCCAAATCAAAGTGCTTTTGAAAATCTGTAGTCACTGTTCTTTAGGACTAGAAGACTGTGACATGATTGTATCTTTCTTCAGCTTCATTGATTATACCTCTTGTTGACCTTTTAGAACTCTTGGCTTGCTTAGGGCTGGGAATGGGCAACAGTTTCTTTCTGGGTAGTGGAAATGTTCTAAAATTAGATTGTAGTGATGGCTGCACAACTGTAAATTCAGTCAAAATTAATGAATTTTATGCTGTGTAAATTATACATCAATAAAGCTATTTAGGGTACCTGGGTGGTACAGTCAGTTGAGCGTCCGACTCTTGGTTTTGGCCGAGGTCATGATCTCAAGGCCCTGAGACTGAGTCTAGCATGGAGTCTGCTTGAGATTCTTTCTCTTTCTCTCTCTCTCTCTCTGCCCCTCCTGCTCATACTCTCTCAAAATCTTTAAAAACAATAAAGCTATTTGGGATGCCTGGGTAGCTAAGTGGTTGAGTGTCTGCCTTCGGCTCAGGGCATAGTTCTCAGTCCGGGGATCGAGTCCCACATCGGGCTCCCTGTGAGGAACCTGCTTCTCCCTCTACCTATGTCTCTGCCTCTCTCTCTCTCTCTCTCTCTCTCGAATAAATAAAATCTTTTAAAAAGTAATAAAGCTATTTTAAAAATACATCTGAGGCACCTATACAATAATTTTACCTCTTTATATGTGTCACAGTATTAACTATCATGTGGGAAGAAAATGGCTTGAAGGTAGATATTAAAAATTGATGAAACAACTTAAAGTAGCCATATGCCTGTCTGTTTTTTTTTTTTTCTTGCAAATTTTTGTTTAAATGTCAGTTAGTTAACCTGCAGTGTAATATTGGTTTCTGGTGTAGAATTTAGTGATTCATCACTTACGTACTATACCCAGTACTCATCACAAGTGCCCTCCTTAATCCCATCTATTTTTTAAACAGATGTGATCCCAAAAAAAATGAAGTGGGACAGAATGTTCAAAAGAAATATAATCATAAAAAGGAATTTTCTTGTCATGATACATACCCATTGCAAGAAAAGAAAAAGGTTGACATGTCTGTTCTAAGTAATGAAGCCTCAACACCTTCTTTGCAATGGGAAGCCAGTGATGTGCATTTAGAAGCAGAAGACTTCCAGCCACAGAAAGAGGTTGTTGCAGCACCATCCCCTAAAACCATTGCTGTTCTGCCTCAAATGGAATCTACCCCTGATGTGATAATTGAAGAAATTATTGAAGAAAACCTGGAAAGTGAGTGAAAATACAAAAGCAAGGAAACAATATGTCTGTAATTAGAAACTAAATTAGTCCCTGTACTTAACAGAAACCTACTGCTGTTATCTTATACCTCATTATGAGTTAACACCTATTGGTTCCTTGCCCCTACTTTCATATTTTCCAAAATTAGGATAATTTTATTTTGGGTGCAGTAATCTAACCTCTGAGATGTAAATTTAGTATTTAGTTTAATTGAGGTATTTGATTTTTTGGTGTTCCACACATAAGCCTTGTAGAAAAAAAAAAAGACAAAAATACAAATAAGAGAGATATTTGTAGAGCAATCTCATGGCTTTGTCCTTAAATTTAAGAACAGATTCTCCTAAATCTTCATTTTGAGATATGATCTGTTATAAAATGAGTTAACATGAATATAAGAGCATCTGTTTTGTAACATTTCAATGTATTCCTAGCAGTTGATTAACGAACAATGCCAGTATTCTCCCCATTAACTACTGCTGTGTAGTTAGTTAGTGTACTGCCAACCTTAAGACCATGTTCAAGTTCTGTTTTAGGATTCTTCCACCCACTTCCCAACCTGTTTCAATGGTTGATTCTCCAGAATGACCTTTTGAATGCAAAAAAAAGGACATGTTTTCAGTTGTTTCCATTGTATTATTATTGCTGATATTTCAGTGAGTTAAAAAAAGTCTGTCATATCTACTGATAAAAGGAGTCTTACCATTCCAGTGTTTTGTCAACTCAAGTACAGCTTTTTAAACAATAGTGTGCCATTGTCAACCTAATAAAACTAGTACATTTGCCTTTATTTCCTGTTTTGATGAAGCATGCTTCACACATTATCTTGTGGAAACACCTAGAGATCCAAAAAAGCCTTTTTCAGAAAAAATAGTCTTTCCCTTTTGGATCAAAAGCAGGTACTTTAACAACTCTGAACTTGATGTTGTGGAGTTTGCTGTATGTAAATAACTGTCATGTGTGAAGGCAGTGAGTAAAATGAACTTTACTGCTAACTAAAACTTCTTCCTTTTTAATGTTAAAAGTTTTAGCTGTTACTGGCAAAAATATTTCTGAAATCTGTAACACTTCTTTCAGCTGTCTCCCCACTTACACATATTTATCTCTTCATCCTCAATATGGGTATTTTTCTTTGTGATCTGTATTGGATAGTTAAAATGATCCATTTGTTCAGTTTTTATCATCTGTTTTTACTTGATTGTCTCCAGTTCCACTCCTCCTATTCTTTGTGTTTTAAACATTTTTACTAAATAAAACATCTACATCATTCAAAAATTACATATTAAAATACTGTGAATTCTTCCCTGACCTGTCCAATTTCAGTCTCTCCCTCCCTTCCACAGTTTCTTTATGCTTATACAAATATATACATCATTTTTCTGTTTCTGTACACAAAACATAGCATACCATATATATTGTTTTGTTCTTTTAATTACCTTTTAAACATTGCATTCTGGACATCTTTTCAGTAGCTACATTTGGCTTCATTACTGCTATATACAAAACATTTTTCTGTTTTATTTGACCCACACACACCAAAACACACACATCTTTCTCTAGGTGGTGCTCAATATATTGGCTTTGCCTAGACATTTTTTCACACTTCTCTAGCCAGGTAAGATTTATGTTTCCGAGTGTCTATGAGCTAATTATTGGTTCTTTGGATATAGTATAAGCAGGATTTTTGGGATATGCAAGAGACCTACTTATTATCAATAGAGCTCTGAGTTCCAAAATGTTCATAAATAAACTCTGATGTTTTGTTATAATATGATAAAGTTACAGCATATCTTGACTGCTACTCCATGTAACATACTGGGAAGTAAAATATTTGTAGTTCAATTTGCTAAAGAGTTTAATGTTGAAAGTGGGATCTATTTGTTTTATTGGTCTGGTTATTATTTTGAGTTTGGACTCTTGTGAGACTTAAGTATTCTAGAATTTTCAATGCCACAGGACACTTAGTATTCTTTTTCCAGGATTTTGTATTCAGTTTTCATGAATTCTTTCCTAACTTAAAATATTATTAATGTGGTTTAAATATTCTCATCTAGGTTCTCCAGAGCTAGTTTTTGTAAGCCATGTAATACATCCTTGCCACTTTTACATCCGGAAGTATTCACAAATTAAAGATGCAACAGTATTGGAAAAGAAGGTGAATCAGTTTTGCAATAAGAGTTTACACCTTGATCCTTCAGACATTTTGGAGCTAGGTAATGAAATATTACTCCAAGCTACAATATCAAGTTTATTTAAGTATTACAGTATTTGGCCAACCCACATAGACCTTTTATAATACAGATTTGTATTCCAAGCATAAAAGTTTTAAAATTATATAACATAATTTTATTTAGGTAATTTAGCTAAATATTGACTGCTGAGTGAGGTATATACAAAAACTCCCATAATGGAGTGAAAGGAGTTATTTTTAAATTACAAAATCCTTCACAGGTTATGTAGTTTGTTTCTTCATCTCCAGGGAAAATTGACCTGTAAGATGGTTCCTTGTAGAGTGACTACAGTCCCCTGCTATCCACATGTGAATACTGAAGATGTCATTAAGCACTTAGATGCAGGAGGACAGTGGCGTCTGTTTCCTAGGGCCACTCAGAAGGTAGTTGGTAAACTTAATTAGTCCACCCTAATTCTTAGGGTATGCCCAATTTGCCATAATTTAGGCTTTTATTGCAAATGCTTTCCTTATAACACATTGAATAAATTCAGTTATACTCTATAATAAGATAAAGCTATGATGTGTTTGATTTATTAATGGAGTGAGAAAACTGCTAGGTTTTTTTTAAAGATTTTATTTATTCATGAGAAAAAGAGAGAGGCAGAGACATAGGCAGAGGGAGAAGCAGACTTCCTGCAGGGAGTCCAATACAGGACTCAATTCTAAGACCTCAGGATCACTCCCTGAGCCCAAGGCAGACATTCAACCACTGAGCCATCCAGGTGTCCTGAGAAGTGTAGTAGTAAACTTTTATGGCTACAAATATTTCTCTTAAAATTTAATACATGCCCAAGAGAGTTCAGCCTAGATTCAGAAAATGTTATAAAAAGCCAAAAAGTCATCCTTTGTTAAATTAAGAATAATTATTATTTCAAGGTAAATGACTTAAATACTCATTTATATTTTGAAAAAAATGATAAGGGAAGAAATGTGATGTGATGCTTTAGGAGGATATCCTCTTGTTCCCTTTTCATACCTATGCTCTTCATTATAAAGAACAGCAAATGTTTTCCATAGGCCTTTCTCTTACCTATTGCAAAAAAGAATGGTTTAATAGCATGTAGTTTAAAGCTCAGAGTATTGCTTATGTGGTATATCAACATAAGAGAAAAGTTGATGACAATCTTTAGACCACATAAACATTTTCACAGAACTAAAAATTAAAAGGCTGCCCTAATGCACCTCTCTCAGCAATCCTGTTTTTATTAGCATATACAGAGGGGATTTATACAACATCCCTCTGTATATAATCAGTGGTCAGGTCTACCAATTTATTTCTGATAGGTAGCTTAGTTATTAAGCTACCTTAATGTCTCAGAGACATTAAGACAGCCTGGATTCTCTTCCTGCCTCTTTGCCTACCTGCATGATGGAAGCCCTATCTCCATAGTGTTGTTGTAGGGAGTAAGTAAATTCAAACATAAAATACTGAGAACATCACTGAGCTCATAGTAAGCATTCAATTCAGGCCTCTTTCTTCCTTGACCTTTTTTTTCCT
Organism: Vulpes lagopus; assembly: GCF_018345385.1. NCBI lineage: Eukaryota > Metazoa > Chordata > Mammalia > Carnivora > Canidae > Vulpes > Vulpes lagopus. Next base: position 32,551,696 of record NC_054831.1, read on the forward strand.
GATTATTAATTTTTAACTCATCTAATATGTCCTCTGCTGCTAGGTCCTTGGTTCATCTTCATCTTCTCTGAATATTAATTCTCTGTATATTAATGTAATTTTGGCATGTCATATACTGCCTCTCATTATTTCTTTACTTTGATTCCTCTTTATCAAGAGAAAGTAATTGAAAGTAATTGTTTCTTCCTTTATGCTACTAAAGTATGTACAAATTTCAGCATGTATATATCTGTATGCATATATGTGTATATGAATGGGATAGAAAGTCTTTATTGTAAGTACAGTCATTTACTTGCCTCTCTTCCTTTCTTGAGCTTCCTTTATGGCAAGGTGGTCTCATTCATCTTTGTTATAGTTCATAAAATATAGGTCCTCAATAAGAGACTGCTAACTTTGTTTTTACCTCCCTGTTTACCTATATAACAGGAACTGCCACAATATCCTACCTTTATATTTTTCATACCACTTGATATGTACTGTGTCATCAGTAAATAGATGAATTAAAACTTCTTAGTGATGTAACTAATATACATGTTCATAGATTAGAGCTTATTAGATACTTTTCTCCATAAATACGGATAATGATTTGTCTTCCTCATTAGGTGCAAGAATATTTGTCAACAGTATTAAAAATGGAATGTGGTGCCGCGGAACTATCACTGAATTAATTCCGATAGAAAGTGAAAATATTAGAAAACTTTGTAGTTCAACCAGATTCTCAGTCCATGAAGTTGCACTAATACAGATATTCATGGTAGATTTTGGAAATTCTGAAGTCCTAATTGTTGCAGGGTATGATATTTTATTGTTATTACATTTTCCTGGCCTGTTTGGAAATATTTGTTATCAGAGGAGTGGGATACTAAAGAATAAAGGAAATTGGGAAGGGGTAGAAAGGAGTAATTTATCATTCTTCTAAGGTATATAGCTCTATTTTTTATTTTGCTCTAGTATTTATTTTACTAATTACTAAATTAGTAAAGTATTATCATTTATCAATATTACTACAGAGGAGCTTGGAAAAGTAGTGGGTCTTTGGAGGTTTTTTTGGAAAAGAAGCTTTTTGATATGCCCAAACTCAAGTACTTTTCTATGTTCCTTCAAAACTAGGAATGATGCACAAAAATATTCTTTTAAATAAAGTTTACAGTTAGCTGCAGTATGATTGAGTAGAATTTTAAATCAGATTTCTGTAATTTCATTAGTGCATATTAAAGTGGGATAATTTCTAACCCTAGGTACTCAAAAATATTTCTATCAGTCTTCTAGGAATATAAAACAAAAATCATAAATAATAAAAATAAAAATATTTCTGCAATAAGGACCAGGATTAACTATAGAATGGTCACTAACTAATGGGCATAGCTTTATAAATAGATTTCTGTTTGGGGCCATCATTATCCCCCTTAAGTGTAGACTTGAGTAGATACATAAAAGACAATTCAGATAAAGTCGATTGAGATTTAATTCTATAGATAAAATAGGGTCTGTGCTTATAAAATATGGATTAAATCTATGTAATAGGAAAGTATGAATTAGAATACAACTTTCTAGAAGATTTAGCTTAAGGAGAGTATCCTTAGAAATGCATACCTTTTATGGGGAAAGCAAGTTTGGGTTTCAAGTATTATTTTCAATAAATATTACTTGAATTCTTCTAGAGTTGGTGATCAGAACACCTATGCAAGATCAGAACACATTGCTGAGCAGCATATAGTACTAAATGACTTATGCTTAGTTCTAAGGAAGTCTGAACCATATATTGAAAGGCTGCTGAAAGACATCCACCCATTAGCACTGCCATGCTCATTGAAAGACATTGTTCCACAGAATTCAGTAAGTGAGACTTAAATTATTTCTTCTTTGGGGGCTAAATGTCCCGATTTTAGCTATGTATTGCCAGTCAGATTGCAAAGTGTAGGTTTAAGGCACCAATTGTTTTTGCATAATAAATAATCCATGCCAGTAAAAAAGGAAATTCAGTTTTCATAATTGGAAACATTCTTAATGAGAAATTGAGTCGAGTAAACATATGAATGAATGAATGATAGATGAAATATCGAAGTAAACCACTAAATTGAGTCACATGGAGAGAAAAATAAATTTTACAAAATGGTGTGGTGTGTGTGTTTCTATACATTTCTTCACTTTTTTTGTTTCACTTTGTTCATTAGTTGTAGCCCATATTGCATTCTGCTTTATATTATTTATGAATACTTAATCCCCAGTGAGACAAAAACTCTATAAGACGGGAATTGTATTTAAGAGTATATGTTAAATTATATTAGCTGTTATATTATGAAATCTGAATGCAGGAATCTGTGTCTTTGCCCATCATTGTATTCCCAGTGCTTAGCAGATTACCTCACACATAGTTGGCATTTAATAGATGTTTGAAAGAATGAGTAAATGAATAAAAAATGTAAAAGGAAGCATAAATATTAGCGCTGTTGTTTTCCTCAAAATGGTAAAATTGGCTTAATTTTTATCTTTTATACCTTTTTGCATTTTCTGAGTAAACTTTATAAAAGAGGTTTTATTTTTTGTTTTTAAGAAACTGTAGCTTTTGGGATGCCTGGGTGGCTCAATGGTTGAGTCTGCCTTCGGCTCAGGGCATGATCCCGGGATCCTGAGATGGAGCCCCACATTGGCCTCCTTCCAGGGAGCCTGCTTCTCCCGCTGCTTAAGTCTCTGCCTCTCTCTGTGTGTCTCTAATGAATAAATAAATGAAATCTTTTTTTAAAAAAACACCCAAACTTGTAGCTTTTAAAAAATTTGAATATAGTTGGGACACGCTATTAAATTAGTTTCAGGTATACAACATAGTGATTCACTAACTCTGCTGGATGTATCACAGTTCCAGATTTCAAAATATACTACAAAGCCAAAGTAACCAAAATGGTATGATACTGGCACAAAAATAGACTCCTAGATCAATGGAACAGGATAAAGAGCCCAGATAAACCCATGCTTATATGTTCAATTAATCTATGACACTGGAGTTTTGGTCTTTTTCCCTATTGTATATCCTTATCTTTAGTAAATGGTGCTGGGGAAACTGGACAGCTGCATGCAGAAGAATGTAACTGGACCACTTTCTTATACTATACACAAAAAAAGACAAATTTCTAAATGTGAGACCTGAAACTATAGAAGTCCTAGATAAAACATAGGTAGTAACCTCTTTGACATCAGCTTTGGCAATATTTTCTAGATATGTCTCTTCAAGCGAAGGAAACAAAAGCAAAAATAAGGTATGTGAGACTACACTAAAATAAAAAAAGTTTTGCATAATGAAGGATATCATCAACAAAACAAAAAGGCAACCTGCTGAATGGAAGAAGATAGTTACAAATGATATATCTGATGAGGGGTTCATATTCAAAATATATAAAGAACGTAACACCAGAAATATGTAGTTTTAACCCTTGAAATTTAGTTATAGGATCTTAAAGGTTCAAAGATCAATTAAAAGTTTTTTAATGGGTGAATATTTTTCTTTATTGTTTAAGTAGCATATGCCTCATATATTCCTAGTTAAAGGAAACTAAGTTAACTGATGAATATAAATATCTTGATTGCATTACATGGCTTCCATTATGCTTTCTAAATTACCTTTTTTTAATTTGAGAGAGAGAAAGCACAAGCAGCGTGGAAGGGCAGCGGGAGAGGGAGAAGCAGACTCCCACCTAGTAGGGAGCCCAATGTGGGACTCAATCCCAGGACCTTGGAATCATGATCTGAGCCAAAGGCAGACGTTTCACCAACTGAGCCACCCAGGTGCCCCAAAATTATCTTTTGAATGTGTGTCATTAAAATGGAAAAATAGTATGTTTTATTTTAGAATATTTGTAATCTTCATATTAATATTCAGAAGTGAAACTAAATTCTAAAATACAACAGCTTATGGACAACTTGAGACTGTTCATAAAATCAAAGATCTAAAGGTACCTGGCTGGCTCAGTTGATAAAGCATGTGACTCTTGTTCTTGGGGTCATGAGTTCAAACCCACATTGGGCATAGAATTCACTAAAATCCGTATATTGTAAATATATAAACACTGATCTTGGGTTTCTGGCCCTAGTTGTTTAGTATCTGTGGTTGAGTACCTTTCCTCAAGTTTGCAGACTGGTTGTATTTTGGATTTATAAAACAAAAGCTAAATCCAGAGCATTGTACCGTTAGTTATTACTAAATACATTGGAATTTTACTTTTTCCACAGGATGAAGGCTGGGGAGAAGAAGCTAAAGTAGAATTTTTGAAAATGGTAAATAACAAGGCTGTTTTAATGAAAGTTTTTAGAGAAGAAGATGGTGTGCTAATTGTAGATCTGCAGAAACCACCAACAAATAAAATAAGCAGTGATATGCCTGTATCTCTTAGAGATGCATTAGTTTTTATGGAGTTAGCAAGGTAGGTAACTTATTAAAACAAATACTTTTGAGATTATAGTTATAAACTGGAATAGCAAATTTTAACTTTAAAAATTATGTACTGACTCTAAAGTGAACGTAATCCAAGAGGTTAAAAATATTGCTATCAGAGTTTTCTAAGTACAGTTTGAAAACTGCATTCAGATAATTTAAGTAGAAAAATTAAGGTAGCTCAAAATAGAAACTATTTATAGATACTGAGTATTTTTTAGACTTTTGATAACTTCACAAACAGCTCCACTAGGGTTTTAAGAATTATTAGTTTAACAGTTCCTGATTTAAATTTTCTAACCTTTGGAGTAAGTTCATGATCACCACTCTATTTAATGTATGAATCTAGAATAGATGAAGTTTCTTCCTATACCCCCATCACTGATGAACAAAGTAAGCTGACTAACCATGGACATAGTGAAAGATACTTTTTGTCCTGAGTGATGAGATGACTCTGGAAGTGACTCCAGTAGGTCTCATTGTGGAAAAATAAAAGTAGTCATAGAGATGGAGGGGATCACAGAGATCCCTCAGGTGGTCTTACTGAGTGCCACCATAGTCTGTGGTTGTCAGTTCCTGAAAGAGAAAAGACTAAGTAGAAGATACAAGCCTGGCTTAGAAATGTCCTGAAACAAATTCAAAGGTCAATTATTGATTTTTGAGAGTTGACTTTTAACCCGGCTTGATAATTGGAGACAATACCAAGAAATGTATCAGAAAAGAAATTGAAAAGGGAATACTCTTGGTAGATAAATCAGTATATGTGTAAGTCCTTTCTTCAGACCAAGTTGCTGAAAAAGACTTTTTAAGAAAATGGGTTGCTTATGGTTTTGATTGTGCTTTTAATCAGGTTTAGGTCACAATCACCAAGAAGCCTCTCTGAAAAAAATATGACTCTACACTATCACCCACCTATTTTGCCTAACGAAATGACAGATGTTTCAGTTATGGTTTGTCATATAAATAGTCCTACTGATTTCTATCTTCAGTTGGTGAGTATTTAATATTCCTTTGAGACAAGTATTTTTTCAAATTTTAGTAGAAATGTATAATGGAAATGAGTACCCAGTGTGAATTTTAGAGCAAACCACTGTCAACCTTCTCTAAATTTAAGTTACTTAGCTGCAACTTTAAATGAGAAAATCACATGATTTATAGTAAATTGAAGGAACTCTTCATCATGCTAGTTAGTGAAATATGGAGGGAAAGGACAGTGAATGATGCTTAATAAATGTGTTTCTTGCTACCTTATGAAATCTGGGGAATAGGAAATCACATAGACCTGACATCAGAGTACTATGAGAAAACCTGTTTCTGACAGTGGACATCTGAGAATTTTTACTAGGTAATTTCCTGAATTTAAATACCAAAATAAATTCAGATCAAAGGCATTTCATACTAAATTTTGAATGTGGACTGATGGGTTTGTTTAGATAGCTACTAACAAAGAGTTCATCCTTACCAGTCTCTCTGTGTCCGTGTTTCATATGAGTTAACTCATTCTACGGGCCATAATGAATGAATAATCTGTTAATCTTCACAACAATCCTGTAAGAAAGATACTAGTATTTTCATTTATATATGGAGACTCTAACCAAAGGGATGAAGCAACTTGCCTGAGGTCACACAGATCAGAAGGGATGAGCCAGGATTGAACTGGGCAGTGTAACTGCATTCAGAGCCTGCCATCTCAAGCACTGCAGCACACGATAAGGGCTCCCCAGATGAGTTGTAGAAGTCTGCTTATTTGGTACTAAGCTAGGACTTACATATATTTCGTACACTGAATATTTTATATTGTCTTTTATTAAAATTGAAGTAAAACATAAATATACCATTTTAGCCATTAAATGTACAGTTCAGTGCCATTAAATGTCTTGTGCAACCATTACCATTATTCATTTCCAGACCTGTTTGATCATCCCAAACAGCTCTGTAATCATTAAACAGTAACTCTCCATTTTTCCTTCCCCCAGCTTCTGATAACCTGTACTACTATATTTTTTATGAATGTATTTATTCTAGGTACCTCTTAAGTGGAAACAATATTTTTCCTTTGTGTCTGCCTTATTTCACTTAGCATAGTGTTTACCAGTTGTAGCATGTATCAGAATTTCATTCTTTTTCATGACTAATATTTCATTGTATGTATATACTACATTTTGTTTATCTATTCATCTGTTGATGGACACTTGGATTGTTTCAACATTTTGGCTATTGTGAATAATGCTGCTATAAGCATGGAGGTACAAGTTCTGTTTGGGTCTCTGCTTTCAGTTCTTTTAAGTATATACCTAGCTCTGGAATTGCTGGATAATATTAAAGTTCTGTTTAACTTTTTGAAGAACTACCAAACTATTTTCCACAGTGCCACACTATTTTGTATTTCTATTAGCAATGCATAAAGGTTGCAGTATTTCTAACTATCACCAACACTCATTAAAAAAAAAAAAAGCCAGGCAGCCTGAGTGGCTTCAGCCAGGGAGTGATCCTGGAGACCGGGGATCAAGTCCCACATCGGGCTCCATGCATGGAGCCTCCTTCTCCCTCTGCCTGTGTCTCTGCCTCTCTTTTTCTCTCTGCATCTCTCATGAATAAATAAATAAAACATTTTTAAAAAAAATAAATAAAAAGCCATTTTAAGGGCATGAAGTTACATCTCATTATGGATTTAATTTGCATTTCCCATATGGCTAGTATTGTTGAATACATTTTTTCATGTGTGTATTTATTGGTCATTTATATATTTTCTCTGGAGAAATACCTATTTCAGTCCTTTGACCATTTTTGAAATCAGGATGTGTCAGCACTCCAACTTTGTCCTTTTTAAGATTGTTTTGTCAATTTGAGGTCCCTTGAGATTACATATGACTTTTAGAATGAGTTTTTCTATTCTGTCTGAACCATCTGAAAATTTGCTAGTGATACCATTGAATTGTAGATTGCTTTGGAAAATATTGTCAGTAATACTAGATCTTCCAGGCCATGAATGTGGAGTGCCTTTCCTCTTATTTTTGTCACCTTTCATTTCTTTTAGCAGTCTGGTATGGTGTATAAGTATACAAGTCTCTTCCTTCCTTGTTTAAGTTTATTCCTAAGTGTATTCTTTTTCTTAATGATATTATAGAAGGAATTATTACTTTCCTTTTTAGATTGTTCATTACTGCTTTATATAACTGGTTTTTCTCTCTGGATTTTAGGTCCTGTAACTTCACTAACAGGTTTTTTTGGTGAGCTCTTTACAGTTTTATATGTTATGAAATTATGTCAGCTGCAAAGAGATAATTTTATTTCTGACAATTGGAATGCCTTTTGTTTCTTGTTTAATGGCTCTGGTTAGAAATTCCAATTTCTTGTTGAATACAAATAAAAAAAGCAGACATCTTTTTCTTCTGAGGAGAAAAAGCATTTGTCTTTTACCATTGACTGTGGTATCTGGGTTTTTCCATATGGCCTTTATCATGTTGTCCTTCCATTGTGCTTAGGAAAGATACTTTGTATGTTTTCAGTCTTTTAAAACTTATTAAGGCTTGTTTTGTAGCCTAACATATTGTCTATCCTGAGAATGTTTCATGTATACTTGAAGAAAAATGTGCATTCTGCTCTTGGCTTGAATGTTCTGTATATGTCTGTTAGGTGTAGCTGGTTTGTACTGTTCAAGTAATTTGTTTTCTTCTTGACATTCTTTGTAGTTCCGTTTTTGAAAGTGGAGCATTGAAGTCTCCTTTTATTGAAGGTCTGTCTCCTTTCAATTCTGTCAATGTTTGCATCATATATTTTGGGGCTCTGATATAATTATTACATCTTATTGGTGAATTGACCCTTTTATCAATGTATAATGTCATTCTTTGTATCTTGTAATATTATCTGACTTAAAGTCTGTTTTCTCTGATAGTAGCATAGCCACCCCAGCTCTCTTTTAGCTACTGTTTGCATGGAATACATTTTCTAATTTTTAACTTTCAACCTATGTATGTTTTTGGATTTAAAGCAAGTATCTTATAGATAGAATATAGTTGGGCCATTTTTTAAAACCATTCTGCAAATCTTTGCCTTTTAGTTAGGTAGTTTAATCCATTTAAAATACCTATTAGTAGGAAAAACTCCCACCAGTTTACTATTTTCTGTATATATTATACCTTTTTTGTCTCTCATTTCCTCTATTATTTTCCTCTTTTGTGTTTAGTTGTTTTCTTGCAATTTCATTTTTTAATATTTTTGAAAAACATTCTCATAAAAAAACAGAATTTACCATATAACCATATTTAAGTGTACAGTTCAGTAGTGTTAACTATACTCTCACATTATTGTGAAACAGATCTCTAGAACTGTTTCATCTTGCAGAACTGAACTCTACACTTCCTAAACAATCACTGTCCATTTTCCCCCATCCCTAACCACTTAAAACCACAATTCTATGAATTTCATTATTTTGATGCTTCGTGTAAGTGGAATTATAGTGTTTGTCTTTTGGTAGCTGGCTTCACTTAATCTAATTCTCTTAAGTTTCATTCATACTGTTGTGTGAGATTTTCTTCTTTAAGGCTAATATTCTTTTTTTTTTTAAGGCTAATATTCCATTGTATGTATATATATCACATTTTATTAATCTATTAATCCATCAGTGGACATTGGGTTTGCTTCTACCTCTTGGCTCTTGTGAATAATGCTGCAGGGAACATGGGTGTGCAAATATTGTAGTTTCATGTTTTGATTACCTTATTTCCTTTAGTATATATCTGTATTCTTTTATCATTACCATGGGGATTACATATAATATCCTAAAGTAACAATTAATATAGGTTTATACCAACTTTAATTGCACAAAAACCTTACTCCTGTGCAGCTCCATTCCCCTTTTATATTATTGATGTCACAAATTAATCTTGTATGCTCAATAACACAAATTTATAATTTTATGCATTTATCTTTTAAGTTCTATAGAAATAAAGAAATAAAAATGGAGTTGCAAACCAAGATTAAAATAATACTGGCTTTCATATTTGTCCTTGTACTTAACCTGAACCACAGATCTTCATATCTTCATGTGACTCTGAGTTACACTCTAGCATCCGTTTATTTCTACCTAGAGGATTCCCTTTAATGGCAGCAAACTCCCTCACCTCTTGTTTCTCTGTGAATGGCTTAATTTCTCCCTCATTTTGTGAAGGGTAGTTTTGCTGGATATGTAATTCTCAGTTGATAGGGTTTTTTGCCCAGCACTTTAAATATATCTCCCTATTCTCATCTGTCCCCACAGGTTTCTTAGGAGAAATCAACCAGTAATCTTGTTGATGACCCCTAATACATAACAACTTGCTTCTCTTGATGCTTTCAAGATTCTATTGTGTATTAGCTTTGTAGGGCCATTGTAACAAAGTACCCTGAATTGGATAGCTTAAACAACAAAACTTTATGGTCTTACAGTGATGGACTCTGGAAGTCTAAAATCAAGATGTTGACAGGATTCATTCTTTCTGAGGTCTTAGAGGTAAGATCTATTCCATGTCTGTCCCCTAGATTTTGGTGGTATGCTGACAGTCTTTACCACTCATTGGCTTCTGCTTCCTCTTCCTAGTCTCATCCTCTTTCTTGACATGGCATTTTCTCTGTGCTTGTCCATCTCAATTTTTCAGTAAGGATACCAGTCGTATTGAATTAGTTCCCACCTAAGAATTTATTTTACTTTGATAACCTCTGTAAAACCCTATCTTCAAGTAAGGTTACATTATGAGGTACTGAGGGATTATAACTCCAAAATATTTATTTTGGGGGGTGAGGGCACAGTTCCCAAAGCAGTCTGCTTTCTACTCCATCAGAAATTCATGTACTTTCCACATGCAAAATACATTCATCCCATCCCAATCATTACAGCATCAATGGTAAGTCTAAAATCTTCTATATAAATTTCATCAACCAAAGTCTCAAATCTTAATATCTAATTCAAGTAGAGGTTAAGACAGGTATTGTTCAAGCTGGAGCAAAAATCTCCATGTCTGAATATGTGAGACCAGACAAATCTAAAACCTAGCAGGGAAAATTCTATTAGATTCTTAGGACTTGAGAATAACCTTCATGGGCTGGTTGCTCTACCCTCTAGTCACACTAGGGTGGTGGCCTTGCCACCTTAGCCCTGGGAGCAGCCTCACCTGTTAGAATTGAGAGGTTTTCCTCATGCTCTGGAACCCAGGAGGCATCCTGGAACAGAGAATGAGATAGATGTTCCTGCCTCTCAGACACCTGCCCACTGGGCTCCTGGTGACAGTGGCAGACATGCCAGCCTCTGAATCACCTTCAGAGTCATTATTTTTCTTGAAAGATAACACATGTTCAGGGACACCTGGGTGGCTCAGTGGTTGAGCATCTGCCTTTGGCTCAGGGTGTGATCCCAGGATCACACGGTGTGAGTGCTGCATCAAGCTCCTTGTAAGGAGCCTGCCTCTCCCTCTGCCTATCTCTCTGCCTCTCTGTGTCTTTCATGAATAAATAAATAAAATCTTAAAAAAAAAGATAACACATGTTCAGGGTTGAATAGCCCTGTCAGCTCACTTCCTGCCTGTAGAATCCCAACAGCCTTTCTTCCTTCTTCCCATCTCCGTCTGCATAAATTCAAGCAGGCAGTGTTTCTGCTGAGATGATTGATTAGATCTACATTTCACATGCCCATAATCTCTTTAGCAGTATCCAGCCACACCTTTGGTGTCCTCTCTAAGCACATAATGTCATTGTTTACAATATGGATAGAACTGAGAATATGCTAAATTCTTCAAGTTTTGGTTTCTTTATGTTTGACAATTCCTAATCTCTGTCTTCTCCTGTTTTATTATGAGCAAAGAGAAACCAATCTGCATTTAATGTTTGTGCTTAGAGATCTCCTCAGCTAAATATTAAAGTTCTATTTTCTGTCTCACAGAACACAATTCAGCTAAGTTCTCTACCACTTTATGTCAAGGATTGCCTTTCTTCCAGTTTCCAATAATATGTTCTTCATTTCTGTCTGAGATCTCACCAGAAGCACCTTTAACATTCCTATTTCTACCAAAATTCTTTCCAAGGCAATCTGGACTTCTTCATTCAAGCACTTCAGAAGTTCTCCTCCTCAATCCATTACCTAATTCCAAAGTCACACCCACATTTTAGGTATTTGTTACTGCAATACCCTACTTCTCAAAACCAAAACCTGTATTCATTTCCTAGGGCTGCAACAACAAAGTTACATAAATTAAGTGGATTAAAGAACATAAATTTATTGTATCATAGTTCTGGAGTCTCAAAGTATGAGATCAGGGTATCAGTAGGGTCGGTTCTTTCTTAGGGCTGTAAGTGATAATGTATTGCATTCCTTTCTCCTAGTTTCTGGTGATTAGCTGGAACTTTTGGTTGTCTCTGATTTCTACATCACCCTGATCGTTGCCATAATCTTCACAAGCCTTCTCCTGTATTTGTCTCTGTACTAAATTTTCCCCTTTTAATAACACCAATCATATTAGATTAAGGCCTACCATAATGACCTCATTTTAACTTGATTATCACTGTTAAGACTGTCTCTAAATAAAGTCACATTCTCATGTTATGACTTGAATATATCTTTCTTGGAGATATAAATAACCTTCTTAGATTTGTAGATTCATGTATGTCATCAAATTTGGGAAGTTTTCAGCCATTATATCCTCAAATAATCTTTCTACTTCTTTCTTTCTCCTTCTGAGACTCCCATAATGTGTATATTAATATGCCTTATGGTGCCCTTGGTCTCTCTTCAAGTCCCTTAGTTTCTGTTCCCTTCACTCTTTTTTTTTCTTTTCTCACCACTTAATGATTTCAGTTGTCCTATCTTCAAGTTCACTGATCCTTTCTTATGATTGTTCAAATATGCTGTTGAATCCCTCTGGTGTATTTTTCACTTTAGTTATTGTACTTTTCAACTCCAGAATTTGATTCCTTTTTATAATTTCTCTTTGTTGGCATTTTCATTTTGGTCCTTTATTGTTTTCCTGGTTTCCTTTAATTCTTTATCCATGTGTTCCTTTATTCTTTGAACATATTTAAGGCAGTTGTTTTAAAGTCTTTGTCGAGTAAGTCCTTTATCTGGGCTCCTTTGTGAGTGGTTTCTATTTTGTTCCTATGAATGAGCCATGTTTTTCTTTTTCTTTGTATTCTAATATTTTTGTTGAAAACTGGGCATTTGAAACTCTGAAAATCAGAGTCTCATTTCCTTTAGCTTGTGTTCAGAAAATGTTTCGGCAGATTTCATTGAATGTCAGGAGTCTGGGTGTTTGCTTGGTTGTTGTAAACCTTTGACTTTTCCATAGTTTGACAAAGTTTGTATGATGTCTCTCTCTGTCTCTCTGCCTCTCTGTCTCTCTTCCTTGTTTTTTGTTTTGTTTCTGTGGGAGAATGAGAACTTGGAACTTCCTAGTCTCCTATTTTGCTGATGTCATTTCTCTGTTGAATTTTTTACTACCCACTATGGATAACCTGTTAATGAAAGAATATGAATAATACTTACTTAGAAATAAAAGTTTAGAAAATGTAAAGTTTTTAAAGTAATATAAATGGAATAACAAGAAAACACAGATTCACAAAATTTCCACTTACATTATAATACTTAAGAGAAAAATTTCATTTTTTGCCATTTGAAGTGAATTTTAAAATATTTTTTTTAACCTTAAGAATTAGTATTTGGAGAGATAATAAGGCATTTCTTTGTGTTTTGGAATTTAGGGGGGGTACTATGTTTTAGGTATTATAGGAACTTTAAGAACTAAAGTAACCAAATAATGTTAAATATTATTTAATAAGAGAAATCTCTAGTTTACTCAATGCAGTTATTTCATAAACCTTACTGAAATTACTGATTTAAAGAATTATCAATTCACTTTAAAACCATAAGATGGAAGTTTGATGGGAAACTGGAAGTTCATATAATGTCAAAGTATTTGTATACATGAGTATATAATGTCAAAGTACATGAATTACGTGGTGGATCCAATGGTAAAAACATAACTGTACAGTAGAGGGATCATCACCCTAAGCTGTAGGTGAATCTTAGCATGTTAATATTGAGTCAATAATGTTATATCTTTTGATATATTGCAACTTGAGTACACTTAAGATGTATTCTGGCCACAAAAGGTTTGAATCCACCAAACCTATACACACAACTTCGAGGTTTGGGGAAATTTCAGGAGACAGACCCCACTTAATGGAGAAACAAGCTAATTGATAGCATGAGGGTATAACCTTGTAAATCCATAAGATGGAGCATTCTGCAGAAAAATAGCAGGCTCTTTTCAGCAAGACCTAAAAAGAGGACTACACTAGATTCTACATGATTTATTGAAATAACTAGTTTTACGTGTCTTGAATTTGATACTGGTTTGGGTCAGTTAGGGATATCTAAACGTGGTCTAGAAGTACTGATAGAAATAGAAAAGTGAAAATTGATGGAAAATACAAATAAACTGTAATCAAATTGCATGTCAGAGATCATCTCATTTTTGTTTTAAAAAATATGGAAAGTTTGTGTATAAGGGATCTGGGAGGATAGACACTTAAGATACCTGGAGAAACATGATTTCTAAAAATTTTTGTTATGTCCATATTTTCTAATTTTATATACTGCTTCTGTAATAAAATATTTCAAGTATAAATTATGTAATAATTTGTGTAATTCCAACATTTCATAATTTTATAGCCAGTGCTTATAATACATTCACATTTAAATTTTGCTTCTTTGAAACTACAGTGTTTTAATACCTTTATTTCTCAGATAGAGAGCCTGGATTTTTTATTTTTACTAAAGACAATTGAGGAATTCTATAAAAGTGAAGATGGAGAAAATCTGGAAATCCTCTGTCCAGTTCAAGGTCAAGCCTGTGTAGCTAAATTTGAAGATGGAGTTTGGTACCGAGCAAAAGTCATTGGTAGGAAATTACAGAGTTTCCACAGGGAAATGTTATGCTTAAAATTGACATAATTTGAGTTGGTACAAATTAAATCATGGAAGTGGTATTATTTGCTCAATTATCTATCTTTAAAAAGCTAGTGGTAATGTTTGGAGGTGAATCTCTCAGCCCTTAAATTTTGATTTGACTGGGACTTAACTGGTTTTTTTTGTTTTCTAATGTCTGCCTTATTTAAAAATTTAAATGGTAATAAACAACTTATACTCCATTCCTCAAAGGCAAATATTTTAGGGTTGCCTGGCTGACTCACTTGGAAAAGCATGCAACTCTTGATCTCAGGGTCATGAGTTTGAGCTTTATGTAGAGTGTAGAGATTATTTTTAAAAATACCTTAAATTCTTTCAGCTGTTACTTTTGATTTTTGTGTTATGTATTCTAAACATATAATACTTTGTTGATAGTTTTAGGTATTATCTATTCTTATTATGGTAGATAGCAGTTTTAGATTTCTTGTAGCTCTCTTGTGCTCTCCGAGCCCACCCCTATAATTGTATCACAATTTTTAGTTAACCCATATTTTATATAAATATTTTCACTAAGTCATAAAGAATACTTTATTTCTATTTCAACTTAATGCATCAAATTTTCACTTTGTTTCCTTTAAACTTATGGCTACATTTTCCTAATAGTTCAGAAACAGTTTTCCACATGTTAAGCTTTTCAGGTAATGTTAGTTTAATTTTTTCTCTAATGGTGAAAACATCCTTCTATCTCCCCAGTTAGACTACTAGTCTTCAAAGCTTATTACACTTTTGTTATTCAGAGAATTTATTTCACTTGGCAATATACTTCTTGGTTTTCCTGTATGGGATCTCTCATTTTATAAATCCCATGTTTACCTCTTCAGTTTACTCCTCCTTTTTTTTTTTTTTTTTTTTTTGAGGATTTCCTAATTGTTTCCTCAGAATAAATGGAGGTAAATTTTGAGATCTTTCATGTCTCCTGACTCTACTCTCATACATGATTGATAATTTGAATAAAAAATGTTCTTTAAATTTTATCTCCTGTCCATTTGTTTGTGTTGTCTAAAACTACATCTCCATTTGGAGACTTAAGGAATCTAATAGCATTGGTACAGTTGAGAATATCCTTCTAGTGAGAGGATTCCTGCAGAAGTATGGAGGGATTCTCTCACCTTCTTACACTTATGGTAACATGTGTCTTTTCAATTACTGTGGATGCAAATTACCATAGGGCCTAAGTAGTTTGAAGTTTCCTCTCCAGTACCAGTGTTGTTCCATATGCTTCCACTTCTACTAAGGAGCAGAGAATGCTTATACTTTTTCCATTTTTGAAATTATATATACTGTACTACCCTTTAAATTTGGAAATGATGGCAACCAATTTATAGAACTATACATAGGTGTGTTAAGAGAAGCTAAAGTCGACCATATATTTTGAGTATTTTCAAAAAGGTCAGTGTATGATAGGTTTTTATTCAAACTTGCATGTGTTTGAACTTTTTAGGGGCTTCATTGGTATCCTGTAAAATATAGATTGACATGGAGGTCTGTCTCTGCTTATTTCTTACACTATCTCCCCAAATATTTTTTTTAAATTTCAGTTAGGAAAAAAGAATTTCAGTTAGGTATCATTATATGAATGAATCTTTAGTTTGATTATTAAATCTTTTGCCTTAATCACCTGTGTTGACTAACAATAAACATTTACTAAATGCTTACTTTGATGCTTTGCTAATTATTTTAAATAGATGAATCCCAAAAAAAGTCTTATGAGGTTGGATTCTGTTGGTATATCCATTTTACAATGAAATAATGAGGCTTAGAAAAAGGAACTTGCTCAAAGTCATGTGGAATTTGACTGGATTCTAACCCAGTCAGTTTTAACATCTAATTTTTAACCTAGCATCTGATAGCTATGTTGTTATCCTGATTTTGATTGTCCTTTAGATATCTTAAAATTGTTAATTTCTTTTCACCAAGTCTGAAGACTATGCATTATGGTTGGTTTTTTTTACGTTCACATATTAGAAATATTTTTATATTTAAAAAGTATGTTTATGTATTAATCATAAAAGTATTCTAAGATAGTTGACTGTAGATTAACCTAAATTTTGCTAGATAATTCTGTTTTCTTTGCAAGTTTGATTTCTAATTTCATAATTTTTGAAGGATTGCCTGGACATCGTGAAGTTGAAGTTAAATATGTGGACTTTGGCAATACTGCAAAAATAACACTTAAAGAAATGCGTAAAATAAAGGATGAGTTTCTAAATCCCCCAGAGAAGGTAATCTACTTATTGTGAGTCATAGGTGCTGGTAACAATTTATCTTTTATTTGGAAACATCATTCTGACCTGCAGCTACCAGCTGCTATTGTATAGAAATCATTTTTATCATAGAAATGTTCTGTTAACTGACGTTTTTGTCCATAAATAATTTGATACATGGAATATAGAAAAGAGTTGCTGTCATTACTGTAATTTCCTATGTAGCAACTTTAAATTGTTTAAATGTATATCTTAGCAAATAAGAACTAATTATAAGTGTATATGTGTTTGTGTCTAAGTATTTACTGTCTACAGCTTTTAATATTATTTTAAAATATCTGTATAATGTAGTAGGAAGATGTATTTTATGAAAAAAACTCATCATAGAAGTATTTTTACTGCAATTACAGTTATGTGTAAGTATATATAACCTGTGCAAGAAAAAGAAAGATGTCTGGAAAAATAAATTATCCTTTTCTTGGAATCCTACTCCCCAGAGATAGGGAAGGTTAATGGGGCTTATTGTTAAACAATATTTTTCATTTTAAAAATGGGTAAAATATTGTAGGAAAAACTTGAAAATATAGATAAAAAGAATCATTCAGAACTATTGATTATTTTTGATAAATATAATTCTAAGATGCATCTTTATCATTTTTAACAATTATAGGATTAAGCAAATAGTCCTATAACCCACATTTTTCATTTAACAGCATATCATTAATATCTGTAATTCTTTCAGTAGATGCTTGTTATATCGGCGTCTAAATGTGCAGTAACTCATTCAACCAAATGTTCTATTGATTCCAATTATTGGTATTTATAAATTATTTTATAGATAGCTTTTGCGCATTTATTTTCTAAATATATATTCAATTCAAACAGTGTTTTGTATGCAAAATTTTAATCTAGAATAACTAGAAATTACATTTACTTTTTCTTAATGGTGCAATTTTATTTGACACAGGCAATCAAATGTAGGCTGGCCTATATTGAACCATGTATAAGGACAAAGCAGTGGCCCAAAAAAGCTAAGGAAAATTTTGAAGAAAAGACTCAAGATAAATTTATGACATGTTCAGTCGTTAGTAAGCTGTTTCCATTTTTATTTGTTGATATGTAATTGTATATGATTTTGAATAACATTATAATACAACATTTATCAGATCTAAGAACAAATTCAATGTGTCATCAGTAAGAGTAGTGAGAGAGAACATTTGTTGAGAATTAGGTATAGTGGATATAGAGGCAGGCTCTAGAGTCTAAAATCAGTACAGGGATCCCTGGGTGGCACAGCGGTTTGGCGCCTGCCTTTGGCCCAGGGCGTGATCCTGGAGACCCGGGATCGAATCCCATGTCGGGCTCCCAGTGCATGGAGCCTGCTTCTCCCTCTGCCTGTGTCTCTGCCTCTCTCTCTCTCTCTCTGTGTTACTATCATAAATAGTAAATAAAAAAAAAAGAAAAAAATTAAAAAAAAAATAAAATAAAATCAGTACAAAGCAAAAATTATCATTAAAGATCAAGTTATCCCAAGGGTGCCTGGCTGACTTAGTTGGTGGAGTGTATGACAGTTAATCTTGGGGATGTTGGTTCAAGCCCCATGTTGAAGGTAGAGATTACTTAAAATCTTAAAAAAAAAAAAAAAAAAAGGGCATCCCCAGTGGTGCAGCGGTTTAGCGCCACCTGCAGCCCAGGGCGTGATCCTGGAGACCTGGGATCGAGTCCCTCATTGGGCTCCCTGCATAGAGCCTGCTTCTCCCTCTGCCTGTGTCTCTGCCTCTCTCTCTCTCTCTCTGTCTCTATGAATAAATAAACAAAATAAAATAAAATAATAGTATAAAAAATCCAGTCATCCTGGACATGGCCTCTTGAAAGCCCTAAAGCCAGGAATTAACTTCTTGTATTTTAGTTTGCATTTTTGCAAGGGCACTATCCTGATTTTGATGTGATGGATGCTAAAGTTTAACGTGCAGGGAAGTGAGGGGAGGTGAGACATAACTGGTAAATAGTTTTCTTTTTTTTTTTTTTTTCATTTCATTTGACTTAAGTAAATTCAACTGTAGGCTCTCCATATTTTGAAAAAAATCACTTCTTTTTTGGAGTGGTCGGGTCCAGGATACAGGCTGACCACTAACTCACAATTTTGTAACCCAGCATGTTCTGAAAAGGAAGTGTTGAGTAGCAAAACCTGACCTGAATTGACATGAAGTACATATAGTCTTTATTTCCTATATAGCAAATATTCATATATTCCATTCCAGGATAGTAATGTATGCTTGTGGGCTGCTGCCTCAGAATCTGCTGGGGATATATTACAAAATATGTAATATATGTTTTATGTAGCTTTTCTTAATTTGAAGTTCTGAAACTTATCTGGCTGGAGGGGGTTTGGATGCAGGGGTGGGAGGAGGTGAGAGTCTTATTTATTTAGCTGTGTTGGTCTTAATAAGTACTAGTGCAGGACACACAAGATCATATTTACTTAGGGTTGATTTATAGGAATTTCCAGGGTAATTTTTACTATATCTGTTCGTTCACATTTATCATACTCTCATTAAGTGAATCCAACCACCAGAAGAGGAGACTGAGGCTTACCAATCAATTATATAATCTGGAACTGAGGGCAGCCCTGGTGGCACAGTGGTTTAGCGCTGCCTGCAGCCCAGGGTGTGATCCTGGAGACCCTGGATCGAGTCCCATGTCAGGCTCTCTGCCTCTCTCTCTCTCTCTCTCTCTGTGTCTCAATAAATAAATAAAATCTTTAAAATAATAATAATAATCTGGAACTGATGGCATATCGGTGATAATTTATCCACAACATTGTTGATATGAGAAATTGTTCTGAAGAAATAGTTTCTTTGGGGAGGAATGTGGTTATATATATTGCATCCTCAGTCAATAACATTTTTGTACCTGGCTTCCCTGATGTGAGCAGTAAGGACTAAGAAGCCCTTAATTTACTGCTCACATCAGAGAAGCCAGATATTTAATATAGAATAGTCCTCCCTCTTGTGGACTACCCATCAAGACCTGACTTTCTTTCTTGACTCCTTCTTTTTCTTATTCACTTAATTACTTGTTAGACATATAACATCCAACACCAGTCACAACATAGTTATTAGGCTAGATCATTCATTTGAGCAGGGCCTCCTGGCACTCCTTAAATCTAAAAGATCTCACCCCATTAATCTGCACAATGATGAGATTGAGAGTTTAAGACATTAATAGTAAAATGAACTACCATAGATGAGAAGGGGAGTCTTCCATTAATATGCATTGTTCCCTTATAAAGCAAGGGATATTTAAATCTTAATTAGCAGAGCAGGGAAGGTGGTATAGGTACAGAACATGGAAAGTTGGCCCTGTTGGAATAAATAAAGGACCTCATGTATGGGAAATATGAAGTCAAAGAACTAAAGGGAGCACAAGAGATGGAAAAGTAAGGAGATAAAAATTTATTGAGACTCAGCATTGCTTAGCTTTTTATTTTTAGATATGTCTGGCCCATTGAAAAGTAGGAATTATTTTTAGGATCTTGACAGAAGTTTACTAAAATGTATTTTTATGACTAGATAATAAATACAGGGTACTGGTAACAATTTATCTTTTATTTGGAAACATCATTCTGACCTGCAGCTACCAGCTGCTATTGTATAGAAGGTGGTGTAAGCATAAACTACAATGAAGTATATGTTTCCTAAAGAAATTCCTTAGTTGTTTATTCAGATACATATTAGGCAAGTTCTCTGTGCTATGTACCATAAGTAAGTAAACAGACATATGAGAGAGAAATTTTACCCATAGGTAGACTGTCAGTTTGGTTTAAGAAATAGATCTAAATAGTCTATTGAAGTAACCAACATATTTCCTAAAAGAAATTAAAAGTTAAATGGTTTGTCCTAAAAATACAGGGATGGGGGAAAAAAATCCAGGTTCCAATCTGTAGTTGAGGAATCTATATTGAGTTTTTGTTGTTTTAAACCTTATGCCATTCTTACAAAAGCTGTAAAGGTTTGCAAAAGCTGTAAACGTTTGCAGATAATCATTGACCTAAATTTCATTCTTATGTCCTCTGGAACTTGGTTGAATTGAATAAAATGGTTTAAAAATGCATCAGAACACCTCTCCAGTGAATATATGTCAATTTATATTTTTCTGAATTTAAAATCTTTAAATTGTTTTTTGACTTGTCATAGAACAGTACACAACCATCTAAAATGAAAATTTTGTCAATTTGCATATGCTACAGATAACATGGACACTTGTTTTATGTTTGCAAAATGCTACTTTTATCCCTAAAACTACACATCTGCAAAATGAAATTGTTTCTAGTTTTTTTAATTGCCTCATATAGTATGTTTTATGATGTATTTATTTTTCTCCAAACTCCTCTTAATATTTTACAGAAATTCTGGAAGATAATGTGCTCTTAGTTGAGCTTTTTGATTCTCTTGGTGCTCCAGGAATGACTCCTACTAGTGTAAATGACCAGCTTGTCAAAGAGGGCCTAGCATCTTATGAAGTAGGGTAAGTAAGCCTGTAAACCTTTGTTAGTTCATATATAACAGTTTATTTGCAAGAAGGGAAACTGGGATAGCATTCCCTTTAGGATATCTGCTTAGCTTTGGGAGTATTCCCCTGCTCTTGGGTTAGGAAAAATAATTGTAGTCATTAATCTAATGGAAAGTAGAATGCCTTTTCCCTCCCTCCTTAAGGGACCCCAAAACCAAGATTTGCTCCTAGGGATTGAAGGTACTTCTAAGAAAAGACGAATGGCATCTTATTTCTCGGTGGAACATCTGCTTTGGCAGCCCTTTGTGCTTTTTTGAGAAGGGAATTAGGTGGAGAAATGGCACAATAGGGTAGTTAGTGGTAGAATTAGCCCACATTCCCATTTGGAGAAATGTAAATTTTTCCTGGGTTCAAGTGAATACTTTGAATAAAAACAAGAGTTGAGTCATTGTGCCTAGTACTCAAAGACAGACTAGTGGTTGAAGCAACCCTGAAGCAAAACGGCAGAATGGTGGTGAGGATGGGTGGGAGGGTTTGGAGTTAAGACAAAACAGTTCTTTCACAATACAGACTTGTGCAGTAAGGGTGTCCCTGGAAGGACCTTCTGATGAATTCCCACATACCCCTCTCAAGAAAGCAAATATTTGATAGCACTCACACATAAGGTCTGTCAGGGTAAGCCAGAGAAGCAGAAACCTGTAGGTACATGCTGAGCATGTGGTCCTGCTGTCCCTCCCCGCCCTAACACTGGAGGAGCTGTAAGCTAGAGAGGGCCTGTCGTTTTCCCACTGTAGGCCCTAAGTAAGGGAAGAGAAAGAGATGAGAGGAAACATTTAAATATATTGGACTGAGGGATGCCTGGGTGGCTCCTTGGTGAAGTGTCTGACTCCTGATTTCAGCTCAGGTCATGATCTCAGTTGTGAGATTGAACCCCACATCAGACTTCATGCTCCATGCTAGGTATGGAGCCTGCTGAAGATTCTCTCTCCCTTTGCTCTCTGTATCTCTCTCCCTCTGCCCCCTGCCACCCTGCCTTCTCTTTCTCCCTCTCTTTACAAAAAAAAAAAAATATATGTATGCATATATATATATATTTGTATATATTTATATATAGATATATGTAGAGAGAAAGATATATATATATATATAGAGAGAGAGAGAGAGAGAGTTGGGGAGTTCTTTTTTTAGAAGTCAGGGTTATTGAGGTGAATACAATAAAATTCACCTTTTAACATATACAGTCATTTAACCATTAACACAGTCAAAATACAGAATATTTCTGTCACCACAAAAAGCTCCTTGGGCGTCTTTGTAGTTATTTTTCTTCCTCCACACCCAGATCTTGGCAATTATGATATAATTTGTATTTCTATAATTTTTACTTTTCCACCACTTCTTATAGATTCGTAATGTATTTTGCCTTTCGTGTATGGCGTGTTTCATTTAGCTTTAATGCTTTTGAGATGCATCCATGTTGCACGCATCAGTAGTTTTTATTGCTCACTACTGTCCTGTTGTCTGCGTATACCACAATATTATACATTCCCTACTGGTGAAATGTTTTACATTCCCAGTGTTAGACACTGGTGAAATCTTACACATCCCTAATTTGAGCTATTTCCAGTTGGAGAGATTTAATGAATAAAGGTGTTGTAAAGGACCTGCATACAAGTCCTTGTATGTAGACATATGTATGTATTTTCTCTTGAGTATATATATATATACCTAGGAGCGATTGCAGCTTGTAAGGTAAGTGGGTTATTTTTTCTATATTTAATTTAATGCCCCACCTACATTATCGCCTTCATAATTTTGGCACAAATCTGACACCATATAACTTTATCCATTTAATATTTTGATATGTATACCTAAAAGAAAAAGATTTTTTTAAATTACATTCATATTTTATTGTTTTTTTAAAAGATTTTATTTATTCATGAGAGAGAGGCAGAAACAGGTAGAGGGAGAAGCAGGCTTCATGCAGGGAGCCTGACGTGGGACTTGATCCCGGATCTCCAGGATCACGCCCTGGGCTGAAGGCGGCGCTAAACCGCTAAGCCACCTGGGCTGCCCAGAAAAAAATTTTTTTAAAAAAAGAATGTTTTTTTTAACTTTATAAGAAACTGCCACATGTTTTCTAAATTGGCTGTATCATTTTGGGTTTCCACCAGCAATTTTGAGAGTTCTGTTTGTTCTGTAGCCTTGCCAGCACTTGATTTAATCATTTTGTGTTTACATCGGCCCTTCTAAAAGAAATATAGTGGTTTTTCATAGTGGTTTGATTTTAATGACACTAAGGATCTTTTTCATATGCTTATTTGCCATCTATGTCTCTTCTTTGATGAGGTTTCTTTTCAAATGTTTTATGTTTTTGTAAAATCATGTTGCTTGTTCTTGAAATGTGAAAGTTCTTTAATACATATTCCAGATACAAATTCTTCATCAGATCTTTTTGCTTTGCAAATATTTTTTTCCAATCTGTGGCTTCTTAACAGTGTCTTTCAAAGAGAAGTTTCTGGCTTTGAAATCAACTTTGGCAATTTTTCCTTTCATAATTCAAGCACTTCGCACTGTAAGATCTCTTTACCCAACTCAAGGTCATAAAGATTTTCTCGTATGTATTCTTCCAAAGTTTTATAGTTTTAGATTTCATATGTAAGTCTGTCATCTTTTTATTTTGTTAAGTAAACTTTATTTTTTAGAACAGTTTTAGGTTCTCAACACTGAGCAGAAAGCACAGGGATTTCTCACTTCCTGGCACCCCCAATGGGCACAATCTCCCCACAGCCCCAAAATGGTACATTTATTAATATCAGTGAAACTATATTCACATATCATAATCCAAAATCCGTAATTTACTCACTGTATATTCTGTGGACTTTGACTAAATGTATGATGACATGATCCCCCATTATAACATCAGAGTATTTTCACTGACCTAAAAATCCCTTGTGTTTTGTCTTTTCATCCTTCCCTCCCCTCTAATTCCTGAGAACCACTGATTTTTTTTTTTACTGCCTCTATCATTTTGCCTTTTCCAGAACATCATATAATTGGAGTCATATAGTATATAGCCTCAGACTGGCTTATTATTTCACTTAGTAGTAGGCATTCAAATTTCCCCCTATCTTTTCATGGTTTTGATAACTCATTTCTTTCTAGCACTGCATAATAATCCATTGTCTGGATGTACCACAGTTTGTTTATCCATTCACCTACTAAAGGACATCTTGTTTGCTAACAGATTTTGGTAATTTTGAATACAGCTGCTATAAACATCCACGTGCAGGTTTTTATGTAGACAGAATCTTTGGATCAATACCAAGGAATGTGATTGCTGGGTTGTGTGGTACAGTGTATTTAGTTGTGTAAGAAACTGCCAAACTGTCTTCCAAAGCAGTTGTACCATTTTGCATTCACACAAGCAATGAGTGAGTATTCCTGTTGCCTCAAATCCTCACCAGCACTTGGTGGTGTAAGCATTTTAGATTTTGGTTATTCGATTATATGTGTAGTGATAGTATTTCATTTTTGTTTTAATTTGTGTTTCCATGATGACATATGATGTGGAGCATCTTTTTACATGCTTATTTGCTATCTTTATATCTTCTTTGGTGAGGTTCCTCTCAATGTTTTGGAGCCATTTTTTAAGTGAGTAACTTTCTTATTGAATTTTAAGTGTTCTTTGTATATTTTGGATAATAGTACTTTATGATGTATATCTTTTGCAGATATTTTCTCCAAGTATGTGGTTTTCTTCTCATCCTCTTGATAGTGTCTTTCAAAGAGTAGATATTTTTAATTTCAGTGAAATTCAACTTCTCAGCTCATTCTTTTATGAGTCATGGAATAAAGCTATTTTTAAACTTTAAATTTTTCCCCTTTGTTTTAGGCAGCTTTAGGGAATAAGGCATTTATTAGATGAATAATCCAAGAAAACATCATAGGATCAGAGGAAAACAGCAAGCACCCATCACCTCACTTTGATATGCCATTGTTATAGGGGAGCACTAAAGCTAAAGCAAAACTCTCTTCCACAGTAAGCAAAATAAATTTTGGAAAGAAGAGTTCTTTGTGACAGTGTAGCAGCTTTCCTGGAGGAGTAGCATTCTATAAAATACATCAGGAGCTCTCTAGCTTTTAAAATAAAATTTCCATGCCTTTTGCACCTCTCCATATATATTCATTCTCCTTACATGTAAATTCAAATATTGAGAATTTTCTAGTTACAAATTATACATTTAGTTACTAAATTGACTAAAGATAGTAGTAATAATATTCATTGACTTGAGAAGCTTCCCATTCCTCCAGTTTGTTTTAATTAAAATCATGAAATATTTTCTTACCTCTCATTTATCCAAACTGTTTTTTAAAAAAATCAAAGTCATACAGTTTTAACTAAGTTTTTTTCCAGTGCACATTAATTTAATAAGCCACCAGATTTGGGCATATAATCAATTATGGATGTTTAGCTTTTGTAACCAAAAAAGTATTAAATACATGTATATGTATTGTTTCTCTGGAAAGAGTCATAAAATTCAAATTTTTAAATTTTAGACCTTATATATAATACATTCTCAAAAATTAATATTTATCTTTTAAAAGCCTATTAATGTACCACTGTACACACAGACCAAAATGACTGTAAAAAAAGAAAAAAAGAAAAAAATAACATGTATTGGTGAGAATATAGAGAAGTTTGACCCTTGCACATTGTTGGGAATATAAATGGTGAAGCAAGTGTGGAAAACAGCTTGAAGATTCCTCAAAAACTTAAATATAGAATTACCACATTACCTAGAAATTCCATTCCTGGATATATATACCCAAAAGAATTGAAAACAGATATTCAAACAAACACATGTACATATATATTCATAGCAGCCAGAAGGTGGAACCACCCTGTATGTCTATCAGCAGTGAAATAAACAAATTGTGGTAGATAGCCATACAATGGAATATTATCCAGCCTTTAAAAAGGAATTAAATTTTGGGGTAGCTGGGTGGCTCAGTAAGTTAAGCATCCTATTCTTGATTTTGACTCAGCTCATGATCTCAGGATTGTGCAATTGAGCCCTGCATTGGACTCCATACTGAGTGTAGAACCTGTGTAAGATTCTTTCTCTCCTTGTCCTTTTGCCCCTCGCCCCTAAATGAATGAATGAATGAATTTTTAATTAATTAAATTTTGATATGTCATAATATTGATACACCTGGAAAATTTTATGCTAAGTGAAATAAGCCAAATACAAAAGGTGGCATACTGTATGATTCCCTTTATATGAAATATACAAAATAGTTAAATCCATGGAGACAGAACATAGAGTGGTGGTCAACAGGGGTAGAGGGGAGAGGATTATGGGTAGCAACTGCTTTAGGGAGATTTTGTTTTGGAGTGATAGAAATGCTTTGGAACTAGAGGTGTAATGGTTGTGCAACATTGTGAATGTACTAAATGCTACTAGATTGCTCACTTCAAAATACTTTTATG
Source organism: Vulpes lagopus (assembly GCF_018345385.1). Classification (NCBI taxonomy): domain Eukaryota; kingdom Metazoa; phylum Chordata; class Mammalia; order Carnivora; family Canidae; genus Vulpes; species Vulpes lagopus. The sequence goes on from NC_054831.1 coordinate 32,578,323, forward strand.
TGAATTTCATCTCACTTTTTAAAATGTTTTTAAGTCTATTAGCTATAGATTCCGTTCAAACTAGGGACACCTGGGTGGCTCAGCAGTTGAACGTCTGTCTGCCTTTGACACAGGGCATGTTCATGGGTCTAGGGATCGAGTCCTGCATCGGGCTTCCTGCATGGACCCTGCTTCTCTGCCTATGTCTCTGCCTCTCTGTGTGTCTCTCATGAATAAATAAATAAAATCTTAAAAAAAAAAAAAAGTTCAACTCAAGCTATGTGAAAATTCCAGCAGACCTTTTTTAGAAATTGACAAGATTTCAAATTTTGTATGTAAATGCAAAATGCATAAAATAAACAATTTTGAAAACAAAGTTGAAGGACTTCCACTTGCCAGTTTCAGAATTTAATATAAAGAAAGCTATGACTACCAAGAGAAGTGTGATACCAACATAGACATCTATAGATGAATGAATAGAATTGACTGTTGAGAAATAAATCCTTTATTTATAATTAATTGACTTTTTAAACAAAGGCACAAAGGCAATTCATTAGAAAAAAGATAAGTGTTTTCAACAAATGATGCTATGGCAATTGGATATCCAGCAGCAAAAACAGATGAACATAGCCCTTATCTCACACCATGCACAAAGTTCACTCAAAATGAATTATACTCTTAAGAGCTAAAACAAAACTTCTAGGAGGAAATCTTTAGGAATGTAAATTGGGTAAAGATTTCTTAGTTATGACACCAGAAGCACAATTCATCAAAATTCAAAGCTAGTGTACTTTGAAAGACAGTATTAAGGGAAAGACAGTGACAGAGTGAGAGAAAATATTTGCCAAACATGGCCCATAAAGGACTTAAGAACCTCCTACAACTTTAGAAGACAAATAATTCAACCCTCTAATAAATGGGCACAAGATATAAGCAGATATTTACCAAAGATGGTATATAATTGGCTATTAAGTACATGAAAAGATGCATAACAATTTTAATCATTAGGGAAATGCAAATTAAAACCACCATGAGATATCCTTTCTCACCCACTAGAGTAGCTATTACTTATAAGACAATTATAGATGTTGGTGAAGATGTGTAGTAACCCTCAGAACTGTCAGGGATGTAAAAGGTATATATAGGGATGTATAGCTTCTTTGGAAAATGGTTTACAAGTTTCTCAAAAAGCTATACATAAAATTACCACACAACCCACCAATTCCACTCCTCGTTACCTATCCAGGAAAAATGACAACATATGTTTATATACAAATGTATAAGCAAATGTTCATAGCAGCATCATTCAGAATAGCCAAATACTGGAAATTATGTAAATATCCAGGGAGTGGTGAATAGACAAAATACTATATATTCATACAATGGAATACTATTTGGCCATTAAAAGGAATAAACTACCGACGCATCTACATCATAGATAAACTTCAAATTTTAAGCTAGGTAAAAAGTCAGATACAAGAGATTGTATATTGTATGATTCCATCTATATGGTATGCCCAGAAAAGACAAGTTTATACACATAAAAAGTTTATTAGGGGATGCCTTGGCCTAGGGGTGAGAGATTTCACTGTAAATGGAAATGAAGGATCTTTCTGGAGAGGTGAGAATCTTGTAAAACTACATATAATTATGGTTACACCATTTGATAAAGTTAACTAAAAATCGTTGAACCATACAATTTAAATGGGTGAACTTTTTTTTTTGCGTGGAAAATATACCTCAGTGAAGTTTTTTTTTAAAAGCCTATTAGTGAGTTTTCTCTTTCTGTTATTTGGTTATATAAACAAGAGATGTTTATATGCCTACTTGTTGCATTGTAGCAAATGCTATACCTAGTGATGAATAAGGGTTGTTTGTGCCCTCAGGGAGCTGAGTATGTAGTAGGAAGGTCAGATGGTCAAGCTTACCATTTCCGTGTGATAAGGACTCTGCTAAGGGTAGTTACACTATTGCGGGATTTCTAGAAGGTTTACCACTGGAGATTTTACCTAAACTGAATTCTGTAGTACAACTGGGAGTAAAAGTCTATACACGAGTTCATCAGCAAACTTGGCATTTTAAACTGTTTTGAAAATAGAAGTTTGGTTTTTAGGGGTGTGTGTGTGTGTGTGTGTACTTTGGTAGTGTTTAACCCTTTTTTTATTTTTTTTGTTTAACCCTTTTTTAAAGAAAGAAGCTAAAACTATTAATATCAAAACTGGGAAACTGAATCATAGCTAAAATTTGTTCATCTCTAGATCTAAGTAAATACAAATATTTTGCAAACTACTCTTTTTTGCTAATGGGTTTGTTTTTTATTTTTTAGATACACCGTCAAAGATAATTCCAGAAAGCATATTGAAGTATGGGATCCTTCTCCAGAAGAAATTATTTCAAATGAAGTAAACAGCTTAGATCCTGTGTCTGTAAAATCTCTACCCAATGAGAATCTCCAATCACTTTATAATAAGGAACTGCCTGTACATATCTGTAATGTGATATCTCCTGAGAAGATTTATGTTCAGTGGTTATTAACAGAAAACTTACTTAATAGGTATGACATATAAGGAAACTATGTATTACCCATGGGCTCTTTTCTATATTTTGTTTCAAAGATCTAAAAATTATAAATGTAGAATTTTAAAAGTAAAATTATTTCAGCTAAACAGTCATTTAAAAACTAGTTAAAAGTATACATAGTATCTTTACTGGTTATTTTCACTATATTGGAATTAGTCGTTCGACAAATACTTATTGAGCACCTATTATTTGACAACCAGTACTCTAGGTCTTGGGGATATAGTGGTAAAAACATTTCAAGTCTTTGCTATCATGAAGCTTAAGTTCTAGTAGAGGGAGGGACAATGGACAAATAAAAAATATATATTACATATATACTGTAGATGATGACAAAGACAATAGAGAACAAGCAGTTGAGGAGGAAGTCAATTTGGATAATCAGGGAAGACCTCAAGAAGACAGTGACATTTGAAATAAATCCTGATGGAAGGGAGGGAATAAGCCATGAGGATATCTGGAGGAAGATCATCTCACATAGAGGGAAGAGCTAGTTAAAGACCTTGCGGTGGAAATATACTTGGGTATTCAAGCAAGAACAGGGTACCCAATTTGGCTGGAGTAGAATGGGTAAGGAGTGACAGTAGAAAATAACTTGGTCAGAGAATTATATAAGAAAAAATTTGAAAGTTAATTTTTTTCTTTATATAGTTTAGAAGAGAAGATGGTAGCTGCATATGAAAACTCAAAATGGGAACCTATTAAATGGGAAAATGATATGCACTGTGCTGTTAAGATCCCAGATAAAAATCAGTGGCGAAGAGGCCAGATCATCAGAATGGTTACAGACACATTGGTAGAGGTAAATGAAGAGTTAAAAATAGTAATCGTGAAGGTGAATGCATTCAGTGTTTTTATCCTGAAATTTTTTAAATTGAATTTTGATTCTGCTATTCAGTTTGCAAAATATATTTTGAATATTGTTTTTCCACAGACTCAACGTTCTTGCTTTCATAGGTCTTACTGTATGACGTGGGTGTTGAACTAGTCGTGAATATTACATGTTTACGAGAACTTCAAGAAAACTTAAGGACAATAGGAAGATTATCTTTGGAATGCGCTCTTGTTGATATAAGGTAGTTACTTGCTGAATAAATTTTCTCACTGTTGAATAATTATAAATCTTTTTCTTTTTGGATGGGTTCTTGTCAATTTTCATTTTACTAACATTCTGAAATTTCATAAATCTAATTAATTTTGAGGTCTTAAGAGAGATAAAAGTTCAGAAGCACATAAATTTTAGTGGTACTAAAAAATAGAGATAAGTCAGTATGATTGGTATTTAGGTAGAATTCAGTGTTAAAAAAAAAAACTTGAAGAACATAGGCAGATAGAAATAATATGTATTTCACAAGCATAGCATTGCATGGAAAGCTAAAAATGCATAAATTACCAAAAAAGTTAATTAGAGAGGATTCTGGGAAAGTGGCATGAAATAGTTTTTGAGGGATCCCTGGGTGGCACAGCGGTTTAGCGCCTGCCTTTGGCCCAGGGCATGATCCTGGAGTCCTGGGATTGAGTCCCACATTGGGCTCCCTGCATGTTTCTCTCTCTGCCTATGTCTCTGCCTCTCTGTGTGTGTGTTTTTCATGAAAAAATAAATTAAAATCTTTAAATAAAAATAAAATATTCGAAGAAAATGGCAAGGTATGGGTTTTATATCCCCTCACACTGACCTTCTGTATAAAGACTACAGACAGAGTAGGAACCACTCCTGAGAAAGCTGTAAAAGAACAAGCTTTAATTAATCAACAGTGAGAGGATTTGATGTAAGAACTGGTGGTGAGTGTTACATTATTTTACCTAAAGAACAAAGATAAAAAGATCATTGTAAGGAAGCAGTATGGTTTGGAAGGTAGATATGGCACAATTTTTAAAAATGTACCAAGAAAGGAAAGTATGAAAAGAGGAATAAGCCTGCCTTTTGCCTTATTGTTATTAGCTAGGAGTAAGTACTTCCAATAAGATACTGGGGAGAAGAGGCTGCTAACAATATTGATTTTAACATGGGAAATATGTTAATATTTTATATGAACAAATTAGTAAAGCTAGTGAGGAAAGTGAAATTATAGTCTCTCAGAGATACTTCTTCAAATGACCCTTTTTTTTTTTTTTTTTTTTAAATGGAGGGAGAGAGATGGTGGTTTCCAAATACCATTTCCCAATAAAAGAGATTAGAGCTCTTTGGGAAACTGATTCTAGATCTTGGACAGGAAATGTACAGTATGAACCTAGAATATCTTGTCATAGCAAAAAACAAGAACACTATAAAAAACTGAGGTTATAAGGGATCCCTGGGTGGTGCAGCGGTTTGGCGCCTGCCTTTGGCCCAGGGCGCGATCCTGGAGACCCGGGATCGAATCCCACGTCGGGCTCCCGGTGCATGGAGCCTGCTTCTCCCTCTGCCTGTGTCTCTGCCTCTCTATCTCTCTGTGACTATCATAAATAAATAAAAAAAAAAATTAAAAAAAAAAAGCTGAGGTTATGGGCAGCCCGGGTGGCTCAGCGGTTTAGTACTGCCTTCACCCCAGGGCCTGATCCTGGAGACCTGGGACCGAGTCCCGCATCGGGCTCCCTGCATGGATCCTGCTTCTCCCTCTGCCTGTGTCTCTGCCTCTCTTGCTCTCACTCTCTCTGTGTATCTCTCATGGATAAAATTAAAAATTAAAAAAAAAACAGGTTATGACAAAAAGACTCCATAGCCAATCTGAATAAACTTCCACTGACCAAATATGGGACAACTTTAGCATCAGTAGGATAATTGTAATAAAGCATTTGGTATATTTAAATCCCTAAATTCATAACGCAGTTTAAAAAATCTTATTGGTGGGATCCCTGGGTGGCGCAGCGGTTTGGCGCCTGCCTTTGGCCCAGGGCGTGATCCTGGAGACCCGGGATCGAGTCCCACACCAGGCTCCCGGTGCATGGAGCCTGCTTCTTCCTCCGCCTGTGTCTCTGCCTCTCTCTCTCTCTCTCTCTCTCTGTGACTATCATAAATTAAAAAAAAAAAATCTTATTGGTCACCTTCATAGGATTCTAGGGAACTGCCTCATTATTCTGAAACTGGTCAATAAGGAAAATGAAAATTTGTCTTTTCCTATATTATCTGTATCTCAGGATAATCAAATAGTTGATAAGGGGAAGTTGTTCTTTGTAAGTATTCCAGCTTACAAAGGAAGAATTAAATCATTATAATTTTACCGTTTTACAACCTTAATAAACTAATGAGTCTAGACAGTGATTGTCCATGGCTGCTAACACCACAAAAAGAGAATTGGGCATTATGTGCTTCCTGATAGAGGTACACAAACAAAGCCTATGAATAGTATTGCTGAAAAAGAAAAATAGAAACCTGAATCTGATCAATACTGCAGACCTACCTATGAATCTAAAGGAAATTCAAGGGTCGGAGGAACATATTAAACACCATGGAAATGCTATCAGTTAAACCCAGTCATGGAACCTGTAGAACGAATGACTCAGTTTCTTTATTTTTGTAATATTTTATTTATTTATTCATGAGAGAGAGAGAGAGGCAGAGACATATGCAGAAGGAGAAGCAGGCTCCCTGTAAGGACCCCAGTGTGGGACTCAATCCAGGGATTCTGGGATCACACCCTGAACCAAAGGCAGATGCTCAACTGCTGAGCCACCCAGGCATCCCATACTCAGTTTCTTTAACAAAAAATCATTAAGGGAAAGAATTCAAATTAATGGTTTGAAACATCTGAAAATGTGAACACCATTTAAATTATTGATATTAAGGAATTTTTTTAGGTAGATTAATGGTACCGTGGTTCTGTTTGTTTTAAAGGACTTATTGAAGTGTTATTGGTGTACAATATTAAATTCATTTCAGGTATGCCATATAGGTGATTCAATATTTATATACATTATAAAATCACCACAGTAAGTCTACTTACCATTTATTACCATACAAAGTTGTTACAACCTCTGTCTTATTTATTTTTATAACTGTAAAATTGTTCCTCTTAATCCCCTTCACCTATTTCATACATTTCCCCACATCTCTCACCTCTGGCAGCCACCAGTTTGTTCTGTGTATCTATGAGTCTGTATATATTTTTATTTTTTAGAGTCCATATATAAGTGGAATCATATGGGATTTGTCTTTCACTGTCTGACTTATTTCACTGAGCATAATACCCTCTAGGTCTGCCCATGTTGTTGCAGATTCTTTTTTATGGCTGGGTAATTTTCCATTGTACGTATACATCTCATTTTTATCCATCAGTCAGTATATCCCTAGGGTATTTCCACATTTTAACTATTATAAACAATGTTGCCATAAACATAGGGGCACATATATCTTTTTAAATTAGTGTTTTTGGATTCCTTGGGTAACTAATAGTGGAATTACTGTACCATATGGTAATTCTATTTTTAACTTGTTAAGGAACCTCTGTACTGTTGTCCACATTAGCTGTATCAGTTTGCATTCCTACCATCAGTGTGGAAGGTTTCCTTTTTCTCCACATCCTCACCAACACGTTATTTCTTGTGGGGTTTTTTTTTGTATGTTTTTTAGGCTTTTTTTTTAAGTTTTTGTTCAAATCCTAGTTAGTTAACATACAGTGTAATATTACTTTCAGGTGTACAGTATAGTGATTCAGCACCTGGTGCTCATCACAAGTGCTTGTATTTTTGTAGCCAGTCTGACAGGAGTGAGGTGATATCTCATTGTGATTTTGATTTTCATTTCTCTAATGATTAGTGATGTTGCCCATCTTTTCATGGCTGTTCACCATCTGGATGTTGTCTTTGAAAGTCTCCCTGCATGGAGCCTGCTTCTCCCTCTGCCTGTGTCTCTGCCTCTCTCTCTGTCTCTGTATCTCTCGTAAATAAATAAAAATAAAAATCTTCAAAGAAAAAAAAAAGAAATAGCTTGAGGGTATTTTCCTTTCCTTTCCTTAAATTTTTGGTAGAATTCACTTGTGAGGCCATCTGGTCCTGGACTTCTGTTCGTTGGGAATTGTTTTTTGTTTTTTGTTTTTTTTTAATTATTGCTTCACTTTCATTACTACCAATTGTCTATTCAAATTATCTCTTTCTGATTATGTCTTGGAAGATCTTGTGTTTATGAGAATTATGTGTTCTATCCATTTGTCTCATTTGTTGATGTATAACTGTTCATAATACATTCTTATGAGACTTAATATGGATATATATTATCCTTGGATTTCTGTTTGAAAAATATAGAAGTGGCAATTTCTTGCTTCTAGGGGACCTTTTTTCATTGGTAAATCCATGGAAATCTAATTCTTCATAACAAGAATTATAGAATTTTATAGACAGTATTAGGAGATACAAACTTCCCATTATAAAATAAAGTCATGAGCTGAAAGTTGTCAGCATATCATAACAATAATGTTATCATAATGTTGTATGGTGACAAACTTACCCTGGTGAGCACTGAGTAATGTATGGAATTCTTGAATCAATATATTGTACAATTGAAACTAGTATAACATTGTGTGTTAATTATACATTATTAAAAATAAAAGAATTAAAGAATCTTAGACTTAGAACTCAAAGATATTAGAGGCATCATGACAGTAATTTTTTGTATACCAGCCCTAATAAATGAGCATTCAAGGTCTGCTGAATTCACTGCTGTGGAGCATCTCTCTCAGTGGAGGTTGTTTCTTTTTCAGGCAGCTTCAGTCACCAGTATTTCCTTACATGGCATTAAAATTGGTCTCCCCCAAAAATACCTTGTTCTCATGACCCCTTTCCATTCTAATTGCTGGAGACCATTTATTTTATGTCCTTGAAGAGCTTATCCATAATCCACCTGTTTGCACAGATCATTTCTCTAATCTTACAGGTGCCTCTCCCACTGTCTGTGATTACCAGTAGTGACTGCGAGACCATATTTACAAGTTTGTACTATAAATTGAAAGAATTTCATGCCCTGGAATGGAAATCTCAGGCTGACATACTATATAAATCTTATCCTAGTTTTTATTTCTCCCTTGTTCAGTCAGAACAATTGAACAGAAGTGTATCGGTCCTTTAATTGTATCCAATAATGTAGAGAATGTGTTCCTGTCCACACCTTGGATTATATCTTTTAGACTCTAATGGAATACCATTATTTCAAGAATTTAATAATAGCTAACCTTAACCACTTCTGAACCCTGTATTAATTCCCTTACAGGCATTACTTTAGTCCTCACAATAAATCTTAAAGCAATAGATAAAGTATTATTTATAGATAAGGAAATTGAGTCTTCAAGAGGTTAAGTAATTATCCAGAGTAATACATCCATTAACTTTTGAGCTAGGATTATAAACAAGGTCTGAATTCAGAATCGGAGCTCTAATCACTATGTTTTATCACCCTTTTGAGAAATCTTTGTCTTATTTTAGGAAGATATACCTACCATATAATTTGCTATTTTTAGTGTACACTTTAGTGGTATTAAATGCATTCAGAATGTTTTGCAACATTTACCACTATCCATTTCCAGAACTTTTTCATCTTTCGCAACTAAAACATACAGTTTTATGAATACAAACCAAAAAATTTTTAAATGTTGTAAATACTTCCAGATGTTTAAAAATTGATGTTTGCAAAAGATATTCATAATCTAGTAAAATCTTAATGCTGACACTGATTTTTATCTGAATGCCATCATAATAAAAACCCATAACTAATTCTAGGAGTCATTGACAATTTGAGTTTCTTAACTCATAAGAACAGTATCTAGGTTTCTTGATAAATAGTATAGCATATACACTAACTCTTTCTTGGTCAAACTAAATGCACAGTTGATTTTATTAGTTTACTCATATAAACTATTTAACATGAAAAGATTGTCCAGATTAGTTACTCAGTGGGTCAGCTCCAGTGGAACTCCAGATCTAGAAACCATGTCTGGAGAGCCTTCAGAGCTTGCATTATGATACTTGTAATCTCTTGAGTAATATTAGTTCTTATTCTTTGGAGGTAAATGTGATGGTTAGAAGGTCAGGTCACTCAGTTTCAGTTCAAACTAAAATAGATGATGAAGTTGGATATTCTGATTTTCGTTGATCTGTCAGTATTTATTGAGCATTTTTACCATGAATATAGAAAGTAAATTTCCTATAAATTAGGCTTTTATTCATGGGTAGCAATTCATATTAGATTTAAATTCCAGAAAGAAACTTCCAAAAGTGTTTGGGCAGTGGAATCATCATTGCAAAGGAACTGTTCTTTTTAAATTTCCATTAAATAATTGTGAAGTGCCTACTGTGTGCCAGATACTATCCTAGCCATTAGGGATATGATAATAGACATAATACATAATACATTATCCCTGCTCTCTCAGAGTTTATAGTTTAGTCAGCATGCGTGAATGTTCATCATAGGTAAAAAATACTTAAAATGTACCTTTTTAAGTTTTCTCAAGTATAGTTCAGAACAGTTATACATAAGTTAGCATATGATATGGTCCAGAAGTAGAAGAAAGGAATAAACAAAAGGCTATGAAAACGGGGAAGAAAATTGTGAAAATAACACAAAGTCCTGTTAACACAAAGTTAAATTGATTTCTTACTATGTATGTAGTTTGTTTATATATATATATATATATATATATATATAGTGAATATATTCACTTTTATGCTTTTGTAATGCTGCTTGTTATTGTTTTTTTTTGTTTTAGACCAACTGGTGGGAGTGACAAGTGGACAGCTACAGCTTGTGACTGTCTTTCATTGTACCTGACTGGAGCTGTAGCAACTATAATCTTACAGGTGTGTAGTGAGGTAAACAGTTATAATAGATATATATAAGGAATAGTTCATTCATGTTTTCTATAATTTATTGAGAAAATAACAGCAAACTTTTTGGCAGCCCTTTTTTGTCAAGTTATAACACCTATTTGATAATAGATGTCCCATAATGATTATATGAATTAAAACATTTCTAAAGTATCATTCTTGAATTGATAATTTGCATGTTAAAAAACAATGTATGTATGCTATAATGCACTGTGGAAGCCTTTTGCTCTTTACAAATTGGGGAGTTAGGCTTCTGGTTATTAATTGTATATAATAAAATGTGTAGGAATATGGGTTTGAGAAAAGGGGATATATTTTTTCAGAACACTTAAAAATATTCCCTTTTATTCTAATTTGATACTTCTATTGCATTTAAAACTAGAATTTTCTTAAATGAGAAAATTTCTTAGAATTTCTTAATTTTTTTCCATGTTACTTTTTGTGTGTGTACATTCTCCATTTTCATAATTCCGTTTGAATATAGGTCTTGCAGTTCTTTATTTTCACACACATACACTACACACATGAGACACACCTGGGAAAATACATTTCAGTTTTGTAATTTACAAAAAGTTTAGGAAAATAGAGAAATTTGTAAGTGATGTTTCCCCAGCCTATTATGGGCTGAAAAAAAAAGTTTTTGGTCTGCCTCTCCCTACACACACCCACTTTTTTGGTAAATTTCACCTTGACAGTGAGATCTTCCTGACACATTTCACAAACCATCTGTCTGTCCGCCTTGACTCTGTCTCCTGTTATTTTCTCTGATAGGGTGAGATATCAAAATAACTTTACTTGGCTGGAGATTTATTTTTCTGGCTTGGATAAATGTGGAAGAAATGCCTATAAGAAGTATGTTGTTGGGCAGCCTGGGTGGCTCAGCAGTTTAGTGGCGCCTTCAGCCCAGAGTGTGATTCTGGAGTCCTAGGATCGAGTCCCACGTCAGGCTCCCTGCATGGAGCCTGCTTCTCCCTCTGCCTGTGTCTCTGCCTCTCTCTCTCTCTCCCTCCTCTCTGTCTCTCATTAATAAATAAAATTCTTTAAGAAAAAAAAAGTATGTTTATAACAAGGTTTCCTTTTAGTGTTTCATATTTACTCTGCTCTTAAATCACTGCAGGAAAACAATACAACATGGCCATTACCTGTGAAAATTTTCTGCAGAGATGAAAAAGGAGAGCGTGTTGATGTTTCTAAATATTTGATCAAAAAGGGTTTGGCTTTGAGAGAAAGGAGGTATAGACTTTTTTAACATTAGTTTGTAATGAAAGTGTCTTATTTGCCTATGTATGTCTTCATATCTGTGCTTTCAAACCTGAATTTCATCTTGTTTGCTCCTAATGATTTATAAACTAACCTTGAGGAACCAGTTCAGAAATAAATTTATTCAGGATTACTAATTACTTTATTCAGGCTCATTAGCTCTTGCATATTTAAAGCCCTACTGACATTTCTGCTTTTATATTTTCCCTTTTGCTTTGCCATTTACACTCTAAACCAAAGGAAAAGAAAATTACATAGTGGTGACCAGATCTGAGCCCTTTGACATCATTTGCTTAATGACAAATCTTTAAGCTTTATGTTGGAAATGTGGTAGACATATACCAAACTGTGTTTATGTGAAACAGAAATGGATAGACGAAAAGTAATTGAATACTACTTACATTTAAAGACCGTTCAGACTAAGTCTATGGTTTAAGGTGGTGCCACTGGTCAAAGGGGCAAAGGTTTAGGATTTTGTTATAGCCCTAGCTTCCTCTTCTTACTTCTTTCCTTCTAGTTGTAATGTATACTGGAATTGCAAACACATGTTCCAAGTAGCCACTTTGTACCATATATGGCCAGATTTCTTTTTTTATCTTGCATTATTATATCTTACCTTATTTGGACCAGGACCCCAGTCCTGATGGACTGGAAGGAGAATGAGAAATCAGAAATCAGAAATAAAATATGACATGAAGTAGTTAATGAGGCATGGTGGTATGCTGGCTTAACTGCCTAGGTATTGACATACAGCTAGGCTCTGTGTAGAGATGCCCTGTATGTGTCTTTTTTTAGGCTCACTGGCTTTAGGTTAAAGCAGTTACTTGATAAATGTTGAAGTGAAAAGTGCTAGGCAAGTTAAAACAGTTGACATTCGCCACTGTGATATTTTTTACTGCTTTTACAGCACTAAAACTACTAGCTATCTCAAGGCTGAGGACCACGTGGGAACAATCTTAGTTGAAGAATTATGCAGCTATTTCATAAAGGCTTATCATTTGAAAGAAAATAGAATAATTTAAAATAATTTTTATTATAACTTAAATTATACTCATTTTATGTAACAGATTTGCTCATGTGTAGATATATTATTTTTTGGATGTTACAGAATTAAAAAATTAAGTAACAGTCAGTCATCATCTGAGAAGTCTCTGGAAATCTCCCTGGAACAAGAAGATTCAGTGGTTACTAAGATTAACTTTGACCCTGACAAAAAAGCTGCTGATGTTATTAGTGAACACAAGGTGTCTGAATTTCAGCAGAAAATTCCAAAACCAAGAACTACTGGATGCTATAAACCACCAGCTATTCCTAACATGAAAGTATTTGAGGCAATTGTCAGCTGCATTGGTGATGATGGAACTATATTTGTAGTACCGAAATTGTCAGGTAATATCTTTTATGTTATGTAGGACTAATCAGTAAAAGTAGTAGCAGCTCCAGTTCTCTCTAGTAAGATATAGATTGAAATACCTAGGGCAAGATTTAACCTCATTTTCACAGGTTTGCTGTAAGGTTAAGTGAAATAACTCATGCATGGTGCTTTTCACATTTAGATCATTTATGGAAATGTTGGGAATAGACACGGGCCAAAATAAGCATGGGGGTGGTTCCCAGTTTGTGAGACCTGGCACTTGCACAGCTTTGGAGGCTTTCTAAGAAAAAAGATACAGAATATATTCATTTAGAATGAGGAAAGATACCATAGTAAATGAGTGGAGATTTGGGGCCTTTCGAGAATACTCAGATCCTTCCTGAGATCTCCTAAGTCACCAGTCTCCTTACTACAACCTGGGTGCATCCAGAACACTTGATAACTGATAGTATCTCTAGCACTCATGGGTCTTTAAGCAACTTTAACTCCATAGTAAGTCCACTTATGAGTAGGTGGCTGTGAATTTGTTGAAGTTTGTTGATCTCTTGAATACTATTTTTTAATTCAAAAATAAAATCTGTGCAATTCGCTATTCTAGATGTGAGCAGTGTTTGAGACCTCTAGTAGTAGTACTTAATCCAGAAACTTTGCTTGATCTTTATATATAGTCTTTGCTAAAACTGGCTGACTGTTATGCTGTCAAGTGGTGTGCTGGATGTTTTTACATTTAGTCCCCTGTATTGGAGGTATTGATAATGGAGGTAAGTTCTCTTATCCCGGGTTTGTAGAATAAACCGAAGCTTATGGAACTGAAGGAACAACCAGAATCAACAATGGTAGAACGGATGTGAGAGCTGACCCCACACCTGCCTTCAGTGATATCTGTTATAGGGATATGTATTCACTGTGGTAATGATGATCTCAGGCTCCTGAGGTCAAGCCCCATGTTGGGCTGTGCTCAGCAGGGAGCCTGCCACACCCCATCCTGCTCCCTCTGCTGCTCCCCCTGCTTGTGCACTCGTGCTCACTCGCTTGCTCTCTGTTGAATAAATAAAATCTTTAAAAAAATAAAATAAATGATCCAATTATCAGTAAGTAGCAACATTAGAATTTTAATTTTGGGGATCCCTGGGTGGCGCAGCAGTTTGGCGCCTGCCTTTGGCTCAGGGCGCGATCCTGGAGACCCGGGATCGAATCCCACATCGGGCTCCCGGTGCATGGAGCCTGCTTCTCCCTCTGCCTATGTCTCTGCCTCTCTCTCTCTCTCTCTCTATCATAAATAAATAAAAATTTAAAAAAAAAAAGAATTTTAATTTTGTATCCCAGCATTATGCTGTATCTGTCGAAGCATCAAGAAATACCTGGCTTGTGTTCTATTTTATTTAGATACGCTGGCAAAATGGCATTATCTTAAAGTGGTAGTTCTTTTATATTAGACTATCTGGTGTGTGTTCAGAGCTTTTAATGATGCTTTATTCCCAAATAATGCTTGCATTTGTAACCAGAGATCAGAATAATTGTTTACATGTTACCAGTTAATAGTATGTTTTGAAACATATAGAAACTACCCACTGAATTAGAATTTTTTTAAGATTTATTTATTTTACAAAGGAGAGAGTTCACACTTGAGTTGGTGGGGGAGGGGCAGAGGGAGAGAAAGAGAATCTCAAGGAGACTCCATGCTGAGCATAACCTCATGGCCCATGAGATCATGACTTGAGCCACAACCAAGAGTCAGATGCTTAACTTAGCCACCCAGGTGCCCTGACAGAATTAGATTTTTATTAAAGCTCTATTAATTCCTTATACTGTTGTATAGGTGGTGAAATTATTAAAGGTTATTGATGATTTCATATTGAAAATAGTAGTAAATTCTTCCTAAATGCTTTCTGTTTTTAATAATTTCTTCAGAATTCGAGCTAATAAAAATGATGAATGAAATTCAAAGTAATTTAAAATGCCTTGGTCTTTTGGAGCCTTATTTCTGGAAAAAGGGAGAAGCCTGTGCAGTAAGAGGATCAGATACTATGTGGTATCGAGGCAAGGTAATGGAAGTTGTTGGCGGCACTATTAAGGTGAGTCCAATACTCTTGTGACTAAGGCTAGATACTGTATTGTAAGTGGTCTTTAGAGACTAAATATATGAAAGTTTGATTAGAACATGTATTAATGAGATCAGTCTTGTAGGAAGCTTGGTCAGATACATTACACATTTATTTGTAATAATTTTTATTTTGGGGGCACCCTGGCTGGCTCAGTTTAAGTAGAGTGTGCATCTCTTAATCTTAGATTTGAGCCCTACATTGGGTATAGAGATTACTTAAAAATAAATAAATATATAATTTTGGGGGCACCTGGATGGCTCAGTTAGTTAAGTGTCTGGCTCAGGTCATGATCTCAGGGTCCTGAGATGAAGCCTCATGTCAGGCTCTATGTTCAGCAGGGAATCTGCTTCTCCTTCTCCTCCCTCACTCCCTGTACTCATGAACACATACACACACATGTGCTTTCTCTCTCTCAAATAAAATCTTTTTAAAAATGCAATGTTTAATAAGTAAATAAGATTTTTTTAACTTCAAGTATATTTGTTAACTTGAATAACCAAAAAACATTTCCAGGTAGGGATTTGAGCTCTGGTACTTTAATGGTACCACTTATCTGTATGCATAGTATTAAATAAAGCAACTTGTTTTCAATATATTTTATGTTTCCTTAGCAAATTTGGTTACAGCCCAGTTTACCCTTTCACAATAATGGTTAATTTACCTTTCCAGGGTCCTGAGATAATACTTGAGTTTCCTATAAGATCTTCAGAAAGAATTATGTATTTTGAAAAGCTGTATATAAAAGTATAGATGAAAATACCTCCATTTGCAGTGAATTAAATAATGAAATTGATAAAGTACTTCATAAGACATTCAGCACTTGAGACTTTTAGGAGAGGAGGAAAAATTTAAAAAAGTTTTCTGTTTCTACTTGCACAAGAATTTAATTACCTACTTGATGATGATACCTAACAATTACATAGCACTTTAAGTTTTTAAGCTTCTTTCACATGTGTGCATTCATAATTTATAATTTGTTTCCAACTATCATAGAAGTAGATTATTCCCATTTTACTGATAAGAAAATTAACATTTAGATCCAATGACATGCCCAAGGTCACTGTATCAGTGGGTGGTGATGCTGGAATTCATATCCGTGTATCTGATTCCTAAACCTCCTGTCTAAGTCATGTTCTTTTCCTGCTGGATTACAAACTTTAACTGATTTTGATAGAAGCCAAATGGTTTCAAATTTTCAATATATAAGCATATGGATACTTAAAGATTCATGGGTTACAAATGAGTCTGGTTTCACATACATTTGATTGTTCAGGTAACCAACCAATTTTAATATAAAAGTAAACTAAAATCCAATTTTTATCAAGTTATAATCCATGAACTTTACCTATATGGGATCCACTTAGATAAGATGGTTGATGAGCTTTATTTTTTCTCATACTAATATCTGTTTTAAAATTTTATTTAAAGTACTTTGATATTTTAATAAAAGTTTATCCTATGATCTGCATTAAGAAATACTACATTAGGGGCACCTGGCCATCTCAGCCAGTGAAGCATGCAACTCTTGATCTCAGTGTTGTGAGTCTGAGCCCCATGTTGGGTGTAGAGATTATTTAAAAGTAAAATCTTTAAAAAAAATAAAAGAAATATTACATTAAGTTGTACTCTAACTACCTGGGATGTACTCAGATACCTTTCATTCACTTCTGTTTCATTTCTTAAAATGTGGATTGTCAAGCCAACCCAATTAAACAGTGATATATGTTAAATTCATTACACTGGAGCAAAAGAAATAACTTACTGACATTCCTTATTACTAAATTTAGAAGTTGAATTATCATAAATAAAGCATTTCAAAAATGGGCTGTTGAGGACTCCTGGGTTCTGGTTGCATTTATAAGGAGCTTGGAAGTTGCCACATCATTCTAACAAGTAAAAAGCTGAATGAACTGAAAAATCAACAACTCTTATTGGATCCATAACAGAGAGAGTATACAGGGTAAGCCACTGCGCCAAAATTAGAGTCAGGCAAATATAGGGAATTACACCTTATAGGAGCAGAAACTCAAAACTGGAAGTGAAATTGATGTATTCAGTGTGGACCACTCTGTAAGTTAAAAACTTAAGTGTGACCCAGTCATAGGAAGGCTTCCTACAATTCTGTGGCATTTACCTTCAGGTATTCAGCCTGATTCTCACAATAAACATTCGAGAAAAATCCCCTCATATTTCTATCATCAAGATCTTTTGAAATATGCCAGAGCATTGTTTTTTTGTTTTTTTGTTTTTTGTTTTTTTGTAATTTGGCCTGCCCCTGGAAAACTAGTTTGCTAGCTAGAATATTATCAGCCTAACTGACCTAGGAGAAAGGAAAGTACCCAATTCCAGTTATCTCTGGCCTTTCACATGGAATAAAGGATATACCCAAATTCAGCTCACTTTATCCATCCTCTCCCATGCCTAAAAGAGAAGAACAAAAATGAGACACACTTATGAAATTTATAGACTAGAGTCATAGGCCCACTAAGGGACTAAGATCTATTTATAGGGCTACAGAACACCTCTCCTTCCTTTACACTTTACTACCACATTACTAAAAGCCTATTTATGGCAATTTTTTTTTTACACAGTCCATCATATCCAACTTCCAAGGAAAAAATTACAGTCAAAAGAGTATGGTATTAACATAAAAACAGACACATAGATCAGTGGAACAGAATAGAAAGTTCAGAAATAAACCCATGCATAAATGGTCAATTTATGACTAAGGAGCAAAGAATATACACTGGGGAAAGGACAGTCACTTCAATAAATGGTATTAGGAAAACCAGACGGTCACATGCAAAAGAATGAAATTAGATTATATCTTATACTGTACACAAAAATTAAAGTGGATCAAAGATTTGAATGTAAGACCTAAAATCATAAAACTCCTGGAAGAAAACACAAGCAATAACTCCTTGTAGCCAAAGCAAAAATAAACAACTGAGACTACATCAAATGAAAAAGAGTCTCCACACCAAAGAAACCATCAATAAAATGAAAGACAACTTACCAAATGGGAGAAAATATTTGCAAATCACATATCTGATATGGTGCTAATATTCAAAATATATAGAAACCCGTACAATACAATAGCAAAAAACAATCCAATTAAAAAATGGATAGGGGATCTGAATGGACATTTTTGCAAAGAAGACATACAGATGACCAGCACATGCATGAAAATGTGCTCAAAATCACTGATCTTTAGGGAAGTGCAAATCAAAACCATGATACCTCATATCTGTTAGAATGACTTATCAAAAAGTAAGCAATAAAAGTTAGAACATGGAGAAAAGGGAACCCTTGTGCACTGTTGTTGGCATGTGAATTGGTACAGCCACGATGGAAAACACTACGGAATTTCCTCAAAAAAATAAAATGGAACTATCATATCCAGAAATTCCACTTCTGGGTATTTAGCTGAAAGAAATGAAAACACTAACTGAAAAAGATATATGCAACCCCATGTTCATCGTAGCATTATTTTTAATAGCTATAATATAGAAGGAACCTAAGTGTCTATTGATGAATGAATAAGGAAAATGGAATATGCATACAATGGGAAATTATTCAGTCATTAAAAAATCTTGCCATTTGCAATAGCACAAATGGACCTATAGGGCATTATGCTAAGTGAAATAAGTCAGACAAATACGTATGATTTCATTTATTTGTGGAATATAAAAAAATACGATCAATAAAAAAGAATACAGGTAATAGATCAGTGGTTGCCAGAAGTGGAGGGTTGTGGGCATGCAAAATGAGTGAAAGGATCAACTAGGTCAAACTTCTAGCTATAAAATAAATCATGAGGATCTAATGAACAGCATGGTGACTATAGTTAATGATATATATTTGAAAGCTGCTAAGACTAAATCTTAGTTTTCCTCACACAAAAATAATTATGTATTGCAATGGATGTTAACTAGATTTATTGTGGTGATCATTTCACAGTATATACAAATATCAAGTCATGTTGCATACCTAAAACTAATGTCAATTAAATTTTTAAAAAGGAAAAAATCACAACTGGAAGAGACAGAGATACATCAGAACAAAACATGACAGGGATGATGGAATTATCGGAATGAGAATTTAAGATAACTATGATTAATATGCTAAGACTTCTCATAGATACAGAAGACCATGTGCAAGACAATGGGCAGTGTAAGCAAAGACATAAAAATGCTAAGAAAAAAAGTAGAGATCAAAAATAAAAAACGCATTTGATGGTATTAATTACTAGGAGACTGGACACAGATGACATGTATCAATAGAGACTTCTAAAATTGAAAAAAAGAACAAAGACTGAAAAAGCATAACCAAATACCCGAGGATTGTGAGACAACTACAAAAGGATATGGGATATTTATAGTGGGAATACCAGTAGGAGAAGAATGAAGGGATTGAAAGAAGTATTTTAAACAACTATGACTAAGAATTTCCCCCAAATTAATGTCAGACACAACCAGAGATCCAGGAGCTAAGAGCATACCAACCAGGATAAATGCAAAAACAAAAACAAATTAAAAAAACTACACCTGGGCATATCGTTTCAAACTAAAGAAAATGGGGAAACTACAGAAAAAAAAAATTCTGAAATAAGCCAGAGGGAAAAAGCACCTCACCTATAGAGGAACAAAGATAAGAATTACATTCAACTTCTCCTCAGACACCATACAAAGAAGAATGTAGATTGGAATATTTAAAATCTTGAGAAAAACACCCCATCCCACCAACCTAGAATACTGTGCCCTGTAAAAGTATCCTTCAAACTGAATGAGAAACACAAATTGAACTTGCGGCTAGTAGACCTGGCTTTCAAGAAATACTAAAAGAAATCTTTGGGGTGCCTTGGTGGTTCAGTCTATTAAATGCCTGCCTTCAACCTGCCCTACGACCCAGAAATTGCACTGTTGGGGATTTACCCCAAAGATACAGATGCAATGAAACGCCGGGACACCTGCACCCCGATGTTTATAGCAGCAATGTCCACAATAGCCAAACTGTGGAAGGAGCCTCGGTGTCCATCGAAAGATGAATGGATAAAGAAGCTGTGGTCTATGTAGACAATGGAATATTACTCAGCCACTAGAAAGGATGAATACCCACCATTTGCTTCAAAGTGGAGGGACCTGGAGGGTATTATGCTGAGTGAAATAAGTCAATCGGAGAAGGACAAACATATGTTCTCATTCATTTGGGGAATATAAATAATAGTGAAAGGGAATATAAGGGAAGGGAGAAGAAATGTGTGGGAAATATCAGAAAGGGAGACAGAACATAGACTCCTTACTCTGGGAAACGAACTAGGGGTGGTGGAAGGGGAGGAGGGCGGGGGGTGGGGGTGACTGGGTGACGGGCACTGAGGGGGGCACTTGAGGGGATGAACACTGGGTGTTATTCTGTATGTTGGCAAAGTGAACACCAATA
This sequence comes from Vulpes lagopus, assembly GCF_018345385.1. Classification (NCBI taxonomy): domain Eukaryota; kingdom Metazoa; phylum Chordata; class Mammalia; order Carnivora; family Canidae; genus Vulpes; species Vulpes lagopus. Next base: position 32,598,849 of record NC_054831.1, read on the forward strand.
AAAAATTTATTATCAAAAATTAAATAAATGCCTGCCTTCAGCTCAGATTATAATCCCAGGGTCCTGAGATCGAGCCCTGCATCAGGATCCCTGCTCAGTGGAGAGCCTGCTTCACCTTCTCCCTTTGCCCCTCCACCCTAATCGTGCTTGCTCTCTCTCACTCTATCTCAAATCTTAAGAAAAAAAAAAGTATTTAAAAAGAAGGAAGATAATAAAGTAGGTCTGAGTTTCTGAAGAAGGAATAATAAAGATAAAACTTATAGTGGGGCCCCTGGGTGGCTCAGTAGGTTAAGTGCCTGACTCTTGATTTTCAGTTCAGGTCATAATCTCAAGGTCATGAGATTGAGCCTCATGTCAGGCTCCACACTGAGTGTGCAACCTCCTTAAAGTTCTCTCTCCTCCCTCTGCCCCTCCCTGCATATGCTCTCTAAAAAGATAAATAAAACTTGTAGTTTTCTTATTCTTAATAGATGTAGCATAATAGCTCAAAGAAACAGCAACAGTGTATTCAACTACATATGAATATGCCATATACATAAACCATATGCACACTTAAGTATAAGTGAAATGAATGACCATGGTACAAGGAATGGAAGAGGAATTTGGGTTGTTTTCTTATTTTATGCCACAATACCTGTAAAGTGGTATGATGTTATGTGAAAGTAGACTTGGATTCAGTGTAAATGTTTAATAATAATAATTCAGTATTATAGTAAATGGCAACCACTAAAAAATGCTTTTTAAAAAGTATAATTGACACACTAGGAAACAAAAGCAATCATATAAGATGCTCAGTTTATAAGAGACAAAAAAATGAAAAAAATAACAAAAGCAACAAATAGAAAACAGTAGCAAATATATTGGATATTAATCCAGCCATATCAGTAATTGCTTTGAAGATCAGTGCTTTAAATGCACCAATTTACTATATGTTGTCTATAAAAAACTCACTTGAAATATATATAGATTAAAAATAAATGGATAGAGGAAAATATTTTATGTCAACACTAATCAAAAGAGTGCAGAGTAGCTATAATAATTTCAGAGTAGATTTCAAAGCAGGAAAGACATCAGGGATAAAGAAGGGCATTACTTAAAGGGGTCAGTTCTCTATGTGCCTCACAACAGAGTCAACCTACATCAGGCAAAAACTAATAGAATTACAAGAAGAAATAGATGTACCCACTATCATATTTGTGGGCTTCAACACCCCTCTATCAGAAATGGGAAAGTCTAGCAAGCAGAAAATCAGCAAGGACATAGTTGAACTCAAAACACCATCAATCAACTAGATAGAATTGGCATCCTTGGACTAATTCATCAAACAACAGCAGAATACGTATTCTCAAGCTCATATGGAACATTTACCAAGATATACCACATTCTGAGCCATAAAACACACCGTAAGTTTAAAAGGGTAGAAATCAAATGCTTTCAGTCCACAATGTAATCAAACTAGAAATCAGTAACAGATGGATAACCGGAAAATCCCAAAATACATAAGATATTTAATAACAAACTTCTAAATAACACATGAGTCAAGGAAGAAATCTCGAGAAATTTAAAGATATTTTGAACTAAAAAATGAAGACACAATTATCAAAACTTATGAGGGGCACCTGGGTGGCTCAGTCATTTAAGTGTCTGACTCTTGATTTCAGCTCAGGTCATGATCTCAGGGTCCTGAGGTCAAGCCCTGCATCAGGCTCTGCACTGAACATGGAGCCTGCTTAACATTCTGTCTCTGCCTTTCTCCCTTACACTCTCTCCTTTTTTCTCAAATAAAATGCCAAAACTTATTAGATGCAGTAAAAGCAGTGCTTAGAGGGAAATTAATAGCACTGAGTGCATAGATCAGAAAAGAACAAAGATTAAAATCAATTTTTCAGGGACACCTGAGTGGCTCAGTAGTTGAGCGTCTGCCTTTGGCTCAAGTCGTTATCCCAGGGTCCTGGGATTGAGTTCTGCATTGTGCTCCCCATAGGGAGCCTGCCTCTCCCTCTGCCTATGTCTCTGCCTCTCTGTGTTTGTCATGAATAAATAAAATCTTTAAAAAGATAAAATCAATTTTCCAAGTTTTCACCTTAGAAAACTACAAAAAGACATCCAAAGTAAGCTGAAAAAAATAAGAATTTGAGCAGAAATCAATGAAATTGAAAACAAAAGAAAATCTTTGAGATTAAAAGTGGTTTCACTTTCCAAAAAAAAAAAGTGGTTTCACTGAAAACATCAGTGCAGTCAATAAGCCTCCAGCCAGGCTAAGAAAAAAGAGGACGCAAATTACTAATATCAGAAATGAAAGAGGAGATACTAATAGATTCTAAGCACATCAAAAGATAATGAAGGAATACTATGAATAGCTTTGTGCTCACAAATTTGATAAGCTAGATGAACAAATTCCTTAAATGACACAATCTGCCAAAATTCACACAAGAAGAAGTAGGAAGACTGAATAGTCCTATATCTAATAAAGAAATTGAATTTCGAAGGTAATTGATAACCTTCCCCAAAAAACTCACCTGGCCCACATGGATTAATTGGTGAATTCTTCCAAATATTTAAGGATGATATTTTACCTCTCTACAGTCTCTTCAGGGAATAGAAACAGAGGAAAGACTTCCTGATTCATTCTGTGAGGCCAGCATTACCATAATACAAAAACCAGACAATGACATTAAAAGAAAAGAAAGCTGCAGACCAGTATTTCTCAGGAACATATGCAAAAATCCTCAACAAAATATTAGCAGATCAAATCCACAATGTATAAAAATAATTATGTATATATCATGACCAAATGGGAGTTATCCCAGGTATTTAAGGCTGAATCAACATTTGAATATCAGGTAATGTAACCTATCACATTAACAGGCTAAAAAAGAAAAATCACACCATCATATCAGTTAGATGCCAAAGAAGCATTTGAGAGGATCTACACTCTTTCATGCTAAAAACTCTGTAATAGGAATAGAGGGGAACTTTCTCCCCTGATAAAGGCTAACTACAAAAAACCTACAGCTGATATCATACTTAAAGAGAACCTCAAGACTTTCCCACTAGAATGAGGAGCAAGGCAAAGATGTTCCCTCTTAAAACTCCTTTTCAACATTATACTAGAAGTACTAGCTAATGCAATAAGATCAAAGAAAAGATAGACTGGGAAGGAAGAAATAACACTTTGTTCACAAATGACATGTTTATCTGTATAAAAAATGCAAAAGAATCGTCAAGAAAATTCCTGGAACTATAAGCAATTATAACAAAGTTGCAGGATATAGGGTTAACATACAAAAGTCAATCACTTTCCTGTAGACCAGCAATGAACAAGTAGAATTTGAAATTAAGAACACAATACCATTTACATTAGCAACCCCCAAAACAAAATACTTAGGTACAACTGTAACAGAGTATGTCGATCTATATGAGGAAATTGCAAAACTCTGTTGAATAAAATCAAAATAAGCAGAGGGTTATTCCATGTTCATGAATAGGAGGACTCAATATCAAAATGTCAGTTCTTCCCAACTTGATCTATATAGTCAATGCAGTCTCAACCAAAATTCCAGCAGGTTATTTTGTGGATATCAAAAAAATTGATTAAAGAGCTTATATGGAGAGGCAAAAGACCCAGAGGCACCAACAAAATATTAAAGAAGAAGAAAAAACACTGATGCTATCTGACCTCAAGACTTACTATAAGGTAAAAAAAAAAAAAAAAAAAAGACTTACTATAAGGTTATAGTTATTGAGACATTGTGGTATTAGCAAAATAATAAATGGATCAATGGAATAGAATAAAGAGCTTAGAAATAGACCCATGTAAATGTCAACTGATACTTGACGAAGGAGTAAAGGCAATACAACTAAGCAAGATTATTTTTGCAACAAATGCTGCTGGAACAAGGTGACATCCACATGCAAAAACTGGATCTAGACTTTTACACCCATTTATACCCTTCACAAAAATTAATTCAAAATAGATCACAGATCTAAATGTAAAACACAAAACTATAAAACTCCTAGAAAATAGCGGAGAAAATCTCAGTGATCTTGAGTATGGTAATGACTTCTTAGATACAGCACCAAAGGCATGACCCACAAAAGAAATAAGGAATAAGCTGGGGGTGCCTGGGTGGCTCAGTTAAGTGTCTGCCTTCAGCTCACGTCATGATCCAGGGTTCTGGGATTGATCCCCGCATAGAGTTCCCTGGTCAGCGGGGAGTCTGCTTCTCCTTTCTTTGCCTCTTCCCTGGCTTAATGCGTGCTTGCCCCGGCGCTCTCTCAGTCACTCTCAAGTAAAAAAAAAAAAAAAAAAAAAAAAAAAAATTGAAGAATAAGTTGGACTTCATTTAAATTAAAAGCTTCCCCTCTGTGAAAGCCAGTATGAAAAGAATGAGAAGACTTGAGAAGATAAGTCACACACTGGAAGAAAATATTTGCAAAAGACATATCTGATAAAGACTGTTTTCCAAAATGTACAAAGAAATCTTAAAATTCAACAAGAAAACCAATATATTTATTTATTAAATGTAAATCAGTGCTCCTAAAATACTTAGAAAAACTAAGTTGTCTTTAAAAATAATCAAGGAATTTGTAAATCTAATAAGACTGGTTTTTAAAAAAAACACTGGTTTGTGGATAAAGAAACTTGACAATTAAATTTAATACACTGGGATGAAGGAATAGGGTTTCTTTTTTCTAGAAATTTTTCAGATTCAGATATAGAAATTTTTCTAGGATGTCTTTGTTTTATACACCAAAGAGTCCCTTCTGGCCCCTAGTTTTTAATAGTAAATTTAAATTATAAATTTGTCCTATTTCAGGTACAATATTTAGATCATGGATTCACCGAGAAGATTCCACAGTGTCATCTTTACCCTATTTTACTATATCCTGATACACCCCAGTTTTGTATTCCATGTCAGCTCTGTAATACCAAACCTGTGAGTAAATTGCAGTTTGTGGGATGATTAATTTTAAATATTGTCCTTTTTATTAACAGTATTTTCTAAAAATTAGAATGTAAGATGAAATCCCTTTTAGTTGCAGCAAAAATAATAAAATACTTAGAAGTAAGTTGAATAAGACAGCTAAAAGGCCTTTATGAAGAGCACTACTGTGTTTCATAAAGGCCACAGATCAACTGAAGGACATAAAAAAATCATCTGAATAAGTGAAGAGACCTATTATCTTCATAGATGAGAAAGTGTAAGATTGTTAAAATTAGTAATTTCTTCACATAAAATCATAACCGATTTAAAGCTGGAAATTAGATAAAGGAATGGTATTTTATCTTTTGCTACATAACAAATTAAGCTAAAACTTAGTGGTATAAATTAACAAATTTTCTTTCCCTCATTCAGTTTCTGTGGGTCAGGGATTGGGAGCAGTTTAGCTGGGTGATTCTGGCTCAGGGTCCCTACTAATGCTGCAATGAATGTCATCTGAAGGATTCACTAAGATAGAGGAGGCCCCAATTCTTTGCTATGTGAACCTCTTAACATAAAAACACAATCACAGCTCCTTAATAAATATATACTATAGGCATTAGACAAGCAGCACATTGTCATATTGATGTTTTAAGAAAAAGTTTTGTGATGCTTTGTTTTTAATGTAGGTTTATATTTTTAAAACATAAAATGTTTCAAGAGAACTATGGGGGAAGCTCAGGTAAATTATTAGTTCCTTCAGATCATTTTTATCATATACTCATGATATTCTCTTAAAACTGCTTGTATATTTTATACTACTGTCTACTGTTATCTGTTTATGCCTACTTTTATATTTCTTCATTTGCCTTCTGTCATATTTTTTGAAAGTGTGAAAGAATCTGAGTTTATTAATCCCAAATAGGTTGGGAATGTCTGGCAACCAGATGCAGTAGAACTCCTTCAGGAACTGCTTTCAAAGAGAGAGGTGGAAATTCACATTATGGTAATTTATATTTAAAGCATATATTGTTGATTTAAATTATTTGCTATAAAGTGTTGTAGATAACATAATTTGAGGGATATTTTTATGACAAGCCATGTTCCTTGTGAATATACTTATTAACACAGAAAAGTCACTACTTTGGTTTCTAGGATTGTTTTAAATAAACCTAAATTTGAGCAAGTTCCTAAGAACTTCTGTAAGCACTAAAGTCAGTAGCTGATTCTTTATTAACAACTCACCAGGAAGCATTATCAAAGATTTGGAGATGTTTTTAAATACATGTAGTAGTTTTCAGGATATTACCATGTATGTAGCACTGTGTTGGGTGCAGGTAATCCCTGTCCTCAATTTACCTTGTTAGTGAAACAACTAGATACAAGTTATAAACCTAAAAATTTCACACTACAAAGTAACATGCCAAGAGCCAAGGCAGGGGCATGCCCAGAGTGTGGAGTGTTCAAGGACTGGCAGAGAAGCCACTGGGGCTGGAGCAGAAGGAGCAAGACAGAACAGTTGGAGATGGGAGAAGATTTGTGAAAGTTTCAGCTGTCAAGCGGACACAGGCAGCCACTTGAGGACTTGAGCAAAGGCGTGACATGACTTACCCTTATATTCCAGTATTTTCACTCTGCTATGCTGAGAAAAACTGGAGAATAGAAAAGATAGGAGCAAGGATATCTACTGGAAAGCAATTACAGTAACTCACTAGAGACAATAGGACTAAGGTAGTACCAAGTGTAGTCAAAGAGAAATGATCAGCGTGTCAGCTGTGTACATGTTCATTACCTAATAACTGTTAACGGGGACTTAAGAATTTTATTTTATTTTTTATTTTTTTAAAGATTTATTTATTTATTTATTTATTTATTTATTTATTTATTTATTTATTTATTTATTTATTTATTTATTTATTTATTTATGATAGAGAGAGAGAGGCAGAGACACAGGAGGAGGGAGAAGCAGGCTCCATGCCGGGAGCCCGATGCGGGATTCGATCCCGGGTCTCCAGGATCGCACCCTGGGCCAAAGGCAGGCGCTAAACCGCTGAGCCACCCAGATACCCCCGACTTAAGAATTTTAAAGCTAGGGATGTCTGGGTGGCTCAGAAGATGACCATCTGCCTTTGGCTTAGGGCATGATCATGGATCCGGGGATCGAGTCCCGCATCGGGGTCCCTGTGAGGAGCCCACTTCTCCCTCTGCCTGTGTCTCTGCCCCTCTCTCTGTCTCTCTCATAAATAAATAAATAAAATCTTTTAAAAAAATAATTTTAAAGCCATTACCATAACTCCTTCTAGACTGTCATTAATTTCTTTGGATTCTTGCCAATTCTGGATTTTTAACAAAACTTCATTTCTTTACCTCTGAATTTATCTTTTCAAACTTATCCTTCTGCTTAGTATAAGATGATGTAATTTTTTAGCAAATAACCAGAAAATTCCCTACCTTGTGGATATGTAGGTATACTTTACAGAAACCATGACAGTAGTATTACTGGTAAACTATGATCATCAGAAATCTAATTTCATATCTCCCTACTCTAAAATTTTAATCTTCAAACAGACTTTTTTATAGTAATAATCTTGTTTATTGAATTTAAATAGGAATTACCTGAAAACCCATGGGAGAAAGTATCTATTCATCTCTATTTTGATGGAATGTCACTTTCTTATTTTATGGCATACCATAAATATTGTACTTTTGAGCATTCTGAAGAAATACTGAAAGAAGTAAGTGAGCAATTTTTCTATAAAAATCTAAAGTGTAAAAAAAATCTAAACTGTAGAAAACAATCTGGATAAAACGTCATGCTTTGCCTTACACTTCAAGTCTTCAGTATGATTCTGGGTGTCTGATATGTTGAGTAAAGAGAATTGTAAATTATTTGTTGAGAAAGCAATATACTGTTTAATGCTTTGTAAATGTCCTGAGAAAGACTTTAATTGCACTAAGATTCAGTTAATGTTTATGTGTCTCCAAACCTAGTGGAAAGGCCATATGGTGTCGAATGTTGTTTAAATATAGAAATGTAAATTTAAAAATGTTAATAAGATTCACAGTCAGAAAAGGATTCTCTCAGCAGATAAAATGTTTTTTCCTTTTATTTGACATTGTAACATTTCCTCTATTTTGCCTTCCTACAGGAAACTCAGAGCTGGATTTTAAGCTTAGCTTCAATAAAAAGCCCTTTCCATTTTCCCAGTGCTTCTCTTTTTTAATATTTTAAAAAACATAATTAGCATGTTATAGATATGTTTTTCACATTGCAAGATGCCATAAATACTTAATGGAAATAGAGAATCATCATAAGCAATAGCATTAATGTTTTATAAAGCAAGATATTTTTATTTCTAGATTTACAGTTATTAGATTTTTAAATATTCATTTTCCCAACAGTACACAATCATTAATGTTCAGTTATATATAGAAAACTACTTTCTTCTCTCACATAGAAATAATATTTTGTAATAATATTTTGATAATATTTTGTACACATAATTCTCACTGCTAGTTTTTTATAAGCAGAGGGATATGTGTGTGGGGATGGGTGTGCATGTGTATGTATACCCATGTATTTGTATAAAAGATATACCATTTGTTAAACTGGTTTTATAAAGATTACTAAGTCCCTCGCTTCCAGCTGTACTCTTCAGTGTGAACCTTTAAAAGAAAAGGTAAGAACTCCTACTCTCTCTTAATAAATTGCAGTGGTCCTTAAATAGCTCAGGTTTGAACGGCTTGGGTCCACTTACGTGTGAATTTTTTTTACAGTACTGTGAAGGTATATTCTCTTCCTTATGATTTTTCTTAATAACATTTTCTTTTCTCCAGCTTACTTTAAGAATACAGTATATAATACATATAACTTACAAAATATGTGTTAACTGTTTTTGTTATTAGTAATTAAGTTTTTAGGAAGTCAAAAATTATATGTGGATTTTCACCTGTGCAGGAGTGTTGGTACACCTAACTCTCATGTTGTTCAAGGGTTAACTGTAATTACCATTGACATGTGTTTAACATAATTTTGAAGCTTCTTATTGCAGTATTAAGATTACTCTCAAAACATTAGATTTTCCCATAGTTAAAACAACCAAATGAATGCCAGCAAGGACATGCACTCAGTTTTTGTGGGGACGAAATATGAAAGTGCCTTAAAAAATACTATATAGTTGAAAATGGTTTATTTATTAACAATACTATATTATTTCAGAAACTAACAGAATACAATAAAAAGTACGAGGATGAACGATGGGAAATAAGATTTGAGGTAAGTTTCGTTCCAAATATTTTGGCATCTTTGGACACTTCCTCAATACAAAGGATCTAATATAAGATCAGGAAGTAAGCATTTTCTTTTATAATGGATTTATTGAGATATAATTTAAATACTATAAAATTTACCTTTTTAAAGTGTATAAATTCATTGGTTTTTAGTATATTCAGAGTTGTGCGATCATCACAGCTATTTAATTCCACAACACTTCATCATCCCAAATAGAAGCCCCATACCAACAGGAGTCACTTCCCATTTTTCCCTTTCCCAGTGTCCTGGAAACCACTAATTTTGGATTTCTGGATTTTCCTGTCTTTCTTGATTTTCCTATTTTGGACATTTATATAAAGAGAATCATATAATACATAGCCCTTTGTAACCAGCTTCTTTCACTGAATAACATTTTCAAGTTTCATTCATGTTATAGTCATGTATCCTTTTTATTGCTGAATAATATCCCATTGTATAGATGTACCACATTTTATCCATTCATCTGTTGGTGGACAGTTGGGTTTCTACCTTTATGCAATTGTGAATAAAGCTTTGAACATTTGCATACAAGTTTTTATAAAGACATCTGTTTTCCCCTCTCTTTTGGTACGGACCTAATTCTTACTAGTGGAATTGCTACGTCATATGGTGACTCTGTTTACCAGTTTGAGGAAATACAAGACTGTTTTCCAAAAGAGATGCACCATTTTACTTTTATACTAGGAATGTGCAAGGTTCTATTTTTCCCCATATCCTTATCAACACTTATTATCTGACTTTTTTTTCTGATATCCTTATCAACACTTGTTTTCTGACTTTTTTCCCAGCCATCCTAGGATAGGTATGAAGTGGTATCTCATTGTGGTTATGATTTGCTTTTCTCTTGTGACTGGTAATTACGAACATCTTTTCATGTGCTCTTTGGCCATTTATATATATAATATATATATAGAGAGAGAATATATATACATTTGTATATATATATATATATATATATATTTTTTTTTTTTTTAAGAAATCTCTGCTTAAATACTTTGCCCAGGATTTGACACCAAAAGCAAAGCCAGCAGAAACAAAATTTAACAAGTGGGACTACCTCAAACCAAGAAGCTTTTGCACAGCAGAGGAAACCATCAACAAAATAAAAAGACAGCCTACAGATGGGAGGAGATATTTGTAAATCATATATCTGATAAGGCATTAATATCCAAAACATATAAAGAAATTATACAACTCAATAGTAAAAAAAAATAAGCCATCTAATTAAAAAGTGGGCAGAGGAACTGAATAGACATTTTTTTCAAAGAAGACATACAAATAACAAAGAGGTACATGTAAAGGTGCTCAGCATCCTTAATTATCAGGAAAATGCAAATTAAAACCACAATGCGGTATCACTCTACACATGGTAGAATGGCCATCATCAAAAAGACAAGAGATAAGAAGTGCTGGCAAGAACATGGAGAAAAGAGAACCATCTGCGCCATTAGTGGGAATGTAAACTGGTACAACCATTGTGGAAGACAGTATGGAAGTTCCTTAAAAAATTAAAAATAGGATTATTATTCTAAATTTCACTTCTAGGTATATATCCAAAGGATACAAAATCACTATCTCAAAGAAACATCTGTACCTCTATGTCCATTGCAGCATTATTTTCAATAGACATGGAAACAACCTAAGTGTCCGTCAGTGGATGAATGGATAAAGATGTGGGGTGTGTGTGTATGTGTAATCACACATATATATCTTTACATGGTGAAATTGTGTTCTATTCACACATAAAAAGAAAATCTTGCCATTTGTGACAACATGGATGGACCTTGAAGGCATTTTGCAAAGTGAAATAAATCAAATACTGTATGATCTCACTAATATGTGGAATCTAAAAAACTGAACTCATACAGAGAAGAGATCGGTGTTTGCCAGGGAAGGGGAAAGGGGAATGGGTGAGGGCAATCAAAAGATACGGATTTCCAGTTATACATAAGTCCTGGGATGGAATGTACAACATGATTACTATACTTAACACTACTGTATATTTCAAAGTTGCTAAGAGAACAGATCTTAAATATTTTCATCAGAAAAAAAAGTTCTGTAACTATTATGATATGATTATTATTATATTTCTATTATATTATTATTATGTCTATATTTAATATATTAAACTTGTGATGATCATTTCACAGTATAAACATATACTAAATTATGCTGTATACCTTGCATTAATACAATGTTCTATGTCAATTATATCTCAATAAAACCAGAAAAAATAGAAAATAAAAATAGAAAAGAATGGAAAAAATCCTCTTCCCATTTTTAGTTGAGTTGATTTTGTTAAATTCTAAGAGTTCTTTATATACTCTGTATCCAAGTTCGTTATCAGATACATGATTTGCAGATATTTTCTCCCATTCTGTGAGTGGTCTTTTTACTTTCTTAATGGTGTCCTTTAAAGCGCCAAACTTTCTGGGTTGTTTTTTTTTTTTTTTTAGGGTTGTATTTATTTATTTGAAAGAGAGAAAGAGAGAGCATGAGTAGGGTAGAGGGAGAGGGAGAGGGAGAGGCAGACTCCCTGCTGAGCAGGGGCTCCATCTAGGACCCTGAGATATGACCTGAGCTGAAGGCAGATGCTTCACCGACTGAACCACCCAGATGCCCCTAAAAGCACCAATGTTTTAAATCTTTGGTTTTGATTTTTGTTTTTGTCATTTGTGCTTTTTGGTGCAGGAAGTGAGAGTTTTAATGAAAGCTTCAGTTACTTATAAGTAGAGTTTTATTCCTGTGATTATAAAAATAACAAATGTGTTATAAAGTGCTTTGTAACAAATCAGCAAAATTTAGCAGTTGTAGTCACTTTTTGCTGAATTTTATTAAGTGGTTCAGACAGGTTTTGTTCTATTTTGCAACCAGTTTGGAAATGCTAAATAGTAATAAAGTAATCTAATTTGAATGTGATTATTTTTGTCTTTTATGCTAATTACCATATTTAAGAATCTTTTAAAACTTAAACACCACCCACATTATTATAATATTTTTGCTTTGACAACTGCTGACTGCCAGAATCCTCTTGGGAATCACATAATTTTTTATTATTGTATTTTTGGGAGCTTAGAGGGAGCACACTTTTTTTTTTTTTGATGATTTTTAACTTAAATCTTCTTTGGTATTTCATATATTATTTTCATTTTTACTATAAAATATGTACTTATTCTAAAAATAAATGAAATACTAAATAAATATAAATAGAAAAAAGCCCCCCTTTCTGTACCTCAAATAACTCAGTCCCACTAAGCAGTGGCAATTACTATTAACTGTTCGTTAGCCATTCTTCTAGAGTTTTATGTGTATATGTAAATACGTATACATAAATAAATGACTGTTTTAACACAAATTTTTTTTAATTGGGGAAACAAAAGAATATTAAAGATCTTTACTCACATTTTGGACCTACTAAAACAAAACCATTTTGTGGTATTCATTTTCTAAGATAGCTTGCTTTCTGCTAATTGAAAATAAATTGGCAGTGTAATGAATTTTAATGTATTGGATTTCTGTAATAGTCATTCTGAAATTTGAATTTATTTGTGGTGCTTTAGGAATTACTTTTGTCTGAAACAGAGACTCCTATTTTACCACCATATTTGCCTTCATCTCTGCCTCCTCCAGAAGAACTCTACGCTGTTCAAGTTAAACATGTTGTCTCACCTAATGAAGTATGTAATCTAAATTATTAGTTGTTGGTTAAAAATATAACAGGAAATATTGATCTTAAACTTTAGGATTGACTCTTCACACTTCCATCTTCCATTTTTTTTTCAAATTTTATTTAAATTCTAATTAGTTGTCCGCCTCCGCCCCAGCCAGCCTGGGGCGGGTGGGGGCGCTAAAAAACAATAAATAAAAAATTTAAAAAAATTAAAAATATTCTAATTAGTTAACATACAGTGTAGTATTGGTTTTAGGAGTAGAATTTTAGTGATTCATCATAGAATTTTAGTGCTCATCATTTTAGTGCAAGTGCCCTCCTTAATGCCCATCACCCATTTAACACATCCACCACCCACCTCCCTTCATCAACCATCATTTTGTTCTCTATAGTTATGAGTCTATTATGGTTTACCTACCTCCTTCACTTATTTTTTTTTCCTCTTCCCTTATGTTCATCTGTTTGGTTTCTTAAATTCCACATGTGAGTGAAATCATATGGTATTTGTCTTTCTCTGACTGATTTATTTCACTTCACACACTCTGGCTCTATCCACGTCATTGCAAATGGCGATAGTTCACTCTTTTTGATGGCTAAGTAATATTCCATTGTATATATGTATCACATCTTCTTTATCCATTCATCAGTCAGTGGACATTTGGTCTCTCTTCATAGTTTGGCTATTGTTGATAATGCTGCTATAAACATCAAAGTGCATGTACCCCTTCAAGTCAGCATTTTTATATTCTTTGGGTAAATACCTAGTAGTGCAATTGCTAGATCACCTTTCTTAACATCTTTGCCAACATCTGTTATTTCCTATGCAGTTAATTTTAGCTGTTCTGACAGGTGTGAGGTAATATCTCATTGGGATTTTGATTTGTATTTCGCTGATGATGAGTCATGTTTAGCCTCTTTTTATGTGTCAGTTAGTCATCTGTATGTGTTCTTTGGAAAAATACCTATTCATGTCTCTGCCCATTTCTTACCTGGACTATTTGGTTTTTTGGGTGTTGAGTTTGATGAAGTTCTTTATGAATTTTGCATACTAAACCTTTTATTAGATGTCATTTGCAAATATATTCTCCCATTCTGTAGGTTGCCTTTTAGGTTTGTTGATCATTTTTTTCACTGTGCAGAGATTTTATCTTGATGAAGCCCCAGTAGTTCAGTTTTGCTTTTGTTCTCTTGCCTCCAGAGATGTATGTAATAAGGAGTTGCCACAGCCGAGGTCAGAGAGGTTGTTGCCTGTGTTCTCATCTAGGATTTTTATGGTTTCCTGTCTCACATTGAGGTGTTTCATCCATTTTGAATTTATTTTTGTGTGTTGTGTAAGAGAATGGTCCAGTTTCATTCTTCTGCATCTTGCTATCCAGTTTCCCCAACACCGTTTGTTGAAGAGATTGTTTTCATTCCATAGAACATTCTTTCCTGCTTTGTCAAAGATTAACTGACCATACAGTTGTGGATCCATTTCTGGATTTTCTGTTCTGTTCCATTGATCTATGTGTCTGTTTTTATGCCAGAACCATACTATCTTGATCACAGCTTTGTAATACAGCTTGAACTCCAGAATCATGATGCCCAAGGCTTTGCTTTTCTTTTTTACCCTTTTTTTTGTTTTAATATTTTTATATAAGAGAGAGAGACATAGAGTAGAGCAAGACATGAGTAGGGGGAGAGAGGCAGAAGGAGAGGGAGAAGTAGGCTCCCTGCTCAGGACCCTAGGAGCCAAAGGCAGACGCTTAACCAACTGAGCCACCCAGGTACCCTACGCTTTGCTTTTTCAGGATTGCTTTGGTTATTTGAGGTCTTTGGTCTTGGTTCCATTCAAATTTTAGGATTGTTTGTTCTAGCTTTGTGAAAAATGATGATAGGGATTACATTGAATGTGTAGATTGCTTTGGGTAGTATAGACATTTTAACAATGTTCTTTTAATACATGAGCATGGAATGTTTTTCCTTTTTTGTGTGTGTCATCTTCAATTACTTCATAAGTGTTCTATAGTTTTCAAAGTACAGATCTTTTACTTCTTTGGCTAGGTTTATTCCTCGGTATCTTATGGGTTTAGGTACAGTTGTAAATGGGATCAGTTCCTTGAGTTCTTTTTCTGCTCCTTCATTATTGGTGTATAGAAATGCAACAGATTTCTGTGCATTGATTTAATATACTAAAACTTTGCTGAAGGCATATAAGTTCTAACAATGTTTTGGTGTGTAGTCTTTTAGGTTTTCTACAAGGAGTATTATGTTGCCTGCAAATGGTGAAAGTTTCATTTCTTTGCCAATTTGGATGCCTTTTATTACTTTTTGTTGTTTGATTGCTGAGGCAAAAACTTCCAGTACTATGTTAAATAGCAGTGGTGAGAGTGGACATCTCCTTTTGTTCCTGACAGTGGAAGAAAAGCTCTCAGTTTTTCCCCATTGAGGATGATATTAGCTGTAGGTCTTTTGTATGTGGCCTTTATGATATTGAGGTATGTTGCACCTAACCTTACTTTGTTGAGGATTTTTAGCAAGAAAGGATCCTATATTTTGTCAAATGCTTTTTCTACATCTATTGAGAGGATCATATGATTCTTATTCTTTCTTTTATGTGGTGTATCATGTTGTTTCATTTGCATATATTGAACCATCCCTGTAGCCCAAGAATAAATCCCACTTAATTGTGGTGAATAGTTCTTTTAATAAACTGTTGGGTTCAGTTTGCTAGTATCTTGTTGGTAATTTTTCCTTCCATGTTCATCAGGGATATTGGGGTATGATTCTCCTGTTTAGTAGCATCTTTGCCTGGTTTTGGAATCAGGGTAATGCTGGCCTCATAGAGCTTTGGAAGTTTCCCTTCCATTTCTGTTTTTTGAAACACTTTTAAAAGAATAGGTATTAATTCTTCTTTAAATGTCTGGTAGAATTCTGCTGGGAATTCTGGTCCTGGACTTTGGTTTGTTAGGATGTTTTTTATTACTGATTTAATTTCTTTGCTAGTATGGGTCTGTTCAAATTTTCTATTTCTTCCTGTTTCAGTTTTGGTAGTTCATATGTTTCTGGGAATTTATTTCCTAGAAAGAGATTGCCCAGTTATTGGCATGTAATTTTTCATAATATTCTCTTATAATTTAAAAAAATATTGTATTTATTTATTCATGAGAGACACAGAGAGAGAGGCAGAGACATAGGCAGAGGGAGAAGTGGGCTCCTCACAGGGATCCTGATGCGGGACCCAATCCCCAGACCCGGGACCAGGCCCTGAGCCAAAGATAGACGCCCAACCACTGAGCAACCCAGGTGTCCCTATTATAATTATTTGTAGTTCTGTGCTGTTGGTTGTGATCTGTCCTCTTTCATTATTTTATTTATTTGGGTTCTTTCTCTTTTTTGATAAGTCTGGCTAGGGGTTTATATATTTTATTCTTTCAGAGAATCAGCTCTTACTTTTGTTGATCTGTTCTTTTGTTGTTTCAATATCATTTATTTCTGCTCTAATCTTAATTATTTCCCTTTTCTACTGGCTTGAGGCTTTATTTGCTGTTCCTTTTCTTGTTCCTTTAGGTGTATGGTTAGGTTTTCTATTGGAGACTTTTCTTGCTTCTTGAGGTAGGCTTGTGTTACAATATACTTCCTTTTTAGAACTGCCTTTGCTTCTCCCAGAGGTTTTGTATTGTCATGTTTTTATTTTCATTTGATTCCATCTAATTTTGTTTCTTAATTTCCTGGTTAGCCCATTTATTCTTTAGTAGAATGTTCTTTAATCTTCATGTATTTGTGATCTTTCCATATTTTTTCTGTAGTTTACTTTGTCATAGTGTTGTGGTCTGAAAATATGCATGGTATGATCCCAGTCTTTTTGTACTTGTTGAAGACTAATTTGTGACTCAGTATGTGATCTATTCTGGAGAATGTTCCAAGTGCACTTGAAAAAAAATGTGTACTCCGCTGTTTTAGGATGAAATGCTCTGAATATATCTGTTAAGTCCATGTGGTCCAGGGTGTCATTCAAAGCCATTGTTTCCTTCTTGATTTTCTGCTTAGATGATCTGTCCTTTGCAGTAAGTGGGGTGTTAAAGTCCCCTTCTATTAGTGTATTATTATCAATAAATTTCTTTATGTTTGTTTTTAATTGATTTATATATTTGTGTGCTCCCAAGTGGGGGCATAAATATTTATAATTGTTAGATCTTCTTGATGGATATACCCCTTAATTATGATATAGTGCCCTTCTTCATCTCCTGTTACAGTCTTTGGTTTAAAATCTAGTTTGTCTGATATAAGTATGGCTACTCTGGCTTTCCTTTGGCATGTTTTAACATGGTAGATGATTCTCCATTCACCATCTCACTTTAAATGTGTAGGTGTCTTTAGGTGTAAAATGAGTCTTTTATAGGCAGCATATAGATGGGTCTTGTTCTTTAATCCATTCTGATGCCCTGTCTTTGATTGGGGCATTTAGTCCATTTACATTCAGAGTGATTATTGATATGAATTTAGTGCCATTGTATTACCTGTAAAGTTGGTATTTCCGGTGATGATCTCTTTCCTTTCTGGTCTTTGTTGCTTTTGATCCTTTTTTCCCCCAAAGAATCCCCTTTAATATTCTTGTGGGACTGGTTTAGTCGTCCTGAATTCCTTTAGTTTTTGTTTGTCTGAGAAACTCTTATCTCTCCTTCCTTTCTGAATAACAGCATTGCTGAATAAAATATCTTGGCTGTATAGTTTTCCCATTCAGCATGTTGAATATACCCTGTCACTGTCTTGCCAAGTTTCTGTGGACAGATCTGCTGTGAACTTCATCCATCTTCCCTTATAGGTTAAGGACTTTTTTCCTTGCTGCTTTCAGGATTCTTTCCTCGTCTGTTTGTGAATTTGACTATTATATGTCTTGGTGATGGCTATTATTTGTTGAATTTATTGGGAGTTCTCTGTGCTTCTTGAATTTCATTGTCTGTTTCCTTCCCAGCTTAGGGAAATTTACAGCTATACTTTGCTCAAATACACCTTCTTCCCCCTTTTCCCTCTTCTTTTTCTGGGACTCTTGTGATATGAATGTTATTAAGCTTTAAGGAGTTGCCAGGTTCTTTAACTCTTTGTGATCCAATACCTTTCATTCCCTGTTCTTTTAGCTTCATTATTTTCCATAATTTTATCTTCTGTATCACTGATTCATTCCTCTGCTTCTTCTATCCTCTATGTCATGGTATCCAGTCAGTAATAGCATTTTAAATGTCAGCCTGACTAGTTTTTATTTCTTTTATCTCTGCAGTAAGGAATTCTCTCAAGCCCCACTAATATCCTTATAATTGTCATTTTAATTTCTGTTTCAAACAGCTTACTTATATCTATATTGATTAAATCCCTCGCCATCAGTTCTTCCTATTCTTTCTTTTGGAGTGAATTCCTCCATCTTGTCATTTTGTCTAGGTCACTGTTTTTTTGTGTGATGTTAGGAAAGCCTGTCAAATTCCTGCTTTTGAAAGTAATGGCTATATTAAGAAGTCCAAAAATTAGGGGGGATCCTATATGCATTATGCTGTTGTGTTTTGATGGCTCCTACCCTCTCATCAGTCCTCTGCAGTTTCTCCTTGCCTGCAGTGGTGGGTGTTTGGACCTTGTCCACTGTGGAAAATTTTAACTAGGTGTGTCTTGATCTGCTTGTAAAAAGAAGCTAGATTCCCCTCCCCCCCCAAAAAAAGAAGAAGCTAAATCCTATTTCCCCTAGAGCTGAAGGTTTTAGCATTCTATGATCAGTACACTTGGTGCATGTGAGGGGTTTATGCTGGTTTTCCAGGGGAGGAGCTTGCTGCACTGATTCTCAGGCTGACTTGCCCTAGTGGGTGCACCTACAGGGCACGGGGGGGGGGGGTTGGTGTAAGCAGCTCTGGTCTCCACTGTGGGGGTGCTGTGTCGCTCCCTGAGGTCACTCAATGCTGATGGGAGGTGAAGAGGGGGAATGATGTCACCCTGCTCTCTCATCCCTGTAGTGGGGAATTCAAGCTGCTTCTGGAAGCCCTCACAGAAGAGCAATCACCCCTCTTGTGCCCCCAGCTTATGTCAGTACTGGCTCAGGATTTCACACTAATAGGCTCAGTCAAGATGTTGAGGGTGGAGAGGGAGCTGTAGGACCCACTTCCAAAAAGTCTCTCATGGATGTTGCCCGGAGGCTCAGTTATTTGCCCTGGGGGCCTGCCCACTGGCCTGCTAAGAACATAGCTGCATGCTTCCCTGAGAGCGAACAGTTGTAGAAAGAGCACACCACCAAGGCAGAGGCCACATGTCTTTAATGATCTATCTCAGGAGCCATATGTCTTCACTTATGTTCTTTTGATTATAAAGATCAACTCTGGTATCATGTGGGATCATAGGGGCCATTATTAGAGGCTGCCATAATAACTTTGTCAATATAAATGAATACTAAAAATTACAGAATTTGAAAGTTTTTTCCTTCCCTTTCTCCCACTTAGGTGTATATTTGCCTTGATTCTGTAGAAAGTTGTAATCTGTTTAACCAGCATAGTGATACAGATGACAGCGGAGTCAGCTGGGAATCTGAGTCTGAGAGCCTTAATGAAGCACTGCGGAGGTTTAATAAGAATGTGGAGACATTTCCTCCTCTGACGGATTTTAGAACAGGTATACTAAATTTTCTGAGTAAAATGGGATTCTTAATAAACCGTTGATTTGCTTTAATGAGCTTTTGAGGTTTGGCTATTTCTAATGTTAATGCATATATTTTTTAATTTTTTAATTAAATTCAATTTAGCATATAGTGTATTATTAGTTTCAGAGGTAGAATTTAGTGATTCATCAGTTGTACATAACATCCAGTGCTCATTACATCGCATGCCCTCCTTAATGCCAATCACTCAGTTACCCCATCCCCCCACTTACCTACCCTCAGGGAACCCTCAGTATGTTCCCTAGAATTAAGAGTCTCTTATGGTTTGTCTCCCTCTGTTTTTGTCTTATTTTATTTCTCCTTCCCTTCCCTATGTTCATCTGTTTTGTTTCTTAAATTCCACATGAGTGAAATCATGATATTTTTATACACTTTATTTTTTTATTTTTTTAAAGATTTTATTTATTTATTCATGATAGTCACAGAGAGAGAGAGAGAGAGAGGCAGAGACACAGGCAGAAAGAGAAGCAGGCTCCATGCAGGGAGCCCGACGTGGGATTCAATCCCGGGTCTCCAGGATCGCGCCCTGGGCCAAAGGCAGGCGCCAAACCGCTGCACTACCCAGGGATCCCTATTTTTATACACTTTATATGCATGATCTCTCCAAATCCTAAAGACACTCTATAGATGATCTTTCTCATTTTCTAAATGAGTAAGAGAAGGGAAGTACCAGCCTTGGGTCACTTCCATTTTCCAAAACTCAGCTGCATTGGAAAATTGACTTCATAAAGGTGATTTTTCTAAGCTTGAGGTTTTGCCAAAGCTCAAATTATTAGAGTTGTCATTCATACCTAAATGGCAGTAATTTTAATTACAAACCACCTAAGTTGATAATTTTGAAGTACAGTAGGGGAGCCCAGGCTGTGTCCTGTCCTGTCAAGATAGGTCAAGTTGTGCCATCTCTTTTTTTCTAATCCATTCCTACCCATATTTAGAAAACATATGTGACTCTTCTATGAAGAAAATGTATCGTTACTGCTGTTGACAATTTCTGAAAACCAGGAGTGGTGTCCATACATTTTTACCAGTATGCGATATATAGAAATGTATTTATTCATAGCATTTTGTACAAATTGGAGGATATACTAAAGCAAAGGAAAACATCAGCCTAAAGTCTTACCTGATTTTACTCAATGATATTTTAATGGGTTGTGACTCATGTTTGGCTGATAAAGACCACTTGCTATTCCCTCTGCCTGGAATGTTCTTCACCCAAATTGTATAGCAGTTTAGATTGTTGCTCAACTGTCCCCCTATTGCAGGTGTTGCCTGTCCTCCCCATGTAAAGTAGCACTGCTTGTCACTCTCCCTTACCCGATTTTTCTCCATGCTTCTATTTCTTTTTTAAATAGCACTGTGAGGGCAGCCCAGGTGGCTCAGCGGTTTAGCACCACCTTCAGCCCAGGGTCTGATCCTGGAGACCTGGGATGGAGTCCCATGTTGGGCTCCCTGCGTGGGGCCTGCTTCTCCCTCTGCCTGTGTCTCTGCCTCTCTCTCTCTCTCTTCTCTCTGTGTATTCTCATGAATGAATGAATGATAAATAAATATAAAATAAAATAAAATAAAATAAAATAAAATAAAATAAAATAAAATAAATAAAATAATAAAATAAAATAAAATAAATAGCACTATGAGCAAGAACTCTTTGTACTGCTGTGTCACCAGTAGTTAGAAGGGCATCTTTCACAAGTTAGGTGCTCATGAACATTTGTTGAATGAGTAAAAGAATAAATTCATGATTTTTTCTTTTTATAAACTCAGATTTATAGTCTGGAAGAAACAGTTCCTTCCTCATTGTCTTCTTGTCTCAAGAGAAGTCACAGAAACATTCTGTGCATAATGTGATCATTCATGGAGTTATATATAGCTCCATTTTCTGTGGGTATTTTTTTATTCCTCAATAAAGGGTTTTTTATAAGTATGTACATGTACAAGTTGATTCATAGGCAAGTGCCTATTAAGTTGTTTTGTAGGTTAAAATAACATGACAACTAGGTTGGGTTGGGTTTTTGGTTTTTGGGTTTTTTTAGTTGTGTTTTGAGAGGAAACTTCAGCCATGTTTCTAAGGCTGGAAATGGTTGAGACTGTTAACAGTGATTCAGTCCATTGCTTACTATGCAGACAGCTCTATTAGAGGAGATTTTTTTACTGTTCTATTGATAATCTTTTCTATAAACACAAGAAATTGTTTAAAACTCTGTAATAAAAATCTTGTACATTAGAGACCTGTATTATTTAAATATCACTTTCCGGGATCCCTGGGTGGCGCAGTGGTTTGGCGCCTGCCTTTGGCCCAGGGCGCGATCCTGGAGACCCGGGATCGAATCCCACGTCGGGCTCCCGGTGCATGGAGCCTGCTTCTCTCTCTGCCTATGTCTCTGCCTCTCTCTCTCTCTCTGTGACTATCATAAATAAAATTTAAAAAAAAAGTTTAAAAATAAATAAATAAATAAATAAATATCACTTTCCCACAACTACACTTCTGTGGAGATTATGTAGAAAAGAAATGGATGACATACAAGGGATGGAAGTAGAGCAAGACAAGGGCCTAAAGTATGTTCCATTTGCTCTGAAATCTAAAAGTGTATGGAGAGAAGTACATACTATATTAATTTTTTCAGTTTTACTCAAGCCTAGCATTCGTTCATTTATCGAGCAATTGCTTGTACCAGGTACCATATGAGGAATACATACATATACGGTTCGGCACGTAAGAACTAGTGGACTAGTTGAGAGGGGACATGAAAACCATGTTCAATATGAAAATAACAGCTCATAGCAAAGGTAGATGCACAGTACCATAGGATCACAGAGAAACCAGTGACTAGAAGTAGTAAGGGCTTTTTAAAAGTCATGTTGGAGCTAATCTTTGAGAGATTTTTCAGAAAAAGTATATGGGGGAGCCATCTAGATAAGGGGAACAGCCACGGCCATGAGCTGAAGTAGAGGCTCAGGTAATTCTAGCTAGGTAACACTTGAGAATATGGGGTAGAAGCTGGTTGGGAGTAGATTGTGAAGAACCCTATAATTGCAGTTGATATTGCAGATGGTTATAATGCCATCGAAGAAACAAGGGCAATTGAATTTTTTAAATTTAATTTTGGTGTTTTTAGAATGGATTGGAGGGGACAAAATTGAAAGGAATAGCAGAAACCATTTTATCTTTTGCAGAAGATGATGGCTTAAAAGAAATTTCAGGAGTCTAACAAGTGGGGGCATTGGAAGGATAGTCTAAGCCATGAGCAGAAGAACTAGGAACTATGAGAATGGGAGAAGTGCTTTTCTTCAGAGCTTAATTCTTAGGAATTAGGAAAAACAAAGTGTATAAACTGTAAACAGAAAAAAAACAGAATCTAACATATGACAGACTGTTGAATGTTTAAACCTGAATGGTGGGTTTATGGTGATTACTTTTTCTTTGTACTTTTCTGAATTAAAAAAAAAACTGTTGTTTAGCAAGGCAATGTGATTGTTCTTTTTTCTGTCTTTCCAGAAATGCCTTGCCTTGCAGAATATGATGATGGCTTATGGTATAGAGCAAAGATTGTGTCTGTTAAAGAATTTAATCCTCTAGCTGTCCTGGTACAATTTGTTGATTATGGATCAACTGAAAAGCTGACAATAAACAGGTTGGTTTTTTTTTTTTTAAGTCAACTTAGTTGAATTAGAATTTAAGTTTTAAAAATAATAATTATTGGGAAAGTTTTGGTTTTCTTTTAAAGCGACTTATTAGGATTTTTTTAAAAATCTGTAAGTCTTTTTATTGTGGTTAAATAGAAAATTTACCTCGTTATTCATTTTTAAGTATACATTTGATTAATATTAAATATATTCTGGATGTTGTACAGCTGTTGCCACTGTCCATTTTCAGGACTTTTTCCTAATCCTAAACAAATTCTGTACCCATCGAACAATAACATTCCATTCCCTTTTCCTCACCTCCTGGTAACCTTTTTCTACTCTCTGTCTCTGAATTTGTCCTATTTTAAGTACCTTACATAATTACTCTCAGACAGTATTTGTCCTTTTACATCTGGTTTATTTTACTTAGGATAATGTTTTCCGGGTACACTCAATTGTAGCATGTATCAGAATTTCGTTATTTTTATGACTAAATAACACTCCTTTGTGTATGTGTATATATACACACAATGTTTTATGTATTCAAATGTTGATGGACACTTCAGTTGTTTCCATCCTTCAGCTGTTGTGAATGCTGCTGCTATGAACATTAATGTACAAGTAGCTGTTTGAACCCCTTTCAGTTGTTTGGTATGTACACCTAGAAATGGAATTGCTACATTAATGGTGCTTTTGTTTAACTTTTCGAAGAACTGCCAAACTTTTCTGGAGGGTCTGTACCATTTTACATTCCCACCAGCAATGCACAAGGATTCCAGTTTCTCCACATCCTTACCAACACTTGTCATTTTCCATTTTTTTGTTTGTAATATTTGTGGTTAAATACATGTATCATAAAATTTGCCATCTTAACCATTTTATTTTTTTTATTTTTTAAAATATTTTATTTATTTATGATAGAGAGAGAGGCAGAGACACAACTCAGGCAGAGGGAGAGACAGGCTCCATGCTGGGAGCCCAACGTGGGACTCGGTCCCGGGGCTCCAGGATCGCGCCCTGGGCCAAAGACAGGCACTAAACTGCTGAGCCACCCAGGGGTCCCCCCATTTTATTTTTTAAAAGACCTTATTTATTTATTAGAGACAGACAGAGAGAGAGAGAGAGAGAGAGAGAGAGAGAGAGGCAGAGGGAGAAGCAGGCTCCATGCAGGGAGCCTGACGTGGGACTTGATCCGGGTCTCCAGGATCACCCTTCACCCTGGGCCAAAGGTGGCACTAAACCACTAAGCCACCGGGGCTGCCCCATCTTAACCATTTTAAATGTACACTTAAGTAGTGTCAACTATACCCACATTGTTATGTAGCCAACCTCCAGAACTCTTTTCATTTTGCAAAACTGAAAACTCGGTACCCTTTAAACAACATCCCCCATTCATTTCCCCCTCTTCCAGCCCCTCGCAGCCACCATTCTTTCTTTGCCTATGAATTTAACTATTGTAGGTATCCCGCCCATGTAAGTGGAATCATACAGTATTTGTCCTTTTGTAACTGGCTTATTTTACTTAGCATAGTTTCCTTAAGGTTCACCATGTTGTAGCATGTGTCAAAATTTCCTTCCTTCTTAAGGCTGAATAATATTCCACCATATGTATATACTACCTTTTACTTATCCATTCATCCATGGATAAATGGATATTTGGATTGATTCCCTTTTGTGACTGCTTTCACTTCATTAGGGCTATATACTGGGAAGTGGAATTGCTAGGTCACATACTCACGCTATTATTAGTATTTGGAGAAACCAGCAAACTATTTGTTTCCATAGCAGCTGTACCATTGTGCACTGAGTGTCCAGGGGTTCCAGTCGCTCTCCACATTCTCACCACGCTTGCTGTTTTCTGGTGTTTTGATAGTAGCCACCCTAATGGATGTGAGGTTATATCTCACTATGGCTTTGCATTTGCATTTGATGATTAGTGATGTTGAACACCTTATCATGTGCTCGTTGGCCACTTATGTATTTTCCTTGGAGAAATGCCTACTTTTTTCTCATTCTGTAGGTTGCTTTTTCACTGATTATGTCCTTTGCCCAGCTTTTAATTTTGATGTAGTCCAATTTATTTTTTTTCTTCCATTGTTTGTGTTTTGGTATTACCTAAGATTCATCACCAAATCCAATGCCATAAACTTTTCCCATATATTACAGCTTTAGCTGTTAGAGAATTTTAATTGTGACATTCTGAACATCTTAAGAATTTCTTTTGTGACAGACTGCGTCAGATTCCACTTCACCTTATGCAGTATCCAGCCCGAGCCATAAAGGTTCTCTTGGCAGGATTTAAACCTCCCTTAAGAGATCCAGGAAAGACAAGAATACCATATTGTCCCAAATGGAGCATGGAAGCATTGTGGGCTATGATAGACTGTCTTCAAGGAAAACAACTGTATGCTTCTTCCATGGTAACTATCTCAATTAGCCAAAATCTTACTGAAGCTATTTCTAATGTCCCTATGTTCACTTTCTAAAGTGCTTTCTATCAATGCAAATCTAGATGTAAAAAAATGCTTTAAAGCATATAAAGCTGTAAATACTATAAGATTAATTTTAAGGCTTGTTAAAATTATGTTTTAGTTTATATTTAGCAAAATGTATTAGCCCTACAATAATATATCACTGATGTAATGAATAAGATGAAAATGACCAAGCTCTGAGTATCCTATAATCAACTCATAAATTGAGGGAAATGAAACATTTGTAAACCATTAATAATATGAAGTAGAATGAGGTATGTTCTACAAAAAAAAAGTATAGAAAAAAAAAGTATAGGTGCAAGGACTGATTATTTCCATCTAGAGAGATGAGGATATGATACGGTATTTGCCTCCTCAGCAGGCCAAATAATCAGTGAACAGGTAGGTCTGGGAAGTGACATTGAGCTGCATCCTAAAAATAGGAAACCGCAGAATGGGAATTCGGGTCAAAGCCACGGAATGAACTGAATTGTACTAATTTTGAGTTGTTTAATGCAGTAGAACCTGTATCAAAAGGTTTAAATAAACACAGCACTCACCTTCGACACATAGCACATGCAAATAAATATACAACGCACACTATACTTAAAGAATATAGTGTGCACAATATACAGCACACAAACACCCCTACATCACATTCTCACCACACATACAACATATACCAAACATATGCTACTTAAGAAGCCACACACAGCACACAGGTACCAAAAACCTTTTACACATACACTACACATATACCACAAACACAGTCAGAGAACGCATACCATACACACAGTACATTGAACACCCTAAACACACACAACAAAGAATTACATAAAATGTACAAGACACACAAACACCTCATGTAACACACACACACCATACACATCCCACTACAGAAATACCACATATTCACTATAGATCCCACACAAAACCAACATGACATAATTCAAAAATATACACCATACATACACCACTCATGACCCACATCACAAAGCACTCACACCCTGCACATAATAAACATACGACAACACATATAAAACATACAAAATACATTGCAACCAAAACACCCAAACACGATATACTCACCCATTCAACACATACCAGACATATAACACACACAGATCACTCAGCATTCAGACATCACACACACCTAACATCATTTGTACTACAGACTACACACACACAACACATATTCATCACATATATCACATCACCCAGTACTTACCCCACATATCACACACCACACACCAAACATACCATGCGCATATGCCACATGCAACCACAGTACACATACCACACACTCCAAATATACAACATACACTAACATATAGCACACACACCACACATATACCACAAAAACACCACACACATATAAAAATAGACAATTCACACTACAGAAATTTCATTCACCCACTACATATATACCACATAGGCACCACACGTAACCAACACCACAAAAACATGCAACACTGGAACACACATACCACTCACAACAGACACCAGCATACACCATACACTAAAGCAGATAGCATACACACAAATATACCACACACAAAACACATATGGAACGTAAACACACCAAACACACTGCACACATGAAACCAACACACCATTTATACCACATACCATATATATACCACACAAACACATCACACATACACCACGTAAGCATCATGCATACCATACACTACATACAACACTTACACTACACAAATACCACATATATTAAACATACATGTTTGACACCATATGCCTCACACACAACACATACAACTACACCATGCACCAGTCAAAACTACACTCACATTGCTCATATACCAGGCACAACACACATACCACACACACTCCATACATACAGCACAAACTACACATAACACAAAAACCACACGTGAAAATATACCACACACTACAGAAATACCATTCACACACATTTACACCACACTCACCTCACAAACCTACACCACAACATACACATCACACATACACCACTCAACACCACATATAACACACAAAAAGACAAAATGCACAACATATACAGAGTACACACACACCTGGAGTGCCTGGGTGGCTCAGTTGGTTAAGTGCTGCACTGTGATTTTGGCTCAGGTCATGGGATTGAGCCCTGCATGAGGCTCTGCACTCAGCACGGAGTCTGCTGAGATTCTCTCTCCCTTTCCTCCTACCCTCTGCTCACTCATGCACACTATTTCTCAAATACATAAATCATTGAAAAAAATACACACACACAGGGGCCCATGGGTGGCTCAGTTGGTTAAGCATCTGCCTTTGGCTCAGGTCATAATCCCAAGGTCCTAGAATCGAGTCCTGCATTGGGCTTCCTGCTCCCTCTCCTACCTTGTGCTCTATGAATAACATTCAAAATTTCATCAGTTTATGCATAAAAGTATAATGCCCTAGGGTTAGAATATAAATGAATTTTAACAGGGATGGTACTATTAAAGCACATTGGCTTAATCTAGAAAAACTTTGGGGAGGAGTTATATTTTAAATAAACTATAAGAATGGGAAGAATAGGATTTAATAGGAAACCATTACAAAGACCTTTTTAAAAGACAGATGATTAATAAGTTTGGAGAATGCCCTTTCCTTCTTATGTGATGTAGGCCAAATGTAGGAGGGAAAAAGCAGCAAAGATATTACTGTTATTTTCCTGACAACTATGTTTTAATTTTAGGCTCAGGCACCAGAACAAATAGTGACCTTATATGAAGATGAACAGTATCCAGTTCATATGTCACTTGTAGAAATGGGGCTGGCAGACCGAGATGAATGATGTAAGCATCATGACTTCTTGTTCCCCTTTATAATCAGCATAAGGCATGCTAATATAGTGGAGATTAAATATACATTAAATATTTATATTGCCTGTAAAAGCACCTCTTCAGACTCTCCTTGATTTCTCAAAGAATGACGACAAAGCTCAACAAGAATCTTTCTTCTAGACTCTTCTTTGTAGGCCCTTTTCACCTACTGAATACCAGGATCAAAGAGGATATGCATCTGTAAGAATGCTTGGAATGGTTATCATGACTGTTAATAGTGCCAGAGAGTGGTTGGGGATGGGTAGAAGAGCAGAAGGAAGTGGGCACATAAGACTGTGGTATGCACAGAACATATTGGACAATCCATGATCTAATCGCAAAGCTATCAAAGTACCTGGGTAACCAGCTGTTTATTCATCCACATAAATGTAACAAGTGATGATTCAGCAACTAGTTTGAACATGTAATTAAGCAAAGGTTTTAAATAACATGCATTTTGTTTTTCAGGTATACAGTGCAGAACATCTATACGGCAGCCCAGAAGAAAGTTTTCTGTTATATGTAGGCCATTTCAGGCTTATTTTTCTTGACTCGTTCTGCAGTAGTGCTGGCCTTTTTCCTTACATGTTAAACTGTCAGGAATTGTTTGAAAAAATAGTTAATAAATATCTGCTTTCAAATATTTTCTGGTTTTATTTTACAATAATTTCAAAATCAGATATTTTAGGCACATAAAAAATATAGTTCATTTTATAACGAATGTGAATTAAGTTTAAGAAGGACTCAGTACAGTTGGAGACTCCTGTAGGGTGCTTCCCTAGTCATTCTCCTCCTTGCAGAGGTGAACACTGCTGTGAATTTGATGTTTTTTATTCTGACATTTTACTACACATGAATGGAACCATAAGCAAGATATACTACTGCTGTGTATATTTTTTAATGAGTGTGCTATACTGTACCTTTCATTTTCTCACTACTTGTACTGTTCATCAATGTTGGTATGCAGAGCTCTATTTTACTCACTTTCACTCTTCTGTTTGTCTCTGCACATAATTCTGTTGCTAAATCTTTAGATTGTTACCAGTTTTTTCCCCAATTACAAATATTCTTCTGAAGCACCTTTTGTGTACATGGTATGGGTTTTCTAGTATATATACTTAGTACTGGAACTTACTAAATCATGAGGTATTTGCTTTCCAAAAAGTGGATTGACTCAATTTACTACCATCAGTAGTCTGAATTCCATCACAATGTGTGGTGTGGCCAGACCATTACTTGCCAGTATATGATAGTAGTATAAAAAAAGGTATCTCATTATTTCAATATGCATTCACTGGTTTAATAGTCACTTGTTTGCTTATTCATATCCTTTGTCCATTTTCCTATTGAGCTGTTGTAATTATCTTACTGATTTGGAGGAATATTAATCCTTTGTCAAGTGTATGTATCTTCTAATTTGTGGCTTATGTTTTCTCCTTTCATTGATTTCTCAACATTTTAAGTTTGTGCTGTATCCCATTTAAAAATCCTTCACTAGCCTGAAGTAATATGTATAACTCCTTATTTTGAGAAGTTTGCAACTTTTTTCAGATTCAGTTCTTAAATTATCTGGAATTTAAATTACATTTAGCTTTTTAAAAAAATGGAGTCATTGCTAATATTATTGTATATTGCACTGACTCTACCAACTTATAATTATTATTGATAAGTAGATGATGTGCCCTTCCTAGTTTTATGGGTTATAACGTCAAGGTATGTGTGCTTGATGAGTTAACACCAGCTGTAGTTACTTTTCCCACCCGCTTCTTTCTCAAGTCTCCATCAAAACCAGTTTATTTACCTTCACAGTAACTATTTTCTCCTCGCTTTTTTTTTTTTTAATCTGCACTCACAGAATGAATTCTTTGACCTGTTTTGGTGTTTGACCTACTTGTATTTATTCACTGTTTTAACTTCCCATTCTAGTAGTACTAATTAATTGAACACAGTATATTCTGACTGGAGACATTATCTTACTCCCTGAATAAACTTTCCATGCAAGTCCTTATTCTGTAACTGATGTGCTCATGGAAAATCTGTGCTATTTTATTTCTCGTATTTCTTGTTTTTTATAACCATCTTCAACCAGTAAAAGTGCATCGTTATTTTTGCAGGCCACAGTTTATAGGAATAATGCTTTCCTTAGTCATGCATTTAACTGTAGAAAGACTGGTGAATTAAAAATGAAAGCTGGGCAGCCCGGGTGGCTCAGTGGTTTAGCGCCGCCTTCCACCCAGGGCCTGATCCTGCAGTCCCGGGTTCGAGTCCCACGTCAGGCTCCCTGCATGAAGCCTGCTTCTCCCTCTGCCTGGGTCTCTGCCTCTCTCTCTCTGTCTCTCATGAATAAATAAAATCTTTAAAAAAATAAAATAAAAATAAAAATGAAAGCTGTTCTTGTACAGTTCAAACAATATAAAAAGCTATGGTGTTGTTTTATTTTATAATCCAAACATAGTTTTTTCCATGTATATATGGAATATATATATATGTATATACACACACACACACAGTATATATAAATTAAAACACAGAATCCACAAGAAATGTATACTTTTTAACAAGAAATCAAGTTAGTGTTATTTCATGATTAGTCACGCACAGGGTCATTACAATTTTGTATCCATTAGAACATTACCATCCTTGTCTTTAACCCTTATTCGACCAGATGTATATTTTGTTTCTTGATGACCATTTGTATATACGGTTTTAACAGTGCCATCTGGATATTCCCGTCTCTTGAACTGGGCTGTGTGTAGTTCTCTTTGGCCATTATTAAACTCTATGATTTTGTTGCCATCTCTGTAAATTTAAAATATAATTTAAAATACTAAATATGTAACAGGAAAATGATCTAAAAGTGGCCTTTTGATTCTGGCCATTCTCTCCTCTCCTAGAACCTCCACTGTTCTCCTTGCACAATACCTTCTTTGCAAATTCTTTCCACCCTGTTTCTGCCTCAGGTTGATTGTTCTGATCAGATTAGCACTTAAATGTGCCCATGAAAAGTTTTTAATAAGTTTATGTGTATTGTGGCTCTAAGAAAAATTGGGCATTGTATTAATATGGCTGAATTTCAGTTTTGACCTTTTACTCTTTTCACTAAAGTTATAAGCAGCCTAAGTGCTTGCTCCTTATCAGGTTGGAGAGGAGCGTTTATGTCCCTGGAAAGGGCCATAAATCAGACTTCACACCTGTTCTGAAGCAGTGGAACAAAGAAGCAGTTAATCCCAAAAGGACTACTTGATGTGCCTGCAGGACATTCAAACTGAACCCCTAAAGAGATCTGTAATATGCCCTTAGAAACACAAAGCTAGCCTATAGATGGTGAATCACCACTTCTCAACACAATGGTTTTTTTTCTATTTTGGTTATTTCTCAAACTTTATGTGAATGGAAGGCTTTGTGCCACATGTATTAGACTTACAAGCCATCTTGAGAACCACTGTTTATCAAGTGCAGCCAGGACCAGGGATGACAGGGTCACCCGAGACATTAGAAATGCAAATTGTTGGCCTAGGGCTCAGCAATTGAACAATCCGCCAAGTAGTTTTAATGCACAGTGAAGTTGAAGAACCACAATGAAGTTCAAAAATGCCAAAATTATCCTGAACGATCTAGTATCTGGGATTTGGTTGAGTGCAGATCAGATGCAAAAAAGATGGGCATGAATTAATACATGTTGAAGCTGGACAGATGGGTACATTGAATTTTTCATATTATTTTCTCTACCTCTTACCACAGAAAATTTCAAACGTAAGATTTAAAAAGGTAAAGTTTCTGAAATTGCTCAAAGTATAATGTACACATTAAGATTTTTCTCAAATTTTAGGAGAGATTGGTATTTATTTAGCGGAGCACCAGAGGAAGTTTCAAACCATGTTAAGGAAAAACACTACCATGACCATAAAAAGTTCCTACAGTATTTGCACGAAGTGTTTTTTCCATTTTATTTCTTTCTTTTTTTTTTTTTTTTGCTAACTTTTATCACAGAACTAAAGTTAGTTAAATGCATGCACACTGTAAGAGAGGAGAAAGTGAAAAACTAAAGACAGTGGATTTGACAAACCTTCACCGTGGTTTTAATTAAAATGG
The DNA here is from genome assembly GCF_018345385.1 of Vulpes lagopus. NCBI lineage: Eukaryota > Metazoa > Chordata > Mammalia > Carnivora > Canidae > Vulpes > Vulpes lagopus. Next base: position 32,631,435 of record NC_054831.1, read on the forward strand.
TGATTACAAGAAGCTCTGTACTGTGGACTGAAGAAGTCACTAAGAAGTCGCTAACTTTAAGAAATGTAACACACAGAAGGGCTAAAAAAGTTGCTATTTTAAGGAATTGAGTCAGGGAGGCCAGAGGAATAAAAGGCTTATCAAGCAGGGACAGGGAGATCCAGCAAATCAAAATCTAAGAAGAGATATAGTCTTATTCAAATAACTGCGGCCATTGTTTGGTTATTCTTAAAAACTGATAGGGCATGGGCACCTGGGTGGCTCAGTGGCTGAGCATCTACCTTTGGCTCAGGTCATGATCTTGGGGTCCCGGGATTGAGACCCAAAGCAGGCTCCCTGACTTATGTCTCCCTCTGCCTGTGTCAGCAGGCTCCCTGCTTCTCCCTCTGCCTAGGTCTCTGCCTTTCTCTCTCTGTCTCTCATGAATAAATAAATTAAATCTTTAAAAAACCTGATAGGGCAGTTTCCTTCTTTGCGTCTTATTCACCATTTTCACATTTCACCAAATTTTTGTTGTTTTAAAAGATTTTATTTATTCAAGATTGATAGAGCAGGAGCAGTGGGGAGGGGCAAAGGCAGAGGGAGAAGCAAAGAGCCTAAGGGGAGCTCCATCCCAGGACCCTGGGGTCATGACCTGAGCCAGAGGCACTTAACCGACTGAGCCACCCAGGCGCCTCACCAAATTTATTTCTATACAAATACTTGCCATCCTTTTGGGAAGTACTCTACAGACTATATATTAGAACCTGTATGTCTCTAGTTCTAAACTCCAAAATGCTGCTCTCAAAGTGCATATTTGTATTCAATACTGCTAACTCACTGAAATTCTGAATGACTTCTACAAATGTTACAAGATTTTAAAAAGTTACTTGGAAACAAGTTAAAAATTGGCAAATCTAGAAACAAATTTAACAGATATACCTTTGTACTCTTACAATTGTACCATCTGGAAAAATGCTTTCTTCTTGTCCATCAGGAAATAGGTTTTTGATAGTCTGGTCAGGAAATGTGATTTCTTTTCTCCCATCTGGGAAATGTTTTTCTGTTTACAAAAGGTCACTATTAGTATTTTATTTTTAAAGAAAAGAATGTATTTAGGACAGGGCAAAGCAAATTTTTACCTATTTGTCCACTTGAAAAATGTAAGATTTCAAGTCCTTCTGGATAAGTAGTATGAGTGGTCTGGGCAGATGCGTAGTAGTAGATCTGTAGAGACATAAAGTCAGTATATGTTTTCTCTAGAGATGTTTAAGCCATGGAGAAAAATACTCCTAGGGAAACTTACAACTCTCTCATCTGGCATGACCTGCTTCACATCACCATTAAAGAAAGTGACGGTGACAGTCTTCCCATCTGCACTCACTTCCTTTCGAGTTCCATTTGGAAACAATATAACATGGCACCCATTCTTATAAACCTTTTCTATCTACAGAAGAAGAGAAACAAGATTATCAATAGAAGAGATTTCATCCTGATACATGACAAAAGTATCTCTTCCAAATTACTTACTTTGAAATCTTTCATAATAAAAAGCAAAAACATTGTCTCCAAGTATCAACACACCATCATTCTTATGTCACCTATTCCCTATGCCGTACCCCTTATCCTCATGACTTACTCATCCATAACTGGAAATCTATATCCCCCATTCCCCTTGACCCATTTTGTCCATAACCCCACCGTCTCCCCTCTGGCAACCATCAGTTTGTTCTCTATTTATGGGTCTGATTCTGCATTTGGTGTATACATTTGATCTTTTAAATTCCACATGCATGAAATCATATGGTACTTATTCTGACTTATTTCCCTTAGCATACTCCCATCTAGGTACAATCATGTTCTAGCAAATGGCAAGTTCTCATCCTTTTTTTATGGCTGTGTAATGTTTCCATGTATGTGTGTGTCTGTGTGTGTATACACCACATCGTCCTTATCCATTTGTCTATATAGCAATGTACACTTAGGTTCCTTCCATATCTTGACTATTGTAAATAATGCTGCACTAAACATAGGGGCACATAGATCTTTTCAAATCAGTGTTTTTGTTTTCTTTGGGTAAATACCCAAATACCCAGTAGTGAAATTACTGAATTATGGTATTTCTATTTTAACTTTTTGAGGAACCCCCATACTGTTTCCAAGTGGCTGCATCCTACCAAGAGTGCACAAGGGTTCCTTTTCCCCCCACATCCTAACAATTGTTATTTCTTATCTTTTTTATTTTGCCATTCTGACAGGTATGATGTGATAGTTCATTGTGGCTTTGATTTGCATTTTCCTGATTAGTGATGTTGAGCAACTTTTCATGTATCTGTTGGTCACCTGTACATCTTTTTGGAAAAACATCTTTTCAGGTCCTCTGCCCTTTTCTAAATTGAATCATTAATTTATTGGTTGTTGAGTCATGTAAGTTCTTCATATATTTTGGATAGTAACACCTTAACAGATAAGTCATTTGCAAATATCTTCTCCCATTCAGTAACTTGCCTTTTTGTTTCATTGATGGGTTTCCTTTGCTGTGCCCAGAAGTTTTTTATTTTGGTGGTGTCCCAATAGTTCTGTTTCTATCTTAGAAGACCTATCTGGAAAAATGTTGGATAGCCAATGTCACAGAGGTTACTGCCTGTGCTTTCTTCTAGTATTTTTATAGTTTCAGGTGTCACTTTTAGGTCTTTAATCCATTTTGAGTGGATTGGAGAACTGTCTTTTTTCCCATTGTAAATTCTTGCCTCCTTAGTCATAGATTAATTAACCATAAAAGCATGGGTTTATTTCCGAGGTCTCTATTCTGTCCCATTGATCTATGTATCTCTTTTTGTGTCAGGACCACACTGTTTCATTACTATAGCTTTGTAACATAACTCGAAGTCTGGGATTATTTCTTTCTCATTGCTTTCAGTATTCAGGGTCTTCTGCGATTCCATACAAATTTTAGTAGTATTCTAGTTTTGTGAAAAATGCTGTTGGCATTGTGATATGGATTACACTGAATCTGTACATAGCTTTGGGTAGTATGGTCATTGTAACAATATTAATTCTTCCAATCCATGAGCATGTAGTATCTTTCCATTTGTTTGTGTCATCTTCAATTTTTTTTTTGCTGAGTTTTTTTTTTTTTTTAAAGCAAACTGTAGGTATCATTTCACATGTAAAACACTACAATTAAAGGATGGGTTATAACATAACCAAATCATGACTGCCCCTAACAAACTGTATAATTCCTTCATTATATTGTAATTTTTTATAGTTTACTTGAATCAGGATCAAAACAAGTCCACATACAACACTTGATGACATGTCTCTTAAATCTCAACCTTTAACAGTCCCGTCTCTGCCCCCTTTTTAATGACAATTACTTGTTGAAAGAACTCGGTCATTGAACATGTAAAATTTCCCACATCTTGAATTTTTTTTACTGCTTTCCCATCATGGCATCATTTAACATGTTCTCATGTACCCTATACTTCCTGGAAAAACCCTAGGAGTTACATCTAGAGGTGTGAATAAAGTCTGGTTGAATTATTCTGGCAAGAATATTTTCTACAAACTGCCCAGAGAGCTTCTTATGGCTACATATTCAGAAGTGCAATATATGACTGTCCTTGTGACCTCAAGACTGACTGGGTCACATCAGCTAGACCTGCCACGAAGCTGCATCAACCTCTCATCTAGGAGTTCAGGGCTTATTGATGACTGCTGCTTAGATCCCTTATTTCATTAGAGACTACCCAATGATGATTCTCAAATTTTCTCATTCCTTTTCCATTGATCAGCGGAATTCTCCTTAAAAAAAAAAACCTTTTCCCACCAACAATTTGTTACACTAAAGCAGAGTTTGTACAGGAAAAGTCTAACTACTTTCTTAGACTGCTGTTCTTTTGTCCTTCCCTCACTCCTCAAGACTAGCAGTAAACTTTGGCCTTATAATCTGATTAAAATGGATCAAATTAGTATATTTGGAAAAGCAAATTTTCTATAAACCTGAGGAAAAATGACCTCATCTCCACCCTGCTAACAAACCCTGTTTATGTCTCTTCTTTTTGCATTCATATTTCTAGCTGGAACACCCAGCCAGGCAGTATCCTACTCAAAACCCTTTCCTAAGCACAAAAATAAAACCGTGCAGCTGGAGATGGACAGAAAGGCTGCAGGGAGAGTTAAGGTCTTGAATGGAGGCTTTTAAGAATTATAAAGGATGACAAAGGCTTTGCAGCTGTGTTCAAAGAAGAAGAATATAAACAAAGGAAGGGTATTCCTTCCTCTGCTGGATCTCTAAACTAGAAATGGCAACTAAATGCACATGTGTGTCAAGCATTTTTAGAGGAGTCCAAAGGTTCAAACCAAGGTCACACTCCAAAGAACTATAGTTCTTAAGCCCCCTCAAACAGCCTTAAAGATCAATTAACTTAGGATTGAAGTTTTCTAACTCTATTTTAACCTATATTTATTTATTTTAAAAAAAATTTTAACCTTTCCATCCGGATGACTGATTTCTCCCTGAATTTCTTCTTTTTCTTCTTTTTTGTTGTCCTTTTTACACTCAGAATCTGGGAAGTCCACTGGTTCAGGGGGGTCTCTGGGTGAGGCAGTCTGTAAGGACAAGAGGCTCTCTTTCATCTGTCCTAAAGGACATGTAATCACATTTCAGGCGGCTAAAACCTACATTTATTTCCAAATGCCAGATTCTCCATATTCTACCATTACATGATTCGATGACTAGCATTTGGTGTTATATAAAAAACATTTCCGGGCAGCCCTGGTAGCTCAGCGGTTTAGCACCGCCTTCAGCCCAGGATTAAGTCCCATGTCGTGCTTCCTGCATGGAGCCTGCTTCTCCCTCTACCTGTGTCTCTGCCTCTATCTCTCTCTGTGTGTCTCTCGTGAATAAATAAATAAATAAAATCTTAAAAAAAAATATTTACAATGTTAAGTAAAAAACCTCCTTTATAAGGGGCACCTGGGTGGCTCAGTCAGTCAAGCATCTGACTTAGTTTCAACTGAGGTCGTGAGATCAAGCCCTGGGTCAGATTCCAGGCTCAGTGCAGAGTCTACTTGAGATTCAATCTCTCCCTCTGCCCCTCTCCTTACATGCACAAGCACTCTTGAATAAATGAATAGAATCTTAAAAAAAAAAGAAAAAGAAAAAGAAACCCTCCCTTAAAAATGGTTTAGAAACTTAAATCATTTAACTAAGCAATTTCAAGCCTGAGTAACCTGTGATTAAGTATATAAAAATATAAAGAGATTTACTTGTCCCTTATCCGAACTGCCTAAATCACGAGGAAGTGTAGGCTTGGATCTTCGAGATGAATTGCCTGTTAGAATATAATTGTCAAGAATTAAATTTCATGTTTAATTTTAAGTTTTAAATTTACTTAATATTATGGTCAAAATTTCCTTAGTTCATATCCTTTTATGAACTACTTTAAGTAAAGAATTCTTAATATTTTTCTTTACCAATTCACCGGAGTTTATTGTGTAAGTTCAAATATTTATTAGGCACTTAAATCTGTGTGACCAAGAAAGACAAGGAGAATATCTATTTTTTGAGGGTTTACAATCTGGAGGAAGAGAGACAGGTACTCAACTAACTTAACAGATGAACCCAAAGGTATTTTGGAAATAATCACAGGGACTTTAGTTAGAGGCTTAGGTGGAAAGTAGATATAATAGAGGCATCTAAGAATACAAACAATGGAGTTTTGCTTGACAAAATAACTGGTATTTAATTAAAATCTAGACCTAATTGCTGCGATCTAAACTTTTTAGATTATGACCAGCACACCAATCATATGCTGCATTAGTAATACACAGATAGATTATAAAAGAAGCACACACACACACACATACCAACAACAAATTAAGTGAATGTTAAAAAAATACACTGAAGTTCCAATATCTTTTTCCTATATGCCAATGGGGCATTTTATGAACACTCCTGAATTTGCAAGTTTTCAAGCATGTGCCACTGGATGCTACATGAAGAACACACTTGAGAAGAAGAATAAATGCAGAGTCCATTCAGGAGGCTGGCAAGCATCTGAGAAGGCTTGTGTGGCATCCAGTCATACAGAAATGTTTTAACTGCACTGTTATTAAATCACTGAGGTCTCAGCCAAATATCAGCAATTTCATATGATTCAACACACTTAATCGATTCAGAAAATATCAACATCAGGAGGATTAGTTTAGAAATCCCTGGGAGTGTGTTTTGGCTTCGGCAAATACATGGACAGAAGACAGGTTCTGGAGATGAATGGAGTGCTTGGTTTTGTTTTTTCATTTGTTTATTTAAAGATTTTATTTATTTATTCATGAGAGACACTGAGAGAGACAGACAGAGGCAGAGTGAGAAGCAGGCTCCATGCGGGGAGCCCAATATGGGACTCGATCCCAGGTCTCCAGGATCAAGTGCTGGGCTAAAGGCAGCACCAAACCACTAAGCCACCCAGGCTGCTCAGGAGTGCTCTATTTTGATGTAATAAATGAAGAACAATTGCCTCCACCTCAAATGTAAAAAACTAAGCTATTACCTTACTTTTAAATCTTATAACCACCCTCCGTAGAAAAGACTAATATCCCCATTTTACAGGTGAGGAAGCCAAGGCTGAGGAAATTACATGCCAAAGTTGTCAACTAATAAAGCAAAACCAGGATTCAATCCCGTCAAGCTTAATTCTCTCAAGTTGTTCATGAACAATAACTTGCAGCCTCTAAGCAGACATGGTGAGGTTCAGGAAATGTGAGCAGCATGGAGCTCAGACTCCTAAGTCTGTGTTTACCATTTTGAGCACTATATAAACATACCTTGTAAAATTCATATAACATTAAAGTTGGGAAACATTAAATTATTTAAGAAACAGTGCAGAAGGGCGCCTGGGTGGCTCAGTGGTTGAGCGTCTGGGCATGATCCCAAGGTCCTGGGATCGAGTCCTGCATCAGGCTCCCTGCAGGGAGTCTGCTTCTCCCTCTGCCTATGTGTCTGCTTCTGTCTGTCATGAATAAATAAAATTTTTTAAAAATAAAAGATAAAGAGTGCATGAATAGCTAGATATAGATAATATAGGAGGATATGTTTATGACTTCAAGATAGGGAAGACTTAAGAGGCACTACCCATAAAGGAAAAAACTAGAATTCACAACATTAAGTAAGAATTTGGGGAATCTGGGAGAACCATCAAGTATTACAGCAGCATAAGCCATTCCTTTTCTCCTCCCATTTTTAAACTAATTAGACATCCAAAACAGAATGAAAGTGTCTCAGCACCTTATACCAAGGGAATCCAGGAGGATTCTTGCCCATCTGAGCATCCAAAAATAAGACCTTAGTAAGGGATGTAGATTCAAGAGAGTCAGTGAATCTGCCTCCACAACTGGAAAAGACACCCAGAGATAACAAATCTTGGCAGATACCCACAGGTGAGAGAGAATATGCAGAAGTCTAGACTGCCTAAGGGGAGATTCCAGCAAGCCATTAGAACAGGATAGAGATGAGTTTGCACACAGAGAGGGAAGAACTTGCCAGAGCTGCTCCCCTCCCCAGGGAGACACTGCACAGCTAAGTTGTTTGGCAGTGGCAGTAACAACCTCTCCAAAGGAAGTGATAGAAAGTAAAAGCAATGAGCGACTGCCCAGCTAGCCTAGTTAAATGAGTTGCGGCTAAAGAAACCTCCATCTCCAGCAGCACACAGATTTGTGAGGAGGGACCCCCAGGACTTGGGGAAGGAAACAGAAAGGGAAGAAAACACACTAGAATATCCAAGAGCACTAAAGGTACATGATTCCTGCTTCAGCACTTCTACAGGATGTCCACCCACAAGTCTCTGGTAGTACCCCACTTAAGGATCTTTCTGCAAGCCCAAGGGCACCCTCAAAGCACAAGTGCTAAACCCACACCTCCCCCAACTCTGCTCCTTAGGTGTTCTCCCATCTACTTCCAAGACAGTGAGATCCAGTAGGCAGAGAGCATGCTCAGAAAACAGACCACAGTTGGTGGGCAGGGGAGAAACTACAAATTGGAGCTATTGTACCACTTTCTGGAATACAGAAGAAAGTAGTCAGCCTAGTGAACTATAAAGATCAAACAAGTCATAAAAACTAAGGAGGTACCTGCTAGTTTGAATGTGAAAGCAAAAATCCATAGCTACAAATATTATTTAAAAATCAAGGAAAAATGGCATCACAAAAATAATAATTCTCCAGCAACCAAACTCAAAGGCATGAAATACTGCAATCTAACTGATAAAGAATCCAAAATTGTTCTTATAAAGAAATCCAACAAGTTACAAGAAAACCCAAGACAATTCCATTAAATCAGGAATAAATTAATGAACAGGAGTTCTTTACAAGAGACTGAAATTATAAAAAAGAACCAAATTCTGGAGCTGAAGAATTCAATGAATGAGATAAAGAATGTAATACAGAGCATCTGGATCAAAGCAGATGACATGGAAGAAAAAAAAAGTGACTTGGAGAACAGGAATACAGAAATAATATGGTTAGAAGAGGAGCAGGAACTAAGATTTAAAGACTGAAGAAAGCCAACAAGAGCTATGAGATTCCATTAGAAAGGCAAATATTTGAAGAACGGGGGTTCCAGAAGAAGAGAGGGAAAAGGGAACAGAGAGTTTATTTAAAGAAATCATAAGCTGAGAACCTCCCAAACCTGCTGAAGGACTTGAACAAACAAGTCCATGAAACTAACAGGACACCCTGTTATCTCCATGTAAAAAGATCTTCTCCAAGACACATAATGAAACTGTCAAAAATTAATCAGAATGAATCTTGAAAGGGGCCTGGGCATCTCAGGTCATGATCCCAGGGTCCTGGGATTGGGCCCCAGGTCAGATTCCCTGCTCAGCAGGGAGCCTGCTTCTCCCAGTCCCTCTGCCCCTCCCCCTGCCTGTGCACATGCACTCTCTTCTCTCAAGTAAATAAAATCTTAAAAAAAAAGAATCTTAAAGGCAGCTAGAAGAAAAATAAGCTACAAAAAGAAAAAAACAAACAAAAAGCCAAAAAACACATGAGTCTATCAGTGGATTTCTCAGCAGAAACTCTAGAGGCCAGGAGACAGTGCAATGTCATATTCAAAGTGGTAAGACATAAAATTGCCAGCCAAGAATATGTTATCCAGTAAAGTTATCCTCATATATGAAGAAGAAATAAAGATTTTTTCAGATAAAAGCAGAGGGAGTTTAATCACTTGTCTTGCAAGAAATGCTGAAACAAAAAGATGCTAATCAGCAGCATGAAAACATACAAGAGCACACAATGCAATGGTAAAGATGAAAAATTTATAATCAAATACAGAAAACTCCAATTCTACAATAAGATATTGTATTACTACTTACCCATAGTATAAAGGTTAAAAGAAAAGAACATTAAAATAACTATCACTTAGTGGTAAAAAGCTGAAAGTTTTTCCTCTGAGATTAGAACAAGGCAAAGATGCCTACTCCTGCCACTTTTATTCAACATAAAATCAGAAGTCCTAGCCATAACCATTAGACAAGAAAAAGAAATAAAAGGCATCCAAATTGGGTAGGAAGAAGCAAAAGTGTCACTATTTGCAGATGACAGGATACTAAATATCAAAAACCCTAAAGACCCAACCAAAAAATCTATCAGAATAAATGAATTCAGTAAAGTCATAAAGAAATAAATTGAGGTGGCTCAGTTGGTTAAGTGCCCAACTGTTGATTTCAGCTCTGGTCATGATTTCAGGTGAGATCATGCCCTGCATTGGACTCTGCACGGAGCTTGGAGATTCTCTTCCTCTCCCTCTGCCCCTCACCACATCCCCCACTCATGCTGTCTTTCTCTCTCTCTAAAAAAACAAAACAAAAACCAGTTGAGTTTTTACACTAATAACAAGCTATCAGAAAGAGAAATTAAGAAAACAATCACATTTACAATTACAGCAACAAGAATGAAATATCTAGGAGTAGGTTTAACCAAGGAGGTGAAAGACCTATACCCTGAAAACTGTAAGACACTGATAAAAGAAACTAAAGATGACACAAATAAATGGAAAGATACACTGTGCTCATAGAAATAATTAAAATTTCCATACTACCTAAAGCAATCTACAGATTTAGTGCAATCCCCATCAAAACACCAATGACATTTTTCATACAACTAGAACAAAGAATCTTCAAACTTGTATGGAACCACCAAAGACCCCAAATAGCCAAAGCAATCCTGAGGAAAAAGAACAAAGCTGAAAGCATCACAATTCCTGATTTTAAACTATACTGTAAAACTACAGTAATTAAAACTATGGTAGTGGCATAAAACAGTACCAGCATAGACTCATGGAACAGAACAGAAAGCCCAGAATTCAACCTTCACATGTACAATCAATTAATATTCAACAATGGAACCAAGAACATTCAATGAGGAAGGATAGTCTCCTCAATAAATGTTATGAAAACTGAACACATGCAGAAAAATGACACTGGATCTCTATTTTAGACTACTCATAAAAATTAATTTGAAATGGACTAAAGACTTAAACATAAAGCATGATACCAGAAAACTTCTAGAGAAACAGAAGGAGTTTCTTGACACTGGTCTTGGCAATAGCTTCTTGATACCAAAAGCACAAGCAACAAAACCAAAAATAAAAATCAAAAGCTTCTGGTATAACAAAAGAATCAACAAAATGAAAAGGCAACCTATAGAGTAAGAAAACTTTTGTAGACCATTTGTCAGATTAATATCCAAAATACAGAAAGAACTCCTCTACCTCAGTGACAACAAAAATATGATTGAAAGATGAGCAAAGGAACTCGAGACATTTTTTCCAAATATATCCAAATGGCCAGCAGTACGTGTAAAGATGCTCAACATCGCTAATCATCTAGGAAATGCAAATCAAAACCACAAGATATCACTTCGCACCTGCCAGAAAGGCTATCATCAAGAAGACGAGAGATAACAAGTATTAGCAAGGAGGTGGAAAAAAGGAAATCCTCCTGTACTTTTGGCGGGTACGTTAAACTGCTTCATCCACTATGGAAAACAATAGGGAGGTTCCTCAAAAAATTGAAAATAGATCTGCCATATGATCCAGCAATGCCACTTCTGAGTACACACCCAAAGGAGATGAAAACCGGGGTATGGAAGCCTGTGTTCACTGCAGCATTACTCATAGTAGTCAAGATATGGAAACAACCAAAGTGTCCCTCCCTGTATGAATGGGATAAAGAAGATGTGATATACATACACAATGGAAGATTATTTTGCCATGAGAAAGGACATACAGTCATTTACAATAACATGGATGGACCCTGAGGACATTATGCTAAGTGAGGTAATCAGACAGAGAAAGACAAATACTGTATGATATCACTTATATTTGGAATCTAAAGAAGCCAAGCTTTAAAAAAGAGTGAAATGGTGGTTATGAGGGGGTGAAAGTCTGGGGAACAGGGGAGATGTTGTTTAAGGGTAGAAACTTGGAACAAGTAGTAAGTACATCCTAGAGAACTAATGTACAGTATAGTGAATACAGATAATATTGTATTATAATAAACAAATTTTCTAAGAAACTAGATCTTAAATCTCCAACCACTAAAAAGATACAATTATGTGATATAATAGAGGTGCTAGTCATCACTACATCACTACATCACTACATATGATTGCCATCACTACATTGGCAATCATAATATGTAAATACATCAAATCCACATATTATACACCTTAAATTTGCACAATGTTATACATCAAATATATTTTAATAAAAAAAGGTCAAGAGTTTTGTTCATCAAAAGATAAAAGAGTAAAAAGGCAGGCTACAGACTGTAAGAAGATATTTTCAATGTGTAACTCTTAAAAGATTATGAATGGGGGAAGGGGAAATGCTCCCACAAACCAATAATGAAAAAGACAAACAATGGCACAGAATGAGTAGAAGACCTGATGCATTTTTCTCAAAAGAGGGAATCTAAATAGCTAATAAATACCGGCAAAGGTATTCTCAACTCTATCAAAACTATAATAATAATGTTGCATCCCTACCAGACTGGCAAAAATTGAAGTCTGACAATGCCAAGTATCAACATGGTGTAGAACAATGCAAGCGCTTACACTAAGCAATGTAGTCATTGCTAGGTAGAAAGTAAAATCATTCTGGAAAATGTTTTGGCAAAATCTATGAGTGTTAAAGATATTCTTACTGATTACCCAGTAATTTCAGTACATGCCCTAGAAAAATGAATGTTTATACCAGAAATGTTTAAGAATATTCACAGGATCACTGTTTAACATCCCTAACTTAAAAAAAGATTTAACCATCAACAGAAGTCAAATGTACATATTCATAAACATTCAAACTGCCTTGCAGTGAAAACCAGAATTGCAAATCAACATGACTCTCAAAAACAATGTACAATAAAAGAAGACAATGGAATACATACAGTGTAATTGTTCAGAAAGTTAAAAGACAATGCATGTTTTTAGGGCTGCACCTATGAGAGTAGAAACTACAAACAGAAGCAATGTAATATGATCATGGAGGGGACAGCTCTGGGGTGCTGCTACTCTATTTATCCAGCTGGTAGTTATCTAAGTATTTCCTTTTTATTATCAAAATGCATATTTTTTTTTCTAAATTTAATTCATGAAAATAATTTCTAAAAATTCCAGGTAGATTAAAGACCCAGTTGTGAAAACAAAAGTTCGTAAGAGAAAATAGTACATTTGTGATCTCAGGATTAGAAAGATTTCTTAAAATCATGAAAATAGATTGATAAATTCAATATTAAAAGGAAAAACAGGTGCTCCTGGGTGGCTCAGTTGGGTAAGTCTTCAACTCTTTATCTCCCCTCAGGTCATCATCCCAGGATCTTGAAATGGAGCCCACATTGGGTTCCCTGCTCAGTGGGGAGTCTGCTTCCTCTCCCTCTGCTCCTCCCCAGCTTGTGCACACACACACACACACACTCTCTCTCTCTCTCTGTCTCTCTCTCCAAAATAAATAAATAAATCTTTTTTAAAAAGGGAAAAACATGCATATAAAAAAAAAAACCCACAAACCCAGATTGGAGAAGACATTGGCAGGGCTTGTAACTGAGAAAGGATTAGTATGCAGAATAACTTCAATAAGAACAAATCTCCCCTCCCGAAAAAGTTTTAAACAGGCAAAAGAAATGAACAGGCACTTCACAAAAGAGGAAACCCAAATGCCTATATACAAAAAGATGCTCACATCACCTTACCAGTAATCAGGGAAATACATATTAAAATTACACTAACTATAACCATTTCACATCCATCTGGCCACAATTTCAGTCTGACCAGGTCAAGAGTAAGCACAAAGAGTATATTCTGCTGATGGTAAAAAAAATGACAAAACCATTCTGCAGAACAAAGTGAAAACTTCCTACAGCACAAACCTGATATGATCGACCCAGCATCTTACTCTGGATATGTGTCTTAAAGAAACTCACATGACAGACATATTCTGCAGCGCTATTTATTCTACTGACAAACAAGAAAAACATGAAGTCCATCAACCTGAAAACTCAACTGTAGCAAATATACATAGAACCTGTACAACTATTAAAATCAATAAACTAAAAAAAATTTTTTAAATAAAATCAATAAACTAGAGTTTATATGCACTGATATGGGTATCAAAATATTGAGAGAAGAAAAAAACAAACTGTAGAGGGATACACAGAAACAACACTATATTGATTTATGTACACAGTGTAGCAAAAGAATGAAAAACAAGCAAAGGAATATTATCATGGTGTAAGTAAGTGGGGGAGCAGAATATGCAGGGGCTTCATGATATTTACAATGTCTTATTTCTTAAATTGGGTGTAAATTCTCTGTTCTTTAAATTCCTGAAATATTTTATAAAAAGATCATGCAACTTACCTTGTGTCAGCAAATGATTTTTCTTGTATTTTTCTACCTGAGTTCCTGAAGAAATCTGACTCTTCTGTAATCGAACTGATGAATTCTACAGTATGAGATAATTTTGAATATAAAATTAGTGTTAGGCTACATATTAGTACAATGAATGAAACTAACACTCAGCCTGCAGTAAGAATGGTTTAAGTTTGTTCATTTATGTTGTTTTCATTTAACACTACAGGTCAGAGGGAACAAGATATTATTTAGAACTGAATTACACACACACCCCACCTTTAAAAGAAACACAGCTGACCCTGAACAAACGTTGGTAAGGGGTACTGACAATCCCGCGTTTGAAAATCCATGTATAACTTTGACTCCCCCCAAATTTGACAACTAATAGCCTACTGGTGTCTGGAAGCCTTACCAACATGAACAGCAGATTAATATATATCTTGTATGTCATGTATTATGTACTGTATCCTTACATTAAAATAAGTTAAGCAAAGAAAATGTTATTAAAATCTTAGGGAAGGGAAAATATATTTACGGGGCTGTATTGTATTTATTTTAAAAAATCTGCATACAAATGAACCCACCTGGTTCAAAGGTCAACTGTATATTCATTCTTCAAGTGAGGGCATAATAGACAACACAGTGAAACACTCTTCTGTGACTGTTATCAGATTCGCCAGAGAAAAGGGCAGGAACTCAATACCACTAAACCCCTTTATCTCACCTCCTATGAACACCTAACCATCTTGCTCTCACTTTGAGCCCTAGCTCAGAAATCCCTAGCCCTGTGGCTCCTCACCACAGCCCCTTCTGGGGACAGAACTTTCTCACCCTCAGCACTCACACCCCTAGGTTTAGGGTAGGGTAAAGGTCTTCCTTGCTCCCCATCACCACTTCCAACAAATCACTCTTCTCCCTAACCACCCCTGCCCCCAACTCTGTGTCTCATATCCATGACTCACCTACCATGAATCCCCTTGCCAGGAGGTAACTCCAGTGTTACCTTCTGTTTCCTGACCTACTCTCGCCTACCTCAGCCATGCATGCAAACTCTAGAACTAGTCATTATCAATTTATCTGCAATTATCAATAACTGCAAAAATCTCAATTTCAAAGCCCTCAGAGCCAGAATGTGAGGGCATTCCACAAAGTAATGAGCCAGGTTTATTCAAAAAGCCAATGCTATTTAATAAAATGCTAAAGTAGTTAGGAGTAAGATGCCACGATTTCTGCAATTAGCCTCAAATGGTCCAGCAAAATACATATACACAAGTGGTCAAATATTAAGAGTGTTCGAATCTAGGTGACTATGCAGATGTTCATCATATTATTCTTTCAAATTTGTCTATTTGGGGATGCTGTTATAATAAAATGTTTGGGGAAGACAGGTGAATTCCACTTTTTTCTGACTGCCGTATCCTATCCTTCCAGCTCCTTCCTCTAACACCCTCACTCCACCAATGTGTACAGCCCACAAGCTCCTACAATTCACTGACCCATAGAGATTTTCTATGTCCCTCAAACCTCATAGCTTATGCCCTTCTCATGCAGCTTAAAGCATGGTTCCCTGAAGTTGCTCTGGCTGCATA
The DNA here is from genome assembly GCF_018345385.1 of Vulpes lagopus. Classification (NCBI taxonomy): domain Eukaryota; kingdom Metazoa; phylum Chordata; class Mammalia; order Carnivora; family Canidae; genus Vulpes; species Vulpes lagopus. The sequence goes on from NC_054831.1 coordinate 32,646,908, forward strand.
TACTGTTGACTTCCATGCCCTTCCATGCCCTCACTCACTCGGTAGTATTCACCTGGATGACCGTATCTCTTCTAAAATACAACTCTCCACCACGCTACAACCAAAAAGCTGAACAAGAAAATAATACAAACAATTCTCACTTGAAGTGTATGATCTCTAACCTACGTTAGCCTCCACAGCAGCCCAGGAATCAGACTGCACTTCCCCAGTCCCTCTGCTTTCCACATCTCTAAACCTCTATGTCATACTTTCTTTCCTCTCCTCAAACCTCCTACACTTCTCCCTCCTCACTCTGAGGATGACTGAGCTTCCTACTTCACTGACAATGTTAAGGCATCAGGAGGGAACCTCCTACCAGTGGGCACCACCCACTGAGCCCAGGGCCAACACATTAGATATTCTGCTACCAGGTATGTGCTGTCTGTCCTCCTTGCCAAGTCTTGCCCCTCCCTTCACCCCTAAATCCACCGCCATTCATGAACACTGCTTCAGCCATTCTCCCACCTGCTCCTGCATCAGTATCTTGCTCTTTATTGAATCAATCCTACCAAGACAAAACACTGTTAATTTTCCCATTAAAACACACACACACCCCTTTCCTTACAGCCACTACCCCATCTCTTTATATTTATTGCAAAATCTTTCCACCAGGCTGTTATACTGTCTAAAACTTCTCCTCATTCTCTTTTATCCAGTTAGACTTTTATTTTCAACACAGCCCTATTTGGTAAATCTAATGACTAATTTTCAGCCCTTATCTGATTTAGCAGCAGCCTCTGACACCACTGGTCACTCTCTCTTCCTAGAAGTCCTTTCTTTTCTTGACTCTCAGGATGCCACGCTGGCCTCCTCTACTCCATTTTCTCTGGTTATCTATTCTTCTCATCCCTCACCTTCTCATGGTCTGGCTCAGTGTATGGATCTCTTCACCACCCACATTTTCAGCACCGGTGATCTTTGCCAGCCCAAAGCTTTACCACACCTCCCAATGACCCCCAAACTTCGAGCTCCAATTTGACCTCCTGATAGGTGTGTAACTGCCCAGTTAACATCTCCACCTTTTCAAACTTCTCCAGTTAACTTCTTCACAGGTATTTCAAACTTACCCTGTCTAAATCTGAGTTCTAATATCCATGCCCCCAGAAATACATGCTCTCTTCTTGTGGTGCTTGTCAAATTTTATCCACTTCTCAGCCCTCCATGGCTGCTCTCCCAGTCTTGAGCCTCTGTTATCTCTGGTGTGAATTACTGCAACAGTCTCCTAACTGGTATTCCCAAGTATGTCTATACCCCTCCACTCCCAACCTGTGCAGTCTACAGTTGGCAGTTGACAAAGTAAACTTACTAAAACAAAAGATTAAGTCAACTCCAATCATAGTCCTCCAAGGGTTCCTGTTCTCAGAGGAAACACCCAAGGGCTCACAGGAATCAATGAAGGCCTAGTGAACTCTGCACCCACTTCCCTCCGTCACATCTCTGATCACATCCCCTACCATTCTCCCCACTTATTCTGCTCCAGTTCCACCAGCCTCAGACCATGCTCATACTCAGGCCCACGAAGCAGAGAGACTCCAGGCCTCGGGTTCCTCTGCTGGCTCTGCTCTCTCCCAGATTTGTACCCCTATTCGGGCCATTATTCAAACGCCACTTTCTAGGTAAGATTTTCTTTGGCCATCTTGTCTAAAATAGCAACACCCCTCACCCCAACAGTTATCATCCCCCTTCCTTGCTTTTTTCTCCTTGGTTCTTGTCACTATGTCACACACCATAATTTTATTATCTGTCTTATTTATAGACCTCCCACTGCTAGAATATAAATTTCAAGAGGGCAAGGAAGTTTATCTGTTTTGTTAATTGCTTTATCCCCGGTGCATGAAAGTGTCTGGCACATCAAAATCATAATTATAGATGAATGAAAGACCAATTACTCAATTCAAAAGGATCAATCATATGCATGTGACTCTGCAAGAAAAAAAAAACTTCACTTGGCCTGTTTTAACTAAGATTATCTGCCCATTGTGCTATAATTCTTTAAAAGAATTCTAAAAATGAATTTGAAAACTACATAACAATGCTCAAAAGAATTTTTCAATTATGGTAAAAAAAACACATAAAATTCACCATGTTAACCGCTGTTAAGTGTACTATTCAGTGGCATTAAGCACATCCTCACTGCTGTGCAGCCCTCATATCCATCCATCACTAGCACTAATTCCTCTTGCAAAACTGAAACTTTGTCCCCATTAAACCACAACTCCCCATTTCTCCCCCCGCCCAACCCTGGCAATCATCCTCTACTTTTTGGCTCTATAAATTTGAGCACTCAAATATTTAACATCTCCCTGCCTTAACGAAGCCAGCTCCAAACCTACCATGGACCCATCTTTTTTTGTGGCAGTCACACAGGGACCCGTCCTGATGCTGCTCTCAGTAGCTTCTGCTTTCTTCCAGGCATCTAGTCGGAATCTTTCCATCACTTTTATTTCTTCCCTGAGGTCTGTGTTCTCTCTGACCAACATTTCTATCTGGCTTCTAAGACGGCCATGTGTACTTGACCATTTTGCTTCCTTTCTTTTCAAATCTTCCTGTAAATCTGCTATCTGCTGTTTCAAAGCCTCTCGAAAAAAAAAATTACTAGGATTAAAACAATGCACTAGAAGAAAGAGACACAGCAACAAAACAGATGTGCTAGCATAGACAGCAGAAAAGGGAAGGCTTGGTCAATCACATTTCAAAAATATGAGGTTTTTCATGAAAGGGATTAAGGGTTCAGGTTAGAGCTTCACCTTATACCATTAACAAAACTGATTCCACTTAGGAGTTCATTGCAATAACACTGCCATGAGGTAATAAAGGTCTATACTAAACTATTAATTGAAATAGAAAAATGGAAGATTATCTGGTAAAGAAAAAATTAATAGGAATTCATGACTATTTTAAGGAAGCGTGAAGATAAAGGGATGAATAAAAGATTTGAAGTCAAAACCATCAGTCCTGAAAACAGTTTCTACTTGGAATTCATGAGAAGAAACAGTTTTTAAGAAAATGCTTTGTTTCAGATGTACGAAATGACATATGCGAAGAAACTCCTGGAAATGTCTAGAAGCAATTTACAATTATACAAACAAAAATCAAAATTAATGTCAGAACTAAGGAAAATTTAGTCACCTACATAGCTTATGTGGGTACAAGATATGGGGAGTGCCTGAGAGCTGAGGGAGACAGCGAGGGTGGAAACAAGACCTAACTGCCCATCACCTGAGAACTTACCTGATGCGAGCCTAAAGGTAGTGAGGAGCCCTAGGCAGCTCATTAATATGCATGTAGAACGATGTCTATCCATTCTCATGTAAGCCTCATGACTGCCAACAAAGCAACCACGTGACAGGAAGAGACTAGGGCTCAAAGGACCTCCCCCTTGGGGGATGGTCATATCACAGGGAGCATGGACTCTAGGTTTGGGTGAGATTAAGGCTCAAACCTCAGTTCTTTCTTAAAAGCTTTTGAAACAAGGTCATTGACCTCCCAAAACATAAGCCTCCCTATATGTATAAAAGTATGGAGTATAACCAATAAATGAGCAATTTCTAACTGGTAAGCATTGTTATCACATGGACAAAGAGACTTATTAATATTAAAATCATAACACAAAGTCTAAACAGGTTAAGAATCCAAAGGCAAATAAGCCAAACATAGAAAGACAAATACTGTATGGTATCACTTGTATGTGGAATCTTAGAGAAAAAAAAGAAAAAAGCCAATTTCATAGAAACAATAGAATGGTGGCTGCTAAGGGCTGGGGGAAAGGGAAATGGGGAGATGAAAGTCAAACAAAGAGTACAAGCCTTCAGTTACACGACGAATATGTTCTGAGGAGCAGCATACAATAGGGAGACTATAGTAATAATACGGTGATATGCACTGAGAGCAGATGTTGTTCCTGAGAGCATATTCTTAAGCATTCTCAGCACACATACCCACACAAAGAGTTAACTATGTAAGGTGAGGGGTGTGTTATTATCTTGATCTTGCTAATCATTCCACAAGGTATATGTATATAAAATCATCACACTGTACATTTAAATATATATGCTTATATTTTTCAATTATTCCTCAATAACGTTAAAAAATGATTAATATTTATAAAACATCTACCATCAGGTACTGTTCTGGGTCCTTGCAATACAAAGAACAAAACAAAGATTGCAGGGAGAGCTGTGTTGAAGGTGATAGGGCCTAGGGAAGAAAAGGCAGGTAGCCAGGAGAAAGCAGTGCTGCAGGGAAGGACAGGTATGCAGGGAAGGGAAGCTGCGCAGTACGCAATTTGTCAGGGCTCATGGAACAGAGACCTGAAGGAGGCTCACAATGAACCACATGGTTGTTCAGGGGAAGAACATTCCCAGAAGCACCAGCAAATACACCAGGGAGGAGTGGTCCTGGCACGGTCACAGAACAGCAAGCAGGCCAGTGAGCTGGGGCAGAATGAATGACACAGAGGAGGAGAAGACGGTGTGAAAAAGGTGAAAGAACACCAAATCATCTAAGAACTTGAGGCCATTGTAAGGATTGAAGCTCTTATTATAAGAAAAAAGTAGTCATTAAAGGGGCCATGGGCAGAGAGGGGACAAGACCCAGCACCTTTCCAGAAGAATCACTGGCTGTTACATGGAAAACAACCCATGGAAAAGACAGGGTGGGAGCAGAGGCTATCTGGACAGTCCTTTAACTCAGAGATGGCAACTCAAGACTGGATACATTTTCTGACAGAAGAGCATGCAGTATAAGAGAAAGAGAAGAGAACAATCCTTGTTTCTGGCCTGAGCACACGCAAGGTCAGGGATGCTGCCACCTGAGATGGAGAAGGCTAGGAAGGGAAATGCAGAAGTTCACCTGGAGACATGTGTAGCTAGTCAGACAGAGCAGACTAGCACATTGAGCAGGTCCAGGCCAGGATTTAAATTTGGGAGTCTTTAGCATATAAATCCTAACTGAAGGCATGAAACTAGAGGAGCTCATCAAGGGAAGACAGATGCTCCTTTCTGCTGGGAACCTCCACCGTTTGGTTAAAGAGGAGGAAAAAGTGAAAGAGGACGAGGTAAGGCACTAGCCAAATAAGGGGAAAACCCAGAGGTATCCTGGGAGTCAAATGAACAAAGGCTCTGATGAGGAGTCATGTGTGCTGACAGCCAAGTCACATGAGGACTGAGTGGCTACTGCGCAACCATCGGGAAGAAGCTGGTGACCACAACAAGAGCAGTTTTGGAGCAGTGGTGTGTACAGAAGTAGAAAGAGACACCACTTTCAAGGAGTTTTGCTACGAAGAAACAGGGTTGTGGCTGAGGGAGTATGGAGGCAAGAGAGATTTTAAAAAGTAACAGCCAGTGTGCACACTGACGGCAAGATTCAGTAGAGTGGAAAATGGATGCTGTTAGAGAAACAAGAAATGCTGGAGTAGGGCCATAGATGGTACCAGGAGACCTGGTATATAAGCAGAAGAGTCTCATAAGGAACGGAGGCAGAGCACACAGGCTCGGACACCAGGGCAGCATCACCGGTTGGATCAAGGGGACGTTCTCAGCTGTGTAGAGTAGGGTCTTTCTTCAGAGGGAAGTGAGGCCACACATGGGAAGTTTGAGAAGGCAGGGGAGTGAAATGGAATCGAAGAGTGGGAGAGAAGAGAGCATGGAAACAACACAGGCCCATTTGTGGTTTGTGCTTGTGACTTTTAAAATGGACCTGTTAAAAAATAAAATAAAATAAATAAAATAAATAAAATAAATAAAATAAAATAAAATAAAATAAAATAAAATAAAATAATAAAATAAAATAAAATAAAATAAAATAAAATAAAATAAAATAAAATAAAATAAAATAATAAAATAAAATAAAATAAAATAAAATAAAATAAAATAAAATAAAATAAATAAAAAATAAAATGGCTTTGTTCTCCATTAAATGTTTCTTCCCATTAAATGTTATGGGCACAAAGATAAAGTAGGCAAGAAATGCCAGGCCTATAGTCTTGCCAACAAAATATGACTTGAGAAAAGGGAGTAAAGAATGTATTTATAGAAATGATTAGAGCAACTGACTCTAGGATTTAGAAAATAAGAGGGTGAGGAAAATCAATGAATTGGAAAGTCCTAATGGGACTGAAAGATTAGAGTAATAGAGGGAATGGAAAATATTAATAATACTTGGTCACAATGAGCTAATTAAAAAATAGGATTTAAAATAACTAGAATATGTGTGACAATTTTTTCTTTGAATTCTACAAAACTTTTTGATTTGCATAAATACATAAATAAGTAAATAAAGTAACAGAGTTTTTAAGTTTTAATATCTGGGAGATAAGAGGTCTTCTAGTCCTAAAGCATGGGGATGGGAATCCTCAAAATCCATTTATCTGTATCCTCTTCTTTATCTATTTATCTGTCGATGGACATCTGGGGTCTTTCCATATTTTGGCTATTATGGACATTCCTGCCACAAGTACTGGGGTGCATGTACCCTTTCGAATCACTATGTTTGTATCCTTTGAATAAATACCCAGCAGTGCAATTGCTGGGTGATAGGGTAGCTTTCCTTTTAACTTCTTGAGGAACCTCCATACTGTTCTCCAGAGTGGCTGCATCAGCTTGCATTCCCACCAACAGTGTAAGAGGGTCCCCTTTCTCTGCATCCTCACCAACATCTGTTGTTTCCTGATGTGATAATTTTAGCCATTCTGACTGCTGTGAGGTGGCATCTCATTGTAGTTTTGATTTGTATTTCCCTGTTGCCAAGGAATGTGGACCATTCTTTCATGTGTCTGTTGACCATTTGTATAAAGACAAGCTTATTGATGCAGATTGCCACTACAAGACTAGTAAATCAGACCAATAACCAAAAAAGAAAAGTAACTGTTAGAGAAAAACAACATACAGATGTAGAGCTAGGAAAGAAAGAGTGAGCAAGTGCTCTAAGGGAAGAATATGAGATTTTGAAAGAGGAAGGAACATGATTATGAAGGGTCCTACATGGCATGCTAAGGAGTTTGCATTTTATCTAGGAAGAAAGTCAACTGAAGGATTTTAAGCAGAAGAACATCAGATTTCATGTGGAAAGATCACTTTGACAGCAAGGGGAGGACAGAGTGGGGAGGAAAGGAAGAAAGACAGAAACTGAGGCTGACTGACTACACAGAAGAGAAACACAGGTGGGACATGAGAGTTGAGAGGAAGAGAAAGAGTCAGGATAACAAAGATATGCAGAAGATAAAGTCAAAAGAAGTTATTGTTGATGGAATTCAAAGGTGGAAGAGTAGATCTCTTTTTATCCCAAGTGTGAATGTGTAAAAAGTCAGAAGGAAAGGCAGATTTAGTAGGAAGGGGATAAGGTAAGTCTGAAACATCCAAACAGAGCTAAGCAGCTCATTACATAGCACCTCATAGATCCTGGCCCCTCAAATATTTTCTGAATGAAGAAACAGATACATAGGTCAGTAAATGCAGAGATCTGACTGACCCTCAGTGTGTAAATGATCAATGAAAACTCACTGTATGAAAATTAGAAGTTACTTGATTAAGAAAGAAAAATCAGTGTGAACTTACGACTTCAAAGACATCCCCCCTTCCCCAGCAGTGACACTACGATAGGCACCAAGAGCAAGGACACCACTGTGGCTGACCGCCAGTCCTCAGATAACGTCCTAGTAGTAAGATAAGAAATATGGCTCCTAGGACAATGGCTGATTTCAGATCAGGGATAAGCTGAAGAAAAACAAAAAGCAAAAAACCGGATGGTCTGAAATAACCACTAGTGAGAGAAAGCAGGAATAATCTCAAACTTCTAAGGGCAATGGCAAAGCTGAAGAAGGACAAGGAAGCTGATGTACCTATAGGGCTCCCACAGGCCAAGCTGGGGCCACTTGATTATCAAAAAGGAAAATTTGTAATTAATTAGAATAACTTGAGTCTATGAAAAGCTGTAAATCAATAACGATGAATGTAAATCCCAGGAAGACAGAAACGTCTTCATCAATAATTCCACAGTGGTTGTCATAAAGGTTCTCAAATATATGGGTTGAAGGAATGAACACCCAAAAGAAAATAATATATGTTTTTTAAAAAATTTTATTTGACAGAGAGAGAGAGAGAGAGAATGAGAGAAAGAGAGAGAGAATGAGAAAGAGAGAGAGAATGAGAGAAAGAGAGAGAGAACAAGCAGGGGAAGCAGCAGGTAGAGGGAGAGGAAGAAGTAGGCTCCCCGCAGAGCAGGAAGCCCCATGAAGGGCTTGGTCCCAAGACCTTGGGAACATGACCTGAGCTGAAGGCAGACATTTCACCAACTGAGCCACCCAGGCGCCCCTGCAGTAATTATTTTTAACTACTACATTCCTCTGATTATGTCCATTCTAACTTTGAAATGAAAAGGACTGATTATTTGGCCTATCAGTTAGTAAGTTTTGGAATTAAACACCTAGTCAGTATAGGAGCCTTAGATTTGTATAAATGAATAGAAGTAACAGTATTTGGTATAAGGATGTCAAACTGATCAACACAACATGGTTGTGTGTTTTGGTTTCCAACTCTTAGCTTATTAATTCATCCATGGTACTACTGTAGTCTTTTTTGGGATGGGGGGGCAGACTTTGGTAACAAAAGAACTGATATATTTTACTCTCTCAAAGTCAGACTACAAAAAATGTTCTTCATGCAGTGTCTCAGATTCCTTATCGAGTCCATGGATGATTAACAAAATGATACCCAGGGGCACCTGGTAGCTCAGCTGGTTAAGCATCTGACTCTGGATTTCAGCTCAGGTTATATTCTCAGGGTCCTGAAATCAAGTTCTACTGCAGGCTCCACACTCAGCAGGGAGTCTCCTTAAGGAATCTCTTTCTCATTCACTGCCCCTCCCCCAGCTCTCTCTCTAATAAATAAATAAATCTTTTAAACAAATTTTTAAATTGACACCCAATTTCTCTTTGACACATCATATAACTGAGATTCTTACAAGACTGTCATCCTTACTAACTTACGTAAGTATAACATAAAGAACTGGCATACCTGTATTTCTTCACGTTCTTTTTTATCTGGAAAAGTTCTTGCAACTGTAGTATACTTTTCAAAAACTTTGCGTTCCTTTTGTAGCTTCCTCGTTTCCTCCTTTTTAAACTCTTCTATTCGAGCCAATTCTTTTGCTTTCTGTTGTTCAAAGTCTGTAATTTCTTTCCTAAAATGACCAAACCATGTTATTAAAGGGACGATCTTAATGGTGTAATCCACATGTGGTACAAAATGAAACACTAGTGACTGCCTGGGATGGAGGAGCTGCTGGTCTTGGTGAATCCAGCTTCAAGCCATAGTACTGAAGTAACTCAGTTAACTCCATGAAGCATTCCTCCAACAAATATTCACTGAGCACCTATTATGAATCATGCACTACCCTGGGTACTGGAGAAACCACAGAGAAAAAAATAAACATCCTTACTTCCATGGAGCTTCTCATTCTAATGGAAGAGACAAACAATAACAAGATAAATAAAATACATGGCACAGGGTAACCCCAGTGGCTCAGCGGTTTGGCGCCACCTTCAGCCGGGGGCATGATCCTGGAGACCCAGGATCAAATCCCACACTGGGCTCCCTGCATGGGGCCTGCTCCTCCCTCTGCCTGTGTCTCTCTCTCCCTCTCTCTCTCTCTCTCTGTGTGTGTGTGTGTCTCTCATGAATAATAAAATATTTTTTAAAAAATAAAAATAAAATACATGGCACATTCGAAGTGTTAATGAGAAAAATAATGTAAGGAATGAGGGTAGAAAATATCACGGAAATTAAAATTATGGATGGAGTCATCTTGCTGAGATACTATTTTAAGTAAAATCTGAACAAACTAAGAGAACAGCCTTAAGGATATCTGGACAAAACAGCTCCAGAGGAGGGAACACTACATGCAAAAGCCCTGAGGTAGGAATATGGCTGTTGTGGTCAAAGATCAGCCAGGAGGGCGGGGTGGCTAAAATCTGAGAGAAAATATAAGATAGAAAGGTAGAAAAAGTTATCAAAAAACAAATAAAACAGAGGGCCAAATGTTGATCAGAGGAACTATCATAACCCAGGTGCATGCTGATGCTCTTAAGAGCATAGGAAGAGTGACATCATCAAGATGGTAGAATAGTTCACCAGCCCATATCTCCTTACACAAACAACAACCTGACAGCCGCACACAGATTAAAGTACTTTCGTGGGATCTCTATCATCCACGAAGGCAGATGAGAAATCCTAGGCTCACCTGCCAAAGGACCCAGGAGGAACCACACCCATCTGTCCCTGGTAAGGGACCTCATGACCTCAATCATGACTATGAAATCTGAAACAGTCCTGTGCCCTGGTTCTAGCCCTGCTGTATTGTGGTCCTGGAGGCAGTCCTGCTCACCGAGGGACCAAGCAGAACACTAAGGGGCCTGGCAGAAGGATATTCAAAAACCTGGCAGGAGCCACACCCATTCTCACTCCCTGTGTCTACGCACTCAACAGTAGACCCAGAAGCAGCCCCAGCTAGCTTGACTAGCTCCAGCACTGCTGGACTATGGTCCTACAAGCAGTCCTGTCCAACTGGGGATCTTGTAGGAACCACATCCACCATGTCCCTGTTAAGAGACCTGCCAGTTATGGACTCCAGTATGGACTCAGTAGTAGCCACACTACAATCCTATTCAACTGTGATCCTAGAAGCAGACCATCGTCCAGGGATCCAGTTGGAGAAGCTCTGCCAAAACTGGTCTGTAAAGACAAAAAGAGTTTTTTGCCCTTTCAAATATAAAACTGTCAACACAAAACTACATAAGATTCACGCAAATGTGACACTACCAAAGGAAACTAATAAAGCTCCAACAACTAATCCCAAAGAAATGCAGATCTAAGAACTGCCTGATAAAGAAGTCAAAATAACGGTTTTAAAGCAGTTCAGCAAACAGCAAGAGAACACAGATAAAAAACTCAACAAAACTAGGAAAACAATGCATGAAAGAAAACAAGGAGTTCAACAAAGAGATAGAAATCATTAAAAAAAAAAAAAAACAACCCACAAACAATTACTTAAAACTAACTAAATAAAACCTAAAACGGAGGGGGCACCTGGCTGGACCATGTGACTCTTGATCTCAGGGTCATGAGTTTGAGCCCCATGTGGGGTGTAGAGATTACTCAAAACTAAATAAATAAAACTTTAAAATAAACTTTCTTCTGGAGCTGAAGAACACAGTGACTGAAGTGAAAAAATACAAGAGAGCTTCAACAACAATCAAGTAAAAGAATCTGTGAACTCAACAACGAGGAATTTGAGGTCAAAGGAGAAAAAAGAAAAAGAATGAAGAAAACCCATGGATCTATGGGACACTACAAAAGAACCAATGCAGTCACTAAGGAAGTCTCAGAAGGAAAAAACACACAAAATCAACAAACTCCTACTAGACCTAAGAAAGAGAAAAGACTCGAATAAAATTATAAATGCAAAGAGGATACATTATAATAGATGCCCCAGAAATAAAAAGGATCATAGTATGAACAATTATATCCCCAAAACTAGATAATCTAGAAGAAACAGATAAATTCCTAGAAATATACAACCTACCAAAATGAATCTAGACTAGAAAGCCTGAACAGGGGGCACATGGGTAGCTCAGTGGTTGAGTGTCTCCCTTTGGCTCAGGTCATGATCCTGGGGTCCTGGGATCAAGTTCCGCATTGGGCTTCCCAGAGAGAGCCTGCTTCTTCCTCTACCTGTGTCTCCCCATGTCTCTGCCTCTCTTTCTGCGTCTCTCATGAATAAATAAATAAATAAAATCTTTAAAAAAAAAAGAAAAAGAAAAAAAAAGAAAGAAAGCCTGAACAGATCAATAATAAGGAAACTGAATCAGTAATCAAAAATCTCCCAAGAGGGCAGCCTGGGTGCCTCAGCAGTTTAGTGTTGCCTTTGGCCCAGGGCGTAATCCTGGAGACATGGGATCGAGTCCCACGTCGGGCTCCGTGCATGGAGTCTGCTTCTCCCTCTGCCTGTGTCTCTGCCTCTCTCTCTGTGTCTCTCATGAATAAATAAATAAAATCTTAAAAAAAAAAAAATCTCCCAAGAAAGAAAAGTTCAGGACTGGATGGCTTCCAAACCAAAGCCAGACAATGACACCACAAGCAAACTACAGACCAACTCCTGATGAACACAAATGTATAAATCCTCAATAAATACTAGCAAACCAAATCCAACAGCACATTGAAAGGATTTACACCATGACCTAGTGGGATTCATCTTTGGAATACAAGGCTGGCTCAACATAACAAATCAATTAAGGTGATGTAAACTAGTGCAGCCACTGTGAAAAACAGTATGGCGGTTCCTCAAAAACTTAAGTATAGATGTGCCATATGAACCAGCAATTCCACCCCTGAGTATATATCCAAAATAACTAAAAGAAGATGCCTGAATACATATTTGCACACCAATGTTAATAGCATTATTCACAACAACCAAAAGGTAGAAACAACCCAAATGTCCAGCTGTAACCCAAGAAATGCCAAGGATTGACAGCAACCACTATAAGATAGGATAGAAAGCATGGCTCTGCTGATGCCTTGACTTCAGACTTCTAGCCTCCAGAACCATGACAATATTAACTCCTACTGTTTTAAGCCACCTAGTTTGTGTGTACAATTGATCCTTGAACAACATGGGTTTGAATTGCATGGATCCACTTATACACAAATTTTTACAGTACAGTACTGTAAATGTATTTTCTCTTCCTTACAACTTTCTTAACATTTTCTTTTCTTTATTGTAATACATGTATAACACATGTAACAAACCATGTGTTAATCAGCTGTTCTCAGTACAGTACAGTATTAGTATTATTCCAGGCAATAGTACAGTATTAGTATTATTAATTTTTAGGGAGTCAAAATATATGTGGATTTTTGGCTGTACAGGGGGATAGAGCCCTCAACCCCCACACTGTTCAAGAATCAACTGTACTTTGTTGCAGTAGCCCTAGAAAATTAATGCACCAGCAAAGGTAGCACTTGAATTCACAGCTTCAAAATGCTTTTCAAAATTCAATGTACAATGTCCTCATTAAGAGAATTCCCCTTTTAACATTTCTGACTACACTGGGTCATTTTAACTAAAAAATTTTTATGTGGTTGAGATTTAAAAAAAAAGATTTCACTTCCTTTTCCTTTACACCTTGTTGGATTGACAAAAATTACTTGAAATATTTTATATACATATATAATCTTAAAGAAACTGAATCATTATATTTTTTTCCCCAACTTATAGAAGCAAACTTACCTAAGGTTTTCCAAAGCACTTTCTCGTTCAATGCGAAGTTTAGCTAAAGATGTGTTCTCAGCTTTAAATTTTTCTATTTCTGTTTCCAATTCAATAATTTTTTCTCTCAATACTTGAGATCGAGCACTGTCACCTATAAAATAGACCACATTATATTGAATTTCACAAAAGGTCTTCAGCAGCAAAAACATTAGCTAGTTATTAACAGTAAGAGCCAAAAATATTGTAAACATCAGTACTATTAAAATGCATGAGAAACAATGTTTCTAATAACAACAACAAAAATTATTTTGGCCTAACTTTCCAGAAGAAACCAATCTAAGGGCATTATTTAACCTCAAGAGTATCAGTCTGACTATGAATTAACATCACACATAAAAAGAAATTCAAATACTTTAAAAAAAATGAATACATATATTTTTTGTCTTTTTGATAACAGCCAATATTGAAAACTTTATATGGTGATATATAGTAACTAGACTTATCATGGGATCATTTTGTAATGTATAAAAATATTGAATCATTATGATGTACACCTGAAACTAACAGGATGTTATATATCAATTATACTTCCATTTACATTATACTTTATACTTCCGCCTGGCTCAGTTGGTTAAACGACTGACTCTTGGTTTCAGTTCAGGTATGATCTCACGTTCGTGAGATGGAACTATGTGTTGGGCTCTGAGTTCAGCAGGGAGTCAGTCTGCTTCTTTCTCTTCCCCTCTTCCCCCCTTCCCTACCCCAGCTCCCATGCTCTTTCCCTTTCTTTCAATTATAAATAAATAGGAACGCTTGGGTGGCTCAGTCAGTTGAATGGCCAACTCTTGATTCCTCAGGTCATGATCTTGGGATCCTGGGATCAAGCCCCATGTCAGGCTCCCCACCCTGCAAGGAGTCTGCTAAAGGATTCTCCCTCTCTCTCTGCCCCTCTCCCCACTCACAAATGGTCTCTCCCTCTCCAAAAAAATAAATGTCTTTAAAAAGAACTTTTTTAAAAATGAATAAATATATACACATACATGAATAGCTTAAGAACATGAATAAGTAATTCACAAGACAGCTAAAGCACTAACCAACACCAAAATCAAAGTTTACCCCCAATAGTCACAAAAATACAAATTAAGACTTTTTCCATACCAAATTTCCTATTTAAAGAGTAAATAGCCAATACTTGTCCTTCCACTACACTTTTGAAAAACTTAGTTTTGCACAAAAATATGCCTTGTAGAGTTATTCCTAATAGTGAAAAATAACAAGTATCCAACATTAAGGAAATTACTGAATAAAATAATGTGTTCATATAATGTTCTGCATCCATTTTTAAAATACACAAAGTTTTAAAGACAACATATATTATACACTTGGTCAAAAAAGAAAGGTAAGTTTTTTTTTAAGATTCTATTTATTTATTTATTTGAGAGAGAGAATGAGCAGGAAGAGTGGCAGAGGGAGAAGCAGACTCCCCACTGAGCAGGGAGCCCAATGCAGGGATTAATCCCAGGACGCTGGGATCATGACCTCAGCCTAAGGCAAATACTTAACCAACTAAGCCATCCAGGTGCCCCAGATAAGGTAAGTTTTAACAAATACCTGTACCATATTAAAAATACATGGGAAAAATGACTAGAAGGAAATATCTCAAAATGATATCACATCAACTTTGGATAGTTGTAAACACTTTTTATTCTATAAGCTTCCAAACTTTCTGCAAAAAGAACTATTTTTAAAATCAGAGTATTATTTTAAGTTATAATTTGTATTTTAAAGCACTTATGCCTTCCTAGGCATTCAGAGTTTATAATATGATATAATGGAAAGGAGTTTTTCAACATGAGTTTTAAAAGCCCATCATCAGGGGCAGCCCAGGTGGCTCATCAGTTTAGCACCGCCTTCAGCTCAGGGCCTAATCCTAGACACCTGGGATCGAGTCCCATGTCGGGCTCCCTGTGTGGGGCCTGCTTCTCCCTCTGCCTGTGTCTCTGTCTCTCTCTCTCGCTCTCTCTCATGAATAAATAAATAAATTCTTTAAAAAAAAAATGCCCATCAGGGATGCCTGGGTGTCTCAGTGGTTGAGGGTCTGCCTTTGGCTCAGGTCATGATCTCAGGGTCTGAGTTTGAAACCTATGTTGGGTTCTACACGCAACAGGAAGTCTGCTTCTCCCTCTCCCTCTCCCTGCATCCCTCATCTCCCCTCCTCCCCATCCTCGTCATATGCTCTCTCAAATAAATGAAATGAATAAAATCTTTAAAAAAAAAGGTGAAGAATGGTATATAAAAAAACGTGTTTTCATTTGTATAGAAAGATTATATACCCATCCCCCCCGTATATGCTTTCATATGCACAGAATCTTTCTAGAATACACAAATGAAATGGGAATGTAAGTTCCTCTAGGAAAGGGAACTAGGAGTCCATGTCCAGGGAAGAAAGGACACTTCAATTTCACTGTGTTTCTTCTTGGTCCTATTTAGCAAGTCAGTGCATGAGGTAGCAAAAAAATTAAGTAAAAACATAGTCATTTTAAAAAGCGCATACACAAAAGTTCATGTTACACAAACCATAAATTGGGTACTCTCTGGTTATAAAAGTATTATCTCACTTTACAATAAATTAATTAATTCTAAAGCCTTAAGAGGGGCACCTGGGTGGCTCAGTAGTTGACCATCTGCCTTTGGCTCAGGTTGTGATCCCAGGGTCCTGGGATCGAGGCCCACATCAGGCTCCCTACAGGGAGCCTGCTTCTCCCTCTGCCTATGTCTGCCTCTCTCTGTGTCTCTCATGAATAATAAATAAGATCTTTAAAAATAAAATTGAATAAATAAATAAATCCTTGAGAATAAGGCATAGGCTTAAATTTGAAAAATCTGAAATCACAATGCATCCCAACCTTTTATTCTAGTGACTATTATTTAGATCTACAAAACAAATCACCTAATTACACTACTGAGCAATGAGAAAGATTAGGATTTTAAGCATTCTGACAGCAGACTGATAAGGTAAATGTGAAATTTATAACATACCAATACCTATTTTATAATGCTGCTTACCAGGTGGTTGGTCTTGACTTGGGTTTAACTTGGGTTCATTTCCTAAGTGTGAACCTGCTTTTGGTTTCAATTTCAAAGCAGGGAAGAATTTCATCATGAGATCCGATGTAGGAGGAGGGCTTGTGCTCCTACTGGGTTTGCTCAAGTCTTCTCCCTTTTTGACTGGTGCAACTTTCCTTTTTATTGTTTTGTCCAATACACATATTTCATCCTTAGGGTAGGCTGTTTGAGGAGTCCCATAAATGGCCTCATTCCCAAGAACAGCATCATGTTTAAATGAATTCTCTTCCAGGTCAGTCCAAGTTCTTTCATCGTCAAAGTCAATTTCACTTGTACTTATGGATGAAGGTCTTCTTGAGGACTCAGAAACTTTGTTTTTCAAGCTTTCTATAATGACAGACTCATCGCTACTATAATCTTTATCTGACAGATCTAAATCAACATCTCTCTTTTTATCATCTTCTTGAGTCCCAGCATCCCTAAAAGGCCCCTTACCATCACAGACTTGTGGACTATCTTCCCTGCTGCTGAAACCCCTCTCTTTATCCTCAGTTGATGGCTTTATGGTAATGTCAAGTTGCTCCTCGGAGTCTGTGCTACTGTCACTCTCCATGACACCTTCATCATTGCTCACATTCCACCGAGTCTGGTTTTCAGAAGTGCTCATTTGGAATGCTCTCCTACTGACTTCACAGGACTGTTCCCTATATCCTTCAGGTGAGAATGCTGAATCAGGTTGGTCAGGTGTGATTTCACATTCATCCTCATTTCCAGGTTCTGTACAGTCTGGGGCCTCACTGTGGTTACACTGAGTAACAGGATCCAGTGTCCCCATCTCCTGCTGTAGTACAGCTTTGACAGGGGTAGAAGACAGCTGGTGACCTTTGCAGATCTGCTGGTCCCTCTCTAAGATCTTCAGTACAAATGAGGAATTACTGGAAAACGATATTTCATCAGCAGCTTGTTCCAAAAACAAAAATTCATCTAACTCCAAATTTTCCTTTTCCTTTTCTCTTTCCCAATTCTCTAACTTTTTCTGAAGAGAAATATCAAGAGAAGATTCTGACTTTTTCAAGGTCTCATTTTTGGGGCTACTAGAAGACATGCAGCTGACCAGTCCTGCCGAAAGAGGAAGTTTGTCTTTACCTTGTGTCTTATTCCAGACTTTGCAACCAATATCACAAGGTTTTGCACACTCGGGTACATTTTCTCTATTATTAGACTCAATTTTTTTTTCTAGTTTGATCTGGTCTCTAAACTGCCCATCACATTTCTTCCCTCCTGGTATTTTCAATCCTGATGGAGGAAGACTTCTCCTGTTACTATTCTTAAGCACTTTTGGCTTCTGATTGAGTGTGACAAAACCACTCTTGGCTCTACCTTTATTGCTCTTTTTAATGGGAGGGTTCTCTGTACACAGTTCCTTATTTATAAGAGCAGTTTTCCGCTGGAATTGTTGTCTATCCATTTTAAACAGAGGTTGGTCCTCTGAAATGCTCTGATTAGTCACTAGTTTACTTTCTCTCCCTTTCTGAGACTTAGATTTAGCATTGGTAAATCTAGCTAAACCTTCTCCTCGTTTCAAGAATGGTTGTTTTGGTTTTGCTTTGATTAGGAATGACCCTTCTGCTTCCTAAAATAGAGAAAAATATTTGAATTAATTCTGTATATCCAAGTTATCTCAAAGTTATTAATAACACAAACTATAAACAAATCTCTAAAGCCTTAGCTAACTTAATCAGAATAGCGGAAATGCCTACCCTTAGCTGTTTTCGTTTCAGTTCTTGCTCTTCCAGTTGAATTTGTTCTTCTAAGTAGTCTTCAAATGTCTGTTTCCTTTCTCTGATAGCAGCTTTAATAGGTCTAATCATAAAAATAAAATTATTGAATATGCAAATAAAGATGTGGTGAATATCTGACAGTTAGTGTGCCTGACACAGACACCCTTAACTACACTACGAACTAACCTTTTTCAAAGTCACAGACCCCCCTCTAAGAATCCAATGAAAGCTATAATCCCACTCCATCTCCCAAAATACATAAACATACAACACTCTACACATGATTTAAAAAAAATCTTCTGAAGTCCATACAATGCCTGTAAACTAACTTTTGAAATAACATATTCATTGTATCACTTTAAAATAATTTTTAATAGTTCATCAAATATCCATCTTTAAGGAGCCTTGACAATCTAAATAGAGCAATAATCAGAAATCATTTGCCCATCCATAACATATATTAAAATATTTCAAATATCTAAGAAAATAATAAACCTCAGTATTATTTTATCTGTGTTATAAGATTTTTAAATTCTGTAACCAAACTTACCTAATTATAACTTATAGGTGACAACAAAAGTGAGATTCCATATTAATTTGTTTCTGTCTTTGCCAAAACGGGATTTGCTTAACTATTTGAGAGAAGACTGATTTTATCCAGATTTTTTCTCTTTGGTAAAAAACTGCTCAGTTCTTCCAATACAATGTCAAAGGTACTTGAACTAATGTATCTCCCCAACTGTTATCTGTTGCTAACAATGTGATAAGTCGTATCTTCAACATTATACTTAAAAGCATATTCAAACAAAAACAATAAAACCATGGGTCTTTCAAAAAAAAAGAAAATGTTCTATCTTAATAGCTGGCTATTACATTAAACTGTCACTTTTCTTATTCCTTCCAACATAGATGATACCTTTCTTCAATATTAGCCACTTCTGAAGAACCACCAATTTTGTTTACATTCTCATCATTCCCTTCCTGAATCGGTTCGGTCACTTTCTCCCAACATGGTAAAATATCTTCTCCTAGGATAAAAATTAGGAAAATTCAGTTCCAAAAGATAAAGAATAAAATCTTAAAACTTGAGAATTTTACAAGTTACTATGCTAAAAAAATATTTCTCAAAAGTAATGTTATACCAGGGTACATGGGTGGCTCAGTCAGGTGGACAGCCAACTCTTGATTTCAGCTCAGATCATGGTCTCAGGGTTGTAGGAGTGAGCCCCACAATGGGCTCCATGCTTAGCAGTGAGTTTACCTCTCTCCCACTCTCTCTGTCCTTCCCTCCACTCCTTCACCCATACTCTCTCTCTCTGAAATAAATCAATCTTAAAAAAAAAAAAAAGTAATATATGCCAAAGATTTTAGAACACTCAAGGATTTCTTTAATATGAGAAAAATAAACTATAAAACCCTAATTAAAACATGACACTCTCCAAAAGGTTAATGGTGTGAAAGTGTGGGCTTTTCTAAATTAAAAATGACTACAGAGCCCTAACAACAAAATGTAATAGATGAATTTGACTGGAACTTATTAAAAAAAACCTTTAAAAGATATTTTTGGAATAATAGGAATTCTAAAATGGATTTGAGTATTACAGAATAGTATTGGGGCTGTACAGAAGGATGTTCTAATTTTTTACTTGATGCATGCTGAAATATTTAAAATGATATAATGTCTGCATGTTACTTGCAATGAAATGACTGAGCAAATTACATACAAATGTAGACAGAGATACAGCGGTAGGTATAAATATATATACACAATACAAATATATATAGAAAGTAAATATGACAAAATATTAACTGTTGAATCAAGGTCTACTGCTAATCATTGCAGTGGACTTTTAAGTTTTCCGGATGATCATCATTTTCCAAAATAAAAGATTAAGAGAGTATACTGTTTAAAAATATTTTAAAGGCATCAGATCTTCCATTCTAAGGAACTATTCTAAATTAGAAATAAACTATTATGCACAAAGGTGCCCAATCCTAAGTATAAGTAGTAAGTGTAGACACCTTGTCATATGTATATTTTTTTATTACTCCAAAGAACATATTCATGAAAACACCATTAAAATTGAAAATTAAATTTAAATTCAAAATATGGAGAAACAACTCAGCCCTACTGCAGAGAATATTAAATACTGGTACATTATTTGACGACTAGCATAATGATGACAACCATTAATATTATGGTTAGGGGGCAGCCTGGGTGGCTCAGCGGTTTAGCGCTGCTTTCAGCCCAGGGCCTGATCCTGCATACCCAGGATCGAGTCCCACGTCAGGGTCCCGGCATGGAGCCTGCTTCTCCCTCTGCCTGTGTCTCTGCCTCTCTCAGTCTCTCATGAATAAATAAATAAAATCTTAAAAAAAAAAAATTATGGTTATGAAGACTACAGAACGTACCATAACCATTTTCCATTTTCCATGTTGAGAGGGCAAAGAACACAATTATATAATATTCCACAGTTACAAAATGTAAAAAAAAAAAAAAAAAAAAAAAAGTGGAGGGGGGAGTAGGGCATAGAAAAAGGAGTTAAAAAAAAAAAAAAAGACCAGAAGCAAATGCCCTGAGAGCTCCATGAGTTCAGATCATCAGACACTGCCAGTACTCTGGCAGGAACATGCTAGGTGCTGGGATTACAGAGATGCAGTGAGGACAAATGGAATGTCCGGGGTTGGAGGGGATTTCTTTTCTGAATAATTAACTGCCATCACGAACCTATTTCCTACATTTCACATCTTCTATCATGTCCTCCCACCACCATCACCATGCACATTTTAAATTAACCTCAAACTATTTCTAAGCTCTCAAATTAAAATGGCATACAAGGAACTCACTACCTTGAAGACCCTGCACTATCCTGTGAGGTATGAAGTCAGCATGAGTACTGCAATTGTTCTTAGAAAGTCACAAATTCTATGTCCAGCTCTATATCCAATCCAGGATCAGTGACTGTGCAACATGTAGGGGCTCAGAATTAAAGACACAGGGGACAAGAAAAAAATGCAGAAAGGACTTATCTTAGCACACCTTGATAACACTGCTAATTAGATACAGAAGAGAGAAATAACTCACCTCTAGAATGGTTATGGTTTTCTTCCTTCAGATCGTTTTTTTTCACAAGTGCTTCTTGATACTGTGCCTCACAAAACAAACTGAGAGAAGCACCACTTTTTGAAGTTAAGACAAAATCTGGATGAGTAGTTCTACAGAAGTTGTTTTGTTCATCAGCTAAAACACTGGAAGTGTGTATTTTTTCTTGGGTTTGATTCTGATGGATATATGATGATAAGAAGGGGATGTTTTTCTCTAGGGTGGTTGGACTTCCTGGAGATCTGTACTTCTGGCTCTGATCATCAGGCAGTAGGGTTAAACCTTGCAATTAAAAAAATTATTAAAACTATTAACTTTCTAGGATATTTTCTTTTCTGTTAGTGATGCCTACTCACCAGGTTTTCTCCAAAGTGAAAAAAGTGTTTTTCTTCTTTATTAGGAAACACTCTCCAACAAATTAATGACATTTTAAAAGTCTAAAAATGACTCTTGCATAATTTTAGTTAAGGGTATTTTTATACTACAATTCATGTGCAGACAGAGGATACCTGGCAGAGCTGCAGTACTGCAAATTCTGGAAGGCATCATTCATGTTCCATCTATAAGAAACACTGCTGGAATTGCCAACTCTGAAACCCCACGACAAACACAGAGAGCACCAATGCAGATGGCTACAAATGATCTGAATAGTTCCTAATGACAACTGCCCTGTGTCACAGCCTTGAAAAACAACTTTCCTCTAGATTACTGTTAACATTTTGGTATCTTCAGGTGTAGAATTATGGATGACTTTTCTGTTTTGTACATTTCTGTAGTTTCTAAATTTCCTGTATTACTTCTAGACTGTTTTTTTTTTTTTAGTCTCTGCTTTTGAAATAAACACAGAGATTCTTCTTCTATGTATCTCTAATTTCTTTTTTTTTAATATATCTCTAATTTCTAATTCTTGAACGGAAGATGGCAAATCTCCATCCTACCTGCTGTACCATCCCCTTGAAATCCTGCCACTATACCTCTCTTATCCTAGAATGTCTCAACAAATTTTAGAAGTGAGGGCAACCTGGCTGGCTCAGGCAGTAGAGCATGTGACTCTTGCTCTCAGGATTGGGAGTTCAACCCCACATTGATTGTAGATATTACTTAAAAATAAAACCTTTAGCAGCGCCTGGATGGCTCATACCCATCTGCCTCACCTCCAGCCCACAAATAAAACTGGAAATCAGGTAGGTCCTGATTATCAGGTTTGACCTCCTTTCCTTTACAATAATACTCTCCCTATCCAAATATTTTTGACTAATAGTCATCCCACTTCAGACTGAAGATGGCTTTGATAAAAGTGCAATAGCCCAAAGTAGCAGTTCTCAAACTGTATGGTCTGCAAACCCCTGAAGGTCTCTAAGATTCTTTCACAGCATCTACCAGGTCAAATCTATTTTCATAAAATATAAAGATAGTATTTGCCTTTTTCACTTTGCCAACACATGCACTGATAGGCAAGAACAAAATGGAAGTTCCTGGTGTCTTCACTCAAAAGCAGGACAGCAGCACCCAACTGTGCTAGCAGTCACTGTGTGAGTCACCACCAGGCACTTGCAGTTAAAAACAAAGAAAGAAAAGAAAAAACAGTTTTCCTTAAGAATGTCCTAGGTAAAGTTACAAAAATTATTAATTTTTTAATTGAATTTTAACTGTTGAGTACACATCTTTTGAACATTGTATTGGACAAAACAAAAAGTATACATAAATCACTTCTGCTACAAACCAAGACATGGCTGTGTCATTTTTTGAGTTCTAAGCTCAACTAACAACTTCTCTCAAAGATCATTTTTACTTGAAACTTGGTACTTGGCAGATAAATATTTCCACAAAAATGAAACAAGTGAGCTAGTTACTTCAAGGAAAATAACTGACAGTATTTGTTAAGAACGGTAAAATTTGAACTTTCAAGTACAAATGAGAACTCATTAAATATGTCTACCACTATGGGCTTAACAGCTTCATAATACTTCAGGCCTTTTATGATGAGATCTGTAGTGTACTAATGGATATACTTTTTTTGATATTACAGTATTTTAAAGACCCAAATAACTCAGTGAACCACTATTTTCCAAGTAACCAAAGCACAATTTTATCAGATCATGCATGATAAAAGAGTCATTCAAAATGCCAAGATAAAAAAAAAAAAAGCCAAGATATTCAATGTATTTTATGTAACAGAGTATAAAAAAGTGCGTTAGTATTGTTTCAGACTCTATACTGTGAATCACCACTAAAAAACGGCCACTTGTTAGATTTGGGTGTACCATCAAAGAAATAACCACAAGTACCTGAAAAGGCTATTACAGTACTCCTCTTTCCTTTTTCCAATTAAACACCCATGTGAAGCTGAATTTTTTTTCACATACTTCAAGCAAAACAATATAACTTAAGAGGTTGAACACAGAAGCAGATAGAAGCTGAGCTCTTTTAAGACCGAAGTTAAAAAGAGATTTTCAAAAATATAAAACTCTGCCATTCTTCTAATTTTTTAGAGAAGCCTTTTCATTAAAAAATGTTAACCAAAGAGGTAAAGGATCTATACCCTAAAAACTACAGAACACTTCTGAAAGAAACTGGGAACACAAAGAGATGGAAAAATATTCCATGCTCATGGACTGGAAGAATTGATATTGGGAAAATGTCAATGTTACCAGGTTAATTTACACATTTAATGCAATCCCTATCAAAATACCATGGACTTTCTTCAGAGAGTTGGAACAAATCATCTTAAAATTTGTGTGGAATTAGAAAAGACCCCGAATAGCCTGGGTAATATTAAAAAAGAAAACCAGAGCTGGGGGCATCAAATGCCAGATTTCAGGTTGTACTACAAAGCTGTGGTCATCAAGACAGTGTGGTACTGGCACAAAAACAGACACATAGATCAATGGAACAGAATAGAGAATCCAGAAGTGGACCCTCAGCTCTACGGTCAACTAATATTCAACAAAGCAGGAAAAACTATCTACTGGAAAAAAAAGACAGTCTTTTCAATAAATGGTGCTGGGAAAATTAGACATCCACATGGCAGAAGAATGAAACTAGACCATTCTCTTACACCATACACAAAGATAAACTCAAAATGGATGAAAGCTCTAAATGTGAGACAAGAATCCATCAAAATCCTAGAGGAGGACACAGGCAACACCCTTTTTGAACTTGGCCACAGCAACTTCTTGCAAGATACATCTATGAAGGCAAGGGAAACAAAAGCAAAAATGTATTGGGACTTCATCAAGATAAAAAGCTTCTGCAAAGCAAAATAGTTAACAAAACTAAAAGACAACCTACAGAATGGGAGACGATATTTGCAAATGACATATCAGTAAAGGGCTAGTATCCAAGATCTATAAAGAACTTATTAAATTCAACATCCAAGAAACACACAATCCAATCATGAAATGGGCAAAAGACAGGAACAGAAATTTCACAGAGGAAGACATAGACATGGCCAACAAGCACATGAGGAAATGCTCTACATCACTGGCCATCAGGGAAATACAAATCAAAACCACAATGAGATACCACCTCACACCAGTGAGAATGGGGAAAATTAACAAGGCAGGAAACAACAAATGTTGGAGAGGATGTGGAGAAAGGGGAACCCTCCTGCACTGTTGCTGGGAATGTGAACTGTTACAGCCACTCTGGAAAACTGTGTGGAGGTTTTTCAAAGAGTTAAAAATAGATCTGCCCTATGACCCAGCAATTGCACTGCTGGGGATTTACCCCAAAGATACAGATACAGTGAAACGCTGGAACACCTGCATGCACCCCAATGTTTATAGCAGCAATGTCCACAATAGCCAAACTGTGGAAGAAGCCTCAGTGTCCATCGAAAGATGAATGGATAAAGATGTGGTTTATGTATACAATGGAATATTACTCAGCCATTAGAAACGACAAATACCCACCATTGCTTCGACGTGGATGGAACTGGAGGGTATTATGCTGAGTGAAATAAGTCAATCGGAGAAGGACAAACATTATATGGTCTCATTCATTTGGGGAATATAAAAAATAGTGAAAGGGAATAAAGGGGAAAGGAGAAAAAATAAGTGGGAAATATCAGAAAGGGAGACAGAAGATGAAAGACTCCTAACTCTGGGAAACGAACATTATATGGTCTCATTCATTTGGGGAATATAAAAAATAGTGAAAGGGAATAAAGGGGAAAGGAGAAAAAATAAGTGGGAAATATCAGAAAGGGAGACAGAAGATGAAAGACTCCTAACTCTGGGAAACGAACTAGGGGTGGTGGAAGGGGAGGTGGGCGGGGGGTGGGGGTGACTGGGTGGCGGGCACTGAGGTGGACACTTGACAGGATGAGCACTGGGTGTTATTCTGTATGTTGACAAATTGAACACCAATAAAAAATTTATTAAAAAAATAAAATAAATAAAAAATAGTGAAGGGAATAAAGGGAAAGGAGAAAAAATTAGTGAAAATATCAGTGAGGGTGACAAAACATGAAAGACACCTAACTCTGGCAAACGAGCAAGGGGTAGTGGAAAGGGAGGTGGGCAGAGGGTTGGGGTGACTGGGTGATGGGCACTGAGGGGGGCACTTGGCGGGATGAGCACTGGGTGTTATGGTATATATTGGCAAATTGAATTCCAATAAAAAAAATTGAAGAAAAAAAAAAAAAGTTAGCTATGGCGGCCCAGGTGGCTCAGCAGTTTAGCGCCGCCTTCAGCCCAGGGCATGATCCTGGAGTCCAGGGATTGAGTCCCACATCGGGCTCCCTGCAGAGAGCCTGCTTCTCCCTCTGCCCCTCTCTCTCTCTGAATAAATAAATAAAATCATGAATAAATAAATAAAATCTTTAAAAATGTTAAGAATAAATAAATGAATAAATAAATAAAATCTTTAAAAAAATGTTCATGAATAAATAAATAAAATCTTAAAAATGTTATGAAAAACTCCTAACTCTGGGAAACGAGGTAGGGGTGGCGGAAAGGGTGGTGGGCAGGGGGTGGGGGTGACTGGGTGACAGGCACTGAGGTGGGCACTTGACGGGATGAGCACTGGGTGTTATTCTATATGTTGGTAAATTGAACACCAATAAAAAATAAATTTATAAGATTAAAAAAATAATAAAATACAATTAAAAATAAAAAAAAAATGTTAGCTATGGAGTGCCTGGGTGGCTCAGTAGTTGAGCATCTGCCTTTGGCTCAGGTAGTGATCCCAGGTTCCTGGGATAGAGTCCCGCAGTGCTCAGCAGGGAGTCTGCTTCTCCCTCTCCCTCTGTCTGCCACTCCCCCTGCTTGTGCTGTCTCTGCCAAATAAATAAAATCTTAAAAAAAAAAAATGTTAGTTATGATAACATGTAACTGGTTATTATTTTAAGTGAATTAGTTCTTAAATTTCTCTATTTTAATTTCTGATACAGTAAATATCAACAGCTATAACCCATATAACAAATGCTCTCTGGGGTCCTCAGTAATATAAGAGTATTAAGTGGTCCTGAGACCAAACTATGAAAACCATTGCCCTAAAAGCAATGTTCTATAACTGATTAGGGTTAGTTGTTATATTAAGAACATTGAAATCTGCTTTCTTATTGCTCTACCATAGTGCTATATCTATCACAGGTTGTTATTTAAATGATCCTGATTATCCTCTTTATGTATTACATAAAGGAACCCTGAACCATTCAACTAGTTCAAGACACACACTATGTTCTCTATATTTGCTTAGATAAACATCCTATTCTCTAAACCATTCTTCATTTGGTACATCTCTCATTACTACTACTACTACCAATCCCCAAATCCCATCCAGCTACACTTCACACACTCCTCTGCCAATGTCTTTTCTTCTCTGTATTCTCAATTCCCAGTGCAACCTCTGAACAGAACAGGCACTTTTCCTAAATCAGTAGTGTGTCTCTTAAAGGTTGCCCTGAGAAGCAAACACACTGCTCCAGATCTAAACTGTGGGACACAATCTATTAGTAATTTTATCATCAGAATCACAACTGGCATTTTTTTTAATGACCAAGAATAGGATAAAATAAATAGAAAATATCCTTGCTACAAGCCAGGCTCACCAATAAGGACTGATTTATGAAATTTCTTTGAAATTATGAGTTTAAATGTTTTTGTTATAATGTGGGATGGTCAAACAACTTTTAAAACCACTGTTCTAGATCACATTCAACAGGTTTATTTTCTCCTGATAATCCTGTCATTCTTTCTTGTAATTGATCTAGCATACAACAAATCAATTCTGTCATCTACCACCATAGAAAACATCTTTGGTGTGGTTCTTCTGCTCAGCAGAGTGGCTTCTATACATATATATATTTTTTTAATTTATTTATGATAGTCACAGAGAGAGAGAGAGAGAGAGAGAGGCAGAGACACAGGCAGAGGGAGAAGCAGGCTCCATGCACCGGGAGCCCGACGTGGGATTCGATCCCGGGTCTCCAGGATCGCACCCTGGGCCAAAGGCAGGCGCCAAACCGCTGCGCCACCCAGGGATCCCCTTCTATACATATTTAATTTTATGACCCCAAGGAGTTTTTTATTCTTCAGGCAAAGATTGTAAGCCAGGAACTCTGGGCCAAATTTGGCTGTAGATCTTTTATGCTGCTACGTCTTCTTAAAATTTTAATATAAATAAATATGAATGCCTTTAAGCAGGACACACATGCTCCAGAATGGCATAGTTCCCACTTATCTCAATTATACAACACGACCACTATTTCACAATTCTCTACAAGGCCCCTAAAAAAACTGGAATTTACAGTATATGATAGAGAAATGGTAGTAATAACCTGCCAAACAACTAAAGGTGAGAAATGTATGTAACTGTCCCCTGTTGTACTTAGTGAAGGCTCTAACTAAGCAAAAAATACCTGGGAGTGTGTGTTGCCCAGACACCATAGTAAGCAGCTTCTCTTGTTCTTCCATGAGTCTTTGTAGTTGCTCTAACTGCTGCCTCTTCAGCTGTTCCTGCTTCTTCTGTTGTACTTCTTTCAGCTTTTCAAACATAAAATTAATTTGATTAAACTCACTTTATATTTCTTTATGGATCTTTGCTCCTTATATTTATGTTAATCCCTCTACTCTTCCTTTTCATATCATCTCTGATAAAGAGTTTCAAAGAGAGATTACTAAGTAACTACATCTGCTACCAAAACTCCAAAATGCTATTTCTTATGAAGGAAACCGTATCGACTGTCCCAATTAAGAAACAGAAAAAAATCATTTGAATCCAAGGATTCTTAAAATAGGAAGGTATCCATACATTTATGATCAATTTTGTCCCCCTAATATTTGATCAACCATTTCTAATTTAGTTTTTACCAAATAAAACAGAAACTTAAAGACGTTGTGACCTCAAGTGTTATATCTTACATATCAAACCTGTGATAATGTTCACATTAGACAAAAGGCAACATTTAGTATTTTGAGGATTTTACAGTAAAGGGGAAGAAATAAGAGGCTCTGAACAGGTAACTTTTCATCATCAACAGAAACTTGAAATAACACAAATACATATTAGGCTGAATCTTGTTGTACCTGTTCAAGCTTTTTAAAAAGTGGGTCTTTATAGGCCACTTCTTTGCATTCACTCGAAAGATCTGAGATAAAGTCATTTTTGTTGTCTTCCCAGTGTCCAGGAGCATCTTGACATGCCACTATTTGTGGTCCTTCTTTAGTTAAAGGAAATACTGTATGTGTTTCAGGTTTATCTGACTGTAGTTTATAAGGGCTGTTAGACTCCAACTTCTGTTCTTCATGAAGTGAATCTTCTTCACTTATAAAGCTGAAGCTATTTGAAAAACGTGAAGCTTTAACAGGAAAGCTGGTAGAAATATTCACATTTGCTCGCTTTTCTTCATCTGCTTCCAAAATAGGAAATCCACGATTTAATATGACCCCAGCCCGAGAAGGATTGGTCATCCACTGGGTTAAGAAGCTCTGCCCACTGTTTAACTCGGAAGAGGTTGGCATCAGGAACATTTTAGTTCAATGACACTATTATATTTAAATAATGTAAAAGCTAGAAGAGCTATTAATTTCCAAAACCTGTAGAAAGAAGATTCCAACAAAAAGCAATGGTTAAAGCTATTCTATGAAAACTTGAACTAGCACAAAAATCTACTGAATATTTCAAATACAAAGACTGCAACCAGTTAGGCATTAAGCTATGTGGTTTCTTTTAAGTCTTAAAAACATCCAAATTGAGTGAATCAAAAACCCAAGTTCCCTTCTAATCATTTGATTACTGATGATTTTATATAAGTACTAAATCAGTTGACCTAACACTCTGGGAGTTAAAGTACCTTCTAAGTTGTTCGATTACCAAAAGCCACAATCACTATCAAATGTTACCCATATTAAACACTTCCATGCTTTGGGCCCTAGTCCAACATGGCTTCTTTGTCCAACTGGGGAACCCATGTTTTCTCTAGTTACAAAGGTCACCACCGTCCCCACGGCTTCACTGGCACGGTTTCTCACTTTGTCTTACTGCCTCATTCCCCTTCTAACCCGTTGCCCACCAAGCAGTCCCTCATCTGTATTCCCAGAGGTCTCTGACATCACTATTTTGGCATTCATCTCAGTATTAGTGGTACTTTGCTTTTGTGTTTATAATCTACCAAGCTGTCAGTTCTTTGAAGATACAGTCACCTGCATTTTCATCTATGCCTAGCACCATCCATTCCTGACAAACAGAAGAAATTTTATAAATGTTTGTTAATATTAAGTTATAATTAAATCAGAACTAAGGTTGTATTATTGAAAATAAATTCAGTATTTTAAAGTATTTGTGCTCATTCAATGTTCAACAGTAAAAATTACATTGGTTCATATCATAAGACAACTACTCTCTATGAATCACACCCTAAAATAACCAAATTCCTAGTGTAAGTCAGTCACTGTGCAATAAACTTAAATGGCCACCACACAGAAGATAAGCTCTTCCTCCTCTGTATGACTGATTTTACTCAATGAATATTCACTGAGTTCTTACTTTGTGCCAGGTATTATTTTAGTCACTAGGCATATAGCAGTTAGTAAGTCAGAATCTAGTGGAGAAAATACATGCATATAAAAGTAGATTATACAGTATGTTATACAGTAATAACTGTTAAGGAGTTAAAACTACGTGGGGGAAGGAGATTTGCAAGTCCAGATAAGGTAGACAGGGAGCCCTCCTTTAGGAGATAAACTTAAAGACCTGGTGGAGGAAGGACAAGGAGCAGCTATGAGAGGCAGAGTAGACCCAGCCTTCACATTGAAAACCTTCATTTGCAGGATGCCCCTACCTATTCTTACAGCCCCATTACCGCCAACTACCTTGAATTCTTCAGCATTTATCTCTTTATGTGTTTAAACTTATTTACATCAGTCACCATGAGAAGGACCTGGCTCCTAAGCCACCCTTTACCTTTACCTCTAATACTCTGATGTCCATGTACATGCCTATTCCATCTCCATCCCTAAAGTCCATCACTAGCAAAATCTCCTATTATCGTCAACCTCATCTCAACTTCCTGAGAACACTTCTTCCGACAGAGCCCATACTCTATACCATGGGCCTGGAAGTAGATATGTGTTTTCCTTATTGCCCTTTTTTGCTTCTAGATGATTCTCCTTCCCCCACCATAAACACCAACAAATTTTGAACCTCATATGATCTAACTATATCATCTACTAGTTCTCCTTTATCATCTACCAAAACTCCATAGGTCACCAGGGTCCTCCCCTTCATTCCTTAAAATTTTCTGGCTGAGCAAATGGAAGAACAATGTTGCCATTAACCGAAATGGAAAAAACTGGGGATGAAACAGGTTTGGGGGAATGAAAGATCAAGAGTTGAATTTCAGACATTTTAAGACATTCCAGTCACCACCATATAGGCAGCGGGACACACAAGAATGGGATTCATGGATGAAGCCAATGGTGTGCAGTATAAATATGAGTATCCTTAGGATACAGAAGATAGTTAAAGCCTTGACACTGGGTGAGGTCATTAAGTGACTAAGGGTAGACAAAAGAGACGATGCAGAAAGTACAGCGGTCCTTGAGGCTAAGTGAAAAAAATGTTTTAAGGAAGAAAGAGATGTGTTAAATGCTGTTAAGAGATGAAGGGTGAGGAGAACTGAGAACAGACTATGGAATTGAGCAAAGTAAAGGTCATGATAACTTCAATGAGAGCAGCCTGGGGGAAGAGGAAGGCTGCAAAAGCTTGAATGGAGGGAATACATATAGCAATGAGAAACTGAGGACAACTAACTCTTTCCAGGAGTTTTGTTATAAAGGGAAGGAAATAGGGATCCCTGGGTGCAGTGGTTTGGCGCCTGCCTTTGGCCCAGGGCATGATCCTGGAGACCCGGGATCAAATCCCACATCGGGCTCCCGGTGCATGGAGCCTGCTTCTCCCTCTGCCTGTGTCTCTGCCCCCCCGCCCCTCTCTCTCTGACTATCATAAATGAATAAAAAAATAAAATATAAAAAAAAATTTATAAAGGGAAGGAAATAAATATGACAGTAGCTGA
This sequence comes from Vulpes lagopus, assembly GCF_018345385.1. Taxonomy (NCBI): domain Eukaryota; kingdom Metazoa; phylum Chordata; class Mammalia; order Carnivora; family Canidae; genus Vulpes; species Vulpes lagopus. The sequence goes on from NC_054831.1 coordinate 32,678,679, forward strand.
ACAGGGAAGCACGGTGAAGAAAGATTTTTTAAGACAAGAGAAATAAAAGCATGTCTGTAGGTTGAGAAGGATGGAGAAAGGAAAGAATTACTATAACCATGTCTTTAAGGGGAGAAATGAGAAAGAACCAAGACAGTGTCATTCGCCTGTAAATTGTTTTAAATACTTGAGCCTTTTTCTTGGTGGGGGGTGGGGAGGGTGCGAAGACAAGATGAAGAAAAAGCCTTACATTTCCATTTCTTCATTGGGTGGATTGGATGCTTACAGGGTTTTTCTTGTAACATTTATTAGTGCTGCTTACATCACTGAACAACAACAACAAAAATAATAATGGAGTAGCTGTTGCCCTTCTCCGGTTGTGTGTACAGTACGTGTGGAATAAAAAAAGGGAACTATTTTCACAAGCTGTTCTTTGTTTCATAATTGGATCCACCAAGCCCGTAGCTACCCCTGTTGCACTGAGCTTGCCAGTGGGACTGTCAGGAGCGTCCTGTGATACACTTTGTTGGTTGTTGTTGCAGAAGACTGAACTGTTTTTGGAATATTTAACAATTACATAAACAGAGTCAAGTGTTTTCCAATGTGATTGTCCGGTTTTTATGGCCTTGCTGTGTACTTTCCCTCTTTTTGACAGTAAACTTCTGCCTATGGCTTACAGTTTGACATTTAATTTATTAATTATTATTAATTTATTTAATTTATCTATTTATTTAACTAAGTTTGACATATTAATTTATTACAGTTTGAACTTCCTTCCCGCTGGGGGGAAGACTTCATGTTGTTTATTGCCAGTTTTTTGTTTACTTTTCAGGTTTGTACAAGGTTTAATAATAAAAACAAAGTTTTTTGGCTAAAAAAACAAAAACAAAAACAAACAAAAAAAAGTGTCATTTTATTAAAACTGGATTTAATGGAATTTTAAAACAAGAGACTGCTGATTCCCTTGTTGCTTTGCTGCGTATAATGGCATACATAACTGTGCTCCATTTTCTGAAGTAGAATCCTGAAATAGTGTCATAGGTACAGTTGTTAAAACTGTTCAATTCGTATATGCAAATACTATGAATCATCAGTTTGTAGAACTGCTCAGAGAAAAACATGACGAAAGGAATGCTCGCAAAACTATTCAATAAACAAAGACCAAAGTGACAGTGTGACTTTTCTCACTGATATCCCAGTCTGAGAACCACAGCTGTTCACTTATTTTTAAAAACCGCTACTACAAAAAACATGGATGAGTAATGTTGAGCCCAAGTCTCAACAAATTCATACTGTCTCCATTTAATATGAAGTTCAAGAATAGGCGAAATAAATTTATAAGAACAGAAGTCAGACTCATGGTTATCTAGCTTGCTGGGGTTAGCACTGACTGAGAAGAGGCTTCTGCCCTCAGGATTGATAGGGAGTGTTATTATCTTTACCTGCTGGTGATTACACCGTGGTATACACTTGGGTAGTACACTTAAGATCAGGGCAGTTTACTGAATATCTCTTTTTGCTGAATAATTTTTAAAAGTCTGTTCTCAGCAAATTAATTCTAATTATTTTTGAGTTGAAACCCTGTCTAAAAGGTAACAACTTTTCACCAAAATCAACCTAGTAATGTATGTTAAATTCAAAAGACTTCAGCAGGAAAATTTGAAATCCAGATTTAGGAAGGACACAAGCTACAAGGTTATCTTGTGACATCAAAAACTAGACAAGTTCCCTACTAGACTAAAAAGTGCAAGTATGGTTGTGTTGCAGCACTCAAGACATCTTCATCTTAAAACAAACCACTTAAAAACAAGCAGCTCTATTCCTTCAATTTCATGAATATGATTCTCAAAGTGTATTTACTGTCAGCATGAAGAATAAAAATACTGTTTCACTTTAACCTGCTACTTATTAATATTAAGGCCTTGCTAACGGGAACACATATATACAGTAAAATGCCTAGAAAGGATTAGTATGCGGACTCGGATTTTTTAGATACGAAGATGTGTGTGAAACAAAGTCACAGCCTCGCTACCCCCAGAGTGCTACGTAAATATTCTTAAAGCAGTCTGGAGGGATTAATGCTCTGCATCCTGGCAGGAAAAAGAGGACACGAGCAATTAATTCCAAGTCACCCTTCGACCGTTTAACTAGCTGGTTTAGGAGATGACTTATCAGTCTCCCAAAACGCAGGTCCTCGAAAACCGCGAATCCACAGTAAACCCTTAAAAGACTGCTCTTGTCTGATGGTCATCGGTGACCGCCGGGCCCGACGACGGAAAGCAACGCCCCTCCGCACTGTGTGCCCGAGCCGGCCGTGTTCCCAGCGTTCCTGAACAGCACACCTCAAGGGCGGCGAGAGCCCCTGAAAGGCAGGCTCCGCACAAACTGCGCCGAAATGGGCCGAACACCGACCTGGCGCTGGCCGCCGCCGCCCTCGTCCCGCCGGAGCCAGCCCTCCCACACACAGCCAGCACACTGGGACGCCATGCTGCAAACACACACCCCCGCGCCCCCCCCCCCCCCCCCCCCCGGCTCCTTCCATCCACAAATTACCGCTCCGCCGTCCCTCGGCCTCTCAGTCCACTCAAACCACAGTAAGAACCACCACTGCACTTATGAATGAGCCGCCACAATCGCCTCCTATGGCTGGAGTCCCGCCCCCAAGGCCGGCTCCGCCCCCGACCCGAGGGCTCCTGGGAAATGTAGTCTCCACCGGCCCCCTCTGCACTTGCGCGCGGGCCCTGGAGGACTCACGCAAACTACCATTCCCAGCTCGGTCGCCGCGGCGGACGTTACCTAAGGGATTCACGGCGAGGCGCCTTCCGCCTGGGCGGCGGGCTTGTGGTTGGAGTCTGCGGGCGGCTGGGCGGGCGGGAAAAACCGTTCCTGGAGCGAACTTCCGTGACGGCGCGGAGCTGTTCCCTGCGCGGCTCCCGCCCCGCCCTGAAGACCGAGGAGCGCGCCTCTGCGAGAAGGCGGTCTCCGTGTTCCTAGGAGAGCAGGGGACGCCGAGACTCAGGGCTGACAGTACGGACCGGCCCTGGCGGCTGTGGCGGGGTCGGACGGCCCCACGCACCTTCAGGCAGACGTAGCCCGGTGAGAATGCGCGCCCCCCTCCTCGTGTGGACGGTACGTGGTCGGGCTCTGCCTGTCCACTACCTGTTTGAACTCCTCGGACACTGCAAGGGCACAGTTCGGGGGCTGTGTCCTTAATCGCCCCACAGAGAAGTGGGGCTGGACGAGGCTCCGCGGCTTACAGATAACTGAAAAGCACTTTCACAGAAATGTGCCCCGCCCCCCCAAAAAATTGCTGTGCTAACTACTTCAAAAATACTTTACCTAAAGGTTTTGAATTTGCTTTTTTAAAAAATTTCCCTTATGAACAAGGAAACCAAAGCCCAAGACTTTCGAGATCACACAACTATTTAAGATGCTTTATGAGGATCCATATGCTCTTCTTCCTTTATATTGTCTTTTGGCTTGAAAAAGCATGCCCAAAAGTTTCATTGCTTCTCTTAAAACCTGTATCTTTTCGGATAGTCACCATATCCTCTATTTCATGCCCGTATTTTACTACTGTATTTTTATTCTAACGTGACATGTAGTACCATACTGGTTGTTGTTAATAAATGAGTCTCCTACCGCACTCAAGTCTTAACCGGTTGTTAAATCAAGGTACTAATATAGAAGTGTTCACCTGTAGCCCAGGTAATTCTCAAAACTGCTCACTAAATGTGAAGGGTCCTCAAAATCCATCACAAGGTAGAAGGGGTAGGAGGGAGGGACTTCCAACTTCTGTTACGCCAGACTATCAAAGATTCAGCCTCATCAGTTGCTCCTATCCTGCTACATCTTCAAGTACTGCTGTAGAGAAAATTAGGCTAAGAGTTCCCATCCCATGGATTTCAACCACAAATCATCCATTCTCATAAAATCCTTTATGCCATCACAGGAGGCAGGAGAGCACTATACTACAATGGTTAAGAGCCCCTGCTCTAGAGTCAGGCAATCCTGATGTCGAATCCTACCTTGGTGACTTACAAAACGCTTTGTAGTCTTTAGCACTCAACAAAATGGGGATGATAACAACAATACCCACCTCATAGAATCGCCAAGAAGATTAAAGATATATAAAAACAGCGTAACACCTGCCTTGTAAAAAATTAAGCAACAGGAGGTGTTTTCACTTTTCAAAAAAACACTTTAATGAGGTATGACTGACATGCAAAAAGCTATACATAGTTCATTTGACAACTTTTGGAGATAAGTATTCACCCATGAAACCATTACCACAATTTATACCATAAACCTATTCATCAAGGTGCTTTCATTTTTGTCATGACTTCAACTGTTGTTGAACTCATTTTGTCTATTAAAGCCCAGCCCTACAGGTCATGTCAAATGGTTTTGAAGACACAAAATAATGCTGTATTATTATCAAATTGTTTGGTAATAATATTATTTTAACATAGTTCATCTGGCTATAAAAGATGTTCAGAGAGTTAACAACTTTCCACTGTTGGGCTGGTGATAGTAGTGACTGCTCTGTTAAGAGAAGACAGAGTTGTAGGCCTGGTCAAAGAATGGTCCCCATGCTAGCATCACCCAGGCTAGAAAGGACGACACAGAGATTCAAGTATCCAGCCTCTAGGCAAAAGCAAGAAAACCTACAGCCCACTTTACCTATGGGGAAGAGAGGGAGCTCTTCACTAAGGCTCCAAACTCAGATTTCTAGAATTTTATCACAGTTAAGTAGTTTCTATCAACCATGTTGGATGCTGGAAGACAGCTTGTTTAAAATCTTGTTTTAGGGACGCGTGGGTGGCCTTCAGCCCAGGGCGTGATCCTGGAGACCCGGGATCGAGTCCCACGTCGGGGCTCCCTGAATGGAGCCTGCTTCTCCCTCTGCCTGTGTCTCTGCCTCTCTCTCTCTCTGTGTGTGTCTCTCATTAATAAATAAAAACTTTTTAAAAAATAAATCCTGTTTTAATAAAGATAAAACTATTGCTGGTGCATTGGACTTGCAGCAAAATATCATGGAAACCTGTAAGTCTAAATAACAAAGGGATTATCACATCCATTACATTCTAGAATGTCTGAGCAATAATGTCGAATACACAAAGAATTCTACCCTGAATCATTGCTATGATCACAGCAGAGCAATACTATACTTGTCACACCTCCTATAGTTACCATCTTCTTGAAAATAATAATTGAGATTTTTATGTAATTGCCTGATAGTTTTCAAAGCAATCTCTAGGTTTTTATTACATTTTTTTTTTAAAGATTTCTTTATCGGGCAGCCCCAGTGGTCAAGCGGTTTAGTACTGCCTTCAGCCTGGGGTGAGATCCGGGATAGAGTCCCACATCGGACTCCCTGCATGGAGCCTGCTTCTCCCTCTGCCTGTGTCTCTGCCGCTCACTCTCTCTCTCTCTCTCTCTCTCTCTCTCTCTCTGCCTCTCATGAATAAATAAAATCTAAGAAAAAAAAAAAAGATTTCTTTGTCAAGGCACTTGGGTAGCTCAGTAGCTCAGTTACTTGAGCCTCTGCCTTCAGGTCAGGTATGGTTTCAGGATCCTGGTATCAAGCCCTATGTTTAGCTCCCTGTACTGTGGGAACTCTGCTTCTCCCTCTCAACTCTGCCTCCCCCTGCCCCCATTCATTCTGTCTTTCAAATAAATAAGACGAAAAAAAACCAAACAAATAAATAAGACGCTTTTTTAAAAAAAGAGATTTACTTGAGAGAGAGCACAAGTAGGGAGAGGGGCAGTGGGAAAGGGAGTATGCTTAAGCCTACTCCCCACAGAGCACAGAGCCCAAAGCAGGGCTTGATCCCTGGACCCCAAGATCATGACCTGAAGCAAAATCAAGAGTCAGCTGCTTAACCAACCAAGCCACTCAGGCACCCCTGCTTTTATTACACATCTTTATTTTTTTTTAAGATATTTATTTATTTATTTATTTATTTATTTATTTATTTATTTATTTATTTATTCATGATAGAGAGAGAAGCAGAGACACAGGCAGAGGGAGAAGCAGGCTCCATGCAGGGAGCCTGATATGGGACTCGATCCTGGAACTCCAGGATCATGCCCCGGGCCAAAGGCAGGCGCTGAACCACTGAGCCACCCAGGGATCCCTATTACACATTTTTAAACCAGCCCATTTACTTTCCACAAATATGAAAATTACCAGTTTGCATATCCTAGTATCCATATCCAAAATAGTGAGTAGTTCCTATGTGTCAGGCACATTCTTTTTTGAATGTTTCATAGAATTTACCAGTGAAGCAAGCTGATTCTGGGCTTTTCTTCATTGGGTGGCTTTTGATTACTAACTCAATCAATATATTTATTCATATTTTCTATTTCTTCCTAAGCAAATAGTAGTAGTTTGTGTTTCTAGGAGTTTCTCCATTTCATCTAGGTTATCTAATTTGTTGATGTATGATTGTTCATAGATTATCTTATAAACCTTATTTCTAGAAGACCAGTAATAATGACCCCCGCTTACATTTCTGATTTTATCAATTTGAGCCTTTCCTCTTTTATCTTTGTCAGTCTATCTAAAATTTTGTCAGTTTTGTTGATCTTTTCAAAAACCAACTTTTGATTTCATTAATTCTACTTTTCAATTCACTATTTCATATACCTCTGCTCTAATCATTATTATTTCCTTATGCTGGCTTTGAGTTTAATTTATTCTTCTTTTTCTAGTCCTTTGGGGTGTAATTTGAGTTAATTTGGGATCTTCCTTCTTTTTTAATATAGACATTGACCAGTTATAAATTTCCTCTGAGCAGTTTCATTGCATCACCTAGGTTTTGGTATAATGTGTTTTTGTTTTAATTTATCTCAAAGTATTTTCTGATTATCCTTGTGATTTTTTTTCTTTGACCCACAGGTTAAGTGGGTTTTGTTTAATTTCCACATATTTGCTATTTTTCCAGTTTTTCTCTGTCACGGACTTCTAGCTTTATTCCCCTGAGGTCAGAGAAAGTACTTTGTATGATTTCAATTATTTAAATTTACTGAAAATTCGTGATATATGGTCTACCCTATAGTACTTTCATGTTCACTTAAAAGAATTAAGTGAACATGTGTTATGCAATTATTATATGTTCTATATTTGTCTTTTAGTTCTTATTGATTTATAGTATCTATTTCTTTATTAATATTATTTCTAGTTCTATCAAATATTGAAATTGGATATTGAAGTCTCCAGCTATTATTGTAGAACTAATCTTATTTCCTCCTTCAATTCTGTCAATGTTTGCTTCAGATTGATCCCTGGACCCCAAGTTCTGCTTGTTAGATGTGTATATATTTATAAATGTTCTTTAAAAAAAGATTTTTTTTTAAAGAGGGAGAAGGAGAGAGAGAATACTTCTTGCTGAGTGAGGAGGCCAATGCAGGGCTTGATCGCAGGACCTTGAGATCATGACCTGAGCCAAAATCAAGAATTATACACTTAACCAACTAGGCCACCTAGGTGCCCCTATTTATAAATGTTCTATCTTCTTGATGTATTGACTCTTATTAATAGATAATGTCCTTCTTTGTCTCTTGTAACAATTTTTGACTGAAAATTTACTTGTCTTAGTGTAGCTTTCCCTGCCATCTTTAGGTTACCATTTGCATGTTACTCATTTTTTTCTTTTTCAACCTATTTACGTCTTTGAATCTAAAATGAATTTCTTGCAGACAACATATAGATGGATCATGGGGTTTTTTTTTTCTTTTAATGCATTCTGCCAACCTTTTCGTTTATTTGGATACTTGAAGCAGTTACTGCTAATGATGAGCTTCTGCCATTTTGCTGTTATGTCTTCTTTTTTGGTTCCTCGGTTTCTCCATTATTGTTTTCTTTTGTGTTTAATTGATTTTTTTAATATACCATTTTGATTTCCTTCCCATTACCTTTTATGAATATTTTTATTTTTATTTTTTTGTGATTACCTTTAGGATTACAATTAGCATCTTAAGCTTAAGACAACCTGGGATCCCTGGGTGGCGCAGCGGTTTGGCGCCTGCCTTTGGCCCAGGGCGCGATCCTGGAGACCCGGGATCGAATCCCACGTCGGGCTCCCGGTGCATGGAGCCTGCTTCTCCCTCCGCCTGTGTCTCTGCCTCTCTCTCTCTCTCTCTCTGTGACTATCATAAATAAATAAAAATTAAAAAAAAAAAGCTTAAGACAACCTGGTTTGATTAAAACCAACTTGGAGGGCACCTGGGTGGCTCAGTGGTTAGCATCTGCCTTTGGCTCAGGTCATGATCCCAGGGTCCTGGGGCTGAGTCCTGCATCAGGCTCCCCACAGGGAGCCTGCTTTTCCCTCTGCCTGTGTTTCTGCCTCTCTCTCTCTCTGTCTCTCATGAATAAGTAAATAAAATCTTAAAGAAGAACCCAACTTAGATTCAAAAGTATACAGAAACTATGCTGCTATATATCTCCAGCCCTCCCTCTTTTCTATGTATTATTGTCACAAATTACATCTTTATACATTGTGAGGTCATTAACATAGCTTTATAATATTATATGTGTTGTCTATTTTATTTCATTTAGGAAAAAAGAGGAGTTACAAACCAAAAATATAATTCTATTGGCCTGTATATTTACCTATGTCGTTACCTTTACCAGTTGTTCTTTATTTGGCTTCACTTTACTGTCTACTGTTATTTCAAAGTAAAAGACTCCCTTTCGCATTTCCAGTAGAACAGACCGACTAGTAATGAACTCCTTCAGTTTTCATTTATCTAGAAATATCTTTACTTCTTCATTTTTTTTTGGACAATATTTTGATGGGTGTAGAAATCTCAGTTGACAGTTTTTTTTTTCTTTCAGCTCTTCAAATATGTTATCCTTCTGGCCTCCAGGGTTTTGTTTTGTTTTGTTTTTAAAGATTTATTTATTTATTTATGATAGACACAGAGAGAGAGAGAGAGGCACAGACACAGGAGGAGGGAGAAGCAGGCTCCATGCCGGGAGCCCGACACGGGACCCGATCCCGGGACTCCAGGATCGTGCCCTGGGCCAAAGGCAGGCGCTAAACCGCTGAGCCACCCAGGGATCCCAGGGTTTTGATTTAGGAACAAGTTAGGAGCAGAGGGGCTAGGCAGGGAAAGATGAGGGAAAGGCCCAGAGTTAGGCTCCTACCCATCCCAAGAAAACAGAGATAAGATCATAAAAACAACAACAAAAAATAAACCTGGCTTCCTAGCTCCACAATGTTAGGGATTATCCCCTTTTAATGGCTACTAAGTAATCACAGAAATCCCAGGTGTAAAGAAATGTTATGGATGAGATATTAATCTCAAAGAAGGGAACACCTTGTTTGGGCTCATATTTGCAAAAACATCTAGTTTGTTATTATGATAGTTTTAAGTCCACCATGTTTATTCTAAATATCCACCCTGATACTGACAAGAAATTTACCAAGTTCCCTGGTCAGTTTCCTTTAAAAGACAGACCATAAAAGCCCTTAGTGGCAACCTTGTTAGGACCTCTCTCCTTTTTGAGAGCTTTCTCTGTATCTCTGCTTTAACTTTTATCACTTTGCTCACTCTGCTGTCTGCGAGATTCATTGTTTGACCCCGTGAGACAAGAACCAAGCTCTCCAGTATCAGTTACTGCTGAGAAATTGGCTATTGATCTCCTTGATAATTGCTTGTATGGGACAAATTATTCCTGTCTCTTTTAGCAACTTCATTATAATGTGTCTTGGTGTGGCGCTCTTTTGAGTTTTCCTATTTGGAGCTTCATCGATGTGCTGCTTCCTAATCTTACCAAACTTGGGGAGCTTCTGACCATTATTTCCTCAAATCTCTGCCCCCTTATTCCTCTCATCTCTTCCTTATCTCCCCTTATACATATGTTGGTATTCTTGATGACATCCCACAACTCTCTGAGGCTCTGTTCATTTTTCTTCATTCTTTTTTCCTTCTGTTCCTCAGATTTGATCATCTCAATGGCCCTATCTCTAAGTGTTCTCATTCTTTCTTCTGCCTCCTCAAATCTTTCTGGGCTGAACACATCTAGTGAATTTTTTATTTCGGGTATTATACTTTTTAACTTCCAAAATTTCTATTTGTTTTTTAAAATCATTTTTGTCTCTTTATTGATATTTTCTGTTTGTTGAGACACTGTTATACTGGTTTCCTTTCATTCTTTGTCCATATTTCCCTTTAACTCTTTCAGCATATTTAAGATAGTCCATTTAATGCATTTGTATAATAAATCCTATGTTCATGCTTTCTCATGCGTAGTTTCCATTAATTTATTTTTTCCTTTGAATGGGCCTTTATTTTCATGTTCCATGGCATGCCTCATAACTTTGTTATGAGTATCATAACATTTTAAGTATCATAATGTGGCAACTCTGGAAGAAATGTGAATCTTTCTCCTCCCCATGATTTCCTGTTGCTTGTGATGGGTTGCTTGCTGTTGGCTAGTGACTTTTAAAAACTATTTTTGTAAAGATTGTATTCTTTATCACCTGTGATCAGCTAGTGGTTTGAGAGTTCATTCAATGCCTGAGTTAAAAAAGAAAGAAAGAAAAAGGAGGAAAGAAAGAAAGAAAAAGAAGAGAAAGAAAGAAAGAAAGAAAGAAAGAAAGAAAGAAAGAAAGAAAGAAAGAAAGAAAGAAGAGAAGAAAAGAGAAAAGAAAAAAGTTAAAAGGAGCTAGTGGTTTGAGAGTTTCTTCAATGCCTGAGTTAAAAAAGAAAGAAAAAGGAGGAAAGAAAGAAAGAAAGAAAGAAAGAAAGAAAGAAAGAAGAAAGGAGAAGAGAAGAGAAGAAAAGAGAAAAGTTAAAAGGGGCACCTAAGTGGCTCAGTTAAGCATCTGACTTTGACTCAGGTTGGAATCTCAGGGCCCAGGTGGAGCCTGCATCCAGCTCAGTGCTCAGCAGGGAGTCTGAGTCTCCCTTTCCATCTTTTTTCTGCCTTTCCTCCTGCTTGTGCATGTGCTCTCTCTTTCATTCTCTAAATAAAATATTTTTAAAAATTTAGAAAAATTAAAAAACATGCTTCCGATCTTTGCAGATTGGCTCTGTATTGGGTCATTCCTTCTATGATTAGGCAGACTATAACTGTCTCCAGTTCCTGCTTGTGTGAGCCTTGATAAAGTTTCAACTTTTAGTGTTTGTGGGCACTGCTCCTGGGCTCCCAAGGAGGCCACACTTTATTTTTCACCAAGGTGAGAATGACTTAGGCAAACTTCACAGCAGGGGCTCTAATTCTGCCCCAGCACACATTGTGCATCTGTTTTATTAGCAAATAATCTAAAAGAAATATTTCAAGTTAAAAAGTAAAAATCCCCCTAAGTTCTGTTCCCATACCACCAAAGCTTGCAAGCTTGCACATACCAAAAGCAAGGTAAAGTCTGTAGTCTTCTGGAATGTCTTTCCCCATTATGATTTATAATTCTTATTATAACAACAACAAAACAATAACAAAAAAATATATATATATATAGTTATATATATATATATGACCTTGTATTAAACATTCTTTCCCCAGAGCACTCTTCTTTGTGAAGATTGTGTATCTGGAGCAGCTGTCCTCACTTGGATTCAGATAAAACTCTTTCTTTTTTTTTTTTTAAGAAATTCTAAAAGATTTGTTCACTTTGCATTTGATGTGGGACCATCAAGTGCAACAGTAAAGAAAGAATTCTTGAGATGTCTTATGGTACAAAATGGTGTTTTTTATTTAAAGTCTGGGGACAGAACCCATGAGTAGAAAGAGGTTCATTTGATTGTAAGGAGTGATTGATTATAGCAGGTTTTCACTTTTGGAGGTGAAGGTAACTTTAGAGCTCCAGGAAATTAAATCTAGAGGTTCCTGGAGATCTATTATTAAGATTTTCTTGTAAATCATTAAGACAGAAATGATAGTGAAGTTTCATGTCCTGCAAGACTGTGATCTTCATCAGTTGACCATTTGTTTTTCTCCTCCCTTTGTTCTTAGGCAGTAACCAATGCCTGAGGAATGTTAAATATATCCCATTTTAAGGGTAGATTATGGGGTGTCACCTTCTGTTTTTCCCTCAGCTTGCCTTTTGCTCTCTCATCAGCTTCAACAGCCTGAAGATCAGCCAGAGGTATAATCTTATGGCATTCTCAAGTCTTTTCTGAGCAGAAGTCCTGGACATGTGTGCAGCTTTCTAGATGCCCCAGGATACACAGGAGCTTTTCAAAGCCCTTATTCCTCCAAAAAATCTCACTTCTGGCTTTTCTTCTGCTTTTCTTCCTAGGGCTGCAGCCTGTCTGTTCTTTGCCCCAACTGTGTTTTGGGTTTTGCTGCCCCAGGCAGGAGTTTGTTCATTTGCCTTTCAGTGTTTCTGAGGTTCACCACTAAGTAGATGTTTTTCTGCTTTGAGAGAGTTTGAGGGTAAACAAAGGTAAGCCCTTGTATCGGTCCTTCACTGAACTCCCACACAGGTAATTCCTTAAACCAGAACCAGATTATCCAAACTGGGAATGAGGGCTGGTAAAGGGAATGGAGCTAAAATAAGTGAAAACATGGGAACATCTGCCACCTTGTTGCAGCCTGGTTACACATTTGCTTGCTTGCTGTAAACCTCTCTGTCTTCTGAGTTGGATAAGGTGGTTTCTGACAGGTTTTGCCTGGTTTTTGAAAATGTTTTTGGTAAGGGATGGACCCTGGGGCTCCTGACTACTTTTTGCTGATATCACCTAAGCTGATCCTGACAGCGCCCTGTAAAGTCACGATGAAATAGGGGCTCCAGTAAAGTACCTTGTGCACAATCCCCTAAGTATAAACAGTAGAGTCAAAATTCAAAACCATACTGTCTCTACATTGTTTCTAAACTCATTTAATTTAGATTCACTCAATGAATCTCGGCCCACCAGTCTGGAATGGCAGATCAGTATTTATAACTACTTGAAAACACTGCCACAAGCTTCAGACACAGGAAGTCCTAAACTACACTCGTGTTATCTTGACCCTCTTGCTTCTCCAATCTCAAACTCTCCAGAAGTTTGCTTCTCTATTGCTCCCCGGATTTACTCTCATTTCTCAGTTAAATGCAGCACCATCCACGCCTTTTTCCCAAACTCCAACTTTGGAGTTAACCTCATTGGCCAAATCTTACCTGAAAGATGAAACTATAAAAATCCTGAACTTTCCGGGCGCCTGCGTGCCTCATGTCATGACCTCAGGGTCCCGGATTGAGCGTCCTCACCCCCGACCCCCGTGAACTCCAGGCTCAGCCGTCGGCTGAAGGGTTCTCGCCCTCTGCCCTCCCCCTTCGCCTAGAAGCACTCGGTCTAGAGGCCGGGACGCTGGGGCGCAGGGCGCTGGACTCTAGGCGCCGGGCGGGGCGGGGCGGGGGCGCGGCCTCGGCCTGGGGCGGCAGTCACGGCGGGCTTCCCGCAGCGCTCTCGCTGGCTGGGCTGACCGGGTCAGCGCCGGGAGCCCGGAGCCCGGAGCAGTCGGTACCCGGAAGCAGTGGGTGCCGGTGGCGGGGAGCCCCGAGCAGTCGGAGCCCGGAGCAGTCGGTACCCGGAAGCAGTCGGTGCCGGTGGCGGCGAGCCCGGAGCCCGGAGCAGTAGACGCGAGGACGGTCCGGAGCCGGGAGCCCCTGGCAGGTGAGGGGCGCCGCTGGGAGGACGAGCACTCTCGGCGCAGCGGGTCCGGGCAGGCGGTCGTGGGAGGGGAGGGGCGGCCGCGCGGACTCCCTACCGGAGCGGCGGGGTCAGCTCCGCGGTGCGGTCCTCGTCGTCACCGCGCTGGTGGCCGTGGGACCGCTGCCCGCGCCCGGGGCGTGGTGCTCGGGTGCAGGCCGCCGGCCCTGGGGACAGGACCTGGGCGGGGCCGCCGAAGAGAGCCGGTGCTTAACGCTGGTCCCCGGACGCGGCCTGGGCTCGGGGAGAAGGAGCAGATTGCAATAAAACTCTGTTCTTCGCTCCGGAAGACAGCCTGTTTGATTCAAGTTAGCTATTCCTGAAGTTTGGTTTGGAAAATGAAACTTTTCCAAGAAATAACAGTATTTTTGGTGAATAATCAGGGAACGTAATCGGAACTCGTAATTAGAAACACCACGATACAAACAGTTACTGTGCATGTTGAGGACCAATGTTGAAACCTTGCAGATCCGCTAAATGCTTCCTGCAGGGAATGCCCGGTGACTCAGCTGGAGGACTGAACTGCCTTAGAAAAAGGCGCTGCTGAAGGTTCAGCCTTTTGGTTCTGGATTGCAAATTAACAATAAACATAAAAAATATTTAAAGTGTAGTGTTAGGATAAAGAAGAAAGTCACTCTCCATTATGAGTATGTGTTGTGGATTTTTTTGTTACACTGGAGTTGATCATTTATTCAGTAAACATGTATTAGATTCTGTCTGTGTGCTTAGAGCTGTAACATTCAGTGGCAGTAGAAGCAGTACCAAAGTAGGTGGTCTTTGCTTTTTAGGGGTTTATAAGTCCCAAGAGGGAGGTGCAGTATTGATGCCATGCCTTTTGGGTCCAAATATGCAAATAATGGCAGAAATAGAAAGCTTTTCTATAATACTAGGCTTTAAGTGATGCATGAAAGAGTAAGCAAACATTTACTGAATGCCTGCTTGTACCAAAAGAGATCTAGATTCTAGAGATATATAGATAAGCAAGGCACAGCCCCCCACATAGGATTGACCCTCCTGGAGAAACAGGTAATGTTAAGAGTGGAGAACAGCCAGTGGTTACAGACAGGGGTGTGATGAAAGTTGCCAGGCTCTGGGACTGTTCGGAGGGCCAGAGCAGGGCCAAGAATCAGAGGGAAAAGGGTTCCAGGAGGACTTTCTGGATGGGGAGATCCTGAGGCTTTCAGAGAGGAGGAGATGCCAGTTGTGAAGAGAGGAAACTGCAAGGGAGTAAGGCCCTTGCTCCCAATTACAGCAGTCGTTTCTGGATAGAGGAGCTAGAATTTGTGAGGAGGAGCTCAGGGAGCTTCGCAGGAGCTGGGGATGTGTGTTCTTGTCTGGTGTTCATAACACAGCCTGATGGATGGAAGACTCTCAGAAATCTTGCATGTGCACAACAAGCTCTGGTGACAACATGAATGAACACTGACTGTTTAGGAAAAGCTTGGAAAGGAGGGAGAGATGGTGGCACATGTCTGTCAAGAAAGCTGCTAGCCAAGAGGGGCCACACATTCAAGAGAGACTCCATATACCATCTGTAGGAAGACGGAAGTCAAGGCCTGACTTCAGATTTCACAGATTTTGGGAGTGTTAGTTTCACTACCTCCTTTGTGGCCTCAGCTGCTAAGAATGGGCCTGATATTTGTTTAAAATGTTTGTTTATACTTCGGTTTCACAACGATGCCACTGAACTGTACACTTAAATGGTTAAAATGGTAATTTTATGTTAGGACATTTTACCACCTAATAAAGGAAAAAAAAATTTATACTATTTGATTCAGTAATTCCACTTCTGGCCATCTATATTCTAAGGAAACAGTGATAGAGATTTGGCCAAAAATATATGTAGAAAACATTTTCCTCAAAGTACATTTATCAGATTGAACAGTTCTCAGTAACCAAATATCTGATGACTTGGGGAAGAGTTAAATTACACATAGGCACTACGAATATTTTTAAAGAATATTTAGTGATATTGGGCAAATTCTCATTAAAAGTTAGACAAAAGAAACTGGCTATAAAATTCAATAATATTCACACGTAACTTATATTTCTATTAAAATAATTTATAAAATATATTGAAACAGGAAAGAATAATGTCAAAGATATTGAAAGAAATATCAAAATCAACAGTGGAGTTATTTCTCAATGGAAGGATCATAACTGCTTCTTAAAAACAACTTTATTAAGATATAATTTACATACCATTAAATTCACCCATTTTAGTTGTATGATTCAAGAGATTTTCATTGAACTTACCAAGTTGTACATCATCACCATAATCTAGTTTAAAACATTTCCAGTGTTGTAGGTGCTCTTTATTTTTCTTCATACTGGTTAACCTACTTTGGGGAAGAAGTTATTTTTAGAAAGACAAGGTCATGGTACTTTCCTAGGAAATTTAAGCAAAGCTGAAAAGTAATACAATTTAAGGTAAAACTGAAAAGCAATATAATATAACAAGAATAAAAATTATTTGAACTCTGACTCAGTATTGTTTAGGATGTCAGGGCTGTTTTATAAGACAATCATTGGAGGTGCAAAGATTTACATATGAGGGTATACACCATAGCTTTCCCCCCCTTTTTTTAAAAAAGATTTATTTATTTATTTGGGGAGGGGGAGCACAGAGGGAGAGAAACAATCTCCAGCAGGCTCCCCACTGAGCTAATCTTGGAGACCAAGGTGATAACCAAAGTCAAAATCAAGAGATGGACACTTAATCAATTGAGCCACCCAGATGCCCCCATAGCTTTGTTTTTGATACCAAAATTTAGAAGTAACTTAATTGCCCAACAATAGAAATAGTTCATTTATGATATGTATCTAAGATAACCTCTATTAAAGAATGTTTGATGATTTAATGCTAAAGACAAAATCCTGACATAAAATGCAAGATAGGTATTGTGAATACAGTATGATTTCAGGTTTGATAATAATATAGTTTATTATAGTACATACACATAGAAAAAAAGCCTGGAAAAAAGGCAAAAAAAGTTGTCAATGTGGCCTCTAGCTTTTGAGATTATTTTGCTATTATTATGCAGTTGTGAATCTTCCAAATTTTCTAAGATAAGCATGAATAATTTTCCTATTAGGAAACTTTTTTTTTAAAAAGACCAGGTTAGGGCAGCCCCGGTGGCCCAGCAGTTGAGCGCCGCCTTCAGCCCAGGGCCTGATCCTGGAGACCCGGGATCGAGTCCCACGTCGGGCTCCCTACATGGAGCCTGCTTCTCCCTCTGCCTGTGTCTCTGCCTCTCTCTCTCTCTCTCTCTGTGTGACTCTCATGAATAAATAAATTAAATCTAAAAAAATAAAAAATAAAGAGAAGAACAGGACAGATCTGGAAAGGTGGATCTGAGCATCATGTCCACTTCAGTCTTCCTTGCCCAACATAGGCAGGGTACATTGTGTAGAGACTGTCCTGAACATTGTTAAAGATTCTTCAGAGTTTTAGTGTTTCATTTGTTTTTAACTGTCAGAGATTAAAAACAAGATAAATTAATCTAAATAACATAGTGTGATAACTTTCATGGTATTCAACATCATATTTCCCATTTATAAACCCTGATAAGTATGAATCCATTTAAATGTAAAAGACAACACCTAGGAAATTAGTAAATATTAATATTAATGCCATGGAAAGGCAGAGTTAGATCAAGGGACTTCAGTTTAACCAGTCATCATAAGAAAAAAAAACCAGAAACCCCTAATTTGTTCATTTGCTGGACAGATTCTTCTAGGTCCTGGGTAGGATATACAAGTGTGAGGTGGGGACAGGGAATAGGGCCCCAGGGAGAAGGAACAGCATGTGTGAAGGCTGTGAGGACCCACCTTGAAGTTTTCGCCAACCTGGAGAAAAAGCCAGTGTGTCCAGGGCAAAGTGAGAGAGAAGTGCTCTCTCCACCTATGGAGAGAGGCCAGGCCTTGAACCATAGTAAGAAATTTGAATTTCATTTGAAATGTAATTAAAAAAAAAAAAAAGTTTACCCAAGCTACAGTGTAGAGGAGATTAGAGGCAGAGAGGAGCAGAAGTGGGGGAGGGAGTCTGGTCTCTGCTGATGGGGGCAGGGCCAGGGTGACAGAGGAGCTCAGGAAAGTAGATTGATTGCACCTATGCGCAGGGGTTGTGAGGAGATGCTGATGGCCAACCAGGGTAAGCAAGGGTAGCACCCAGTGGCTTGAGCAGCCAGCAGCACCCAGCAACCACTTGTCAAGAGGAGAACAGAGGGAGGCCTAGATTGGAGACTTGGCAAATCTGGGGTGCCTGAGGTATACACTTTGGAAAAGCAGTGGGCATTTTGTCCTAAGTTAGGAGTGGTCCTCACATAGAGGAGGCCTTCATTTAGGGTCACGAGGAATGGGCAGTGTTACTCTTGCAAGGAAACTGGAGCGGGGACCCCAGCCTGAGAGAAGCAGGCATTCCAGGGGCAGGTGGAACTGAAGGAGGAAGGCGGAAACCCTGGGGGCAGTTGGAAGGCTGGGCCCTGTAGGCACCTGCCAGCTGCCTGCCTTTCTGGCTCAGACCAGGAGCCGCTTTCCAGGACATATCAGCTGCTTTGGGGAAACCCGTCAGAGATTACTTCAGTTTTAAGAATTTGACAAATAGCTACTGTGAATTAAATCCAGTATCTCCCCATTTATTAGTTTATTGTTAAATGCCTTTACATTTCTTTTAATTCAAAATAGGCTTATTTTTCTTAGAAGCAATTATTTTCTATATGTGGGAAAGTATGACAGTAAAAGATATTAAATTAACATACAAATGTTTCTATTTAAACATAAATTGTATATTTTTATTACTAATTGATCAATTTTTTCTCCAGAATGGCTTAATAGAAACCCACATAACTCATGGATCTCTCTGATTTTATGGAATTATATATAAAAATTTGTGGGTTTTCTATCACATAATATATTTTTTAAGATTTATCTATTTATTCATGGGAGACACAGAGAGAGGCAGAGACCTAGGCAGAGGGAGAAGCAGGCTCCCTTTGGGGAGCCCGATGTGGGATTCAATCCCAGGACTCTGGGATCACAACCTGAGCCGAAGGCAGATGCTCAACTGCTGAGCCACCCAGGCGTCGCTCTATCACATAATATTAATTTTTAATTTAGAAATAAATGCTTCTATGTTCTTAAACCACATAACTGATCTGTAACTGAAATCTGTACATTTTCATTAAGATGTATAGTATGAGCCTGTACCAATATATTCTGGGGTGCCATAGTATCAGCCATAAAGCTAGAAATGATTCTAAAACCAACATACTTATTGTAAGTTTGACCATTGTTCAATTTTTGTAGTTAAAAATTATTGTAGTATGTCTTTTTAAAATAATGCCCAGCTTCCCACAGTTTGCATGTAGAACAATTCTAAATTTACTGTCAGTAATATTCATTGAAAAGAGAATCCTGTGTTTTATTTTTTTTCCATAGACTCACTAGAGCTTTATTATAATGTGGCCTACTTATTTATTATTTAAATTCAATTTCATTAACATCTACTGTATTATTAGTTTCTGGGATATAATTTAGTAATTCATCAGTTACATCTAATGCTTATATCATGTCCCCTCCTTAATGTCCATCACCCTGTTACCCCATCCCCCTACCTACCACCCCTCCAGCAACCCTCAGTTTGTTCCCTGGGGTTGAGTCTCTTACGATTGAGGTGCCTCAATCAGTTAAGCACCCAATTCTTTGTTATGATTCAGTTCATGATCTCGGGGTCCTGGGATTGAGCCCTGCACCATTCTCTGTGCTTATTTAATTTTTCCTTTCCTTCCCCTGTGTTCATCTGTTTTGTTTCTTAAATTCCTCATATAAATGAAATCATTTGGTATTTGTCTTTCTCTGACTGACTTATTACTCTTAGCATAATACCCTCTAGTTGCATCCACATTGTTGCAAATGGCAAGATTTCATTCTTTTTGATGGCTGAGTAATATTCCACTGATAATTCTTTAAAACTATGACTTGAAACTTTTTTTTTCCAGGATGACTGTGGGAATCTTTGCAAATTGTACCTTCTATTTGAAAGTCAAGCACTTACCTCGTCAACTGAAGAAAAAGCTACAAAATGACATTAAGGAGAATGGTGGAAGTTTTTCCTTTTTATTAAATCCTCAGGTATTTGCAAATTTCGTAAGAACTGTATGATAGATACTATACTAGGACAGAGTACCTGGCTGCGTGGGAAGAGCACGCGACTCTTGATCTAAGGGTCTTGATATCAAGCCCCACATTTGGCATAGAGCCTACTTAAAATAAATTTAAAAAAAAAAAAAAGAGGAGAACAAGTCATGGTTAGAAGAGTAAGCAGAAAAAAATTGGCAGCAGAAGAAAGTCACTGAAGGCAGATTAAATTGTGGTATTGCCAACAGGGAAATTGGGCTGGAGAAGGGCAGAGGAGGGAAGACCATACGTCCCACCTTTTCTCCATTCCCTTGAGCTATAGGGAAATCCCACATACCTTGTGAATCTGAGGTTATTAGAGTACAGCTAAAGAGCAAAACAAATAATTTCAGATCAGCCAAATCTGTTCTCAAAGGAGAAGAGTTATGGTGTATAGCATTTGTAAAAAGCAGTCTATCTAATCACTCATCAGTATGTCAAACTCTGAGTGTCACCTGTATGATATGACTCAGCAGACAAAGAAAAACATGCATCATAAACTCATCTTGTACTGCTTGTACAGTTTGTATTGCTTGTTTTTATTTAAAGGCTGAAGGAAGCTACTTTCCTCTCTTGAAAGGAATTGTAGGCCTGACAATTTAAATATGGATTTTGAGAGCTGGATGAAATCTTAAAAAATAAGTAAGGCTAACCTCCTCTTTTTTAACCACTTCATCATAAGAAGTAGAAATTAGGGGATCCCTGGGTGGCGCAGCGGTTTGGCGCCTGCCTTTGGCCCAGGGCGCGATCCTGGAGACCCGGGATCGAATCCCACATCGGGCTCCCGGTGCATGGAGCCTGCTTCTCCCTCTGCCTCTCTCTCTCTCTCTCTCTCTGTGTGACTGTCATAAAAAAAAAAAAAAAAAAAAAAAAAGACCGATGAATCACTGCCTTCTACCTCTGAAACCAATAATACATTATATGTTAATTAATTGAATTAAAATAAAATAGAAAAAAATTTAAAAAAAAAAGAAGTAGAAATTAAAGTCTGAAGTCATTAGATTCTAGGTCTGCCAATGCAGGGCTTGCCCTGTCTGCTGCTCTTCCTTCTGTTGGTGAACCGATGGGGTGGCTCAGCACTGCCTCTCCCTGAACCACAGGCCGGGATCTTGCTGACCGTGTATCTGGTTTGTTCTGTGAAGTATGTTCAACTCCAGCTAGATGCTGGGTGCTCCCTGACATTTAGTAGTTTGCCTGTGATTATCAGAAATGGAATGTCCCTGTTTACCTCCAGTTCAGGCAGAACTATATATTACATCCCCTATATGGCCGTCCTTACTTGTCCATCTCATCATTTCTGTGGATGGATAAATAATTCATGCCTGTTGTACCTTCTCAGTTTACCTTCTGGGTAAAGAATGCCAGCATGGTCTCTCATTTTCAGAAATTCCCACATACTGTGAGTTCAACCTTTTTGAAAGTTATGTTGCCATTGTATATAAACTTCTGAAATGTGCATACCAGGTATTATAACAAAGGAGACAGCTATATATGTATTATTGAGGAGTGAGCTGCAAGATGAATTGTTAAGTGGAAAGGCAGTTTCAGAACAGCATGTTTCATATACTGCCATTTGTGACTAAAAATAGGGCTATGTACTTATATGTTTATTGCCTATGCATAGAATAGCTCTACAGGAATACTCCAGAAACAAGTTACAACAGATGCCTCTGGGGAAATGAACTGAGAACAATGGTAGGAAATAGGTTAATTTATTATTATTATTGTCTTACTTTTTAGATATTCTACAATGTGCATATACTATTTATTCCAAAATAAATTAATAAAATTCAGCTTAACAAATTAAATAGTGATTACCTTTTGAATCTCTCACTCCACTCCTAGGAAAACAAACAAGTGTACAAATATGTGTGCATGAAGATGTTCAGTACAGTGTTGTTTAGAGGAGTGAAAATTTGGAAATAACCTCTAGGGTTGGCTAATCAATTATAGTACATCCATATCCATACTCTTTAAAAACTTGATTTTTTAAACCTTTATGTAACTAAAAATTATATCATTTATAAGAGTTTTAGAAATCTGAGAAATATTACTACAAATTATCTTCAAGACTCTTAAGAGTGAAAATTACAGATGTAAGTAATTTATTTAGATTTTTTTACAAGTACATAATGAATTGATTCTTTTTTTTCTAAGTGCACACATACAATCTTAGACAATGATGCTGTTCTGACCCAGTATCAACTGAAGTGTATCCAAAAGAACCAGATCCATATTATAAACCCAGATTTTATATGGGACTCTATCAAAGAAAAGAGACTCTTGGACATAATGAATTATGATCCTAATAAGGCAGTGGACATCATACCACCTCCTTGTCAAAAGGCATGCAGTTCTGGTAAGTATTTTATATCAAGCACGTAATATATTACAAGTTCAATAGTAAATGTTTCAATTTATCAAAGACAATATAGTCAAAGGGTTGTCCAGACATATGACAAAACTCCTTATCTCAGAAAACAGCCAAATAGTGAAGGACAAAGGCTACTTTAGCAATAGGAATAGATTTCTCAGTATCCAATCTAGTGTGACCAGATTCAAAAAGACTATACAAAAACACTGATAATCTCAGAAAACTTGATGTGTAAA
This sequence comes from Vulpes lagopus, assembly GCF_018345385.1. Classification (NCBI taxonomy): domain Eukaryota; kingdom Metazoa; phylum Chordata; class Mammalia; order Carnivora; family Canidae; genus Vulpes; species Vulpes lagopus. Next base: position 32,701,089 of record NC_054831.1, read on the forward strand.
TTTTTATTTGGGAGGGAGAAGGAACTTTGTTAAAAAAATTATCACCACAACTTAATGACTGGAAATTTTCTGACTAGCGTTTTGCTAAAAAAGTTCTTTCCAATAGATATCTCTCCATAAGAATATCTCCTTTAAAAAAAAAATAAAATAAAATAAAATAAAAAAAAAAGAATATCTCCTTTATAAACCCAGATTTTTATTTTGCAATCTGGCCAAGAAGCAAGCCTTTGGACATAGGGAAATGCCCTCCTCATGAGACCTAATCAAAAGTCGAGCAGTTCTGGTAAATAATACTTTATAGTAAGCACATGATATAGGTTAGATATCACATTGTACATATAAATTGTATTATTTATAGGAGTTTGAGAAATCTAAATGTTTTACTGTGGTGCAGCATCATTAGACAAATGATTGTCCAAAAAGCTATCCTCAGACTTTCTTACTCACAGAAAATGGTAGCTAAGACAAAATAGGCAGGATAGTGAACTCCTTTTACAGTGTTGTAAAAACATTGAAAATGTTTTTCAACATCCATGATGATACAATCAGATTCAGAATTACTATAAATACATTGACATTCTTTGAAATCTTGACAGCATTATTAAAACTGGAAAGAAAAAAAAAAAAATAAAACTGGAAAGAAATCCTTGTGTAAAAGGAGTTATTCCTATATATCAGAATGCTATAGACAGTGTTAAGATTCCTTTATAAGAAAAATATGAAGCAAAAATTGCTTAGCTTCACAAAGGAACCTGTGAATTTCCCTCTTCTAATCTAGAACATCCTCACTTCCTTCTTTGTCACGTGGCACTGGTAAGCTCATTCGGACCCTGTAGCATACTAGAAATGTATTTCATAGCTATGCTCACCATGATCTTCAGAAGAAAAAAAGATACCATTTGGAATTGTATATCTATCAGTGAGTTTCAAATAAATAAAGATTACATTAGAATTCTCCTTACATGCCTATTAAAATAGAATTATACTATAGTCTTTTATTTTTGATCTACCTTCTTCTTGTCCCACTGTACCATCCTTAGATCACCAATTATTATAGCTAGTTTAAGGACATCTTAAAAAAAAAAGAATAGTATGGTAAATATGATGTGTATTCAAGGATCTTAACAATTCCAGGATTTATTGTCAATAATTTTAATAAATCTTTGAATAGTAAACAAGCATTTTCTTTTTATTCTAGAAGTGACCACAGATGATCCATCCCTGGACAACTCCATGGAGAAGGAAAACATTGTGGAATTCACAGAGTAATCTACTTCTGATCATTAAGACTCAGTTTGCAAAATGTTTTGTAAACCTCGAGCATGGTGTTGTTTTTTTTTTTTTTTTTAAGATTTTATTCATGTATGTATGTATGTATGTATGTGTGTATGTATTTATTTATTTGAGAGAGAGAGAGAGAGAGCGCGCAAGCAGGGTGAGGGGCAGAGGGAGAGGAAGAAGGAGAGTGGACTCCCCAGTAAGTGGGGAGCCTGATGTGGGGCTTGATCCCACGACTCTGAGATCATGACCTGAGCTGACACTCAAACACAGTTTTATTTTTTTAAAAAGATTTTATTTATGCATTAGAGACACAAAGAGAGAGTCAGAGACATAGGCAGAGGGACAGGCAGGCTCCCTATGGGGAGCCCAATGCAGGACTTGATCCCAGGACCCCGGGATCACACCCTGAACCAAAGGCAGATGCTCAACCACTGAGCCACTCAGGTGCTCCTAAACACAGTTTTAAAATGCTATTAGTACATCATGTTTTTTGTAGTATTTTCATCTATCTTGCTTCTCTAATTTTAGACTTTTATTTATTCAAGACTTTACTTTCACTCGCATAGTGATAATGATTTCCAGCTTAGTATTATATAAGACAGGACATAGTTGTTAGATTGATTTTTAAAAAGAAAAGGCACTGGAACTGAGATGTAGGCAGTCTGCTTACCCGGCTGCCTTACTGAGAAGACTTTTGAGTAAAGAAAGTTCCTTACTCTTTACCTAATATGTCAAAAAATGGAAAGAGTGACAGCCTTCTGCAAATGGAGGATGTGAGGCTACAGTTTTATATGGCTTCGTAAAGCATACCCAAAACTGTAGTGTGAATTAAGCATCACATTTACTTTATTTATTATTACTAGTGTTAAAAGAGAGAACAAATACCAAATATAAAAGTATGGATTATGAGAAATCTGACACCTTTATTTTAATGGGAGAGGTGGTTAACTGTAGTCCAGAGAGTCTCTGATGTGAGCCTGTCTGAGTGACAGGGCTCCTAAGAGTCAGAACCCAAGAGAGTGCAGGTCACCTGCCTCTGCTAGGATTGGCGCTCTCTCCAGTGCACTGACCCCCATTTCTGCTTCATGCCACCCCACCTTCCAATACAGACATTCAGTATTTGGCATCAGAGCTCTAGAGCCATACAGAGGACGAATCCAGCTCATTCCACAAGACTTTTTAACCATTTTCAGAATATCTAAGGAGCCATTAGGGACTTAAAATATATTTTGTATGGAATTAGGAGACATACAAAAAAAATTTGTGGAAGTTCTGTTTAATCTAAAAGTCCATTTTGATGTTAAAATTTTATTATACAAATTTCAGGTTTTATAAGAATGTTGAAATTCCTCATTTTCCACAAGACTTTGAAGTTGCAAAATATAACACCTTGGAAAAAGTAAGAGTCTGGTTTGTATTTGAAAAAAAAAAAACCTGAATGTCTCCTGAGTACTTTTCCTGTTTGATAATTTTCTCATTGTTTTGGAAAATTGTGTGTATCCTAAATAAGTATTTCTTAATATATGAGTTGATTTTTAATAATCAAGAAAATTTTATGTTTAATTTTTTAGTTGTTTTAATTAAAGTAATACATGCTCCTAATAAAAATATAAACAGTACAAAATATTAAGATGACTTTAAAAGTAAAGGATCTCCTCTCCTGTTTATTACTGGTTCATATATTTTTTGGAGTAGACTTGACACTAAGTATTTATATCATGTTGAATTTCCATTACTATTCATTAAAAAGAAAAGGAGAAAATTATTTCTCTAATATATAAGTGAAAGCCCTAGCATTTGAAATGATGCCCCATTTACATATTTTAGATATTTTAATAAAATGTAACTTGAGAATAAATTCCCTCTATGATGAAGAAAATATAAAAAGTGGTACAGTTTAAATGTATACAGATTTATCTATAGTAAAAGTAAGTACCAGTAGGAAATATACGGAAACATTAATAGGAATTATATATCTGTAGTATGATGTTAGGTAATTTTTGTTTTTCCTTTATACTTTCTTTTTTTAAAAAAAACATTTTTTTTAATTTATTTATTCAGAGAGAGAGAGAGACTGAGAGGCAGAGACACAGGCAGAGGGAGAAGCGGGCTCCATGCAGGGAGCCCGACGCGGACTCGATCCTGGGTCTCCAGGATCAGACCCCGGGCTGCAGGCGACGCTAAACCGCTGCGCCACTGGGGGTACCCCCTTTATACTTTCTGTATTTTCTAAATTATATCTCCAAATGAACTGGTATTAGTTTTTTTTTTTTTTTTAAGATTTTATTATTTGTCAGAGAGTGAGAGAGCACAAGCAGGGGAGGGGCAGAAGGAGAGGGAGAAGTAGGCTCCCTGCAGAGGGGATCCCAATGTGGGAGCTCAATCCCAGGACCCTGAGACCATGACCTGAGCTGAAGGCAGATGCTTAACCTACTGAGCCAGCCAAGTACCCCTTGTATTAGTTTTTATAATCAACATTTTTAAATGGTGTGTGTGTCGTTTGTTACTTAACGAATGCAGCTTCTGAAGGAATAGCCTATTTTTCAGATTGGGGCCAAGGGAGGTAAGGAGGTGGCCGTGGTAGAACTGCAGAGCTGCCAGGACCCTGAAGACCCTGCCTTTCTCATATCCACACACTTCCTCCTGCCCAATGGCCACAAGGTAATGATCTTTCTTTTTTTTTTTTTTTTAAAGAACCCTCTTGCACTGTTGGTGGGAAGACCTCATTTCTGAGGTTTTTGCTTTTCTTCCCTTCCCCTGATTAATTTTTTTCATTTCCAAAAAGTTTGAAAGCTAGACTTCAAAGCCAGACAAATATGTAAAGTAAGAGTGAGTATGCAGTCTCTGAACCTGTTTGAGTGACTTCAGTGAATCAAATGCATCTCTTCTGCCTGTTGTACTTGCTCAGGCTTTTCTCCTCTTACTTTCAGGTATTAGGCTGTTTAGTGAAGAATTGAAGATTTAAGTCATTCTTTGAAAAAACTAGTTACTAAACTCTTGCTGGCAGAGATCCAATGCTTTATTGACATTCTGTTTCCCCACGGTGTGTAAAGAGGTGATTAGTAAGGATCCACCGGTTAATAAGTTATTGTACCTCGCATCCTAACATTTTGCTCCACACTATAATTCACAGACTAGAAAGTTCTCTGTGCAGAAAACCTCTGCAGATGCAAGTGAATACTATGAAAATTACATTGAAGAGCTGAAGAAACAAGGATTTCTGTTAAGGGAACATTTTACACCTGAAGCAACCCAATTAGCATCCGAAAAACTTCAGGCAGTAAGATTTATTTTTATGGGCTATTTTCTGTGATTGATTGAATATCTTTAATAGAAATGTCTTCTTTTGACAAATAAAAACCTGACGGGAGAAAGTGGGAGTTAAGAACAAGAAAGGTGGGCAGCCCCGGTGGCACAGCGGTTTAGTGCCGCCTGCAGCCCAGGGCATGATCCTGGAGACCCTGGATCAAGTCCCACATCAGGCTCTCTCTGCATGGTGCCTGCTTCTCCCTCTGCCTGTGTCTCTGCCTCTCTCTCTCTGCGTCTCTATGAATAAATAAATAAAATATTTTAAAAAAAAGAACAAGAAAGGTAAACTCACAGAAAGGCAGGGAAGCATGGTGGGGAGTGAGTTCAAGGATGAGCCACAGACCTGTTTGTTTCAGCAACACACCGCCAAGGCTTTCAGATTTCCTTGTAACCTAGGTGCGGAATAGGCATCCTTAATCCTTAATGCCACTTAACCTTTGATGCCACTAGCAGGCCTAAAGCTTACAAAGCAAAGGAAGGGTCAAAAGGAAACATGAAGTGGGAATAAAAGGAAGAGGGGGAAATAGGGAGCGTGTAGGCAGGAAGCAGAGGCGCAGACAGATACCAATCCCTTGGCTGCCTGTGACTCTCTCTGTGACTGCAGTTAATTATTTCTTCTCTTGTCTCTGTTCCTCTTGGTTTTAAATCAACCCACTTAAGAGACTTTTTGTTCCTGGGGTTGTTTGTTTGTTTGTTTGTTTGTTTGTTTGTTTTTTTGCAGTTGCTTTTGGAGGAGGTAATAAATGCAAGCGCTCTGAGCAAAGAAGTGAGCGATTTGGTGGAGATGGTTTGGGCAGAAGCTCTGGGCTGCCTGGGGCGTCTGCTTCTCAAGCCTGTGAACAGGATTAGCCTCAATGATGTGAGTCACAATGTCCCTGCAGCAGCCCCCGCCTTGTGTCCAGCTGCTGTCTGGCTCAGCTGCTGACATGGTACCACATGTGTTGGGGCACCAGTCCAGCCTCTCCTGGGTGCATTCCTGATGGGCTTTTTCTTACCTTGGGAAAAGGGAACACTGAGAGCCCTGAGGGGAAAACAGGCTTCCAGGACAGCTAGATGTTCTTACATATGAAGCATCAGACCCAAGAGCAGCTCCCAGCGCAGTGTCTGGTGCTGGCTCCTTAGGGGGCCTGCCCCTTAGGTCCCCAGGTGTGCAACAGGCCTGAGGGACAAGGTTGCTCTTGGTCCTCATGATCAGATGCTCAGACCCAAGTCTGAGCCACTGCCTTACAATCTCCTAACATGTGACCATTTATGGGAAGGCTGGGATACTTCCAGCCCTGCAGAAAATACTCTTCTTCACTTTGTATGATCGAAAGAGCAAACGAAGGAAAATACTCCCAATGGTACAACTTGTGCAACTGCATTGTTATGGTAAAATAATACAGTGTTCTGTGGAACTAAACTAGTTTATTTCAGGGAGAAAAAGGTTTTCTGGGGCAAAGCCCAAACAGTACTTGTGTAAGTAGAAACATGTTCTGCTGGATTTTGTTCCCAGTTCAATTCTGACATTTTTCTGAATTTCTTGTGTGAACAGCAAGTCTCCTCTGGTTGCATTAGTATTCCGCTCTCTGCAGATATAGACGGAAATATAGATACCATTGTAGACATAGATACAGATGTACAATGTAGGTATAGATCTAGATATACAGTCACAGGTATTGAAGGCTCTGGTTTTTCCCTCTAGTTAAGCTGAGCCCAGTTTTGGAAGGCTTCTCGTGGTGTCATCATCACAACCAAGACACATCTCCTGAAAGTATGGCATCTGTCTTACGGCTGGTGTCAGTAGAAAACTAACTAATAGTTGTGACATATCTTAAAACGGTTTTAGATATTTTTATGCATATGTTCCTTCACTCTCTCCCTGATTGTCAAGATTTGATTTGATTTGATTTTTTTTAAAGATTTATTTATTTATTTAATAAGCGTATATTGTCCTCCATTTAAAGGTGAGCAAGGCAGAGGGAGTTCTACTTCTAGTAAAGACAGCATTGAAAAATGGAGAAACAGAAGAACAATTGCAAAAAATGATGACTGAGTTCTACAGATTAATACCTCACAAAGGCACAACAACTGAGGAAGTAGACCTGAGACTGTTAGCTAAGAAAGAGGACCTCTGCCAGGTAAATCTCTGAAATAAGAATTCAATTTATAATAAATTGTGGAAGGGTCTTTCCAAATGTGATTAATAAGGTAGCACTGAATCCCAAAGTTGGCTCAAAAATAAACGTTGAACCATTTTAGAATGCTTTGGGTCCTCATGGAAGTTATCTGAACCATGTTTCCAAACATGAATGTGTTGGAATAATAGTACAATGGCAGATATGTTTAGAATTGCTACGCTGTAAAATAATTTTCTACATCAGAATGATGCCCACAGGCCAGGTCTGAGGACCCAGAGGTCTCTGAGGTCGTGCAGGACCAGCAGAGAGAGTCCCTGGCTGCTCACAGGATAGAGATCAAATATAAGCCAGCATGAGGTGAAAGCAGAGTTTTTTGTAGGTATATAGAGACTGCAGGTACAGACTGTGTCTGGGAGACTCAGCAAGGAAAGGAAGGAGTCTTATCTTTGCTTAGGGTCTGGGGATTTTATTGAGCATCATGGTCTGGCATCTGTGTCCTCTCAGGTCCCCAGGAACTGGTAGGAACAAAGACAAGGGCCCAGGTGTTATTCCTCGGAGCCAGGGGGTCTTGTGGAGATGTCTAGCTCTGGTGGTCTGGACATTCATATGATAGCTTCATCAGGCCCTTCTCACCTGGCCCTTTCTTAGATGTTGTCTGTTCTTGAGAAATCATTAACTTCTTGTCCCCTCAAAGGAGAACACACACTGATTACATCACAGGCACATGTAAAGTGCAGGTCCTGGCAAGAATAGAAGCAGGAGAAGGAACAAAAGCAGATTTCTATGGAGTCCTTTAGATTCCCTATCTCAAGGAGATGAATTAGGATTCTTTTTACAAAAGAAACAGAAAGCTCTAATTGACTTGAACCATGAGGACACCTGTCACCCTGTATAACAAAAAGCCAGCTGTGGGTGGCTGCTCGTCCAGTCACTCAGAGGTAGAATTATCACAGCCTCTTTCCATCTCTGTGTTTTCTGTAAGCTGAGCTTCCCTTTCAGCCTGGCTCACCTTATGTGACCTTATAGCTGTGGTTGTTCATAGCATCCCAAATGGAGTATTTCTTTTCTTGTCTCTCAGAACAATCTCCCCCCATCCTGCAGACTCTTTGGTCAGTTCTTTGCTCAGAACTGAGTCATATGCACATTCTAAGCCGGTCACTGGCAAGGAGAGTGGAATTACTGACTCCTCAGAAATGAGCCCACTCCCTTGAACTGTAGGGGAAGGAGCAAGGCTCCGTTAGCAAAGAGGAAGGCAGCCACAGTGTCCCCCTCACCTTGGATGAGATCAAGTCACTCCCTGCTCTGAGCTGCCTCATCTGTGCATGAAGGAATTGGGACAAGACCATAAATCTATGACGTAGACTTCAGAAGAGTGTGTGGATATGAAACTTTATATGTTTACGGGAAATTCTAGCTTTCAACAGATTCCTGGAGTAGTCTGTAATCCAAAATAAGTGACAGATCAACAAATGAGATGAACCAGTAAATGAGATGATAAAGGAGACTTCCAAATTTAAAGTTTCATGATTTGCCTACCACCTTTAAGAACTTTAAGAACCTCAGTTTCTGGTTCTGCTACTGAAAAGGTATATATGGTGTCCATCCAAATGCTTTTTCTTTTTTTTTTTTTTTAAGATTATATTTATTTATTCATGAGAGACACAGAGAGAGGGAGAAGCAGGCTCCATGCAAGGAGCCCAAAGTGTGGGACTTGATCCCGGGACTCCAGGATCGCGCCCTGGGCCGAAGGCGGCGCTAAACTGCTGAGCCACCTAGGCTGCCCCATAGTATACCTTTTAAATATAATTTTGACTTTGAATAATGCACATGTGTTACCTATCAAAAATATAAAAGTTAGGGACGCCTGGGTGGCTGAGGACGTCAGGCTCCCTGCATGGAGCCTGCTTCTCCCTCTGCCTGTGTCTCTGCCTCTCTCTGTCTCTCTCTGTGTCTCTCATGAATAAGTGAATAAAATCTTAAAAAAAAAAAAAAGTATACTCTGAGCAATCTCTATTCTAACATGTCCCCTCCTCCCACTCCAACTCCCCAGCTCGAGAGAGAACCATTTTTATTAGTGTCTTCTCTTTGTATTTTCTTTATGCAAATAACTATAAATATGCACGTATATACTTATTCCTCCCTACTTCTTTTACATAAGAAGTTATGTACCATGTTTTCTGTTCTGCACCCATCATCCCCTCTTAACATATCCAGCATGTAAGAGAGCATCTTCATTCACCACCTTGTGTGGGCATCCCCTATTGCCAGACATTAGGATTGTTTCCAGACTTTTCTACTACACAAAATGCCAAAGTGAATATGCTTGTAATTTGTCATTTCATACCTGCACAAGAGTGTCTCTGAGATAGATCCCAGGAGTAGAAGCACTGGTTTATGGGATTGATGCATCTGTATTGTGATAGATTTCATCTTATTCCATCATAAAAGTTCTACTCGTTGCCCTCCCACTATCAGTGAATGAGAGTTTCTATTTCCTATAGTTTTACCAAAAGTGTATCTGTCAAACATTCAGATTTTTACGAATTTTATGGATGAGAAATGACTTCTCAGTTACAGGATTTATGTTTAGTTTATGTGTCTTTTTCTGTGAACTGTCTACTCATGTCCTTTGGCCCTTTTTCTTCTGGATCTTGCCATTTTTCTTCATGACTTTTAGGACCTCTTAATAAGTTAGGGAGCTTAGTCTGGGAAAGGAGTTGCAAATATTTTCTATAGTTTGTTTTGCTTTGTTTTACTTTGCTTATGGTGAATTTTGGGTGGTGGTTGAGTTTTTTACTTTTATGTAGAAAATTCATCAACCTTTTCTTTTATGGCTGGTGTGTTTGAATTATAAAGATGTGTGGCAGCAGAATGAATAGGGCTCCCCTGTCATGTCTCTTTCATCTCAAAGATGGTAAAACCAATACATCCCCATAATAAATGTAATTCAGATGAGCTGGGAGCTGTGTTCCATCCTCCAAGCCCCATGACCTGTGGAGTATACTAAATATAATTAGGTTCCTTCAGGGAAGACAACCATGTCTTATTCATTTTTCTATCTCTCAAACCTGATACAATGCCTGGCATACAGAACATGCTTAATGAGATTTTGGTAACAGAATTGGACTTGAATTTTGATGATCCGAGCTCCTACTTAGTCAGTCACCTCCTCTTTGCTGTGGAATCTTGAGCAATTAATTCAGCTTCTTAGAGTCTTACTTTCCCCATCTATACGATGAGGAAAATAACACCTGAGCTGTAGTGTGGATTAGAGAAATGCTATACCCCAAAACACTTTATCAACAATGATATGCTATCCTGATGGACACTATTATTCTTATTGTATATTATGCTGTCACTGAGGGCGCAATATATAAAGGTATTACCTTTAATATGTAACTCACATAAATATTGATCAAAAGCTTTGGGAGAGGGGCCACTGGCTGGCTCAGTCAGTGGAGCATGAAACTCTTGATCTCAGGGTCGTGAGTTCAAGCCCCACATTGGGTATAGAGATTACTTAAAAATAAAACCTTAAAAAAACTTTTGGGACAAAAACCTTATTTTTCCAATCTTTTTTGAGAAAGTGTAATGTGCTATAAATATTTTGAATGTAGTGATTCTGACATCTTTTATTATTTCCATCTACAGCTAATAAGAGACATGGTTAATGTCTGTGAAACTAATTTGTTCAAACCCAGTCCTCCATCTCTTGCCAAATACCGAGCTCTGAGATGCAAAATTGAGCATGTTGAGCAGAACACCGAAGAATTTTTGAGAGTTAGAAAAGAGGTTTTACAGAATAATCACAGGTATGCATAAAGGAAATGTCTTAGGATTTGTTATTATGTTATACTATTCAGATCCTGTTCAAGAGCTACTCTCCTTAATTACCTGTTTAATCCTCTAGTAACAAGGTAACTATGTTGTGATGACAAATTACTTTCTTCAGTGCTTATAATGGGGCTTGGAGGGCACCCGGGTAGCTCAGTTGGTTAAGTGTCTGATTCTTTATTTCAGCTCAGTTCTTGATCTCAGGGTCACGAGTTCAAGCCGTGCATTGGGCTCCTTGCTGGGCATAGAGCCTACATAAAATATGTGTGTGTAAATGTTCATAAGGACCAACTTTATTGAAAGTGGACACACAGAGAGAATGCAGCATAAAAAAGTGTTTCCAGGATCAAACCCTGGATGATGCTTTTACTATAAAGAAAAGAACCTGCCAGTAGAGTAGCTACTTATTTTTGCTGAGGGTTCTCTGCTTTTCTGCGTGCTCCACGATCTTCTCTTTCACGTAAAGACCCTTCCACTTGCGCACTGCGTTCATGTACTTCCCGGCCTGGTTCTCAGAATCAGCCTTTTCCCCAAAGTGCGAGTATTCCTTCTCAGTGTTCGGCACCCAGAAGGGGTCGCTGGGAATGATCTCCCAATGGCTGAACACCAGCTGCGGGCTGGCCACACCACTCATCCACTTCCTTATCCCATCCGCAAAGCCGAAGCTCTCAGCAACAGGCAGCACCACCTTGTTGATGAACATGTCTGTCCCTTCTTTCATTTCTTCTTGAAGCACTCGACCTTCTCTCTTTCCCTCTGGTAGAGGAAGAGGAAGCAGTGTCTGAACCAGAGCCTGAGGCCTGTGATGATGCAGAGTTAGCAGATGACAGTCTTGGAGAGGGGACCATTTGTACTGAGTCCAGCCAGCAGGAACCCATCAGCAAGCCAGGCTTCACACATCTGAGCAGCTCTCCTTGTTACTACTTTTACCAAGTGGAAGACGGGCAGCACATGTTCCTGCACCCTGTGAATGTGAGCTGCCTTGTGAGGGAATACGGCAGCCTGGAGCAGAGCCCAGAGAAGATCTTGGCGGTAGTGGTGGAGATCTCTGGCTACTCCATATCCGAGGATGTTCGACAGCACCATAGATACCTCTCTCATCTGCCACTTACCTGTGAGTTCAGCATCTGTGAACTAGATCTGCAGCCTCCTGTGGTCTCTAAGGAAACCCTAGAGATATTCTCAGATGACACTGAAAAGAGGAAGCGGCAGCGCCAGAGGAAGGCTTGAGAGAAATGCCGCAGGAACGCAGGATTGAGATGGAGGAGAACAAGAAACAGGGCAAGTACCCAGAAGTCCACATTCTCCTAGAGAATCTACAGCAGTTTCCTGCCTTCAATTCCTGTACCTGCACCTCTGATTCTGCTTTGGGGCCCACCAGCACTGAGGGCCATGGTGCCCTCTCCCTGTCTCAGCAGAAGTCCAGGTTCCCAAGCAGACTTTATGCTGACCTCTCTGTCACCCACTGCCAGTCAGGGCAGTATTTCATTCTGCGTTCTGAGTCTGGAAGAAGACTCTCCCTTCCCTTCCTTTGCTCAGATGCTGAGGGTTGGAAAAGCAAAAGCAGATGTGTGGCCCAAAACTGCTTCAAAAAAAAGATGAAGACAGCTTAGTTTCTCCTGCTCCTGTGGACAGTGATGGGGAGAGTGATAACTCAGACCATGTTCCTGTGCCCAGTTTCCAAAATTCCTTCAGCCAAGCTATTGAAGCAGCCTTCATGAAACTGGACACACCAGCTACTTCAGATCCCCTCTCTGAAGAGAAAGGAGGAAAGAAAAGGAAAAAACAGAAACAAAAGCTCCTGTTCAGCACGTCAATCGTCCACACCAAGTGCCACTACTGGTCCCGGCTACCTTCTCCATCTGGTTTTCTTGTTTCTGTGCTTTTGTTTTGCTGCTGTAATTTTTATTTGAGTTTATTTAGTATATGAGTTTGAACAGATTAGCCCTGGGGGGAGGGGGTTTCCACAGCGTGAGGGGGAACGAAGAAAATTTTAAATACAGTTTATTTTCCAGCTTCCCATCTTTACACCAAAGTAAAGTATTGACACTCACGAGAAAAAATATATATATAATATTACATATATTATATATATAATATAAATGTATATAATGTATAAATGTAGATAAATGTATATAATGGGGCTTGGGACAGTATTCTATGCTTGAAAACACTCCCTACTAGTCCACTCTAATTTCAAGTTTACCTAATTTTGCTGAGAATTAAATTTTAAAGTTTTAGATCATGGGCAGCCTGGGTGGCTCAGCGGTTTAACGCCACCTTCAGCCCAAGGCATGATCCTGGAAACCTGGGATCAAGTCCCGCGTCAGGCTCCCTGCATGGAGCCTGCTTCTTCCTCTGCCTGTCTCTGCCTCTCTCTCCTCTCTGTGTCACTCATGAATAAATAAAAAATAAAATCTTTAAAAAAAAATTTTTAGATCACATGGTATTTTTTGTTTTGAAGGAAGGAAAATCCATTTAAATTAAGATTTTAAGATGCAGAACCATGTGTGTAGCAGCTTCTAAAACAGCCCCCCCAAGGCATGGAAATAGTTGAAAGTCTGGAAAATACGTTAAGAGATATGACACTCCTAAATGTCAGTCACATCCATCTCCCCGTTGACCGAAAGAGTCCCTGTGTCTTGTGCTCATGTGTATTCTGCAAGCCAGGGCAGCAGCTGTAACAGCAGCCGTGTGTGGATCAGCTGCTCAGACAAGCCATCACTGGGCATTAGTTGGTTCCTCTGAGAGTGCGGACCCAGCTTCAAGTTTCAGAAACCAATTTGATGGGTTTATTCTCAGGGGTGGAACTGACTTCCATTGGTTTGGCCATTCATTCCACTAATGTAACCTCTCAGCACTCCCCTGCCTGAAGTCTTTCTTCTGGACTTTTTAGCATTTCAGCTATCATTAGGTATAAAGGGCCAGGTTAGCTTTAATTAGCCTCATACCCTGCTTAGAGCCAGAGGTGGTAAACTGCACCCTCTGCCCCCTATACCAATGCAGGGGCCAGTTGTTATATTTTTAGGGATTTTGTGAACTGTATACCATTAGTAACTTGAAAGTGGCTATGATGGCAAGATTAATACCATGAAAATCAACAAATGGTACAAATCAGAGTTGTGGGTAGGTTTTGCTATTTTTTTGAGAACTGGTGTTCCAGCACCTTGGTAGAACCAGACCCACCCACACCTCCCTTTATGGACTAATTCAGACCTATCTAAAATTGAGTTCTACTTTTCTGGTTAGTCATCCTCAAATGCCATTCTCAGCATCACTTTACACCCACAAAGATGGGTATATTTTTTTAAACAAACAAACAAACGGAAAATCGTAAGTGTTAAATGAAGATGTGGAGGGGATCCCTGGGTGGCGCAGCGGTTTGGCGCCTGCCTTTGGCCCAGGGCGCGATCCTGGAGACTCGGGATCGAATCCCACATCGGGCTCCCGGTGCGTGGAGCCTGCTTCTCCCTCCGCCTGTGTCTCTGCCTCTCTCTCTCTCTCTCTCTCTCTCTCTCTGTGACTATCATAAATAAATAAAAAATTTAAAAAAAATAAATGAAGATGTGGAGAAATTGGAACCCTCATACAATGCTTTTGGAAGTGTAATATGGTACAGCTGCTGTTTGACAGTTCCTCAACAAATTCAACACAGAATTCTTGTCTGCCCTAGCAATTCCACTCCTTGTTCTATACCCCAAAGAACTGAAAACAAGTACTCAAACTGATACTGGTACATGAATATTCACAGCAGCACTATGTACAGTAGCCAAATGGTACAAATAACCCAAATGTCCATCATAGTTGAATGGATTGACAAAATGAGGGGTGTGTGTGTATGTATGTATGTGTGTATATAATCTATATGTGTGTGTGTGTGTATAATATAGAAAGAGTATTAATCACCAAAAAAGGAATGAAGTACTGATACATGCTACAAAACACAAAATGGGTAACTCTTAAAAGCATTATGCTAAGTGAAGTAAGCCAGACACAAAAGACCACATATTGTATGATTTCTTTTATATGCAATATCTAGAATCGATAAATAGAACCCATGGATCTCCTGTACAAAGCTTTATAGGGATCCTGTCCCGGTAAGAGGATACCAGAAAGCAAGTTGCCTAGTTCCAGGAGAGAGAGGAAGGAGGACTGACTGCTAAATGGGCTTGGGGTATTCTTTTGGAGTACTAAAATGTTTAGATAGAAGTGGTGATTGCACGTTTTGAGTTTATTAAATACTACTGGCTGTACTCTTCAAAATAGTTAATTTTAAGTTATGTGAATTTTATGTCAATTGAAAAAATCCTTTCCTATAAATCTTTTTGCAGGTTTTACTTTTATATATAATCAAATTATTTTTATTTCTTTTGATTTGATTTTTGACCCTCCCCTAGGTATCTGCTAGGATCTAATACTAATTAAGAAACTAGTAACAGTGAAGGTGGAATCAGGAGGGGAGTAACTGACTTTCTCCAGGGAGTCAAAGAGAAGGAAGAGCCACTTCTTCAAGCACAGGGAGGAGAGTGCAGTTTAATAATCTAATGCCTCTTGAGCAGGCCTTGGAGATCTTACCTCACACCCAAGTGATGTTGACTGTTCATATGACAAAAGTGAATCTCTCCCTCTGGAGAGGTTCTGCTGCTGTGAAGAATTAGATTTTCTCCATTTCATTTCACTAATGATGATTGTTTCATATTAACTTTTTCTAGTAATAAAATTCATGTTCTTTGCTGAAAGTTTAGACAGTGTGTAAAAACATGATGAAAATTAAAGATCACCCAAATCTCACCACCAGAGATAACCCAGAAATAATATAATCACTGTTAACATGTTGGTGTAGAATATATCCCAAATTGAACTATTGATTCTTCTTCACACCTAGTAGTCTAGTAAGCCAACTCTCTGAAATAGAAGTCCTGACTTGTAATAACTGTTGGTTTCTGTGGTGTAAATACTCCCAGCTAATTTCAAGCTACCAGTGTGATGCCAAAGAAAGAGGAGTTGGGAAGGCATGCTGGATAGGCCCTCTCATCTCCTCTGCCCCACAGCTGTGTCCTTCCATAGACCCCAGTCTTTCCCCATGCCTCCCCATCCTGGTCACCCATCCAGAGGTATTGTCAACTCTCCTTCATCCCCACATCAGCACACCCTGTTAGTTCTGCCTCCAAAGTATCTGTGCCCCATTAGCTTCTTTCATACACACTACTGCCACCTTCACTGCAGACACTGCTGTTTCTCCTGCTTCCTGACCCGGCCAATTTATTTTCCCAAAACAACCAGCTAGGTCTTAAAATATATACTATATTATGCTATGTTACAATAAAATAAATGTCACTTTCAAAGATAGGCCTTTCTTGAGCATCCTCTCTTTGAACCTGGTTGGCTTGCGAGTAGAACTTAAAATCAGTTATTTGTTAATTTTTATTGTCTTTCTCTATTAGGATGTAAGCGCCATGAAGCCAGAGACCATGTTATCTCACTTCCAGGGCCTGGATAGATATCCACAGAATGGTTTTGGTTTTGGTTTTTTGATAGGAAAAAAGAGAACACAAGGACATGCCTGCGGGAGCAGAAGGTCGGGAGGGGCAGAGAGAGAACCCCAACCAGGTTCCATGCCTAGCATGGAGCCCGACCCAGGGCTTGATCTCATGACCCTGAGTCATGACCCCAGTGAAATCAAGAATCTGATGCTTAACAGCCTAAGCCAACCAAGCACCTCCAGAGTGTATTTGTTGAGTGAATGAATGCATGCATGAATGAACTCAATCTATATGTTATATATATTACATATATTATATATTTGACAAAATTTGAGATCATACTCTGCATAAAGTTTTGTGACCTATTTTTAAAATTAATTTTACTACAAATTTTACTTTATATCCTTGTATTTTTAAAGAGTGTGATTTTTTTTTTGATGGCTACATAATATTTCCAAGAAATGTTGTGTTCTGATTCCCTGAATCCATTCCATAATAATGGCCATTTGGGCTATTTTGAGTTTAATACTAATAATGATTTTTTATTTTGCTCTTGATTATGCAATCTCAAGGTTTTTCTTCTGCTTTTTTACAGCCAAGTTCCAGTGGACATCTTGCAGATATTTAGAGTTGGCAAAGTGAATGAAGCCACAGAGTTTTTGAGCCAGCTTGGCAATGTAAAGCCCTTACTACATGGATCTCCTGTACAAAGCTTTATAGGGATCCTGTCCCGGTAAGAGGATACCATCTTTATTTTCAGTCTCATGAAGATGAAATGTATTACTGTTTTTCTTTTCTTTTTTTCTATAGTACATGAGTCTCTTCAGTTAAAATCAGCTATTGCATTCCAGAGAAAATGGAACATTTTAATTGTTATAAGTATAATTTAAATTGTGTGCTTATTATTACATATATTTAAAAGCATAGTGCATAGGTATGACTTGCTTCTTGAAAACAGTATCATATGAAGAAAGAGGATTCTCTATTTCATGATGGCTCTTCTATATGTATCTAATCTAGAGAACATCCAATACTTACAGAGAAAGGTCTAGAAATTAGAGTACCCAGATGCTGTGAGGTATCTATTCAAAACATAACTCTAATTTTTTGTTTGCTTTGAGTAACCACTTAATATTAGAGCTGAACTGTAGACACAGGGAGCAGGGGAGGATATGATTACATCTGGATCCTTAATTAAATATGTAAGAAGAAAAAAATACCTAAAGAGAAACATGAATATACAAGATCTATCTGGAAAAAATTTTAAACTGCCAATGAAGGACCCAAAAAAGACTTGCACTAATCAGAAGGATGCCAGTTTTCCTTGAATTAGCCTATAAATTTAGAGCCATCACAATAACAATGCTAACAAGATATTTTTTAAGAAAGAAATAAAAAGCTGATTTCTACCACATATATTTTTTAAAATTTAACTTTACCAAAGTAATTCTGAAAAAGAAGATTAATGAAGGAGAATTAACCAGACACTGAAAATATTTATAAAGCTATGTTAATTAAAACAGTGAAGTGGGAGGGCAGCCTGGGTGGCTCAGAGGTTTAGCGCCACCTTTAGCCCAAGGGCATGATCATGGAGACCTGGGATCAGGTCCCACATCGGACTCCCTGTTTGGAGCCTGCTTCTCCCTCTGCCTGTGTCTCTGCCTCTCTCTGTCTCTCTCTGTGTCTCTCATGAATAAATAAATAAAATCTTAAAAAAAAAAAAGTGAAGTGGTACCTTTAACAGATGAATCACAGAATAAAGAATCCAAAAGTAAATGTAAACATAGAGGTGTTCAGTATATGATAAAAGTAGCTCTTATTTCTGTAGACGAAAGATCATTTCTTCAATACTATATATTTGGACAGATTTCTCCCTGGAAAAAATACAAAATTGGACCCTTACCTCATTCCTCACACTTAAATAAACTCTACATGGAACAGAGATTTAAAAATTTAAAATTAGGGATGCCTGGGTGGCTGGCTGGCTAAGTGTTTGACTCTTTGATTTCGGCTCAGGTCCTGATCTCAGGGTCCTGGGATGGGGTCCTGCCTTGGGCTCCATGCTTGGTGTGGATGGAGTCTGCTTGTCACTCTCCCTCTGCTCCTTCCCCCTCAAATAAATAAATAAATAAATAAATAAATAAATAAATAAAAACCTTTTTTAAAAATTAAAATTATAGGGACTAACTGAAAAATAGTTTTGTTGAGATGCCTGCATGGCTCAGCAGTTGAGCGTCTATCTGCCTTTTTAGCTCAGGACATGATCCTGGAGTCCCAGGATCAAGTCCCACCCTGGGCTCCCTGCATAGAGCCTGCTTCTCTCTCTGCCTATGTCTTTGCCTCTCTCTCTTTGTCTCTCATGAATAAATAAAATCTTTAAAAAAATAGTTTCCTTAATTAAAAAAAACTTTTTAAATAACTTTTAAGTAGAACTAAAACCAGAAGCCATTTTACAAAATTAATTATATTTCATACTGCAAAATTCAAACAGTAGATGTTTATGTAATGAAAACAGAAGTCTCCTTTACCCATCTTCCCAGAGATAACCATGGTTTAACTTTGATTGCAGAGAGCTCTTAGCAATGCTAGGAGGCCAGTAGGCACCTACATAAGTTCTTGGGTTTAACCATGTTTCTCCTGAATGCTGGGGGTCTTGACAGGTAGGAGGCAGCACCTTGAGGCAGGAAAAATGGAGCATCTCAGAGCTGGTCAAAACAGTGATGAGAAACTTTCCATAGCTTGATACACTTGAACAGCACCTGGAACTCCTGTAGGATTACTCTGAAATACATTTTTCTTTTCATTTCATGCTCTTTATTTACTTATTGTCTTTTAATTGGTGTATTTTTTCCAGCTTTATTAAGGTATGATTGACAAATGAGAATTGTATATATTTAGGTTGTACAAGGTGATTTTTAAAAGATGTATAACTTGATTTAATGTACATGTACATTTCTGAAATGATTCCCATAGTCAAGTTTATTAACACATCCATCGCTTGACATGGTTTTCTTTTTTTCCTTATGGTAAGAACACAAGCTTTACTCCTAGCAATGGGTTTATCTTATTTATCTTAACTGAAAATTTATACCCTTTAGCCAGCATCTCCCCATCTTCCCCAACCCCTAGAAACCACCATTCTGCAGTGTGGTTCTGAGTTGGACTTTTCTAGATTCTACATTATGTGAGGTCATGCAGTATCTGTCTTTCTGTGTCTGGCTTATCTCACCTAGCTTAATGTCCTTTAATAGCACCTGTCTCTGCTAGAATTATGAGGCCATAATAAAAGCTACCTTTCTTGTAGTAAATCATTGCAATGTCATTTTCTTTTTAGTGGATTACTTTTACCCAAAGTAGTTGAAGATCGTGGCACAAAAAGGACAGATATTGGAAATCTTGGGAGTGGAATATATTTCAGTGATTCACTCAGGTTAGTATATTATATATTTTATATATTACAACCTTAATCCTGTTACACCCATCACCAGGGACTTATAACCAAGTAGTTGGTATGTGGCTTGCTCCATCTTTCCTTTGTGAGGGATTTCTCACCTGAGAAATAGATCACTGAAAGCAACCAGTTTTCTCAGTATACTAAAGAAACATGTCTTTTGTAGTGGATATTTAGGAAAATTATATTTTAAATTATCTTAGTGATTTTACTATCCTGAGTGTCTTTACATTTTTTTACCCACTTACTCCTTACAACAACTGTCTCAGGTCAGTTCTATTATTACCCCATATCACAGAGAACACTGAGTGACACTGAGCTGTATTTCCTAAGGTCACACAGCATTTTGTCTTTCTCCAGGGCCAGCAATCTTTACTTCTACAGCACATGACCTCTTCTTGAAACAACTTACTATAAATAAACTCTGTATGCCTAGAATAATATCTCATCTTCAGTATCCTTGTTAATACTTAAATCTGTCTTCATCATAGCCACAATGTATTGAACACCTGCCCTGTGTGAGGCACTGGGCTGTGCTTCATGGACATTATCTGTAAACCTCACAAGTGGTATTGTGACATTTTATGAAAAAGAAACAGACTGATGGAGGTTAAGTAACTTGCATAAGGTCGCAGAGCTAATATAGAATGGAGCCTGGGTTCAGGCCCAGGACAAAGGACTGTTATCCAGGGTATTTAAAGAATTCCTACAAATCAGTAAGAAAAAGATAAAGAGTTCAATATTCATATGGACAAAAGACATGAGTAGGAACCTAATAGAAGAGAAAACATGTATGGACAGTGACATTTGAAAAGATTAGTGATCAACAACATGCAAATTAAACTATAATATACATTTTACACTTATCAGCAAAAACAAAAAGTTTAACATCTCTAGGTGTTAGTAAGTCTCTAGAACAGTCTAAATCCTTAGACCCTGTTGGCAAGAGTATAAACTCATAAAACCTCTTGAGAAAACTTTGGCATCATCTGCTATAGTTGAAGAGCATAGTTGATGGTATGACTTAGGAATCCTGTGGATTAGCTGGCCTATGAACCAGGCAGCAGTGATTCTCAATCATGGCTACACATTGGACTCACTTGGAGATTTTTTTTTCACTTAAAGTACTTTTTTTTTTTATTTTTACTCAAATTACAGTTAGTACAGTATAATATTACTTTCAGGTGTTCAGTACTTGCATCCATTGCCCGGCACTCATCACAAGTGCACTCCTTAATCTCCATCACCTATTTCACCCACCTCCTACTGATCTCCATCTGGGAGGAGCCTTTAAACACTGCTGGTGGGACGCCTGGGCGGCTCAAGTGTTGAACTTCTCCCTTTGGCTCAGGGCATGGTCTCGGAGTTCTGGGATTGAGTCCCACATCAGGCTTCCTGCATGGAGCCTGCTTCTCCCTCTCTCTCTCTCTCTCTCTCTCTCTCTCTCTCTCGAATAAATAAAATCTTTATAAAAAAAATAAAAAATAAAAATAAAATAAACACTGCTGGTGCTGACTTCTCCCCAGATAGTTAAATCAGGATCTCCAGGGCTGAGGGTTGGGTATCAATTGTTTTTTTATTTTATTTTATTTTATTTTATTTTTTTATTTATTTATGATAGTCACACACACAGAGAGAGAGAGAGGGAGAGAGGCAGAGACACAGGCAGAGAGAGAAGCAGGCTCCATGCACCGGGAGCCCGAAGTGGGACTCGATCCGGGGTCTCCAGGATCGCGCCCTGGGCCAAAGGCAGGCGCCAAACTGCTGCGCCACCCAGGGATCCCCTCAATTGTTTTTTTAAACTCCCTGAATGATTATAATGTGCAGCCTGGGTTGAGAATCACTACCTAGGTAAGCAGACATAGACCAGGACACATGTACAGGAGTGGCCAAGAAAACTATATTAACAGAACACTAGAAATCATGCAGATGTCCTTTGATAGGGGAATGGATCGAAAAATCTTGGTATACTCCTACATGGAGTCCTATGTGCAGTTTAAACAAGTATACTACAGCTACACATGTCTAACACATGACCCTTAGGAACATAACATGGAGCAAAAAAGGGCTATATGATTCTAGGTGTATGTAAATTTCAAAACAAGCAAAACTAAGCATATCATTGAGGGACAGTTATCAATGCTATAAAAGAAAGAAAAAAGATAGAAAGAAAAAATAATATACAGAAGAAACCAAGATAGCAATTAGATTACCTCTGGGTGGCAAAGAAGGTGATGCCACAGGGCAACATAGAAGTCTTGATGATCTTCTATTTCTTAAACTAGGCAGTAGCTATATGGTTGTTTGTCTTATCATCACTCTTGAAACTGAACATTTATAGTACTCATTCCTATTTAAAATATTTGAAAAATATTTCAAAGTAAAATTTTTTAAATGATAATTTTTTAAAAATAAATTGGCATTCTGAATTTAACCAAATTAAAGTCATTGGTGACTTTGGACGGAGTGGTTTCATTGGAGGAGCCAAACTGCAGTGGGCTGAGGGGTGATGGGCAAGCAAGCAAGTAGAGGCAGTCATTTAGAAAGGCAGGGGGTGGAGAGGAAAGAAGCCAGGACAAGGTCAAGGGTCACAGGTTTGGCTGTCACAGGGAAGGAAGTTTATAGGAAGAATGGGGGACATTGATTTTTTTTTAAAGGGGCAAGTCTTGGGGCACCTGGCTGGCTCAGTTAGGAGAGCATGTGGCTCTTGACCTCAGAATTTTAAGTTCAATCCCTGTGTTGGGTGTAGAGATTACTTAAAAATAAAATATTTTAAAAAAATAAATAAAAGAGGAAAGTCTTAGAGGGGATAGAACAAACACTTTTACATTTGGGTCTTGATATTTGGAAAAATAGAGGTCTGTCCCCAGAATGTTGCTCCCAAAGGTATCCTGGCCTATGCTCCTTAATTGCAAAAGTTGCATTTTTTAAGCTGCCAAGTCCTGAAGAAAGTCAAACAAAACCTCTCATTTAGATGTCATTTGAAATTTTTGTTTCTCCATTTGGATTCAGAAGGCTCTTTGAGAATACAGTCCATTTTTCCCTTTGACCAGTTCTTAGTCACATGGTATTTCATGTTCTCACTGAGCTTTAGTGCAGAAAAGTAATCTACTTTTTCTGAATTAAAAAAGTGAAGGGTTTTCCTTCTCTTCCATCACTTTGGTATGTTTACCATACCAAAATGTGTGTATTTTAGTAATTAATAAAGATTTGGGAAAACAGTGGAATCCATCTATCCTTGGAAGAAAGTAATTTCAGTACTGTTTACCACAACAGAAGTGCAACATATGTGTTTTTCACTTTGAAGTTTTAAACAAGTAAGTGAAAAATAAAGTTCTAAATTGAATCTTCAGAGACATTTCAATAACAGTAAAATTTGGAACATTCTACCAGCAAAGTTGTTTACACAGTATTTCACATGTAGAGATGGATAATAGATAATAAAATATTGTTGGCACATAACCATAAATTACAAACACATACTTCCTTCCTTTCCCAATACAGTACGAGTGTCAAGTACTCCCACTCAGGAGAGATTGATGGCAGTAGGCTCTTGGTTGTCTGTGATGTAGCCCTTGGGAAGTGCATGGACTTGAAAAAAAGAGACTTCTCCTTGACAGAAGCACCACCAGGTTATGACAGTGTCCATGGTGTGCAAACAACAGCCACTGTCACCACAGACTTCGAGGTATTCATTTCAAGAAACAAGCAGAGAGGCTCCCATTTTTATTGAGTATACTTAAGTTTAAATAATTATTACATATTTGTGACTCCCTAAATTCAATATTTTCTAAATTAGCAAACCTGTAATTCTGCTTTTATGAGAACATTTGCTGATAAGGGTTTTTCCCTCACCCGTTAATTTCTGCTGGTTGTAGGATGATGAATTTGTTGTATATAAAACTAATCAAATTAAAATGAAATATATTATTAAATTTTGTATACCTGGAGATGAAGTAAAGGACTTTCATCCTTGTAATACTACTGAATTAGAGGAATACAGACCTGAGTTTTCAAATTTTTCAAACGTTGAAGGTAAGACAATTTTCTTGAATGTTGTCTTATGTGATATTTAGAGAACTCAGCTGTTTTCCTTTTAGAGGAATTCATGTTCATATTCAGTAACTGTATCTATGACCTCATAGATAAATATTTCATTTCCTTTTTTATTTCATAAAAATTATCTCAGGATACTTGAGAGAGGTTAAGTGATCTCAGAGGTCACATATTACTTTGTTAACATGCCTGAGTTGAGCTCGTGCACCTCAGGACAGCCAGTGCTGAAAACCACTGAAGCAATCTAAGATGTTGAAGCACAAAAAGTGCAATGGGGGTTGGTGAAGTGGACAGAAGACACAGCTTTAGAATCAGGAAGCTCAGCTTCAAGTATCAACTTGCCACTTGCTAGGCTGTGCAGCATGCAACACACTGCATAAGCTTTGTGGGCCTCGGTTTCTCTGTGTTGCAAATGAGACCAATATCTGCACTAAGCAAAGGTATTCCCAAAATTATAATATGCAGCTTATATGCTAGTAGTAGAAATATATGAGAGGATGATATTTTCTCAGAAAATTGTAAGCCCAAACTATTATAATATTTATTAATAGCATTGTAAAAACACACTACATTTTTAACTGTGATCAAATTATTTTTTGTTGGAAATGCATGACTTCATGTATAAGAAAATGACTCCTGGTTTTCCTCTGGAAGCCATTAAATGAAACGTCTGGGAAGAGAATCAGAATATATCTGATTATATCTGTATTTTTGCTCCTTCTGGTATAGAAGGGGAACTTTTTTTTGCATATGCTATATTAGAAATTTGATTTAGTGGGCTTTGGTTTGAAAGTCTAAGGAGTCTCCTATTGGTTTGATAAGCTTTTGCGGCACAATAAATAATAGTGAGTGACCAATCAAAATTATAGGTCAAGGAATGGATATATCTAGATTCATGCATAAACTACACATATAAATTCTGGAGACTTCTGTGTACTTGTGTATGCTTAAATGTAGGTCTTTCAAGTAATTGCGTGACTCTAAATTTTCAAGATGAGTCCTCAGAGTCTCTAGATTAAAAACGCAGAGTGTCTGTTATGAAGGCTGCCCCCATTTGTCTCACGTAGGTTCACTTGCTTTACAGAATTGGCAATTAAAAATAATAAAATTCTACTTGTCCATTTTTCCTAAAATACAATGTATAAAGGGAAGGGGAAGGAATAACAATTAAGATAACAAAAACAGGCAGTGCAGGGATGGTTTTAAATGCTAACATTTTAATTTTTAATGTGTAGATTATCAGTTAGCAGACACCAAACCTTTCAGCAACATCAAGTCTGGCCTTCAGGATTTCTCTGGCAATTCAGTTCCTCTCGAGAATGTTCACATCAAGGGGAAAATAATAGACATCATAGCCCAGGTATGTTCTTTGTGGTTTTATGATACTTTAAACAGATAAATGATAATTTGATTATAGTTGCATGAATTAAACAAAATGTGTGTTTCCAGAATTTGTTTATTCATTGAGCACCTACTACATACCAGGGACTGTTCTAGGCTCTAGGCATACAGCAATGAACAACAACAACAACAAAAAAAAACTGCCCTGAAAGAGCATAGATTTTATTGAAGGAATAGGAAAAAAAAAAAAAAAAGATAAAATGCATCATATGTTAGATGGTGATAAGTGCTAAAGAAGAAAATGTAAGCAGGGAGGATAGGAGTTGCACAGGAGGGAAGGGTTTGAATTTGTAAATAGGATGTCCAAAAAAAGGCCTTACTGAGAAGGTGACGTCTAAGTACAGACATGTAGGAAATAGGGGACTAAATCATATGGACATCTAGAGATTGCTCATTCCAGGTGGAGAAAACAGCATGTGCAAAGGCCCTGTGGTGGGAGCAAGCCTGGAATCAAGAAGGCCAATGTGGCTAGAGCAGAGTGGAAGAGGGAAGCATGGCAGAGAACTGAGAGTCAGAGAGGTGGTGTGGGTGTCAACTCACATCAGGACACAGGACATACTGTCCTTCATTCTGAGCCTTTAGAAGATGTTTGGCGGAGAAGTGGTATGATATCACCTGTTTTAATAGTATCACACTAGGCACCATGTCAAGAACAGTCTAAAGAGGATTGGTCAGGAGACATCTGAGGTCAAGTTGTCTAGGTGGAATTTGTTTTCAGGAAGGTTGTTGTGAGGTGCTCTCAGGAACAATACCTGTAAGAGACTGAAGGAGTCAGAACCTGATAAAAGGAGACATTGAACCTTAACACATCTAACATATGATGCTTATGAGTCCTCACATGATCTCAGAGGAGCTCTGAAGCTGAGATGGCCTTCAGAGACATTCTGAATTGAGGCCAGGGCACCAGGCTTTGTGCTTGCAGAGGGACAAGTCACTGGATGTGGCTGCCCGTGGGGAGGGGTCATAACGTTGGGTGAGGCAGTCCACCTTTTTTGCTGGGGACAGTCTGGGGAGGAACTCAGCAGATGACACTCCCAGCAGGCTTGGTCCTGAAAAAGAACATCTGGGAGCATGTTACAGTACCAAGTGTAGATTACCATTGAAGTAATTCAGTCAAGGATGACAGTGACTTGAACCAGAATGTTAGTAGTAGGGGTGAGAAGAAATTATTGGGTCTGGCAAAGGATCGAAGGTAGAACCAGTAAGATTTGATGATGGATGTGAAACACAAGAGAAAGTCAGGAGTCAAGGATGACACCAAGGTTTTTGGCCTGAGCAACTAGAAGGATCAGTCACATTTGTACATACTGAAATGGGGAAGTGGTAGAAGGGATAAGTTGGAGGTGACTCTCAGGATACTATCTTTAGCCATATCATGGAAGATGCAAAAACCAAGAAGGCAGTAAGGCATTTGAGTCTAGAGTCCAGAGAAGAGTTAACTCCTGGTGGGAGTCATAAATGGGGGAGTCGCCAGCACTTAGATACTATTTAAAGTCGTGTGACCAGATTAGATCACCAAGAGAATCTTTCAGAGAGAGAAGACAAGGCCAACATGTAGTGGTCAGGTAGAGGAGGCTGAGTCAGTGAAGGAGACAGAGAGGGAACGGCCAGTGAGATCCAGACTGTCTACCTGGAGGTAGGCTCTGATCTCAGAGGTTAGGGTCTTAATCCCCCGGGACTGTTCTCCCTCCCTGCTACCACTTCAGAGGCCAGTTGCAGGTGTTTCTGGCTGGCCAACTATACATCAGAGGTTCCAAAGGCCCTTTAGATTGATTTGCTAGAGCAGCACACAGAACTCAAGGAAACATTTTACTTACAACATTAATAGATATTATAGGAGAATATAAACGAGGAACAGCTGGATGGAAGAAACGTGTAGAGCAAGGTATGTGCCAAAGCTTCCATGCCCTGTCCAGGCAGACCACTCTCCACATGTTCCCCAGCCTGGAAGCTCTCTGAAGCCTGTCTTTTGGGGTTAAAGCAGGCACGATTGATTATTAAATCATTTGTTATTGGCAGTTGAATTCAATCTCCATCCTCTCTCCCCTCCCCAAGGCCCAAGGGTGGGGCTGACAGTTCCAACCCTTTAATCCCCTTGGCAGCCAGTCCTTATCCTTAGGTACTTTTCAGAAGTCACCTCTTCGACATAAACTCAGATGTGGTTGAAAGGGGTCTGTTATGAACACCAAGATGCCTGTATTGTCCTTAACCCTCTGGAAATTTTGAGGGTTTGGGGAGCTCTGTGCCAGAAACCAGCCAGAAACAGGTACAAAGACAAATATATATAGATATAGATAGATATATCTATCTATATCTATATCTATATATCTTATTATAAATCACAAATCTATATCTATAGATATATATATCTATAGATATATATTTTATTATAAATCACAGTATCATAGCAGGGAATTGCTGGAGATGCTCTGTTCTGTAGTGGAGAGAGGATAAGCACTCATGTTCCAGTGCAGTGTGTGGCCTCGGCTAGAAGCTCACCACTAGTGCACCTGTGGTCACAGAACAGAAAGTAGAGTTCATGGGCATGCATGCAGGTCGGCTGCCAGTGCACCATGAAGACAGCTTCTAAGATTTGACCTCATTGGCTCCTACACACTAAGGACTGCACTGACCAGCTATAAAGACCTCTTAGGAACATAAGAACATCTGAGTCCTGTATCATGATAGGATCATCTCAGGCCAGGGCCAGCCCCCAATTCCAGGGTAGCTGGCTGGTAAGCCGGTGGCTCTACCACTCACAGTTTGCAGAACTGGGAGATTGGATCCCCTGAGGCACTGACCTGCTGATTTGATGAGAATCAAATTGTTTAAGTGTGTGCCCCTTAGAAATGTTTTTCTCTCATTGCACATACACTAGGGGCAACCTAGATAACTGTCAATCCAGTTATGGGCAGCATTTTGGAATAAGTTCGTTTCCTTTATTCTTTTATTTTTCATTTCAGTCTCTTCCCAGAAATTATTGATGGCAAATGGCTAAATATTTTTTTATTATTGCCACATGTTTAAAATGCTACTGTTTACTATTATGTCTAGGGTTTTTTTTTTTTTTTCAAATGTGTAAAGACTGGCCTTTCCTTAAACAAGGGACTGATAAACACAGTTCATTTAGTAAAATTAATCTGATAAGATGGAATATTACTCAGCAATTAGAAACGACAAATACCCACCATTTGCTTCAACGTGGATGGAACTAGAGGGTATTATGCTGAGTGAAATAAGTCAATCGGAGAAGGACAAACAGTGTATGTTCTCATTCATTTGGGGAATATAAATAATAGTGAAAGGGAATATAAAGGAAGGGAAAAGAAATGTTGGGAAATATCAGGAAGGGAGACAGAACATAAAGACTCCTAACCCTGGGAAACGAACTAGGGGTGGTGGAAGGGGAGGAGGGCGGGTGTTGGAGGGGAATGGGTGACGGGCACTGAGGTGGACACTTGACGGCATGAGCACTGGGTGTTTTTCTGTATGTTGGTAAATTGAACACCAATAAAAATTAATTTAAAAAAATTAATCTGATAAGAATAGAGACAGCAAGTAGGAGTGGAAGAGTTGATTCAGGAGTTGGCTAGACAGGAAAAGATGGGGATAGATGGAAAAAGCTATGGAGGGCTATGTACAAAGAGGTAAAGGAGGAAATGCCAAGACCTGAAAACAGACCAGATGTAGGAACTATTCTGGAAAAGTGTCTGGGCCGTGACACCAAGGACAGATCAAGACCCAAATGTAAAGAAGCTATCTTGTCATCTTAATGAAAGCTGCATTGCTTCTGTTAAGCCAGTGTTTATAATATTGTAATAATAGTGACTTTTATTCCAGCCAAGGGTGTGTGAAATACCTAAAGTTACGGCTGGTACATTTTATAATGTGACATGGACTCTACGTTGCAATCTTAGAATGCTCTAATCCCTGAAGCCAGGATTGGAATTCGAGAGACATGATAAAAATTCAAGGAATTTAAAGAAATATGCATAATATTTTTCATGAACAATTGTTCCTGCAAAAGTTGTCCCATATGATTTCATCAAGTATGTGGATTCTTTTCTTCTTCAGGTCATTGTTTTTCAGACATACACAAATCAAAGTCCTGTGCCCATTGAGGCAAGATATATTTTTCCTTTGGATGATAAGGCAGCTGTGTGTGGTTTTGAAGCATTCATCAATGGGAAGCACATAGTAGGAGAGGTAAGGGGAGAAAATGCAATGTGACCTCTCTTTGGGTTCAAGGTCAGTTTCCCATTTACCCAAATCTTCCTCACCTGAGTCTCCATAGCTATAAGATTGAATAGCAATCTTATCAAAAAACAGAAATATTCTTTGAAAAACCAAGCATTTATACAGTTGGCTTCCATTCAGACATCCCTGCCTGATGGATAACTGGTTTCTGTCCCTACCTGTCCAGTAATCATCAGCCAGTGCCTTATAAATTCTTTGCCTAGCACTTCAAAACAGAGCAACTTCAATGTCAAAAGTTTAAGAGAGGCACAATGAAAAATTGGTGAAGTTTTGCAGAAAACGGACCCTCTACACCCTGTTTGTAACAGTTACATTGATGTGACCGCTACTGTGGTAACTTTTTTTTTTTTTTTTTTTTGTGGTAACTTTTTAAGAAAAGTTGTACCAAAAGAAATAACAAGTGATATATTCTTTGTTTATTCTAGGGATTAACCCATAGTTGCAGTAATAACTCATATTTTGTTAAATTTAAGATAAACTTACTATTTTTGTTCAACATAAAGTCCCAAACTTTTTTTTCCCACTGTTGACTCTGAAATACTTTAGTCCCAACTAATTAAAGGGATTTCTCTTTAGTTGGCTTTTTCTGATTCAAATTCTTATTAGATAAGTACATTTTAATGATCACTTATATAAGTTTTCATTCACTTTCAACTCCCATTTTCTGGTTTTGCCTAGGTTTTAATAAAAATTGATGAATTTTCTCATCAGAATGTTAAAGTCTGAAATCACTATTCATATTATGACTGATATAAAAGTTCTCGCTTTGGCAGCACATATACTAAAATGACTGATATAAAAATAATCTTTTCCAGGTGAAAGAGAAGGAAGCAGCCCACCGTGAATACCGAGAAGCCATCAGTCAAGGCCATGGCGCTTACTTGATGGATCAGGATACGCCCGTAGGGCTTAATTTATCCATTAGTCTAGCATACTTACCAAGAGGGAGAAAGAGTTGGTGTATGACTTGAAACATGAAGTCCATGGTAGACACTGGGATACTTTATGCTATTTTAGGCCTAGAGTTTAACTTGCTGTTAGCAAGGGAAGGTCCAGCTGTTTAAAACCGTCTGACTTACCTAAACAAAGGAAATGGTATCGGTATTGCCAAACGAGTAAGAAGAGCTATTTCTCTCCTAGGGAACTGAGTTTCCCAGAAATGACAACAAAAAGAAAAATTAGGGATACATAATCTTCATCTTCTGATAAGAGTATAACATACAATTGACCCTTGAACAACACAGGTTTGAACCGCATAGATCCACTTGTAGGCAGATTTTTTCAATAAATGCAGTATAGCACTGCAAATGTATTTTGTCTTCCTTATGATTTTCTTTTCTCCCACTTACTTCATTGTAAGATTTTAGTATATAACACATAACATACAAATATACCACAAATATACCACATATTTGTGGTAACTGACTGTTGTTTATGTTATCAGTAAGGCTTCTGGTCAATAGTAGGCCATTAGTAATTAAATTTTTAGGAAGTCAAAAGTTATAAGTGGATTTTGGCTGCATTTCAAGGATCCACTGCATATACACTATTCCTAGAACTAAGCTTTCCTAGCAGTTTATCCAATTTTCACCAAGTCATATCCCAGGGAGACATTTTTACAGGGTCCTGAGATAGGTCCAGATTCTTTTCTTTCTGATTAATTGCTTGTATAGAGATAAAATATGGATAATATGAAAGAATAAACAGCTGTCATATCCATCAGATTTCTTTTCTTAAATATAAGATGCTTTAAATATGCCTTTGGCAAATATTAGATTGCATGAAGTTAGTTTCTAATCATTATCTCCAGTGTAGATATTTAGTTGTTTTTAAGGATGCATGTGCTTTTGAGAGGCCATGTGCTTCAGATATTACCCCTGAAGATGGCACATTGCCATAGCATTGTGAAAATTTAATGTTTGGGGAGGGGAGTTATTAAAGATTAATATAGAGTTAAAGGATAAATAATTGCTTTTGACATCTAGGATAACCATTTGCAGAATGGGAATAAGCAAGGAAGAGGTCATTATTAAACACTTAATAATGCTACCCCTGGCCAAAGTGTATATATATATAAAAGCCTGGGGTTCATTTGATATGCTGACACTTAACAGTGTGGGGTTATTGTCATAAATGGTTGACATGTTTCCTCTTTGATGCTAATATATTTCCCTAGGAAAATGATCCACAGGAAAACAGTCCTCACAACAGATGTTACCTCTGGATAAAGTCTGGTCAGAACCATTGCTAACCAGAGCCTTTAAGTCTCCCAGAATATATTTCACCATATGGTGACTATGATGTCCTCACCCTATAATGTATTATATTAATAATATAGTTATATAGTGTATTATATACATACTATATGTTATTATATATAGGTTATTATGTGTTTAATATATAAATATATATTATCTATTTGACTTCTAATAGTTGGCAACATTTTATATATGTATACCCACATATATATACATGTCATACATATACATATAAAATAATATTCCTCTATGCTTGGGAACATTATATATGTGTCTATAAAATATATCTTACTGTATTACATATCATGTTATCATTTATAATATATATGATGTGTATATGCTATGTGTATTATATATATGATATTCCCAATGATCAGAAGACTAGCAAAGTAGCTTTAGATATCCAACAGATGAGGCGAAAATGATTTGTCATTGAAATATTGTGTAGGGACACCTAAGATTTCAAACCTCATTATATCACAAAGGAGGACAAAGTTGGAAGAAGACTACTGGACTCAACTTTATATTGGTCCACCTTTAGGGTATACCTAAATTAATCTTATATTTAATATATTTTGAGGTAAGGTTTGAGGTAAGGTTAAAAAGAACAAGGTGGCATGGTTATTGAAATAAATCAGTAATTGAAAATATTTTTAAAAACCACACATGCTTATTAAGGAATAGATCTAAAGCTGATTCCATTTCCTTCTCCTCTAAACTTCATCCTTCTCCTATCTCCCTGGTCATAATAATGGTGTCACCATTTACCTGGTGGGCCAGGTGGAAACTCTGGGTGTCACCCTTCAATCCTCCCTTCCCAGTGTAATCATCTGTTCGAGTTTCCTACCAGGCTGTGCAGCCTGCCCATGTCACCACCTTTCCTCTGACCATTACTGTAGGGCCCACTGTCATCCCCTCAGCCAATTGCTACCGTACCAAAGACCCTCCCAGGCCTGGCCTCATTGCGCTAGTTCCTTCCTCCCTCTTGGCACTCCACAGAGTCTGAGCTACTACTTGTAGTCCCCAAAACAATACCTTTGTAGAGCCTCTGTTCTCCTGGTTGGAATGTTCTAACTCCATTTGTTTACTTGATTTTTTTCTTTAAGTAAGCTTTATGCCCAATGTGGAGTGTAAACTCATGAGATCAAGAGTAACATGCTCTACTGACTGAGCCAGATAGGCACCCCATTTGCTTGATTTAAGACAAAACTATATATAGTTTATCTATATATCACTACTTTTAATATACTATTTATACAGATAGAGGGCTAGTTTGTAATCTCAAAGCAGGAAAGTAAGAGAAAAGGGTAGATAAAGAGTTAATGGGAAAATGCAGAGGAAATTTCAATGCTGAGACTGGAGCTGGAGCAAGGGCCCAACCTCCTGAATGGAAGCTGCTGGGTGAGAACAAGTACCCTATGTGGCAGGTGCTCCCCATTACTCTGCACCGAGATGAAAGCTCTCTGGGAACCCCTAAGGGAATCCCCACAGTTCCTGTGTCTTATCTGCTGTCAGAGGAGCTTGTCACTCTTTGGCATTCAGTTCACTCGGTTGCCTTGCAGCTCAGCTTTCTGGCGGGTCAAGACAAGTTACAGTTTTGTAGATTATCTGGCTTGTAACAGAAGTGATGTCTTACATCTGTATCCTACACAGAAACAGAGCTGCAGCCCCACACTATTATGTGGCAGTCTCTCAAATGAGACCCAGGCTTTCATGTGCTTCTTTTAAGGACAAACAGTATGAACTGTTTAGTTATCATCTCTTCATTGTTCATGCCTTCACTGGAATTCATTTCTTCACTGGATATTCTTGCAAATGGATATCCTCAATGTCAAAAGTAATCATCTACTTCTGAAATCTTTATAAATCATTAGTAGTATATGTTCCTAAACATACTAAGTTTCATGGCAGTGCAACCATGTGGACTAGAAGATACCCTTGAGGTTTTAAGAGTTTCTCTGTGTGGGTGTCAGAAAAAACATACATCTAGCCTCTTTTTTTCTGCCCTAGCCAGTCATGAGCTTGTCTCTATCTGCAGTGATTATAATACCCCTTTAAAAGAAAGTGAAATACTTTTTCTAAAAAATAAAATGATGAATAAACTACAGGGTAAAAGAATGAAGTGAGGGCCAAGTTAGTGAAAACTGCTCTGGCTCTATGGCCGCTGATAGAATTGCTGCTAGATGCTGTGGAGGTCAGAGAGGCTACCAGCACTTCAAGAAGGGACCATATGGATGCTGTCTGCGCAGCAGAGGTCTGCATGCAGGGCCTTTGGTATGGAGGACAGAAGTGACCCTCCCCAGCCAGGGCAAGGTCCTGCTCCCAAAGGAACTCCTCTCCTTCTGCCCCTCTTGTAAATGTCACACCATCCCCACCCCTAGGGACCAGTTCCAGGATTCTCCTTTAGCACTGCCGGTGCCCATTTGTTTTGTAGGACCTATGCTCATTTTCTGGAGAAGAGTCTGGCAGATTATAATTTAAGTGGCTCATACAGGAGGGATTAGTTAGCATAGAATGGATACAATTTTGAATGGAAAGCTGAGCAATGTGTTTCTATTTCAGGATGTTTTTACTGTTAGTGTTGGAAATCTACCCCCTAAGGCTAAGGTCCTTATTAAAATTACCTACATCACAGAACTCAACATCCAAGGCAGCAAGGCTGTCTTCTTCATGCCTGCCACTGTGGCACCTTGGCAACAGGACAAAGTTTTGAATGAAAACATTCAGGTTTGTATGCTTAGAAAGTTTTAAAAAGGGTTTTTTTGGTGATTTATGAATATCTGAACTTAAAAATACCTAAAATAATCTAATCTTTCCACGGGCACCTGGTGGCTCAGTGGATTAAGCATCTGATTCTTGATTTCGGCTCAGATCATGATCTCAGGATTGTGAGATTGAGCCCTGAGATGGGGTCCATGCCCAGTATGGATCCTACTTAAGATTCTCTGTCTCTCTCTGCTCCTCCTCCTCTGGTTCTCTCTCTTTCTCCCTCTCTAAAAAAAAAGAAAAAAGAAAAATTTAATCTTTCTGGCATCAAGTCAATTTTACTGACATTTCTGCATATAGAAATTTACTGACATTTCTGCATTTCTGCATTATATTCTGTAATATTTGTAAAATGAAAAGAAAAAAGACACAGTTATGCTCAGTTGCTGTGATATTTTTATTCTGTTCAGTCACTTAAAATTTTTGTGTCTGTACTACATGTTCATTATGGAGAATTTAGATAACCATAAAGAATGCAAATAAGCCAAAGAGGAAAACTTAATCCTTAATTCCATTGCCAGAGATGATAGTCTGAAGCTACTGATTAACACTTTGTTTCTATTTTGTAGGTATTTATATAAATTATGTGTGTATATGCATATAGAGGTATGCATATAGAGGTATATAGACATATGTGTAGTTGAAAATCTCTATTAAATTGGTCATAAATTATTATTTAGAAACTACCGTCATTCCATGAGCAAATGTTCTGTGACTCACTACTTCAAAGGGAGACCATCTGTCTTGCCAATGTAGATTGTGGTCTTGGTAACATTACATTCAGCTTAGAGTTCTCACTGTGTATTAGTAGATATTTACTTATGTAAATATATTTTCTTTTAACAGGATACAGTAGAGAAGATTTCTATAAAGAAAATAGGAACAAAGCAAAGGTTAGTACCAAAAATATAAAACCTCTTCATTCAATGGACATTAGTTGTATGGTTTCAAATTTTACTTAAAACTATATAAAATGACAACAAGTAGTTATTTAATATTTAAGATAATAGACAATTTTTCTTCTTTTTGGTAGCTTCTCTTTGAGTATGTCCATTGAGATGCCATACATGATTGAATCCATTTCTAGTGATACACATCAACTGAGACAAAAGGTTAGTGAATCTTTGTTTCATTTTTTAAGTGCTTTTATTTTAGCGTCAGCTTTATTGTGTCAAGACAATAAGGGCATGTGGTTTAAAAAGTTAAATAAGAACACTAACAACAGGGACACCTGGATGGCTCATCAGTTGGGCGCCTGCCTTCGGCCCAGGTCAGTATCCTGGGATCTGGGATCGAGTCCCTCATGGGGCTCCCTGTGAGGAACCTGCTTCTCCCTCTGCCTATGTCTCTGTCTCTGTCTCTCTCTGTGTGTCTCTCATGAATAAATAAATAAATCTTTAAAAAAAAAAAAAAAGAATGCTAATAACAGGGGTACCTGACTGGTTCAGTCAGTGGAGCATGCCACTCTTGATCTCGGGGTTTTGGGTTCAAGCCCCACGTTGGGTATAGAGATTACTGAAAAAATAAAATTAAATATAAAATAATAAAATATATGTAACATATTTCATATAAAAAATAAAATCTTAAAAAAAAAAGGAAATAATGCTAACAACAGCTTCTCAGAAGAAGCAACAGCCTACTTATGCCCTGCCTCTTCCAGAACAGTCTCCAGAAACAGTGAACCACTTTAAATATCTTACCGCCTTTCTGGTGGCCTCCAAAGTTGTAAATGCTCATGTTTTTACTACTTGTAAAACAGTAAAAACATCCATCTGATTCAAAATTATTTTTTAACTTCCTATTATGGTCAATGAAAATTTAATTCTCTACTCTCTTCACTAGTCTCACTTACACATAGATTAAAACTCTTCAGAATATTATTTGTTGCAGTTGAAGGCTTCCAATAATTCGGATCATGTTTTTCCCTGGAGACCTTCCTCCCTTTTGTCTCTCCAGTCCAACCCAGCTTGGTCCCAGGGCCTTTCTTTATGATTCTCCTTTGTAGATATTTTCCTCTTTATGCTCTTTCTTGCTTTATTTCCTCCATTTGACAGAGAACAACCTCCATTAACTTCCTGAGTAAGAGTGTGTGGGCCTCAATATCTGGAGCTATCCTCATTCCGTGTGTGAATGTTGATCATCTGCCAAGGTGTCTAATCCGGGGTTGAAAATCATCTTCCTCCTAATATTGAACACATGATCTTCTAGCTTCCAGTGTTAGTTCTGAGAAAAATGTTATTCTAATCCCCTGTTCAATGTGTATAGTCTGTTTTGTTTTGTTTTGTTTTAAATTCTGCAAGAATTCCAGATCTTCTCTTTATTCCTGGTATTCTGAAATTAGTTAAGAATGTGATATGCATTCATTGGATAACTCATAGCCTTTAATTCTGGGAAAGTTTGTTAAAATATATATATAATATATATATTTTAAATTGTTCCTCTCTCCTTCACATTTTGTATTGCCTTTCAGTCATGTGTCCCCTGGAATGAGCTTCATGTTTTCTTTCTTTTTCTCTCCTGTTGACCATTGTATTGTTTCTTTGTTCTACTTTCTGGGTGATATTCTTGATTTCAAATTCCAACTGTTCCACTGAAATTTGTGTTTTAGTTCTGATTTTTAATTTGTAAGAGCTCTTTTCTGTTCTAGAAGTATTCCTTTTTTTGTAGCGTCTTTGTGTGTTTCATGGGTGCATTATCTTCTCTTTTCTTGTCTCTCTGAAAACATGATATATCTTTTTCTTCTCTTCCCTGTGTTGTATCTTTTCTCTTTGAGTTCCTTTTTTCTTCTCTGGCTTTTTCCTTTTTTTTCTTTCTTTCTTTCTTTCTTTTTTTTTTTTTTGTCTCTAGATTTTGTGTTAGACACTTTTCCTTAAAGGTCTGGGTGGCCTCTCCATGTTCATCTCTAACTAAGACATGAGAAAGCTAGTTAGATGCTCTGAGGTGAGTGGAGCGAGTGGACCAAAGGTCCTGCACTGGAGTCTCTGGCAGCTGGCTGGCTGTTTGATGGTGAGGCTCATGGTGGTGTTTTAACCCTTCTGTGGTTATTCAGAACACCTCTAGGTTATTCCTAAAGTATGATTGGGGAGAGTGACTGAGGGACCCACACTTCATTCCCTACTCTGCAGTCCTATATTTGTATAGTCTGCTATGCCTGTGATTCCCCGGTGTGGATGCTATTTGCTTGAATTTCTCTGAGAAATGAATCTTCAATTCCCTTAGTGAGAGAACAGGGTACTAGCTATTGGTGCTAGCTGCTTGGCTACTTAAGGCAGGGAAGGAGCCTGCACTAAAGCAACTTAGTGCATACTCTGCTTGCTAGTTACTGCCATTTCCTGCAGTAGGCTCCAAGGTTTGAGCCTTTCCTGGTTGCTGTAGTCCCCCACCAGACTCAGGTAGTAGTTTCCTCCACTCTGGCTAAGTCACTTACCATGCCCCTATCAACTTTCAATTTTTTCTTAAATTGTTGACCTCTCTCAACTGCTATTGTCTTTGTTCCTATTCTCCATATCTTTATGGGTTTATACCCTTTAATTGATTCCTTCTTATGGTAGAGAGTTTTAGGATTTTACTAGGAATGGAGATAAACACATACACTTAGTCCATCCTGAAAAAGAGACCCTCTGCGTCAGAAAGCTTCTGCTGTATAACAATCAATCTCAAAACTTGATGGTATAAAGTAATAACATTTGTTATTTTTCACAGTTCTGTGAATTGGCTGGGTGGTTCTAATGGTCTGCACTGGCTTGGCTGGGACAGGATGATCTAGAATGGTCTTATTAATATCTAGCAGTTGATCTGATGTCATTTGGGGAGATGACCATATCTCTCTTCATCTAGCAGGTTAGCTCAGGTTCATTCATAGAGTAATTGAAAAGTTCTCAGTAGCAACAGAGGAAGGCAAGCCCCTTTGGAATGTTTTCCAAGCCTCTTGCATCACATCTGCCAATATCCCATTGATGAAAGCAAGTCACATTGGCCAACTCTGAATTCAAGGGCAGAAAAATAGGTGCCATCTCCTGACAGGAAGAGATGCAAAGTCACATCATTGCAAAGGGGTGAGCACATAGGAAAGGAAAGACTTTATTTTACAATCTGTCAACATTGCCTTCATTTTAAAGCTTATCATTAACATCTTCAAAAGTTATTTTACAAATAAGGCATAATTATAAGATTTCTGCTGAATTTTCTCTTTTCACTATTCTAAGTTATGATTATCTAGTGTACTTACTGCTATATCCAGATAGTTCTGCCTGAATACATAGATCTATAATCTTTGGATCCAGGATTTGAGGCTGTGTGAAATTTCTAAATTTGACTATGTATATCAACCTTAGATTTTCAGGAGGGTAATTGATATGATAATGGGCATACTTCTAAAAATTTCACAATTTTGAGATTTATTACTACACTGTTGTTGTTTTTTTAATAAAGATTTTATTTATTAATTCATGAGAGACACAAGGAGAGAGGCAGAGACATAGACAGAGGGAGAAGCAGGCTCCTCCCAGGGAGCCCAGTGTGGGACTCCATCCCCGGACCGGGA